>NC_059206.1:39463887-40166387 GCF_020615455.1 Coregonus clupeaformis | reverse complement strand
GTGCAGGCTAGCTGTCAGAGAGAGGAGAGGAGGCCCAGGCTGAGGCAGTCAGGCCCACCCTCGGGGGGGGGGATGTGAGAGAGCCAGGATATGGGGCAGCTCAAGCCTCTCTCTCTCTGGCTGTCATCAGGGGACCAGGGCCCAGTGAAGAGACCAGAGCAGGAGGACTGAAGAACATGACTGTATGGCTGCTGAGTGCTGACATTGCCTTGCCTCAGGTTGATTCTGTATTTAGTCCTAAGTGTATGACTCCATTTAGTTTAGTTAACCTAATTTATTATAAATGGGTACATTGTGCTGTGTGTGTGTCTGTGTGTTCCTGTGCGAGTAAGTGAGTGGGGATGCCAGAGCAGGATTACAGATGGATGAAAGCAGCTCTGGCTCTAATCCCCCCCCAGAGAGGGGCACAGCTGGTGGGAGAGGGGACAGCCAGGGGTTGGAGGGAGATCCTGCCACAACTGCAGTCTCTGACACCAAGATTACAGAGTGACAGTGCTGAGCTGACCACTTTCACACTCCTCTTAAAAGGCAGCAGGAAGAATCAAATCAATATATATGGTGCTTCTACCCTGCTACTACTGGGTCTATGGCTACCTGCAGCTTCTCCCAGCTCTACCAGCAGCTCACGATGCTTTCATCCCAGCTCCTTTTTGTCTTTCACACACTCGTTTTTGTCCCGACCTGTTGGGCTGGAAAGTGAAACTTGTTTTACATGCCCTCTAAGGAAACAGGGCAAGCTCCAGCGACTGTTTGTACTACCTGCACCACACATAAATATGCTCACAAGATTAGATAGAGAGTGAAAAAAAAAACCTGGAGGGAAGGAGGGAGGAGGGGGGGGAAACAGTGGCAGCATCCAAAAAATTTGTGGCAGGCATCCAGGTCCCCTCAGTGCCAATACAAAAGGTTGACTCATGTTTTGATGGGGAATTAAAGTGTTTATGAGTTCTCGTTCCGAGAGGTTTCCAGCCTTGCCTGCCTGTCCCAGGCTGTTGATTGGCCAACACTGCCGGGTACACAAAAGCACAACTGACAGATACAAATGAGCAAATTAGGGCCCATCTCAAAAGGCAGAGTTCAACACTAAACACTCAACACGGGCAGGACTCTCCCTTGTGCTTTTTCCCTGCCTCCCTCCCTATCTACGTCGGTGTGATTTCTTTGTAGAAACCAACCAAGTCCTCTCCTTCAGCTGATGTGTTACTGTATGTTTTTTTTATAGGATGTGATATGAACTGAGATGGAGAGGGGAGGTGTTGGTGGCACTCAGTATTCTACTCTATGACATGAGGCCTGACAGTATACAGGAGTCAGACTGGGAGCAGGCTGGTGGGGGGTGTCCCAGAGGTAAACGGGATTGGGGGGTGAATGTCAGGCGAGCACACCCCCAGAGACGTGACAGGAGGGAGGGAGTGAGGAAAGGAGGGAGGGAAGGAGCGGGGGAGATGAGAGCCTCCTTAGAAGCACGACCCAGGACCTCACACAGCAGTGGAAGCCTGCCAGAGACCTGACTGCATGACTAATGTCTACACTTGAAAAGAAATTGGGTTCATTTATTAACTGTCCTCTCTCTCTCTGTGTTCTGGATGGTTGAGAGTGTACAACTGAGACACAGAAGGTTCACGTTTAGTTTATCTCTCTGGAACAGTTACGTCATCATCATGCATGGAGAACAAAGCCACTTTGCATTCCTATGAGGCAGAGAGCATAATAAAACCAAGCCCAAACCATCCTCATTCTTACAAAGCCTGGTCTGTGCTCCAAGAGTTCTGTGAAGAGATACTCCATAGGTTGGATCCTGTTAGTCTGTACTGGTGTTCAAACATAGGGGTCTCGTTCAGTTTTGAAAGACGAGGGATTATTAGTTTCAATACAGGGAACCAGTGAGTCAGTGACTGACGACTCACTTGGCCATGTGCTTTCAGAGGCGTGTTGGTGGCAGCGATGGGATCTAGGATGGATTCCTAAAGCACCACAAGCCCATCAGCTCCGTGTTAAAGTGCCTCAGTCACAACCAGGGGGTCCTGCATTATGAATAAGAACACCCTCTAACCAGACTCAAACAGAGAGAACCTAGGGAACACAGAGACTGTTCCCAGCGCCTCTCTCATCTCTCTCTCCACCTGCCCTCCTCCATAATTTAACTAGCCAGCGTCACCCAGGATATTTGGTTGGAGGATGTGGGGCAGGGAGAGGGATGAAGTGAGAGTCTCTGAAATCCCTGAACATCACAGACGTCTAGTTTCCATGATGCAATCATCCTTCCTGCAGTCCCAGGATGACTCAATGTCAAAGCCCACCACACCCCACTCTCTCCAGTCACTTCAATCTAACATTGAGATACATACAGCAAATGCCAACCCAGGGCTAAAATCCCAGCCCCTATACACACACACCCCTCCATAAACCTCTCCAGATCCATAACAATGTCATAAAGACATGGATTTCCAAGAAGCATAAGACTGGTAAGGAGATGAGCCTTGGAGCCGTATGCCGCCTTAGCAGGGTTCAGTCTCAGACCCTATGCACTTTGGGTTTTCCATGGTGCGCTTTTGGCAGCGGCCCACTCCAGAAATGATGCCATTGCTGAGAAACAGTCCAGGAAAAAAGCTATAATTTCAAAGATTTTCACAGCCTCGTTCTCAGCCCCAACACCAACGGGAGCCATCTTAAAGCTTCCATCCTCCTGGTGAATCACTCACACATTGTCCGTCTCATTACAGTGGCTAGGCTAATAAACCAGTGCTGAAGTTCGGGCCTTTCTTGTTGACGCAGCCTTGTGCCGCCACATCCCTCTTTAGAAGCTCCATGCAAAATGTATTATTCACAAAGATGTTTGGAGGTAGGAGGAATGTAGGCGAGTGAGACCTGTGCAGGCAGCCGCAGCATTGAGGATGAAACAGCCGTCATTAGCATTTCTCAGGGAGGTTCTGGAAGGAGGGGGAAAAAACGGAACACCTCCCCAAGAGACCCACGCCGCCGTTGCATAAACCCAAGGCCCAAAAATAAAACTTCAAAACTTTACCTACGATGTCAGCAGATGTCAGCAGAGAAATGACAAGAAACTACTTTTGGTGTTCTGTCTGCCACAGATGGGAGAATCCAGGATTCTTGGCCAGAAAAGTGCCACACCACCATACTCTTCTGAGTGTGTTAACAATATTGATGAGACTTTTATTATGATCCTCCTCACACTCTCTATCAATAATTTAACTGCTGCAATGTTTATTATTATGAATTTCTTAATGCAGGATAAATTGTGTGAGTGTGTGCGTGTGTTTGCTCATTAATCAGGGAGACCCTTTCTCTGGGTTTGTAGAAACAGGCTAATCTGGTCCACACAGTTTAAGCAGTCAGAGTAAATATTACAGCCTGGTGTGTTTACTCTATGGGAAGGGGGAGCTGGAAAGACAGGACAGAGGGACAGAGGGACAGGGGGACAGAGGGGCTCAGGTCCAGCCAACAGGGGAAGTAAACCTACCCACAGGGCGCACACGGGTTGATTCAATGTTGTTTCTACGTCATTTCAACAAAATTGAATTGAATTGACGTCTGTGCCCAGTGGGTAGCCATGGAGGACGATCACGTGATGAGGCATGTCCAAATTCCAAGAACAGACTCTCTCCATTCATCTGTCAACTCACAAAGAGCAGTTAGGCATAGCGTGTGGTGCTTTGGTAAGGGCCATGGGCATAAGAGGCTCTTATTCACATCTAGACCTCCCTCAAAAAGACCTGCAAGATATACACTTTCTTGTCAATTAAAATAACATCAAATTGATCAGAAATACAGTGTAGACATTGTTCATGTTGTAAATGGCAATTGTAGCTGGAAACTGGATTTTTTTATGGAATATCTACATAGGCGTACAGAGGCCCATTATCAGCAACCATCAGTCCTGTGTTCCAATGGCACGTTGTGTTTGCTAATCCAAGTTTATAATTTTAAAAGGCTTATTGATCATTAGAAAACCCTTTTGCAATTATGTTAGCACAGCTGAAAACTGTTGTGCTGATTAAAGAAGCAATAAAACTGGCCTTCTTGGCAGAGTTGCAAAGAAAAAGTCCAGTGTCTGTGTTATTTTGCCCCATCTTAATCTTTTATTTTATTGGCCAGTCTGAGATATGGCTCTTTCTTTGCAACTCTGAAGGTCAGCATCCCGGAGTCGCCTCTTCACTGTTGACGTTGACACTGGTGTTTTGCGGGTACTATTTAATGAAGCTGCCAGTTGAGGACCTGTGAGGCGTCTGTTTCTCAAACTAGACACTCTAATGTATCTGTCCTCTTGCTCAGTTGTGCACCGGGGCCTCCCACTCCTCTTTCTATTCTGGTTAGAGCCAGTTTGCGCTGTTCTGTGAAGGGAGTAGTACTCAGCGTTGTAAGAGATCTTCAGTTTCTTGGCAATTTCTTGCATGGAATAGCCTTCATTTCTCAGAACAAGAGTAGACTGACGAGTTTCAGAAGAAAGTTATTTGTTTCTGGCCATTTTGAGCCTGTAATCGAACCCACAATTGCTGATACTCAACTAGTCTCAAGAAGGCCAGTTTTATTGCTTCTTTAATCAGCACAACAGTTTTCAGCTGTGCTAACATAATTGCAAAAGGGTTTTCTAATGATCAATTAGCCTTTTAAAAATGATAAACTTCGATTAGCAAACACAACGTGCCATTGTAACACAGGACTGATGGTTGCTGATATTGGGCCTTTGTACGCCTATGTAGATATTCCATAAAAAAAATCAGCCGTTTCCAGCTACAATAGCCATTTACAACATTAACAATGTCTACACTGTATTTCTGATCCATTTGATGTTATTTTAATGGACAACAAAATGGGTTTTCTTTCGAAAACAAGGACATTTCTAAGTGACCCCAAACTTTTGAACGGTAGTGTAATAATCAACAAAAATAGTACTGGTCAAGAGTGTTGGGACTGAGAGTAGAATACAACTCCATGCTTACAAACCCCACTCTCTCTGCTTCCTTCCAGCAGCCCTGTCTACTATTAGTCCTATGACCTCACCACATTGGGGGGTGGGGGTTGGTTGGGAGGTCAGGATGAGGGCCATTGTTTTCTCCGGCAGTCATGACGAGACGAGATGCGAGCCGACAGCAGAACCGCAACTGTCGTGGGAGACTCCGGGAAGCCTAAATGAAGGTATTATTCTCCTCTCCCCTCCCCTCTCCTCAACCCTGCTTTCACTGTCTGACAAGGCCCCTATCCTTTCTGCGAACCAACATGTACAGTGGAAAAAACACGACAAAAGAACTTCAATGCTGGATAGGTGGCTGAAAGGAACCCAAATAGGCCACCCATACCATCTCAGTAGGTGGGCCGCTAACGACCATCATTTGATACGGAATGTTGACATAACCTCATAGTCTTTTTTTGTCCGCTGACACAACTGGCTTCATTAATGATTTAACTCTCTCTCTCCCTCCCACTCCTCTCCCCATGGTTGTTCTATCAGTGGGATGAAAGAGTCTTTCCTCTGGCTGTGAGAAAGCAAGCGGAGTGGCCTGGTTGACTCTGAAGTGGCTGGAGAGGTGTTGGAGGCGTGGTTGGCCATGGCTAAGTGCCAGATAAGCTGCAGATTACCGGCGCAATCGTTAACTGTGGCCTTGCTGCCAACACTGTGATCCACTGATATGTCCTAACTGTTCTCTTTAACTTGGAGGTGATACGCTGTCTCCCCCTGTGAACCAGCGCCACCCAGCCAGCCAGCCAGCCATACCAGCAGCAGCGCTAGCTGGGGAACAAAAGAGCAGATGTTGCTCAGAGCAGAGTAGAGCAGAGCTGGGCCAGGCCATGCAGCACTACCCTACACTCTCCATCCAGTGTGCCCGGCTGCCACAAGGGCTGATCTGTTCTGGAGAGCTCCCTCTTCAGTGAAATTGATTTAGAGGAGTTTGGAGAGCGGCCAAAGGCAGGGAGTTCGATTGGCACCTGATGGAGCGATTCTCTGAATGAACAATATTGATAAAAACAGCATGCATTTGTAAATGGGCTTGTGGACTATGCAAATGTTCAGTTGCATGTAGCATGACAATGTTCCTGACATCTCTATCATATCAGTGCTCCTATCTCCATCTGTGAGTCCATGGGATCTCAGTCTTACTGTATGGCTAGTCACACACTCCTGCCATCTTCATGGCCAGACCAATACACGGCCAGAAGTTGAAATCCAGACAGGTGGGCTCTGGTGGGTGGCTCAGCCACACACACTCTTTCCATTTCAGTCCAAATCCATCTTAGTATTTACCTGCTTGTCAGAGAACTCCATTACAGCCAACTCTCATATCTCCCCAAGTCCCTTTGAGCCTTTTCAGCTGCAGCAATGACATATGCCCTTTGTGTGACAGCCTGAGAATAACACTCAACAAGCTGGGGCGGCACATGGTTATTTCTACATCAGAGAGAGAGAGAGAGAGAGGCCGGCTGCAGCATCCCGATCCCCAAGCCGTACAGCTCTCCTCTCCTCCGGAGCTGTGACTGTCTGACAATGGTGGGGTTGATTAGAGCGGGAGCGAGACATGACATGGAAAGGCAATTACTGAAGCAGGACAACCTGTGGAGTCCTCCCTGGAGAAGATGATTACATCTGCTGCCGCCCGGCCAGCCCGACCTCCTCTGGGCTCTCTGAAGCCTCATTACCTTGTCAGTGGCAGAGCCACACTACGTTAAAATGCCATTAACAGCTAGCGCTAGGTAGGAAGCCCTGCTCTTACACGGAACAGAACAGCTCCGGATGGGGCTCAGGCTCTGACAGAAAAGCAGTGTTTGATGTCCGTAGATGGAATATTACGTGAGAGCCGTGAGAGCCTGTAATCGGCTCCTCTGTGGATCACCTACTATTATTAGGAAGATAGGCCAGCTTATTTTCTGTATTACAGGTTTGCTTTAATCAGGAGGACACGGCACAGCTTTCATTACAGCACTGTAGGTTTCTCAACATGGTCACATGGAAGCAAGAGCTGCTCATTGCAGGGACTATTTGTGTGTTCTCTGTAATATACTTTTTAGTAACCACGGTGAATAGAGGCAGCCAGGAAGCTATGATTCAATGTTGAGCTTCCTATTTTGTTTGCCCTTTGAAATTGTATGCAAGAACTGGAGATCAAATCACAGCTGAGAGCCTTATCTACCCGTCTCGTTTCCAAAACACACACGCACACAGTTTGATATCAAAAAGCAACAGGCTAGATGTAGATTATAACTATAATTTACAAATGGTTCAGAACAGCCGTCACATTCATTCTCACTTTCAATGGTCATCATAAAACGTGTCCTTATGAGCAGCTATCTGAACTGAGTCCCCAGTAGGGTGAGTTGCAGCAGTCTTGACCTGAGTTGTGCATCAATCAATCAATCAATCAATTTAGCCCTTCTTACATCAGCTAATATCTCGAAGTGCTGTACAGAAACCCAGCCTAAAACCCCAAACAGCTAGTAATGCAGGTGTAGAAGCACGGTGGCTAGGAAAAACTCCCTAGAAAGGCCAAAACCTAGGAAGAAACCTAGAGAGGAACCAGGCTATGAGGGGTGGCCAGTCCTCTTCTGGCTGTGCCAGGTGGAGATTATAACAGAACCATGCCAAGATGTTCAAAAATGTTCATAAGTGACAAGCATGGTCAAATAATAATCAGGAATAAATCTCAGTTGATTACCCTGCAGGGTAGCTGGGGACCTGTAGCCGTTACTTTTACGAGGCGTGAGGGGTGTTTGGTGGTCAGGACCTGTGATTTCTCTTCACTGGAAAACCACAGGGTCCATTTAGTCGCCACTCAAGACTAGGCAATTAGACAGAGAGAGGGAACAGAAAAGCTTAGACTAGCTTGCTATGCGGCCTGAAACCATGTCTGGGTAGGACTGAGGCTTAATAAAACCATCAGACCACAGTGATTCATTATGACAATTATTACAGAGCAAAAACAGACTGTCCGTTCGTTCTACTGGTCACACCACACTGAGGAATCTAACAGTAGTTATCTGCTGTTCTGTGCCTCTGTGGCCGTTTTTCAGGGCCTGGCGACTGGCTATTTCTGTAGCGAGGCCGTCCTGTTCCACTATTCTACTATAAGTACTCAGAGAGGGGTTGTGAATACATCTGATGATGGTAATAAATGGTAATGATAGCAAGAGCCTTGGCCTCAGTCTCTGTAAAAATGGATCACATGCGGGAAACTTTGAAAAGTGTATCTTGGCGTGTGTGTACATGTGTGGATTTGAGTGAGTGTGTGTGTGTGTGTGTGTGTGTGTGTGTGTGTAGGTTTCATCCTTGGCCTCTGTCAAAAGCAGTTGTTTCTACACATCACTCCACATACACCCTTGTAGGTTTGAGGGAGATATTATCATGGGCCATAAAAACTGTAATTTCTTTCTGACACAAAGCTGGGTATGTTGACATGTGATTTAGGATAACAGATCCTTTTCAATATGCGTCGGAAAGACAAAAGAGGCTGGTTCCCATTTCAGTTTGGAAAAGCTAAAAAAGCATAGGAGCCATTTCAGTGGAAAGCCTGAATTTATTGAGCCTTTTAAATATATAAGCCTTTTAAATATTTTTTTCTCCCATTTTTTTCCTGATTATTATTATTTGGTTCTGGGCTGTGCAGTGCTGGGGCTCTGTGTAATGAAACCCAAATGGAGAATGATCTGGCTCTTGGCCCTGTTCTGTGCTGGAGCAGAGCAGCGAGGGGGCCCCAACCCCAGCCCTCCCCAGAAACACAGAGACTGCAGTCCTCCAGTCGAGGCTCCAGGGGCGAGACTGAGTGGGGGTTGGAGGGGAGGTGGGGGCTGCTCTGGGAAACTATGTGACTACGTGCTGCAGGAAGAGGCCTCGCAAGCCAGGGGGAACACACGCGCCTCACTGGGGGGCTGAGTGTGTGTGCGCCTGTGTGTGTGTGTGTCATATTGAATGTGTACTTTGGATCTTCCCGTCAACTCTCAGCAAACAAACAACAACATAAAACCCAGGAGGGGGTGGTAAAGGGGACGGGAACCGTAGAGGGGGCAGTCGTGATGCCAAGACAAATAATCAGAATCATAAAATACAGAGTCGTCCTATTGAAGGATGATCCCCAAACCCCTGTCTCTCTCTCACACACACAATATAGAACACCATGGATATGAATATTTGGCTAGCAGAAGCGGATTGAGGTTTCAGCGTACACATGCTAAGTCAGAGGACCAGGCGTAAGGCCTGTCCAACAGATACTGGCCACACAAACCCCAGGACCACGTCCAGACAATCACCAGACATCAAAGCAGATGACCGCTTCACACCAGACAAACACCTACTCGGAACACAACATATTAGATATACAGACAGTTATGGGTTTGGGTTGAGATTCCAACCGATAGAAAACAGGTGCAAACCCTTTCCTCCTTCTCTAACGACTAAACCTGCCCAAGACAGGCACTCGGGTCTATAGTATGCTGTTAGATTATTTTTTACATCTTGACCACCACACCCTCTGCCTGTATTTTGTCTCAGTCAGTCAAGAGGAGGGAGAGATCTTTACTGTAGTTCTGTCTTCTATTCAGCCCCTATGAGAAAGTCCTGGTGAGCAGGTAATATCAGCCATCACAGAGGTTTTTCAGTGGATTAAATATGAGAGTGTGAGCTCAGCTTGCCTGTCTAAGAGCTCCTCTCCTCTCCTGTCAGAGCTGGACAGCTTTTATTTTAGGAGAGGGCCAAGATGTAAGAGCCTAATTCTTGATAATACATGCTTGAATTCCATCTCTCTGCTCAGCTAGGCCTATATCAAAGCACACTCACTCACGCACACACACCAATCCCAAACTCCTCTCCTGCCTTTAATTACTCCAAACCTGTAATACTCCTTAAAAGGCAACAATGTGAGTCATACTTTGAAAGGCTCTCCACAGAACAACGGCCTCTCAGTCCTATCTAAAGGTTGCTTTTCTAATGGGACGGTACGCTATGGAAGAATGATGAAATGCATTTGATGTGATATTCGTGCTGGGAAAGTCATTTTCTGGAACATTTATTTCTGTGTGATTAAGTCCATATTTCCTTGCCTGTGCTTTCGAGGCTCGAATGACCATGAATCGAGTGCTATGATTGGCTAGGCGACAGAGACCAAAAGTGGGTGTTAGGATTGGAATAGGGAGCAACGCTCCAGAGAAACAGGTGTGTTTCATTGGCTCTGATGGATATGCCCATAATTTGGAGCGTCGTGATTGGTCGAAAAGGACACCGCCATCCCAGGAGGAAGCTGCTGATGCCTGGTATGTTTGTGGGCATGGAGGGCCCGGGGGCACAGGGTACAGACCACCTGGATCCTGAGTCTCAAAGGCTGGCCTGACAGAGTCAATCTGAACAACGTTGTACAGAAGACACAGAGGGAGCCTGCAGACTTCCTCACTCTTCCATTGTTACTGGCAGCAGGCCAATAAACACACACAGTCCAACCAGAATTATTTCAAAAGGAGCTTCAGCTCGGGATTTTCCACAGTTAGCAGATTTTTTCTGCTTTGCCTTGTGAAAAGACAGCAGATTAAACGGCTGAAGATCACATGAACGGCAAACTTTAAAAAGGGAAACTGACTTGGTCTTCTTGAGAAATCAGTGTTTTGGAGGGTAAAACACTTCATCATCATTTCAGTGTTCTATTCAAGGACAAATTAGGTGATAGAAGAAGCAAACACCTACGTCGATCACAACAGGAAAACTCTTTACTCTTTCATACACAAAATGGCTATAAAATCAAATACCCTCAAAACACACAGAATATACAGTAGCAACACCAAGAGGTACCACACTGTGTTGAAGCTATGTGTCAGTCAGCCCTATATCACAAGTTAAGTGGTCATAATTCAGCCATATGCTTCAGTCATCCTAGCCCAGGCTTAGACAGAGGCCTTTACATTACAACAGAGTTGACCTAGAGTGACCCAGGCACTTGGCCTCAGTTAACTCTGCTATGGAGCCTCAGTCTAGGGCCACAGTCAGGGCTCAACTCCCCTCCTCTGTTGCTCTCTCCTGTCCAATATTCTCCTCTTTTCTCCTCTCTAGTCTTCTTCTGTATCTTTTTCTCTTCATTCTATTTTGTCCTTCACTTCAGTCTCCTTTCCTCTCTCCTCACTCCATCCTCTAGTATACTCTCCCTTCCATTCTCCTCTATGAGCACAGGCTGCCATAACAAACAGCCCCGCTGGGCAGGGTGGATGAGGGATTCCCCTCCTCCTCCCTCCCCTAGGGGCCAGGGCTACAGTGTGCTGGTCTGACTGGGAGACCAGAGAAAACAACCTCCCCTCATCAGAGGAGCTGAGTCAGGCCAGGCCAGGCTAGAGATCAGAGGAGTTCACTGGGGCTGGGGTTACTGTAGTGGAAGCCACCCCTCTCCCTGAGGGTGTCAGAAGGAATGGTGGGGGTGTGTGAGGAGGACAGAACCCCTGCGCTCACTCACTGCCTCTAGAGATAAGGCATGGAGCCTTCACATCACACACATCCCATATCCAACAGCCCACCATATCCTCTATCACACCCACAGTGACATGATTAACATGCCAATTAGGCCAGGAAGCTAGCAAGCCCCAGGGCTCCCTTTTTATCCCAAAAATAGACTTGTACATACACACACTGAGAATAATACTGTACAAATAACAAGATACACACACAGGCCTGACTGGGCATGAACACATAAACACACATAGACAAATGGAATTCCTAAATACACTACATGACCAAAAGTATGTGGACACCTGGTCGTCGAACAGCTCATTCCAAAATCATGGGCATTAATATGGAGTTGGCCGCCACTTTGCTGCTATAACAGCCTCCACTCTTCTGGGAAGGCTTTCCACTAGATGTTGGAACATTGCTGCGGGGACTTGCTTCCATTCAGCCACAAGAGCATTAGTGAGGTTGGGCACTGATGTTGGGCGATTAGGCCTGGCTCGCAGTTGGCGTTCCAATTCATCCCAAAGGTGTTCGATGGGGTTGATGTCAGGATTCTGTGCAGGCCAGTCAAGTTCTTCCACACCGATCTCGACAAACCAGTTCTGTATGTACCTCGCTTTGTGCACGGGGGCATTGTCATGCTGAAACAGGAAAGGGCATTCCCCAAACTGTTGCCACAAAGTTGGAAGCACAGAATCATCTAGAATGTAATTGTACGCTGTAGCGTTAAGATTTCCCTTCACTGGAACTAAGGGACCTAGCCCGAACCATGAAAAACAGCCCCAGACCATTATTCTTCCTCCACCAAACTTTACAGTTGGCACTATGCAGTCGGGCAGGGCAGGTAGGTTCTTCTGGCATCCGCCAAACCCATATTTGTCCTTTGGACTGCCAGATGGTGAAGCATGATTCATCACTCCAGAGAATGCGTTTCCACTGCTCCAGTGTCCAATGGCCGCGAGCTTTACACCACTCCAGCCGACGCTTGGCATTGTGATCCTTGGCTTCTGTGCGGCTGCTCGGCCATGGAAACTCATTTCATGAAGCTCCCGACAAACAGTTATTGTGCTGATGTTGTTTCCAGAAGTCGGTAGTGAGTCGGTAGTGAGTGTTGCAACCGGGGACAGACGATTTCTTATGCACTACACGCTTCAGCACTCGGCGTTCCCGTTCTGTGAGCTTGTGTGGCCTACCACTTCGCGGCTCAGCCGTTGTTGGTCCTAGACATTTCCACTTCACAATAACAGCACTTATAGTTGACCTTGGCAGCTCTAGCAGGGCAGAAGTTTGACGAACTGACTTGTTGGAAAGGTGGCATCCTATGACGGTACCACGTTGAAAGTCTCTGAAATCTTCAGTAAGGCCATTCTGCTGCCAATGTTTGTCTATGGAGATTGTATGGCTGTGTGCGCGCTTGTATACACCTGTCAGCAACGGGTGTGACTGAAATAGCCAAATCCACTAATTTGAAGGGGTGTCCACATACTTTTGTATATATAGTGTATGATAGACTGCACACACATATTCCTATCACTATCTCTACTCATCCAATCGCTCTCTCACACACACACACACACACACACACACACACACACACACACAACATCATATTTACAGATAATACTGTTCTTCCAAAATTCCACCTGGCCTCTTTTCTCTTATCTATGGGTCTCTCATCCAAGCGATTGAGCCAGCCAAACACACACAGACTGATGCTCTTTAAAATCAGCTTTATTTCGGGGATGCACACAGAGGAATACATTACAGGCTGCAGCCTGGAGCCCAGAGCCTGCAGTGGCTGGGCCTTATGCTGAGCAATAGCTGCCCAGGGATCCTGAGGGGCATCGGGAGTTTAATCACCCATAACCGCAATTACAGACATACACGTCAGACTCATAAAACACTGAAACAAGATGAGCGCCACGGCCAAATTCCAGTAAAGCCTGTAGTGTTGGAAAATTCAGAGCAGAGGGGCTGAAGGCCTCAGTACTAGAGCTCTGCTACCCGACCGAGCCTGACAGACCCCGATATTATATATCGGGTTAGGGCCGGGTAGGGCCTGTTTTTTCATCAATAACTAGGGTACGGGCAGGTCTCGGGTATCAATAAATTGATCACTAACATTTTGAAGCTGAGCCATTTGCTCTTGCTCTACTGTGCAGTACAGTCATATCTGACTAAGATCATAACATGGTGTCAGAAGTGCTTCAACCTTGTCAAATACACTTAGTGGCCAGATTTTTTGGGTACACCCATTTAGTACCGGGTTGACCCCCCTTTGCCTCCAGAACAGCCTGAATTTTTCGGGGCATGGATTCTACAAGGTGTCAGAAACGTTCCACAGGGATGTTGGTCCATGCTAATGCAATGACATCACGCAGTTGCTGCAGATTGGACAGTGGTGCATTCATGCTGTGAACAGCCTGTTCCATCTTTCATTCCAAAGATGCTCTATCGTTGCTCAGTTGGTATCAAGGGACATAAAGTGTCCCAGGAAAACATTCCCCACATCAGTACACCACCGCAACCAGTCTGTACCGTTGACACCAGGCAGGATGGGGCCATGGACTCATGCTGCTTACGCCAAATCCTGACTCTGCATGACGCAACAGGAACCGGGATTCATCGGACCAGGCAATGTTTTTCTTCTCCTGAATTGTCTAGTGTTGGTGATTGTGTGCCCACTGGAGCCGCTTCTTGTGTGGTCGTCTGCTGCAATAGCCCATCCGTGACACGGATCGACAAGTTGTGCGTTACGAGATGCTGTTCGGCACACCACTGTTGTACTGCGATGTTATTTGTCTGTTGGTGGCCTGCCTGTCAGCTTGCACGATTCTTGCCATTCTCCTTCGACCTCTCTCATCAATGAGCTGTTTTCACCCACAGGACTGCCGCTGACTGATTTTTTTTCTTCGCACCATTCTCGGTTAACCCTAGACACGGTTGTGAAAAGCCCAGGAAGGCGGACGTTTCTGAGACACTAGATCCGGTGTGGCTGGCACCGACGATCATACCACGCTCAAAGTTCTAACGTTCAATTGAACAATAACTGAATGCCTCGATGTCTGTCTAACTGCTTTATATAGCAAGCCATCGCCACGTGACTCACTGTCTGTAGGAGCAATCAATTTTCGTGAACGCGGCAGTGTACCTAATAAACTGTACCAAATAAAGTGTAAAAGACAGGAGAGATCATTTCACAGAAAATAATCATGTTCCTTGAGTTTTGTCAGAGTTTAGAGTGATGAAAAGTATCTAACAGCTAACTGCTCTTTCATGTCTCTTCATTAGTGCTGAACGATTAACAGAAATGTTGTTTATTTTATTTGTTTTTTAAACAACGTCGGTTCAATTATTTGAATTCCATTTCGTGAGCTCAATGCGCACATCGCACAGTTTCTCTAGAGATAAATCAGATCCAGCCTGAACTGAGAGATGTAGTAGGGGGTTGTAGTTTTCAGTCATGTGAAATCCATAGATTAGGGCCTAATTTATTTCTTTCACTTGACTGATTTCCTTATACAGTGAGGGAAAAAAGTATTTGATCCCCTGCTGATTTTGTACGTTTGCCCACTGACAAAGACATGATCAATATATTTTTAATGGTAGGTTTATTTGAACAGTGAGAGACAGAATAACAACAAAAAAATCCCCCCAAAAATTATAAATTGATTTGCATTTTAATGAGGGAAATAAGTATTTGACCCCCTCTCAATCAGAAAGATTTCTGGCTCCCAGGTGTTTTTTATACATGTAAAGAGCTGAAATTAGGAGCACACTCTTAAAGAGAGTGCTCCTAATCTCAGTTTGTTACCTGTATAAAAGACACCTGTCCACAGCAGCAATCAATCAATCAGATTCCAAACTCTCCACCATGGCCAAGACCAAAGAGCTCTCCAAGGATGTCAGGGACAAGATTGTAGACCTACACAAGGCTGGAATGGGCTACAAGACCATCGCCAAGCAGCTTGGTGAGAAGGTGACAACAGTTGGTGCGATTATTCGCAAATGGAAGAAACACAAAATAACTGTCAATTTCCCTCGGCCTGGGGCTCCATGCAAGATCTCACCTCGTGGAGTTGCAATGATCATGAGAACGGTGAGGAATCAGCCCAGAACTACACGGGAGGATCTTGTCAATGATCTCAAGGCAGCTGGGACCATAGTCACCAAGAAAACAATTGGTAACACACTATGCCGTGAAGGACTGAAATCCTGCAGCGCCCGCAAGGTCCCCCTGCTCAAGAAAGCACATATACAGGGCTGTCTGAAGTTTGCCAATTAACATCTGAATGATTCAGAGGAGAACTGGGTGAAAGTGTTGTGGTCAGATGAGACCAAAATGGAGCTCTTTGGCATCAACTCAACGTGTTTGGAGGAGGAGGAATGCTGCCTATGACCCCAAGAACACCATCCCCACCGTCAAACATGGAGGTGGAAACATTATGCTTTGGGGGTGTTTTTCTGCTAAGGGGACAGGACAACTTCACCGCATCAAAGGGACGATTGACGGGGCCATGTACCGTCAAATCTTGGGTGAGAACCTCCTTCCCTCAGCCAGGGCATTGAAAATGGGTCGTGGATGGGTATTCCAGCATGACTTTGACCCAAAACACACGGCCAAGGCAACAAAGGAGTGGCTCAAGAAGAAGCACATTAAGGTCCTGGAGTGGCCTAGCTAGTCTCCAGACCTTAATCCCATAGAAAATCTGTGGAGGGAGCTGAATGTTCGAGTTGCCAAACGTCAGCCTCGAAACCTTAATGACTTGGAGAAGATCTGCAAAGAGGAGTGGGACAAAATCCCTCCTGAGATGTGTGCAAACCTAGTGGCCTACTACAAGAAACATCTGACCTCTGTGATTGCCAACAAGGATGTTGCCACCAAGTACTAAGTCATGTTTTGCAGAGGGGTCAAATACTTATTTCCCTCATTAAAATGCAAATCAATTTATAATATTTTTGACATGCATTTTTCTGGATTTTTTTGTTGTTATTCTATCTCTCACTGTTCAAATAAACCTACCATTAAAATTATAGACTGATCATGTCTTTGTCAGTGGGCAAACGTACAAAGTCAGCAGGGGATCAAATACTTTTTTCCCTCACTGTATGAACTGTAACTTTGCAAAATCTTTGAAATTATTGCATGTTGCGTTTATATTTTTGTTTAGTATACATAGTTTATTGTATAACACATGGTAATTAACTACAATGACCATAATCCATTGCGCATCTACTTGTCCAGTCTGTTTCTTTTATGCCTGGTACGGAGGAGAGAAGAATGCACAATCGTGAGGTGATAAAGAGAGCAGCGTTTGCTTAGCATGGTAGCTCTACCTGAAAATACACGATCTAAGTGATTGATAGTTGGTAATCAGCAGTCATAACAGTATGCCTTATTTACTTTGAAGAATTACTAAAATGTGATTTTGTCAGACAGCATAGGCAGCAGCTCTATAGAGATGAGATGGTGACTTGGAATGAATTAATAAAGTCATCAAATAAAACAAATGTAATATACACAACAACTGAAATATTTTATGAAGTAAAGTAATGTGAATAAATGATGGTTAATAAGTGATAAGCAGTAATGGGCAGTCAGTACCATCATGGGACTTTTATTAATAGTTTTATTCTGTGTTGTTACAGCATTCAACCCACATAATGCATAGTCCATTTAATGTTTTAAAAGATAACTGAAGTTGAAGACCCAAACAGAAACCGACCTCAAAAAGCAATAATCGCTCAGCACTACTCTTCATTAAAGCAGAGCAGACCAAGTGGAGCTATTGCTATGTATACTCACAGACTCAGAGCCGCCGAGCAGAGGGCATGCAGAGCGAGCTGCACGCAGGGAGCGAGTGACAGAGAGGGAAGAAGCTAATGGATTTACTAACGGAGTAAGTTATTTCGGATTTCAGGCAGTGCCTTAAATTTGGCAGAAGCAATCAGGCCTGGGTAGGGTAGGGCCTGAACGCCGCAGGCATGGGTAGGGCTTGGGCTTAAAATTCATGCCCGTGCAGAGCTCTACTAAGAACTAACCTACTGGAAGGCCTCGGGAGGGTTTCTAAAGAGGCTGCCTCTTTCTGTGGGAGAGAAAGCATTACAGCTCATTAATTAGTGCATTTAATATACTTACCAGGAATACAGCATGGAGTTCTAGATCTGCTATGTGGCTTTATGCTACTGTGAATGAGATTTGCATATACAGTGAGGGAAAAAAGTATTTGATCCCCTGCTGATTTTGTACGTTTGCCCACTGACAAATAAATGATCAGTCAATAATTTTAATGGTAGGTTTATTTGAACAGTGAGAGACAGAATAACAACAAAAAAATCCAGAAAAACGCATGTAAAAAATGTTATCAATTGATTTGCATTTTAATGAGGGAAATAAGTATTTGACCCCCTCTCAATCAGAAAGATTTCTATCTCCCAGGTGTCTTTTATACAGGTAACGATCTGAGATTAGGAGCACACTCTCAAAGGGAGTGCTCCTAATCTCAGTTTGTTACCTGTATAAAAGACACCTGTCCACAGAAGCAATCAATCAATCAGATTCCAAACTCTTCACCCTGGCCAAGACCAAAGAGCTCTCCGAGGATGTCATTTACAAGATTGTAGACCTACACAAGGCTGGAATGGGCTACAAGACCATCGCCAAGCAGCTTGGTGAGAAGGTGACAACAGTTGGTGCGATTATTCGCAAATGGAAGAAACACAAAAGAACTGTCAATCTCCAACGGCCTGGGGCTCCATGCAAGATCTCACCTCACCTCGTGGAGTTGCAATGATCATGAGAACGGTGAGGAATCAGCCCAGAACTACACGGGAGGATCTTGTCAATGATCTCAAGGCAGCTGGGACCATAGTCACCAAGAAAACAATTGGTAACACACTATGCCGTGAAGGACTGAAATCCTGCAGTGCCCGCAAGGTCCCCCTGCTCAAGAAAGCACATATACATGTCCGTCTGAAATTTGCCAATGAACATCTGAATGATTCAGAGGAGAACTGGGTGAAAGTGTTGTGGTCAGATGAAACCAGAATCGAGCTCTTTGGCATCAACTCAACTCGCCGTGTTTGGAGGAGGAGGAATGCTGCCTATGACCCCAAGAACACCATCCCCACCGTCAAACATGGAGGTGGAAACATTATGCTTTGGGGGTGTTTTTCTGCTAAGGGGACAGGACAACTTCACCGCATCAAAGGGACGATGGACGGGGCCATGTACCGTCAAATCTTGGGTGAGAACCTCCTTCCCTCAGCCAAGGCATTGAAAATGGGTCATGGATGGGTATTCCAGCATGACAATGACCCAAAACACAGCCAAGGCAACAAAGGAGTGGCTCAAGAAGAATCACATTAAGGTCCTGGAGTGGCCTAGCCAGTCTCCAGACCTTAGTCCCATAGAAAATCTGTGGAGCGAGCTGAAGGTTCGAGTTGCCAAACGTCAGCCTCGAAACCTTAATGACTTGGAGAAGATCTGCAAAGAGGAGTGGGACAAAATCCCTCCTGAGATGTGTGCAAACCTGGTGGCCAACTACAATAAACGTCTGACCTCTGTGATTGTCAACAAGGGTTTTGCTACCAAGTACTAAGTCATGATTTGCAGAGGGGTCAAATACTTATTTCCCTCATTAAAATGCAAATCAATTTATAACATTTTTGACATGCGTTTTTCTGGATAGTTTTGTTGTTATTCTGTCTCTCACTGTTCAAATAAACCTACCATGATAATTATAGACTAATCATGTCTTTGTTAGTGGGCAAACTTACAAAATCAGCAGGGGAGCAAATACTTTTTCCCTCACTGTATACTACCAGTCAAAAGTTTGGACACACCTACTCATTCAAGGGTTTTTCTTTATTTTTACTATTTTCCACATTGTAGAATAATAGTGAAGACATCAAAACTATGAAATAACACATATGGAATCATGAGGTAACCAAAAAAGTGTTAAACAAATTAAAATATATTTTGATTCTTCAAATAGCAACCCTTTGCCTTGATGACATCTTTGCACACTCTTGGCATTCTCTCAACCAGCTTTATGAGGTAGTCACCTGGAATACATTTCAATTAACAGGTGTGCCTTCTTAAATGTTAATTTGTGGAATTTATTTCGTTCTGAATGCGTTTGCGACAATCAGTTGTGCTGTGACAAGGTAGTGGGGGTATACAGAAGATATACCTATTTGGTAAAAGACCATGTCCATATTATGGCAAGAACAGCTCAAATAAGCAAAGAGAAATGACAGGCTAATGGACAGGAGGCGGTCAGGGGGTCAACTCCTCACACAGCCCTGTCAGCAGAGCAGCCCCTCGAAGCCCCTCTGCAGGCTGCAGTCTCAACTAGCTCCAGTAAGGGCTGGGCAATATATCAAATTAATTCAATTAATTTGAATATAAGTTTTAGCACGATATTCCAAATGCCTGTATCGCAAGAATCACATTTTTTTAAATATATATTTTTATTAGCGTTTGTCATCTTGTTCTCATGTTATCTTTTTGGTCTCGTCGCCTTCGCTCCTTCTGCTGTGACTGTGCAGATTTTCTATTTACATACACCAAGCCCCTCCCCCTCCCCTCACAAAGATGAGAGATCACTTGCTCCTCTCTGAAAAGTGGTTTCAACTCACTATTTGCATTTGAGGTTTGGTCCAACAGAATCGGTCATATGGACATCGAAAGACATTGAGACATTCTTTTACTGTAGTAGAGGAGAAGTTAACCTTTCTAACGATGCCGTTTTCATGTCTCAACTACTCAAATTGCGCGCAGAGCAGACACTACTAAAACAGGAGTATATGAACATTGATTCTTGAAAATTCATGCTCTGTTTGTCGCGCGTGGCATTGCGGTACCACGTACCGCTAGCAGCATTTTTATACTAGCTGTCTAGTCTGTGTTTAATAAATGTGCAATAAGCATAAAACACAATTATATAAGGAATAGGCAACTCGTTCTCAGTCTGAGAAATAAGGTAGGCCACTTGATTTCAACATCTGAACAAAGTAGATAGGCTAGCATGCTGTTCAAACAGTTGGAGATGGACAGAAGGGTGTGTTTATAAAAATTCAACTGTTCTGCCTTGTTAGCTAGCAAAGAGATGGTTGGTTAAGGTGGTTAAACTTGAAATATAAAGATTAGCTGGCTACTCACTAGCATGTGGGCTTGTGCTTGAGAGACCTGTGTTCATTTTCTACAATGCCTGCTATAAAAAGTTAGTCATGAATGTGCATTATGCAAGGTTCTGGATAGATTTGTAACAAAACAGGCATTTTCATAGATAGACTTTAAAGCCATATCAGTGATTATTGCAAAAAAGCATGTTAAACTATTTTTGTAAAATAATAAATTATTAGTGGGTCTTATGGTTGTGGAAGGCTTATATTTAGCCTAGGTATAATTTCACAAGCCCTGAATTTATTACATTATTGTTGATTGTTTGAAATGCAGTGTATTTGACTTTTACAACAAAGCTTATCTAGAGAGAGAAAAATAATAATAGTGACACGATATGATTCTTAGGCCATATAGCCCAGCCAAAGCTCCAGTGACAGAGAGAAAGAACACACGTCCTCGATAGGTGACAGACAGGAGTCACCATGTCAAACTGTCACCTTCACCTGCCACTTAATATCCATTTGGCATAAAATCAAGAAGCTCATCCACTCTATCTAAGGCTACAATTTGATAGAAGATCTAAGAAAATACACATAGTACATTCACTCACACACACACCGACAGAAACACACACTCACACACACACACACCAATATGACCCTCCGACCCTCCCTCGGCTAACGCGAGCCATTTAGCACCTTGTGTTTGTTGTGTTGGGGTGCAGCAGTATGACATACGACCTCAGGGTCAACATAGAGAGCAGGGGGTCACAGGATCAGCCAGGCAGCTTGATTCATGAGGCAGCAGCAGCACAACACTCCCTCTGTCTCTCTACCACTGCCTCTTCAATAAGACCTCCCCCAGGGGCTATGAAACTATATGGACCTGAACATCAGAAGAAAACATCCATCCGCGCGGTGCACAGGAGGACAGGACACATACACACACTTGGATGCACACACACACGCACTAGTGTTGCACGGTATACCTAAACTTCAAACTTTTTTGATACTAGAACATGAAAAACAGTTTGGTACTAGAATTTGTGTTACTTTTGGTACTTCTGTCAAATGTATCGCACGTCATATACGGATTGAGAGGATCGAGTCTGTCTAGTTATTTGTCTGAATCTTCTCAAGGGGGCAGTAGTAAGCTAGCCAGGCTACTTGCTCTTGCGCATGCAGCTGACACAGCGCGAGCCACTTTTGAGAAGCAAGCGAGAGGAGAAAGAAAATGCAGACAGCATGTCTTCTTCTAACGAAAACATCATACCTCCATGCCCGGAGCTTGTTGACAAAACTGGCTCCAGAAGCGAACTATGGGAATACTTTGATTACAGTGTAGATGAAGGCCAGCCCACTAAAACAGCTATGAAAAAGGTGTTACAAAGCAGTGCAGTGCAATGGAGTTTTAGTTTCAAAACTCCATAAATAATGTTTTGGTGACAATGCTTTTGATGTGATTTAATTGGTGTGATGCCAAATCCAAACAGGCCTCCTTTGGGGGACATTTGCTGTGCCAGGACCACCCACAGTTGTCAGTGCTGGTTGGCAAATTTTATCTCAACGAAGGCCAAGGGCTCGCTGGCATCAATCAATCAAATGCAATTGGTGGTAACATGTCATTCTCTTTTTGTCCAGACAGCACCAGATAAATGTGGTCCACATACTGAGACAGAGGTGCGCTGTTTCCCTCGCTAGGATGATTTCTCCGGTAAGATACTGTATATACAGCCAATTTCAAATTGAAGGAAAATTATGAAAACACAGTGAGACGGAATTGAAATTGTTTTATAATTGTTTTGTTTTTGTATTGGACAAATATTTTGGGAAGCTTGGCTTCCCTTGGCATCTATGAATACACTGCCAGAATGTCATAATTATGTCTATTTCTAAAATGTATCTTCTCAAAATCAGATTTTAAACCTAACCATAACCCTAACTTTAACAACAATTCTGACCTTATGCTTAACTCTAACCTTAAATTATGACAAAAAAACACATTTATTAATTATTAATATATAGCCATTTTGACTTTGTGGCTGTGGTAACTAGTGACAACCCAGCCCTGGGCGGACCATTGCACCCTGATGGTTGAAATGCACTCTGGGAATCATAGAATGCTGTGTAAAATCCACTGCATTTCTATGGTGTGTAGACTATTGCAATGTAGAAGCTTCAGAAATTAGTTTCAAATAGTTTTTTATGTTGTTTTGTAACTATTCATTTAATACATTTAATTATTTAGCTGTAATGAATAATGAATTATAGGTCTAATGAATGTCATTTGACCTAATATTATGGCCATTGATGAGCAAATTAACCTACATAATGACATTACATTTAAAACGGTTTAGATGTAATTGTACAATTATTGTGTATGCTCTGAGTCTCAGATATGGTTTTGTATAAGGAAAATTGAAGATATTCTTTTGTTATTTAAAATGGTGTTTAATTTTTTGAAAGAAATTGAATATAGAAAAGAATATATTCTATTTGTTATTTAGTTGTTCTACCAGTAATCAACATATTGTTCAATGTTAAAATAAATCAAGCCCAGTGGTTCAGTGACTTTAGCTTGATGTTTTTGCTGTAGTTTTGTTTCAGAATCGAGTATGGTTTCCATATCGAGTATCGTGATACTAAAGCTGGTATCGGTATCGAAGTCAAAATTCAAGTATCGTGACAAGACTAACTCTCACACACTCCACTGTATTATCATATGCCTCCATTACCTAATGCTGACAGCTCGCTGCACGCTCAGGCAATCAGTTACACAATGAGGCAAGATTAAAGGTGAATTGCCCAGAGGGGTCAAAGGTTAATGACTGCTGAGCTGATCTGTGTGCGTTCCATAAACAAAACAACAGAGTGAATCAGGAGTCTAGACTGCCTTTATTGGCTTAGTGGTGGGGAGCAAAGGTGCATCATGGCAGACACATTTGATCTAATGGGAGAGAGAGCAATCTGTTTGGCTCTGATCTGATGAGCTCTATCTGTCTGATGGAATCATTAGATATATCAACTGTCTGGGCTCTGGCTTTCACTGACCAATAGTAGTGAGGTAAAAGGTAGTACTGTCTGAGTAATAGGACAAAGATTTGTGTTATCAGTTCTGTAAAAAAAAGGGCCTGTTATGTGTGTGGGTGTGTAAGTGTCCGTTTTCATATGTGTGTATTTGTGTGTGTGTGTGTGTGAGCTAGTGTGTGTGTGTCTATTTTCCTTCACCTCCCTGGCCTTTCCTTCCAGCAGCAGCACACAAACAGGAAGGCTGAAGGCCCTGCATGTCTTCCTGGTGAAAGAGAGAGAGGCACAAAGGGAGCACTGCTAACTAACATCAGTCCATAGTAACAGTTGATGATAGCAACAACAGGCTGGAGCCACACAGCTGTGTAATGACGAGGGAGGGAGGAGAGGAGAGGGGAGGAGAGGGGCTGTAGGCTGACATATACTGTAAAAGGTTTAGGTGGACAGGAGGGGAGACAGACAACAGTAGTGATGCCTATTCATAGAGCGGTGTGCACCAATGTACCATCTCTGATATGACTTGTTATGGGAGCATTTTTTCCGAAAAGGATCAAAAGCTCTTTTCAACCCAAAAGACATCGGAGCAGGCCAGATGGAGGTCTAGAGAAAAACACTCAACGTTAGCGCTAATGTCTACTTGCCTCCACCACTGTCCTCAGATCCACTGGCTGATAGTTGATGAGACCCTAGTCCCAGGTGTGGGGCCCAGTGTGTTTGTGCGTGCGTGCATGTGCGTGTTAGCTGCTTGATGCGTGTTTCTCATCCCGCGGTATCGGATGCGTACAGTACACGCGTACGTCTGAGTTGGAATAATGGAGCTGGGAGTGTGGCGGTGTCGGGTAAGATGTGCCCGCTGTTTGCTGTTAATGTGTAATTATCAGGCTCAAACACACGTGGCCTCTCTGCGTATCACAATACACAGGAACAGATGGTGGGAAGGTGTTAAATAAACACTAATGCATGCTCATTATCAGCTTGCGTTACAGGCAGCTGCCGCACCCCCTATTTCTGACACAGGGATTCTTCAAAATAACAGGCCACATGAATACTTTACATCTGAGGCAGAGAGGAGAATGAATAGTTAAGCGCATAGAGAAAAGTGCAAAAACTAATCTGGTTTCCAGGACAGAGCTCTATGCGGCTCAGCTTCTTTGTAATCACTGGGCCGGGATACACACACAGCCCTGATTCCAAAGCGCTGTCATGCACAGCTGGAATGACAGTTGTCCACTCTCTGATTGAGTTGGAGGGAATCAATGCAGTCCACACAGCCACACACACAAGCACACACACAGAGAGAGAGAGCGAGAGAGAGAGAGAGAGAGAGAGAGCGCACAGAGAGAGAGAGATTGAACGCAATATACACCAACTGAGAAGGCATTATGTAGGCTATTCTTTAGCCCACTAAGCCCCTCTTCTAAAATCCCATTGTTTAGCCTGTGATCGGACATCTTTCCTTGACGAGCATTAACAGAAAGGGACAAAATGTTCTGAGGCAGGCAAACGGCTTGGTTTCATAACTGTCTAGTTGAGTGCAGCACTCTGCCACAAAGTCACGTAGACACTTAACCCTTTCCTGGGCGAGCCTCCTCCTCAAATACCCAGAGGAGACAACAGGTAGTCAGGTGAGAGTGAGTCACACCCAGTGAAGGAAAGAAATATAAGCGAGATAGAGACTGAGGGGCATGACATTTGGACTTTGTCTCTCTCTAGACAGAGTACCTCTATGGCACCTGTGTGTCCACTACTTTGCATCTCACTAGCACACTCTAATCATCAAGTCGATATAGACCCTTATAGCTGACATTTGTCAACCAAGAAATCTGATCAAATTGGTGAAATACCAACCAACAAAACGAGTTGTTTGACTTTCCTTTGTCCTCTCCAGGCATATCCCTCCCTCTCTCCCATTCCGTCCCTTCCCTTGCCATCCTTTTTAGATTCATGCTCCCTTCATTACATGACCACGGCACTCAATTAGCTCAATGTCAGCGGCTGTAATAGACTTGTGGACATGATACCCCTGTGGGGTTTGTTTCACTCTGTCACACACACAGGCCTCTGCCCCCCGCCCCACAAACATATTGACTGACTCAGCCGAGCACATTGCACTAAATATCAGCTTTCTGCAACAGTTCCCCTCTGTCCCCCAGCTCTGAGTGGGCCAGGGTGGAGTGAGACAGGGGTGCTTGGTGGGGTGGGGAAGGATGATGATGGCGGGATTTGGGTCACCCAGATGAACTAACAGAACTTGCTCTGGACAATTCAGATGGAGCCCGGGGGGCTGTCAGAAACCTGCTGGCTGAGTATGTCACTCACTGTCACAGCAGTGAGAGCGCTTCTAAGAATCTCTGTCCCTGCCTCTGTCCCAGACATCATAACTAAAGCCTGGATCCGGCCACACTGCTCTGTTCTTTTCCTAGAAGACCAGCAACTGTTTCCAGATCAGCGCTGTGTCCCAACAAGACATTTCCATTAGCCGCTGCATTACCACTCTCAGAGGAGGAGCACATGGGAGCTGCCAACACGTCTTCCCCGGTCTCCCTCCCCATCCCAGCATGCACTGCCCTCGCTGCATTAGCACACTCGGGTGGGCCTGTTGCTGGGCGGGAGAAACATGTGACATTGAGAGGTTCAGCGCTTTGGCCCAAACCCCCTCCCCTCCCTCCTTCCCTCTAGCCCAGCTCCCCAGCTCTCCTTTGAAGGCGAGCGGACAAGGCGAGGGGCGGGGCTGTGCTGTGCTGGACTAAGGTGGGTGCGACCAGCGTGGCAGGGGCTCCAGAGCTGACCTTCCACTTCATGAGATCGGCTTCGGTGACATTCGGATCAAGCGCTCGCCCGGGCTGCCTCCCTCCCCCATTGCAGAGCCGGCTATAATGCCAAGTGTGTCCGATCGCTTTAGCATCAAAATACCGACAGCTCCCGCCTGCCTCCCACTTTCTCCCCTCCTGCTCCCTCCCCCCCTCCCTCTGCCTCTCCCCCTGCTCCCCCTCCAGGGAGCAAGAGAGTCGGATGATCGGCGGTTCCCAGTGCTGAGACGACAGAAGCAACTGACCATACAGTGAACAGGGAGAGGCACAAACAGGAACAAGCTCCCAGACCTCCTCTAAAGGACACCTGAGCTCCCCAACCCACCACCGACTTACACACAGCCCAGTGAACAAACAAGTACAAGATTGACACAGATTAAGAGGGACACACGGACCATTCAGCAGGAACATTCAGGAATCTACATCCTCCCTCAGTCTGCAGTATGGAAGCCTCGTGGAAAGCTTGACAGAAGAATATAATTGAGTTTCCACTGGCTGCGTTCAACAACTTAATAAAGCAATCTCCTTGTTTCCTATTTGGCTGATTCTCAAAGAGAGAAGAGTTATAGCAGTCAACAGTGTGATTATGAGACTAAGAGAAGAAGGGAAGGGTTATCTGATACAGAACATGTTGTTATCGCTGGCAAGGCAGTCTCCATCCATATTGGACCCAAATGACTTCAACCAACAGTCCGCTCCAAACTACACTCTGAGGTCCCATAACATTACAGGGCAGCCCAGCCAAAAGTTTTCACATTCTTTTTGTTGTTGTTGTTAAGTAAGCACCTCTAGGCACGACTGCAGTGATTCCAGCACAGAGAGGAAGCACGCATAGGTCCGGAAGAAAATACAAATCAATAAATAAATCATGTGAATTGGCTTTTTCCTTTGGCCTGGCCTTGTCCAAAATGTGTGACCCCTCTATTGTTAGCTATTCCAGATGGCTGGTGCAAGCCCTTTGGATTCCAGTCAGTCCAGTCATGTAAGCAAAATGAGGAAAAACAAAAAAGGACCCTAACAGATGACATTGCTATAAATCACAACTTAACCGTCCTCGGAAACCAGTTCATCACTCAAAGCAAAACTGGCCTCTACAGTTTGTTTTCATAGAGGCTAAATATGATTGCTTTTCCTTTGTTGACTTCTCGTCCTCATCAACTCCCTTGGCTAGTACATCATCCTTTTCTGGCACTATGGTACACATTTTCTTCCCAGCAACAGTATGTTTGTTTAGGGCTGTACAGTACATCTTGAACTAGCATGTTAGGTTGAGGGGAGGGGTCTTCTAGAATGTGACAGAGACCCACACTGATGTTTCTTTACCATCACTCCCATCCTCCTCTCATGTTTATCAGTGGTAAAGAGAGGCAGATGGCGGTCTGATGCCCCCCGCCACAACACTAAGTCCACCCCCCGCTAATAAAAACATGGCATTCATTATCAGACCTCTAGAGTCAACAGAGAGAGCTGGAGTGACAGTCAGAATAGCGTTTCTTCCTTGAATGTCTTTATCAGGGATGATGAGAGCTAGTCGAACTACACTGGGGAGAGAGCAGCTAGCACTGAGCACGGCTCAGATATCTGGGTTAAGATGTACATATTCATTTATATTCATGGCGTTCATTAGTTTACCCATATATTTCAGAGTTCTCAGAGTGCCCCTGCTGTGGTTAACATACTGTACTGTATTAAGCAACACGGGGCCGCAAGAATGAGAACTTGTTTATTCATGTTTAATGGATGATATGAAAAAAAAGGCTGTTTTTTCAGATGCAGCCTTGCTACAGTGAACATCTTACGCCAATTCTGTCCGGATTTGAAATATGTAGCAAATTAGATGTATTCTTATTTTTAACACATCTCTGTGAACAACACTGGGATTTAATACTCGCATTCAATCTCTAATTCTTGCATTGAATGTGTGTTTAGTGAGGCATTCTGAATTCATCCCAACAGTCTTACTGTGATAATCATTAGAGTGAAAACAACATTCTGCCTCTCCGGGGTATATGATGACTGAGAGATGGTGTGGATCTATGGCTAGCCCTCCATCCTTCCCTCCCTCCCTCCATCTCTCCCTCCTATGGTTTGAGCTGTAACAATGAGATAGCATTTCAGTGTGATGGTGCTGTGCAGGGATTATGGGCTCAGAGAGTTATCAAAGGCTTAGTCGCTGTGATTTCTCCTGACATGTTATTGATGGCTGCCGTCACTCTGTGCCAAGGGGAAGGCCCCTGGCGTTCTAGCTGCACCTGGCCCTGCCCAACCCGCTGGCACACTGGCACACAGGTGGTGAAGACAGCTCAGTACATCACTGGGACCGTGGTCCCACCCATCCAGGACATGTACTTGAAACAGTGCCTGAGGAAGTCCGGCAACATCATCAAGGACCCCATACACCCCAGCCACGAGCTGTTCTCTCCCTTACAGTCGGGCAGACGGTATCGGAGCATGTCTGATACCAACAGGCTGAACACTTGAACTGGACTGACCACCTGCTCAGATTTTCCGCAACTTAGCACACATGCACACACACACACATGCGCGCACACACACACACACACATTAATGCTACACACACACATCACAATTACTGCTACCAGACTCTTATTTACTATTACTAATACTGCACACTTTAAAGACTTGGCCCCCAATCCCTCCTTTCTCAGATACACGTGTAAATATTGGACTATAAATTGTGCCTTCCTGTATTATACTTATGCTAAAATGTTTATCTATTCTCCTGAGCCATGTTGAGATGTTGTATACCAAGGTTATTATAGTGATGTCACGTCTACTCCCCTCCCCCTCTCCGGCGCTCGAGGTCGCCAGTTGACTGTTCATTACGCACACCTGCCACCATCGTTATGCGCACCTGCGCGGTATTATGAGACTCCCCTGGACGCAATCACCTTCCTGATTACCTCCCCTATATCTGTCACTCCCTTCGGGTTATTCCCCAGGCGTTATTGATTCTGTTTCATGTCTGTACGCTACTCGTGTTTCTTGTTTTGTTCAATGTTTCATTTATTATTAAATTCACTCCCTCTACTTGCTTCCCAACCCCCAGCGTACACGTTATAAGTCAACTAAAACTGAATCATGAAAAAATACATCTGGTGTATTTTGTTGGACGGTGTTAACTAAACTGAATTTCAAATAAAAATCTGAAAACGAATAGAAATAAAAACTAATGTAAAAACACAAAACTGGAAAACCTTGGTGTATACCATGTGTATCCTGTACATACAGTGGGGAAAAAAAGTATTTAGTCAGCCACCAATTGTGCAAGTTCTCCCACTTAAAAAGATGAGAGAGGCCTGTAATTTTCATCATAGGTACATGTCAACTATGACAGACAAAATGAGAACAAAAAATCCAGAAAATCACATTGTAGGATTTTTAATGAATTTATTTGCAAATTATGGTGGAAAATAAGTATTTGGTCACCTACAAACAAGCAAGATTTCCGGCTCTCACAGACCTGTAACTTCTTCTTTAAGAGGCTCCTCTGTCCTCCACTCGTTACCTGTATTAATGGCACTTGTTTGAACTTGTGATCAGTATAAAAGACACCTGTCTACAACTTCAAACAGTCACACTCCAAACTCCACTAAGGCCAAGACCAAAGAGCTGTCAAAGGACACCAGAAACAAAATTGTAGACCTGCACCAGGCTGGGAAGACTGAATCTGCAACAGGTAAGCAGCTTGGTTTGAAGAAATCAACTGTGGGAGCAATTATTAGGAAATGGAAGACCTACAAGACCACTGATAATCTCCCTCGATCTGGGTCTCCACGCAAGATCTCACCCCGTGGGGTCAAAATGATCACAAGAACGGTGAGCAAAAACCCCAGAACCACACGGGGGGACCTAGTGAATGACCTGCAGAGAGCTGGGAACAAAGTAACAAAGCCTACCATCAGTAACACACTACGCCGCCAGGCACTCAAATCCTGCAGTGCCAGACGTGTCCTCCTGCTTAAGCCAGTACATGTCCAGGCCCGTCTGAAGTTTGCTAGAGTGCATTTGGATGATCCAGAAGAGGATTGAGAATGTCATATGGTCAGATGAAACCAAAATATAACTTTTTGGTAAAAACTCAACTCGTCGTGTTTGGAGGACAAAGAATGCTGAGTTGCATCCAAAGAACACCATACCTACTGTGAAGCATGGGGGTGGAAACATCATGCTTTGGGGCTATTTTTCTGCAAAGGGACCAGGACGACTGATCTGTGTAAAGGAAAGAATGAATAGGGCCATGTATCGTGAGATTTTGAGTGAAAACCTCCTTCCATCAGCAAGGGCATTGAAGATGAAACGTGGCTGGGCCTTTCAGCATGACAATGATCCCAAACACACCGCCCGGGCAACGAAGGAGTGGCTTCGTAAGAAGCATTTCAAGGTCCTGGAGTGGCCTAGCCAGTCTCCAGATCTCAACCCCATAGAATATCTTTGGAGGGAGTTGAAAGTCTGTGTTGCCCAGCGACAGCCCCAAAACATCACTGCTCTAGAGGAGATCTGCATGGAGGAATGGGCCAAAATACCAGCAACAGTGTGTGAAAACCTTGTGAAGACTTACAGAAAACGTTTGACCTGTGTCATTGCCAACAAAGGGTATATAACAAAGTATTGAGAAACTTTTGTTATTGACCAAATACTTATTTTCCACCATAATTTGCAAATAAATTCATTAAAAATCCTACAATGTGATTTTCTGGATTTTTTGTTCTCATTTTGTCTGTCATAGTTGACATGTACCTATGATGAAAATTACAGGCCTCTCTCATCTTTTTAAGTGGGAGAACTTGCACAATTGGTGGCTGACTAAATACTTTTTTTCCCCACTGTACAACTAATACAACTTGAAACACGGCCCCCTTCCCATGGGAAGGAATGAAAGGCAGATACAATGTCTGCCCACTCCTCTACTCCCTCTCCAACACCCGTCAGTTCTGAAGACACAGCCTGAGATAAGTTATTCACACACCTGTACACATGCAAACACGTCATTCATTCATTCATTCAGGTCAGACTCAGTGGACTTGATCAAGTAGGCTACTGTCTCAGTAGATACGACTCCATAGGCACTGAAAACCCACGCAGATAACTTCACATTCACACTATTGCTTTAAATCAAACCCATCTTTACATCAGAAGTTGGTTCGTTTTTTTGCACCACTCCTCATACATCATGAGACAAAGGCAGAGATTTATGGATTGTGGATTTAAACTGAGCTGCTTTCAATTAGCTGGCACAATAAGCTCTACGATTTAGAACAATAGAGGCAGGAATTAATCAGGCAGGATTTGGGGCCTGTGACATTGTTCGCAATCTTCCTATGTTTACATACTGAGGGGCGGCAGGTAACCTAGCGGTTAGAGAGGCGGGCCAGCAAACGGAGGGTTGCCAGTTCGAATCCCAGGTCCGAGGGGTGGCAGTGGAGCAGGTAGATAGCTTCAAGTTCCTTGGTGTTCAAATCACTATAGACTTCAAGCGGTCCAAACAAACACGCACCGTTGTGAAGAAGGTGCGACAGTCTCTCTTCCCCCTCAGGATGTTGAAAAAGTTTGGCATGGGCCCTCAAATCCTCAAAAGTTTCTACAGCTGTACTATTGAGAGCATCTTGACTGGCTGCATCCCTGCTTGGTATGGCAATAGCACCGCCCTCGATCACATGGTGCTACAGAGGGTTGTGCGGACAGCCCAGTACATCACAGGGGCCGAGCTCCCTGCCATCCAGGACCTCTATATCAGGCGGTGTGAAAAGAAGGCCCGGAAAATCATCAAAGACTCCAACCACCCAAGCCATAGACTATTTTCTCTGCTGCCGCACGGCAAGAGGTACATCAAGTCTTCAACACACACACACACACAAACAGTCACGCCATCATTTGCTCACCCACACATTATACTGACACTACACACCCGCACACCCACTCACATACAAGCTGCTGCTACTCTGTTTATCTTATTTCCTGTTGCCTAGTCTCATTACCCCTATACTTACAGTGCATTCGGAAAGTATTCAGAACCCTTTCCTTTTTCCACATTTTGTTATGTTACAGCCTTATTCTAAAATGGATTGAAAAAATAATAATCCTCATTAATCTACACACAGTACCCCATAATGACAAGGCAAAAACTGTTTTTTAGATTTTTTTGCGAATGTATTACAAATAAAAAACGGAAATATAACATTTACATAAATATTCAGACCATTTACTCAGTACTTTGTTGAAGCACCTTTGGCAGCGAATACAGCCTTGAGTCTTCTTGGGTATGACGTTACAAGCTTGGCACACCTGTATTTGGGGAGTTTCTCCCATTCTTCTCTGCAGATCCTCTCAAGCTCTGTCAGGTTGAATGCGGAGTGCCGATGCACAGCTATTTTCTGGTCTCTCCAGAGATGTTAGATCAGGTTCAAGTCCGGGCTCTGGCTGGGCCACTCAAGGACATTCAGAGACTTGTCCCGAAGCCACTCCTGCATTGTCTTGGCTGTGTGCTTAGGGTCATTGTCCTGTTGGAAGGTGAACCTTCTCCCCAGTCTGAAGTCCTGAGCGCTCTGGAGCAGGCTTTCATCAAGGATCTCTCTGTACTTTGCTCCATTCATCTTTCCCTCGATCCTGACTAGTCTCCCAGTCCCTGCCGTTGAAAAACATCCCCACAGCATGATGCTGCCACCACCATGCTTCACCGTAGGGATGGTGCCAGGTTTCCTCCAGACGTGACGCTTGGCATTCAGGCCAAAGAGTTCAATCTTGGTTTCATCAGACCAGAGAATCTTGTTTCTCATGGTCTGAGAGTCCTTTAGGTGCCTTTTGGCAAACTCCAAGCGGGCTGTCATGTGCCTTTTACTGAGGAGTTGCTTCCATCTGGCCACTCTACCATAAAGGCCTGATTGGTGGAGTGCTGCAGAGATGGTTATCCTTCTGGAACGTTCTCCAATTTCCACAGAGGTCAGAATGACCATCGGGTTCTTGGTCACCTCCCTGACCAACGCCCTTCTCCCCCGATCGCTCAGTTTGGTCGGGCCGCCAGCTCTAGGAAGAGTCTTGGTGGTTCCAAACTTCTCCCATTTAAGAATGATGGAGGCCACTGTGTTCTTGGGGACCTTCAATGCTGCAGAAATTTTTTGGTACCCTTTCCCAGATCTGTGCCTCGACACAATCCTGTCTCGGACCTCTACGTACAATTCCTTCGACCTCATGGCTTGATTTTTGCACTGACATGCACGGTCAACTGTAGGACCTTATATAGACAGGTGTGTGCCTTTCCAAATCATGTCCAATCAATTGAATTTACCACAGGTGAACTCCAATCAAGTTGTAGAAACATCTCAAGGATGATCAATGGAAACAGGATGCACCTGAGCTCAATTTCGTGTCTCATATAAAAGGGTCTGAATACTTATGTAACAAAATTCTAAAAACCTGTTTTCGCTTTGTCATTATGGGGTATTGTGTGTAGATTGATGAGGACATTTAAAAAAAAACAATTTTAGAATAAGGCTTTAACGTAACAAAATGTGGAAAAAGTGAAGGGGTCTGAATACTTTCCTAATGCACTGTATCTTCCTCCATCACTCCAGTATCCCTGCACATGTAAATATGGTATTGGGACTGACTTTTTCAATATTTCCTGTATATAGTATGCTTACTTACTTACTTTATTGTGAATTTCTTATTCTTATTTCTTGTGTGTTTTTTCTAGTAATACATACGTTATTAATTATTGCATTGCTGGGTTTTGAGTTTGCAAGAAAGGCATTTCACTGTACTTGTGCATGTGACATTAAAACTTGAAACTTCAAAAATATGGCGGGAAATTAGCTGGCAACTGGAGGGTTGCTGGTATCAAATCCTAGATGCCATTGCCTGCTGTTGTCCCTCATGAGCAAGACACTTAACCCCCCATAACAACAGCTCCCCGGGCACCCAGTGTGGCAGCCCCCTGCACCTCTCAAAAAAACCTGTATGTGTGTTTTTCAGAGGGGTTGGGTTAAAAGCGTTAGTCAAATTTCAGTTGGACCTTGTGTGCAATTGACCAATAAAGTGATCTCTCTCTAGCTCTACAGAGCTACAGCACAGGGATTACAATATCACTGCAATGATGTCATACAGTTTGGACATTTCCCTGCATACCCTGTTTCATCTCGAAAAAGTCAAACTGATTCAGACGTATGGAATTTGCAAACATTGCAGAACAGTGTGGAGGCTGTATATGTTAGGCCTAAAGCCAGTGCATTAGCCAGTATCTGGTGAGTACTATATGATTCCTAACATCCAATTAGCTCAGCCTTTTGGCAGAGCTTATCCTAGAAGTGACAGACCCCAGACCAAACACTCAACATACTGAGACATCACACCGGTCTAACTGGACACAAACAACTGTTAGGCTATTTTATTTTCCAGTGGGATCAGCAGCCAAATCTGCTGTGATAGTCCAATAATACTTTCTGAATTAAAATAGCCTGTGAGTCTGTGTGGGGGTTGTGGTGATGAATATGTGTGCAGGGGGCGAAGGCCAAGGCAGAGCGCGGCTGTAATCGTCAGCTTGGCGCTCTGGCCCCTCTGGCTCCTGACCCAGCAGGAAGCAGCCAGGGAGTGTACGGACTCCAGCCAGCCAATTAGAGAGCAGCGAGCGTGGAGCATGCTGAGGCTAATGACCTCCCTCTCCTCGACCTCCCTCACCTCTGTGGGACCCCACCCAAGGAAATACAAGGAGCCGGGAGCCACTGGAACCGCCCCGCAAACCCGGCTGTGTGACCACAAGGTCTACAAACACATGCTGCCTCTCACTGGAGCTGAATGCCTGGGCCCGGTGCTGCTCAAGCTCTGCCGAGTCTGTCTCACAAACAATACACGCGCACATAGTACACAAACACACACACACGCACAATCAGGAAGGAGCTACATTTGTGTTCTGTTCTCCCCCGTGTTTCCTTACAGTTCACTCTGGCTCAGCTCTAGGCGATAGGCAGGGGAAGTTCTTTCCAAGTCCTGTAGAATTCTAAATGGGCTCCAAATGAATTGGCAGGATTCACGAGGCAGTGAGATAATTCTGAGGCTGGGTAATGAAGTCAGCTACGGACCGTGGTGAGAGCTAATAGGGCTTGGCTTTGGGCGTAATTGCTGCTTAAGCGACGTCAATAAAGAGGGATTAATCAAACTCTAACCGCACACCTGGCGGCCAGCCCCATGCCAACGTAGAGTGGACTGTGAGAGTCAGTGAAGGGAGGGAGAAAGGGAGGGACCCAGACAGAGGTAGTGGTGCGGAATCCCAACACCACATCCATACTACCCACTCTAATAAAAAAAAAAAAAGGGGGAGCCAGAAATTCTCTCTCTCTCTCTCTCTCTCTCTCTCTCTCCTCCTCCTCCTCCTCCTCCTCCTCCTCCTCCTCCTCCTCCTCCTCCTCCTCCTCCTCCCCCCCCCCCCACAACAAACACAGACCATATGTGAGTTCAGTGCTGGCAATCAGACTGTATTGTGAAGCAGGCAGCTGAGTTCATCAGGAAAAAATTAGCCCTCCGCTCGGCAGGCCTCTCTCCCATTGGCCAGTCACGCGGCCCGCTCTGTTTGAGGGCACCCCAGACATTCCTGTGGATAATCTTTTCCATTCCTCCACTCAGCTCCGCGAGGACAGACCAAATCACTGCACAAGGCCTGCATTGTGAGAGCCTTTCAAAAAGCCCTGTTTTAAAGCTCTCTCTCTCTCTCTTACTTTCGCTCTCACACTTCTCACACATTGCCCAAAAACCTTTTTTTCCCTCTCGTCTTTTTTTGGCGGTCTTTTAAAAAAGAAATAACAAAATGATTGCTTTTCAAATTATCGCTGGAAAAGAAAAGAGCCCTGAATACTATGTTTCTCACGGTCTCTTTCCAGTAAGGGTTTGTTTTTGAGAACTCTAAACAATGTGAAACCACTGAAACCAGAGCGTGGCCACATCACTGTGCTGCCGGGAGTTCTGGAGATCACCGCTGGAGTCGACTCCCCGGGTGAGGCCAACCAGCCTTCCCAGAATCCTCGGCTGCGTCGCTGCTCAGCACCCCACGTCCTCCACAGCAGCTTGTCATTGTGGCCTTGGCAGAGCGGCCGCGGGACGGGATTGGAGGACAATCACACAGATGCGAGGCGGGTTAGGACGGGTGTGTGTGCTGGATGTGGCGGTGGGAGATTTACGGCAACACATTCCATAATTAGATCCATGATTATGACTGGGGCTATAAAAGACAGACTCCAGCTAGGCTGAACATTATGCTCCTACTCTTTGTGACTAAGAATCACAACGCTTTTACAGTTCTCAGCCTCTCTCTCTCTCTAAGAACACATTGCTACTCTGCTACTCTGCTCTGAGCAGCTAGGCCACGGAACATTTACCACACCACTGAACTTGCGAAATATCAAAACAATGCAAAGACAAGAAAAGACAATGTGACTCAGTCTCACACATTCTCCTCATCCTGTGTAAGTCAACCAGGCACAGACAACTATTTCATGTGCCTCGTCATGCCTTGAAATAACTAAAAAGCACATGGGAGAAACCACCTTTGACACAGTTCTATACAGTAACAGTTACCACTTATAGTTGGTGTGCTAGAGAAGTATCCCGACTATTCTAATTGCTCAGGAAACGTCCCCACCCTCACCGAGGGCTGTGACAGTCAAAAATGTACCCATCAATCACACCAGCCCAGTAACACACACATCTATGGAGGAGAAAGAGAAGAGAGCGGATAAACAAACAGTGTGCACCTCAGCGATCTTGCTGAGACATGTCCATGAATAAGTATTTGTGGGTGAGAGAGAGACAGAGAGGGTAGTGGGTTCTTGTTCTGCCCGTCAAAAGCTTTTCTATTTTCTATATCCTCCCTTTTGTCAATATTGTTCGATTCTTGGACCCATTTCATTCACATGTTCTGTATTGACAGTTGTAAGTGTAAGGTGGTCTAGGTCAATGACAACTCATCAATACAACCTTTTAACCCTTTACACTCGTGGGAATTGGCCTATATGGATAGGGCTAAATTGAAATATTTCTTACAGAAGAAATATGAAATGCATATCAATGGTAGCAATTTAAAGGGAACAGTTTGGAGATAATGGAAATCTTATTAGACCAAAGGTGAGAACACAACCGTTCACCTGACGAGACTGAATCAAAACATTACACTGTTGATTTTATGTGTACTTGACATTTACTGTACTTTTCACCGCATTTGTTGATAACGAAATCTGAAAATACTCTGGATACATTCAGTAACATGATAAGACTATTCCTGGAAAATGTGGGGTAGGTGCAACATAAGATAACAAAATGAGGGTTTGAGTGAGAGGACTAACTGGTGTCTCCAAGTGGCCACACCTCTCCAAAGTGTGCACAGTTCCTAAGCAATTTCAATGCACTTATGACTCAAAGAAGAGTCTTCAACTATAAGGTGCTTTTTTGAGCTCTCCTAACTGTGCCGTTGGGGAACTAGAGCAAGCACACTTGTAGTTGTTTTGTTTGGAACACAACCCTGCATCCCCGCCATCACACAATTACTATTGTTGTTTACGCAATACAAAAACAGACCTTTATAAATCATAATCTGGGTCAAGTGGGAATGATTTGAAAGCTTGTTCTATTGCCAACATGACTAGCTAAGTTATAAAATATGATATTACAGTGTTAGGCTTTCACAAGGCAATTCAGGGAAACAGATCATCATTTTGGTGCGCATAGAAAGGAGTTATGAGTGCATTCAAGTGCGTGGACCACGGCAAATGTTCTTCACAATAGACAAACATAGGCTCATTCTGTTCAGAACAACCCAGGGTATGATTTAATCTAATACCTGTACATCAAACATAGTGGTCATAAATGTTGACAGCGTATATGATTTGGAGTTGTGAAGTGCACATTTGGACTGACGGGAGTTTGGCTTGCTTGTATGACATCAAAGCGGTATTCATTATAATCCTCAACATCTCATCTTTCTAAATACATCGAGTCTTCTTAAATTTACAGCGTTTCCCTCACTCAGACAACATAACATTTGCAAAAGATGCCCAATTAGCAGGAGGGATGGGGGCAACTTCTTGTTTCGCACGATGCTCAAGTTCAGACTGGTTGTCAGTCAAAACCCATACAGCACTGTGAAGCGCAGGGTCAGAGCTCTGACGTCATGTATAGCATGTTACTGTACAGCCATTACCTTCCAATTTAGGCATTTATTACTGTCCAAATCTGCCATTTCCAACCTGTGTATGGGTATGTGTTAAGGGCTACAAGTCATGAAGCTAACACAGGGCTTTGTCTGTGAAGTTCCATACGGAATAAAGTCACACAATCTACCACTCTCCTGTAAATTCATCCAAGGTGCCACTGTTTGGTTGTTCTGGTTTCGTCGCCTTTGTCCGAAGCATGTTCCCCTCACATGATATGGGTGTTAAGTTACAACAAGCCACTCAGTCACGACAAGTGACTTTGCAAGAGGCCCTTCCCTCCCAGCAAATGAAACGATAAGCACGGCAGGCACACGTACAGCAATGAAACAGCAACAGCACAGTACTGTCCCCCATTCCCTACATACCAGAGGGTCAGGTTCAGAATGCACTGCTATGCTGACGTCACCTGACCCGGCTGCCCTAGCAAGGAAAACAGAGGTGACGAGAACAGAGGCCTGTTCCATAGCACCCCTGTTAACATGACAATCACCGGGCCTCCACATGCAAAGACTACAATAACTGGCTGAGCCATCGCTGCCTAGGAAGAAGCCTTACGGCTCTGACAGCGCTTTACCTCACGCTGTGTGTGTGCTTGTAGCTGTGGAACAAGCAACATCTTGCTTTGTGGATATACTCCTTCGGCATGACATGTTCAGACAGTTAAATTAGTTACAGTAAATGCTCCTACTACCTGGGATTTTATTAGCATATCAAAGCCATTTTCCTAGGTTTATATAAAATGGTTATACAGTGGATCAAATGTACTGTATAATACAGTACACTGTAGAGTATACTATTTCTATCCATTGGCAAATCTTAGCTCGTACTTATTTCATAAAGGTGTCTTCCCAGGTGCTGAGTCTGCCATGACGGGGCAGATGGCGAGGGGATGTGGAGATGGCGTTGAGTGTTACCTGTAGATATCCGGCGCTGGTGGAGGTGACACATGCCGGTGAAACAGGAGCAGGCCTCCCCCGAGCGTCCTCGCTGGGGGGGCGGAGCCAGCGAGCACTGGGGCTTCAGGAACCCTGCAGAGGGATGGAGAGAGAGTCTGTTAGAACAGCCAAACAGGATGATGATGACATTAACAGTGAGAAAGCAGAGCTGAGGGTTGCTCCACACAATACTGTATAGGCACTGTATATATATTCACCACGGCAGCATCGCTCCCTCTGCTTATATAGATTTAATCCCTCTGTAAACGGTATATTCCCACTGTAATCAGCCTATATTTCAGAGTTTTATATTTTATCTTTACTGTTCCGATATTGTATATTCCGTATGATGTCTGTGTGGACTTTTTTGTTTGTATGTTGTCTATTGCTGGCAGTACCTTCTCACTAAGGCAAATTCTGGGTATGTGTGAATGTACTTGGTGACTAAAGGTGATTCTGATTCTGATTCTACTGGTAGATGATGAACCGTGCTGCCTGGATAGGCCTGTCGATACAGATTACAACTTGCCCTTTAAGGTAACAGAGAGGGGGTGAGGAAACTTTTGAAGGATCTCTACTGTCCCCGTAGTCTCTGACCGGCCTCCCTCCCACCAGCAGGTTACACATCCATCTCCCCTGCCACATGGAGACCCAGCCAACCTTTCACATTTAGAGCACTGTTTCTCTGTCTCCCCTCAGAGTGACCCTCTAACCCAGAAGATGAGGCTAGCTCAGAGCTCCATGGAGCTCCCTGTCAGCTCCATGCCCAGGGCCAGGTGACCGGGAGGGGGCAATCGCCCGGGGGAGGCTGGGTAGGAGGCTAGGGAGGGGTGGAGAGGCATGGGACTGGGGTTGGGAACTCTGTGTGGACAAAATGCCAAATCAGGCTGGGATGCCTGGGGGGGGGGGGGGCTCTGAGGTCACCAGGGTCACGCTCAATAGGGAAGTCATTATCTGGCACAATGGGGTGACTGAATGTTCTGTACCCCCACTAGTCCAGCCTTCACTACACCCTACCATCCCATCCCCATGCTTACATCATCTGTGTAATTGAGGAGCATGGAAAAAAGCACAAATACAAGAGTATAGGAACTTTGTCTATTCAAATGTAAATGTAAATGTAAAAGATATGGTGCTCTGTTTAACAAGTTCCAGACTTTTTCAATTGTTATCACCATTTGGTTCAGATCTACACATGATGTGATGAGTTCCTAGAAAAAGAAGAGGGCGGCAAGACAGAAAACTAATGGAGATTGTTTTGACACCGTTGTCAATATACTATCAATATCATATGAAAGCCCAATCACAGGCAATACATCAACCAGAGCTCAGTGTTGACCTTTGAAACCCACTTCAACCCAATGAATGGCATCAGAGGCCTGTTTTTCTTTGTGTAGCTTACTTTTCTCAGTCAGTCAGTGGAGGATTCACCAAGCCTTTATTGACTCGAGGGAGTTCATGTGAATCTCATTAGCATCGGCAGATCTCCTCAAATCCTTACTTTATTCATTTCCTCATGAAGACCTTTAGATTTCCAGTAGACATCAAAAGCGTTGATCAGAGAAGCCCCCCCTGTTCTGTTCTGTTCCGAGCCTAATAAAGCTCCTTTATTTGGACCATGAAAAACATGTCACTCCAGATGAGCTCAGCCAATGACATTTAAAACAGGCACAGGGGTATTGAATTAGTTCCCCACGATAAGCCATCTGGGATGCTGACGCTGTGATCAGGAGTGTGTGCAGTGTGTGTGTATGTGTGTGTGTGTGTGTGTGTGTATGTGTGTTTCAAGGAGAGGGGTGGGCTGTGCCTGTCAAGCACATTCCTCAACTCTTTTGATTAGAATTATAGACAAATCCAAATGCCAGCGATGGACGTGGAGTAGCAAGTCCAGACCAGTATGAGCGAACTCAGACAAGCTGAGATCACCTTTAACAGTCTCAATGAAATAAAACAGACATGAAGACTGCACAAACATTATTGAAGAATAAACATGTTTGAAAGGAGAAGGAGAAGTTGATATGTCACCCTGTATGTCTGATACTTCACTGGTGTCACATTCAAAAGGTGTAAGTCAGAAGCATATTTTTTTGGGAGGGGCACATAAAAAAAATAATTGGGGGCCACATAATTGGACCGTTTGGCCCACATAATCTGTATAAGTAATTGTAATGCTCAGTAAATGTTGCCATATGGTTCTCCAAGTAATCTAACACCACACCTAGCTGCCCCAGGCCCAATTCACCAGGAGAATCTTGATTTGATGTAGGCCTGGTCCATCTAATCTCCTCATTTTCTCCCTGACTAAGAGCACAGCAGAAGCAAATCCCTGCTTGTATAACTAGTTAGAGAAGGGAGGACAATGACACATGCCATAGGGCTCCGAGTCATGTCACTGAACATTACCGTGTTAGCACATGAGCTTTTCCAAGTTCGGCTTTTCCAAATTCAGGGGTAAACCGAGTAGACAGGTGCCCAACAAAAACGCTCCACTAGCCGTCCACTGGAATAATCTTCCCACGGGACACAGTAATCTATGTAATTTAAACGCTCTGAAGGTTACCTAAAGCTGGAACCGTGGGAGACAGAGGAACGGAGTGTGAAGAGAGATGGGGGCTAGTTGTTCCTTGACGTTTCATTGAACAAATTAGCTATATGTTCCTCTGATGACTCAAATGTAAATCTGAATGAAAATAGAACACAAATTAATTCAGTGTCATTTTCACTGTTGGGTCAAAAGTGGAGGTGACAAGACCCTACTTAATCCACTCTTGCATATTGAACATTGACCTTAAATGTGACCCTCCAAATGTTTTAACTTTTAGTTTTTTAAGAGAAACAGCGTAGAGCTGGCATTAATATGCCATTCCAGATGTTCAGGGAGTTTGACATCCACAAGATGTATTCCTTTTCTTGATGAATAAAAAACAGACCTGCTATCCTTCTAGATTGGTTTTAATAAGGGGCTTAATTTCTCATCCTCTCAAAGCAGAAGTGAAGTGATGATGGTTTAAGCAGTCAGTAGCAGAGAGGCATGTGCGTATAGGTCTTCCTGACGTGAGCGCTAACGCTAGTGATCTGTCATTAAAGGCCTCTCTATCACACTGCTGTGCCTCTGTGTCTTCTTGGCTCATACAGCACACCCTTGATTACAGGCATGCTTGATCTTTTTTTCCCCCTCTTCTTTTATTTCCAAACAGAGCGAGGGATGAGGAGAGGAGGAGAGAGATCTCATTGGATTTAATAACTGTGTGAGGATCCAGTCTTCAGGGGACAAGCTCAAACATCCCCCACCAACAGTCAATCAGCATTATCATTACTGCCGATCAGGGATGGGAGCAGTGTAAGCACACTGCAGGTTTTCTCATTAAACAACCAGTGCTATAAGGAAAAGACAGCCTTTACAACACAGTGCTAATGAAAGCAAGTCTTTAGATAGGACTACGCTAATGAAAAAGAGCCATAATGATAAAGAACTTAATGGGACAAAGGCTTAATGACAATGTGCTAATGAAACAAAGGTATGGAGATTTGCATTCGTAATAATACAACTTTTTGTTCTCGCACTAGTCTCATATACACCCCAACACTAAGAAAACACTTGTAAACTGTAGGTTAGCAACGCATATCCATCTCTAAACGTAATGTGCACTGGTTGCCTACACGTGAAATACAGTATATTCAAGTAGGCTATTTATGAGACTTAAGAGGGGGTGGGGGTGGTGGACTGCAGTCCTCATATAGTCCTCTTAAAGCATGGCCATTGTCCTCGTTTGGTGTTACCAGGGCGATCAAGCCCAAGGTCAAAGTTCGTCGGGCCCTTCATAGATCAGGGATGTAATAAAAGTGTCTTTCCCACACAGAGAGGAGCAGAGCTCTCCAAGCTCTCAGGGTTAGGGCCTTGGTGGCTCACACAGGGAAGGACCTGCGGCTATCAATAGCCAGGGCAACCATCATAAACGCCATTCACCTTCAACCGTCTTCAGACGGATGGGCGGCCTCCTCTACAGTGGTGCTCCACATAAATGAAGAGCCTCATCCACTCCTCCACCAGATCCCTCCTTTTATCTCCTTCCTGCTCCAGAGAGACTTGTGCGTTGGAGTGTGTGGCCGTCAAGTGTTTTACCCATGTGTCCTTGAGAAAGGCTGTTGTCTTATTCTCCAGTCCCCCATTGATGACATACAGTGCCTTGCAAAAGTATTCATCCCCCTTGGGTTTTTCCTATTTTGTTGCATTACAACCTGTAATTTAAATTGATTTTTATTTGGATTTCATGTAATGGACATACACAAAATAGTCCAAATTGGTGAAGTGAAATGAAAAAAAAATTGAGAAATAATTAATAACGGAAAAGTGGTGCGCGCATATGTATTCACCCCCTTTGCTATGAAGCCCCTGAATAAGATCTGGTGCAACCAATTACCTTCAGAAGTCACATAATTAGTTAAATAAAGTCAACCTGTGTGCAATCTAAGTGTCACATGATCTGTCACATGATCTCAGTATATATACACCTGTTCTGAAAGGCCCCAGATTCTGCAACACCACTAAGCAAGGGGCACCACCAAGCAAGCGGCACCATGAAGACCAAGGAGCTCTCCAAACAGGTCAGGGACAAAGTTGTGGAGAAGTACAGATCAGGGTTGAGTTATAAAAGAATATCAGAAACTTTGAACATCCCACAGAGCACCATTAAATCCATTATTAAAAAATTGAAAGAATATGGCACCACAACAAACCTGCCAAGAGAGGGCCGTCCACCAAAACTCACAGACCAGGAAAGGAGTGCATTAATCAGAGAGGCAACAAAGAGACCAAAGATAACCCTGAAGGAGCTGCAAAGCTCCACAGCGGAGATTGGAGTATATGTCCATAGGACCACTTTAAGCCGTACACTCACGTTTGTTGTTTGCCAAAAGGCATGTTGGAGACTCCCCAAACATATGGAAGAAGGTACTCTGGTCAGATGAGACTAAAATTGAGCTTTTTGGCCATCAAGGAAAACGCTATGTCTGACGCAAACCCAACACCTCTCATCAACCCGAGAACACCATCCCCACAGTGAAGCATGGTGGTGGCAGCATCATGCTGTGGGGATGTTTGTAAATCGGCAGGGACTGGGAAACTGATCAGAATTGAAGGAATGATGGATGGCGCTAAATACAGGGAAGTTCTTGAGGGAAACTTGTTGCAGTCTTCCAGAGATTTGAGACTGGGACGGAGGTTCACCTTCCAGCAGGACAATGACCCTAAGCATACTGCTAAAGCAACACCCGTGTGGTTTAAGGGGAAACATTTAAATGTCTTGGAATGGCCTAGTCAAAGCCCAGACCTCAATCCAATTGAGAATCTGTGGTATGGCTTAAAGATTGCTGTACACCAGCGGAACCCATCCAACTTGAAGGAGCTGGAGCAGTTTTGCCTTGAAGAATGGGCAAAAATCCCAGTGGCTAGATGTGCCAAGCTTATAGAGACATACCCCAAGAGACTTGCAGCTGTAATTGCTGCAAAAGGTGGCTCTACAAAGTATTGACTTTGGGTGGGGGGGTGAATAGTTATGCACCCTCAAGTTTTCTGTTTTCTTGTCTTATTTCTTGTTTGTTTTGCATCTTCAAAGTGGTAGGCATGTTGTGTAAATCAAATGATACAAACCCCCCAAAAATCCATTTTCATTCCAGGTTGTAAGGCAACAAAATAGGAAAAATGCCAAGGGGGGTGAATACTTTCGCAAGCCACTGTACGGCAGAGCATACGTTTAAGGCCCCTAATCCTAAAATATAAAAAGCTTCCAAAAAGGTATTGAAAGGAATCTTCAACTTGAATTGAAAGACCCTATTCTTGCCCGACTAGTCCAACAAGGTGCAGTGTGGCACGTTGTGCTGTTCTGTGATTAGAGCTGAGCGGAGGTTCATCACTGTTACATTCCATGAACCTCAGATGTTTGGTTTTCACTTCGAGGAATAATCGTGGGCAGCAGTCTCTCATTACGCACAATTACTGCTCTGACAGTTACTCTGCTGCACTGCTCGACTGGGCCTTCATCAAAGCACATCTATCACAGCAGAGCACACACTGTCAAGCGAGAAGAAGAGCCCGGAGACAAAAAGACAGACTAAAAGACAGACAGACTGAGCCCGTCAGCTCTCACTCTCCTGTCTCTGGATATCAAACGCTCATCACCACTCCAGTCCTTTCTAAGGGAGAGCTCTCTCTCGCTTTTAGATGCTGATCATCGGCATGGAAAGCATCCAACCTTTTCCCCACCGCCATATCTGCTCCATCAGCAAAATAGATTTTTATCTCCGTAGCATTTCTTCCTTTGAAGAAAGCCCCACTAAACATGCCTTTCAGCTCCTCTTTATCTCAATAAAAACAAGAGCTGTGCAGATCTATCATGACTATGAAGTAGACGTGTCAAGGAGACAAGGAAGTGCGCACAAAGCTCATTAGAAAAGGCAATTTTGGGGGGTTTTAGGCATAAACCCAGTGAGAAAACATCACTCTCCTTGCAGTTGTCTTTTATGTGGCTCTCCATCTTCCTCCTCACACAACAGGACCCCCCACAGGGGTGGAAACACTAGCCTGTTATGAAATTCCACCCCAAGCTGGACCCACCACTGAGACCATCAGGGTCCCTGACCAGCCAATCACAGAAGAGGAGAGGTCATACGGAGTAGGTCCAGAGAGCTGGGTCTCAGTCGGTTAGGTCACCCCACACGGTTGTCTGCTGGGGTATTGGGTTTCAAGTGAATTACAAGTGGAATCAACTACGTGTGGTGTTGCTATAACTCAACTGTATTGAGTTATTTTCCATTAACTCAGAGTGAGAAAAAACATGGGAGGGGCCTCATTATTATATTTCCCAGCATGCTTTGTTGCAGGTTGATTTTTAGAATAGTTTGTTTTAATATATATGTGTCTGCATGCACATTGATTGATTAATCCCAAAAAAAAAATGTCTAAACAAATCTAATCACTAAGTGGTTGGACTTATTAAACCTGTTACTGAGATGGTTGTTCCAGTTTGGATGGTTTAGGTAGTCTTGTTTGACAAGTTCTTCATCATAGCAGTCATTCTGAATGCAGATCGTAGGTGATAAAAAGTTCCAATTGTTGAATATAGTCCCTATGGCTGGATTCCAATAAGAATTGCAAATTACTTCACAAGACAGCATATTGTGACTTGCAGGTCTGATATGGCCCATGAGCCAGGAATTTCAGACAACAATGTTGGGAGAAAACTAGGCCATAACTAAAAGCCTTATGAAATGTATGGTCATGAAGAGTTTACTTTTCCTTCAAACACATTCACTTGGCGAGGGCTTCAGGCCAGAAATATCATGAATGCAACAACCATGTCTCAGTCACTTTCAAACACAGTCATGTGTGGGTAACTCTAACATTCCATTGAAAGGCACCCTGGGAAATATTCAAATAAGTCTATACACCCTACAGTGTTAAAACAACACCCGCAAAAATACTGTAACATCACAGGTGTTAATTCCCTAACACTGAGGTGTAACAGCATCAGCTCTAATAAAGTGTTAGGGCCCCAACACTTGGGGTGTTAGTTTATCAACACTTCGAAAAGTGTTAGTTTAACACTATTTCGGTGGGTCACACACACTACATGACCAAAAGTATGTGGACACCTGCTCGTCGAACATCTCATTCCAAAATCATGGGCATTAATATGGAGTTGGTCCTCCCTTTGATGCTATAACATCCTCCACTCTTCTGGGAAGGCTTTCCACTAGATGTTGGAACATTACTGCGGGGATTTGCTTCAATTCAGCCACAAGAGCATTAGTGAGCTTTACACCACTACAGCCGACGATTGGCATTGCGCATGGTGATCTTAGGCTTGTGTGCGGCTGCTCGACCATGGAAACCCATTTCATGAAGCTCAAGACGAACAGTTCTTGTGCTGACGTTGCAGGCCAGTCAATTTCTTCCACACCGATATCGACAAACCATTTCCGTATGGACCTCACTTTGTGCACGGGGGCATTGTCATGCTGAAACAGGAAAGGGCCTTCCCCAAACTGTTGCCACAAAGTTGGAAGCATAGAATCGTCAAGAATGTCATTGTCTGCTGTAGCATTAAGATTTCCCTTCACTGGAACTAAGGGGCCTTGCCCGAACCATGAAAAACATCCCCCAGACCATTATTCCTCCACCACCAAACTTTACAGTTGGCACTATGCAGGTAGCATTCTCCTGGCATCAGCCAAACCCAGATTTGTCTGTCAGACTGCCAGATGGTGAACTGTGATTCATCACTCCAGAGAACACGTTTCCACTGCTCCAGAGTCCAATGGTGGCGAGCTATTCACCACCCCAGCCGACGCTTGGTTGCTTGGCCATTGAAACCCATTTCATGAAGCACCTGACGAACAGTTATTGTGCTGACGATGCTTCCAGAGGGAGTTTGGAACTCCATAGTGAGTGTTGCAACCAAGGACAGATGATTTTTACGCGCTATGCACTTCAGCGGTCCCGTTCTGTGAGCTTGTGTGGCCTACCACTTCGCGGCTGAGCTGTTGTTACTCCTAGACTAATATACCCTTCCTTTTTCTCTCTCAAATTGAGTCTGTACTTTCACACCGACAAAGGGTGATGAAAGTGGCAGTTGCACGGGTGTGGCATTTGAAACTGCAAGGCAGCTGTAGTTAGGTAGAGTTGACAATGATGACCTTTGTAAAACTGTGACTTTTCCTGCATAGGTGATCTTAAAATTATGAAGGTCGTGTGACTATCAACACAAGAGAAAAAGTGTTTCTTCAAAAAGTATTTGGTTAATGCCTTAACATCCTGAAGAATCAGAACAATAGCATACACTTCCCTATACTTTTCTTATAACAATTCTTAGTGGGTTGTGTCCTTCAAAGTATACAGTTATACAATGACATACTGTTTACCGGTTGAATGTTCAGAAAATGTCTAGGCAACCTTGAAATACAAACTTATAATATAGAATGCTCAATTGTAAGATATACATTTCACGGTTACTATTAAAAGCACTAAATGTGTTGTCTATTAGAAAGTATACAGTAATACAATAAATATTATATTATTGTCAGAGTGAAAATCAGGGAGAGAGCGAGAGAAAGAGGCCGTGGTAATGAGGTTAGAGAAGAGGGGAAGGGAAGAGGGGGATTCAAAGCCTGCTTGTGCGCGTCAGACCTTCCTCTGGGGCACATGGGGGAACAAGGGCCTCAGTGCAGCCGAAGAGCATTCAGATGACGAGCTCCTTGGGCAAACGGCATAATCAAATTTGTGTGAAATGAAAAGAGGCTCCTTTGACAGGGGAGCGGAGACAAGGAAGCATTTAAAATCCAGTATCCCTCTCTGGATCTCTACAGTAACCATTCACATGACAGAATGTCTACCCACGTCAACAGCCCTTGGCAAAGCACACACTGGCCAGTTATACCCAATGAAACAACATCGCCTGTTTCATAAATGTTTTGCTATTGAGTGGATACGTTAACATTTCAGGTAAGTTAGACTATTGCTTACATCCCATAGGCAGGAATGTAGATTCTGAAAGACAAAATGAAGCGCAGGCTATCAACAGATAACTAAAAAGTCAATTACATTTGGTTGGGCAGAAGTAGAGGTGAGGAGGAACCTCCCAGGCATTAAGAAGAGAGCTGTGTAGCTGTGCGACCTGTGACCTGTCTCTCCTAGAGCACGCTTCATATTAGCTTCTTAAAGTGAATCCACACACCTCCACTCACTACACCATCTCCCCTCTCCTCTCTCTAATGGAGCTGGGAATCTCCCATTAACCCCCTCACACCACCTAACCCTGCTCTGTTGGTCAACAAGTACATTTACGTAATAGAGCGGTAAACACACACACACAGACACACACACACACACACACACACACACACACACACACACACATATAGGGACACCTTGTTCTGCTACCCACGTCCTGCTCTCCCCCTCCTAAACAATGTGTTCTTCAGTGTCTGACCCAGATGTATTAAGCGAAGATGGGATCATGCATGACATGAAGACTTACTGGCATTATCATCACTTCATTCTACTGTTGTTAGTGCTTTCTGCTGCCGGCACATTTACACGTATCATTTGAGCAGAAATGCACAACACATGCATAAACAGGCCTACCCACCATTCCGGGGCCCTCTACCACAAATCCTGTGTACTTTCCCCTCATGTTAGTATTTTTGGAGTTAAAATGGATTGACGGCATAAATGATGAAAGATGCTGCAATTCCGTGGGAAACTGCACAGTTGGGCTTGTTGTGCAAATCAAATGAATATGAAGTGCTATGGGTTTACATCCCAGAAACTGAAACAAAAACATCTGGAGCAAGTTCTGCTTGAGCTACAGTACAGCCAGTTCTCTGTTTGTGGACAGTAAAGGAAGCAAAGTAAAAACACAAATCAATATGGAGATTTTCCTCTGTATCACACTGAAATCAATGATCTACTTGAGCTTGAATAATCCACTGCATAATAATAACACAGTACATCATTAAATGCAGTGCATGGATTGGGCATTTAGATATATGTTTCAATTGCTTGGACTGTGCTGCACATATTGCAGTCATTATGGAGTGAAACCCACACCAAAATGAGCTCTGTTCACATCCGAAACTTAAAGCTTTGCAAACCTCATGCTTCAACTCAATAATGTGTGGACCGCAGAGTGCCTGTATGACACTAACTGTTAACCGTAGCCAGACTGGGACATCTTGGACAGGAAGACAGCGGTTACAGCTGAATAGTAAAGTGGACATTCGGTATGAGCTGCTTGGCAAACACAAGTCACAGATACAACAGAGTGCTCTATTCTTTCTCTCCAAACACACAGCTTGAGGAAGCCTTCAGATTTCTATGTGTCCAGTTTCATCTAAATGGCTCTATTGATGTGTGTAAGGATGAGTGATTATGATGAGCGTTGGGGCCGTCCAGATACAATACGTTGCCAGACTGATGTGGGAGCATGGCCATATCGCGATGGGAGGATTTAATTCCTATGCTCATAGCCAGACACCACAGTATTGAGGGAGAGAATAAATCAGAATACTAAGATTGAGTCTGTGACTGACTTATCTACACCTCTGTAAAGACCAGTCTGTTGATTTCAGGGCCTTGTTTCTTTGTGTCAACATTGGTCTGTCTGAAATCCTTACTTTTATACTGTTTGTTTGGTCAAGAGTTTTGACCCGGCAGCTTCCTATATCCCACTGAGAATGTTTCACATGTTAAGACCTTAGCTGTCTGTGGGAAGGAAAGTCAGTGAGCTCAGGCATGATTTCCAGTCCTATGAGACTTTACCCTTACAAAAAATGGGTGTTTTCACATGTGAAATGGGTGTTTTCACATGTTGAGCTTAAATTTCACATGTATTACATTTAAAGTTTACATGTTAACACCACCTTTTCACATGTGAGGAGAATAACATGTTTTCACTTCATATGTGAATTGCAGTTTCACAAGTGAAATTTGCAGTTTCACATGTAAAAATTGGATATGCAGATGCACATGTGAAAAACTCCACATGTAAAAATCTCACTTTAACATGTGGAATCGATCTCATCTTACTACTACTACTACTATCTATTATTCGACATATGAGCCTATCTGATCATCATGCTTATTAATGCCAGATACACATTTCAGAATCTCCTAAAAGAGCCACAAGATGGCACTTTAAATGTTTCCTTACTACAAAATCCTACTTTCTGTAAACAATTTGAAACCGAATTGAATTAATTCATAATGGTTAACAAATATTCAGTCGATAATCCTCTGATTTTATGGGACAACATTAAAGGTTTTATTAAAAACAATGCAACTTTTTTTTTCAGACAGTACTAAAATCTATTGATAAGTAAAAGAGCAGAATTTGCCATCCATCGAGTTACTCAACCATTACTTTCATGGTAATCGACCCAGTTGTCAACTGGCTAACAAGTTTCGCAGTAATGATCAATTAGCAGATATTGCAACTATTGAATCTGAATCAGGTGAATTACACTCAGAACCCAAATTAATCAACCAAAGATTCTCCCGTTTCTATGAAGTATTGTACACCTCTGATTGTAAATCCAGGACCAAGCCAGATCGAGTCCTTTTTAAAAGATATAAGAACTCCTCTTCTCTCAACTGAGGAAGCCGGCTTGCTGGGAGCCCAAATCTCTCTCCATGAAATCAAAAGGGCATTGCATAACATGAATAAAGGCAAATCACCTTGTCGTGACGGTATTCCTCCTGAGGTGTATTTAAAATGTTGGAACCAATTAGGTCGACTGTTACTTGAAATGATTAACATAGCCGTTCACAAAGTTTTATTTGAAAGGGATGTAAATACAGCACTAATTTCGCTTTTATTTAAAAAGGTAAGGAGTGCTCTCACTATCGCCCTCTATCTTTGATAAACACAGAAATTAGAGTATTTTTTTAAATTCTGTCACCCGGTCTCGAAACTTACTTACCCACATTGGTACATTTGTTAAAAAACGATTATCCTCAGATAACCTCTGTTGTCTATTACATGAGTGTTTGTTTTAGTCCTCTGTAGCTCAATTGGTAGAGCATGGCGCTTGTAACGCCAGGGTAGTGGGTTCGATCCCCGGGACCAACCATACGTAAAAATGTATGCACACATGACTGTAAGTCGCTTTGGATAAAAGCGTCTGCTAAATGGCATATTATTATTATTATTATTATTATTATATGTGTGTGTTTGTCTGTGCAATATGTGATGTGCTGTATTTTATTTATTTTATATTGTATTCGATTTTTTATGTATTTTATGAAATTGTATGCAGGGCTCTCTCGTAAAAGAGACACTGGCCTCAATGGTGACTCCCTGATTAAAGGTAAATAAATATATCTTACATGCTTCATCAGAAACCAAAGCTCCTTGGGCAGTTCTATTTCTCGACGCAGAAAAAGCTTTTGATAGACTCGAATGGTCATATCTTTGGTAGGTTTTGGAACATATGGGACTTTTCCAATTTCATTAATATGATGGAAATACTATATGCCAATCCCTCAGCCATAGTAAAAACAGGCAATACCTCCTCTGTTCCATTCAGAATAACTAGAAGTAGCAGCCAAGGTGATCCCATCTCACCTCTGCTATTTTTATTGTCTATGGAGCCCCTGGCCCAGGCAATTCAACAATCGAATGAAATTACACCAATATCTCTTAATTCTACGGATCACGTCATCTCATTATATAGACAATGTATCTCAATCCCTCCCAAAAGCTATGAGGATCATGGACAAATTCAGCTCCATCTCAAGTTATAAAATAAATCTAACCATATCTGCACTACTGCCTCTCAAGACATCGATAGAGGACTCCATCTCTACTTATGGAATCCCCATCGTTTCCCATTTCAAATATTTGGGAATAGATATCCTTCCATAAATAAAACCATTGCCAGAAAATTCAACAGAATGCTCAAATCAATTCAATCCAACCTCAATAGATGGACTAATATCACAGCTGCTTTAACTGGCAGAATATCTATTGTAAAAATTAATGTATTGCCACGGCTGAATTTTTGTAGTTCAATACTTCCCTTGTCTCCCCCTTCTGGCTATTGGGATAAAATCCATAGTGCGGTTTAAACATTTATATGGCAAGGTAAGCAAGCCTGGATAAAATTAACAGACTTGCAAAGAGGGAAATACATAGGAGGACTCTCCGTACCAACCTTTAAATTGTATTTCCAGACACTAGTATTTCGTCCCATTCTTAATTGGTTTAGACATGATTCTTCCACCCCCTGGCTGAGTATAGAGCGATATATGGTGTCTCCTATTGCCCTGGAAGAGGTGGTCTTCACTGATATATCCCTTAAACAATGTAAACTATGCTTTGGTCCTATTTTTGCTCACACAATTTCTATTTGGCGCAAAATTGAAAAACAACGTAACTGGAAATCAAAAGGGCATGCCCATACGCCATTTTTTTTCAATAATGCCTTGAGGGCAGCCTTTTGCATCCCCCCAATGGTCCAAATGTGGAATCTGTACCCTTGCCAATATCATGGACAGTAATGGTTTGAGAACATTCCAAGATTTGAAAGACATATACACATTACCAGGAAACTCCTTCTTTCTATATTTACAACATAGGTCAGCTTTGATAGCCTATGGAGTCCCTTGGGAAACCCAACAACCGAACCATCCAATTATGGGATTTATAAATAAATTATCTGGGCTCCTGAATGGACTGATCTCTATAATATATAAACAACTTTCTGAAAGCTCATATTCTGAGCTAGACATAAAAAATGTATGGTCCACAGATCTAAGCGAATCTGAACAACCCTTTAACTAGAACAGAATATAGAAAAATATTACCTTGGCATCCCGCAATCCGAACCATCAACTTATACATATCAAATTTGTTCACAGACACCAAGGGAAAGTTTTACAATTAAATTGGCTCCAACTCCCAACTGTGCACTGTCTTCTAAATTAGATAGGCACATTCCTTCATATGAGGTGGGAGTGCCCTGCAGTTAAATGCTTCTGGGGCAAAGTTAGAAAATTCATTTTAAAGTGCATGAATGTAAATATTCAATGTGTTGCATCTACTATGTTACTTAACAATGATAGCTTCTTGAATATCTCAATCAGAGACATTTACTACTGGCAGGCAGCACTGCCGCAAAAAAATATGTTGGCTCTTATATGGCAATCACCCCACTCTCTCCCAATTCGCCAGTGGATACAGTTACTACTGGAAGTTAGAACATTAGAATTATCCACAGCGAGAATGAATGATGCTAGTCAAGGAACAATTGAGGCCTGGACAAATATACTTGACTCTGTAAAGAATAAGGATGCTGGGGGGTTGGACGGAGACATGTTGGGCTGGGGGGAATGGGATAAGGAGTCGGGGGTGTAGGCCCATCTCTTTTTGTTTATCTTTTCTATACATTCCAATTTTATAATGACAAAATCCTGTGTGATCAATATGATCCTTTCTCTGTATGTTTATATATTTTTTGGTGGCATGTAGTAAAAAACTGTGTAAAATGACAAGAATATTGTAACTGTAACCACCACCCCAAAAACATGGCAAAGCAAATAAAAACGTGGTCAACAATAAAAATACATCTTCAATTAGAGCTTAAATTCTGAATTTGTGATTAACAGCAAATCCTGCGATTAACTCAATAAAACATGTTTATCGTTTGACAACCCCCCCTTGAAAGAGAAACCCAGTGCCCTCTTGGTCTAATGGTCACGACATTGTTTTCTACTGTGGAAGACCTGGGTTCTAATCCTGTCAGTAACAAAAGCACACGTGAAACTAATAATATCACATGTGAAATGTTGGGAAACCACGTGTCTGACTCATGTGAAAAATGTACATATGAAAAACCCATGTGAAAACCACGTGTCTGACTCATGAAAAACCCATGTGAAAACCACGTGTCTGACTCGTGATCATAATTTTTTGACATTTCCAGGCATGATTTTTTTTTTCACATGAAGTTATCATGTTTTTTTCCCCCCTACTCAGTCTTCATCTGTTCTGCGACCCAATCTCTCCTCCTTATCTCCTTGTTAGTGGGTCATAATGACTAGATCATGAATAGCCTCAACTGACATGAAAGGGAAATTCTATTTCCTGATTTACCCTGATAGTGGGAGTATTGAGTAGAGAGGAGAAGAGGAGGGGATATTTCTGTTTTAACTGCATCCCACCACCCAGTGTGCAGTAGGATTGGGAGGTGTTACAGAGTCTCTTGGGTCCTTTTCCTTCCTTCCCTCTACCTGGTCCCCTGACTGATCCTGGAGTGCTCTTCAGGAATAGCTACATGCCACGCATTCCGAGGGGTTGCCGGATCTCTCCCTTGAGACTGTGCCAAAGAGGCCTGTCCCTCTCACGGACAACCATAGCAGAGGGAATGTGTGTGGGTTTACTGAGGCCTAACATCCAATCTCTCAGGTTGACTTGCTGAGTAAATTCTTCAACACCCCTCAATTCTTGTGCCCCTCAGACAGCCATATAACACACACACACACAGGCACACAGACACACTCCAAAAAACAAACACGGCCAAGGGTATATCAGCATGAGAAAGCATATTTCAAACATGAGGCACAAAGTGTGACTGCTGTCTACAGGGGATAAGGAGGAAGGTTGCAGAGGCTGGACAAAAAAGTTGTGCAAACACACTGTAGTGTCACTGTCAACACTTTAGTCCATAAGCCACAGACTCAAACACACACACACAAAACCAGCCTGCCAGCGATTCCTATTCCTCCATCCTGAGTTAGCAGCGGTGGTAATTAGTGGAAAATCCATGCTATTCCTTCTCCTGGTATTCCGCCCCTCTTCAGTATCCTTTTTCCTGGAGGGCCCATCTCCACCCCACACCCCCTCAACCCCTTCCGTATTTCACAACTTCCTGGTGCTGAGCAATCATGTGACCTGGGCCACACCATGGTCTTGAGTGTTAACACGCGGCATGCCATGCGGTGACCAAGGTCTGTGCCAGAGTGCCCACAGAAAATAGTTTGTTACGGCCATAACAAAGCACACACTGTTGAGAAGATGACAAGGGGGAAAAGGACGAATAGATCAATTTAAGGTTTGGTTTAGTGGCAGAGGTGTTCACACCCAGAGGAGTGTGCTGCGGAATGGAATGGCCGTCCGTCGCTCACGTCTTCACTGCCAAGACAGAAAACAAGCTTTTATTCGATGTGTACAATGATAGATAGCAATGCTAGAGGGAGAAACATATGTACACAAGGTTTCAAAAGGTTTGTTAAAGTGATGCATAGGAGACAGACAATAGCTGATTACAACAAATAAAATCTATGGAAACAGTCTATTCACAGTCCTTGGGTCAAAAAGAACAGAGAAACGAGGGGGCGCGCATACAATAGAGCTTTGCAATGAGAAGGGATAATAACTTGAGTGCAACACGAATGCACATTTGTAGGACGGACTAATTAGATATGGTATTCAGTAAAAGTTATATATATATAACAGTATTGTATTATATATGTAACAGTCAAAATATAAAATGTTACAGTGAATAGCAAGAGAGATAGAGACAGAGAGAAAAGTCACATGACTGGATAGACTACAAGCAGGATTACATTTCTACAGCATGTGATCATTTACAAAACAAATGTAGATTTCATTTAATGAATGATTTATTCCATGGGGGATAGGGCAGGGACAGGGTCTAGTCTGGTGCGTGATGTTTTCTATTGGATGTCTTCATCTAACATGAAGAGGGAGAACGAAGGACATGACCTCAGAGACAGGAAACAGGGGTGCTTGGGATAGCAGGAAGTGGATCATTGTGAGAGGGGGGTTCTGTCCTGTAGATACAGGTCCATAGCGAGACAATACAGAAGTTGAAGAACCGAGATGGGGCAAAAAGTATTGGACAGCACCACGACCATGATGCTAGTGATGGTGGAGGATATTTGTCATGTCTGAGTGCCTGTGGGTGGAGCATCATATATGTGACTAAGATGCACATGTAATGAAGGGTAATATCTCATGAAAGGCCAATGCCATGGATGCCCGGTACCTACCCCCCAACCACCACCACCACTGAAAAAGAAAACAGTAGCTGCCAATCATGCGGAAGACTAAAGCCTAAGCTGGTCATAAGCTCACTGAATCCCCTGTAGCCAGGCCTGTGGAATACCAATCATTCACATCCATGGTCATTTCAGAGAGCTCAGACACAGAGAGCGAGGAAGGGAACTTATTGAAATGTGACTGCGTAGTGGGCGCACAATTCTTGGCATCTAATCATAATTCAAACCGGGGGGTTGTTACAAAGAGTAATGGTATAGTGTATGGTCACTTACAAGCACTGGAATGAAGGTACATACTAGCTATTCTGGACAACCATAGTAGTAAATAATGGCAACAGATTGGAGGTTAACCAACAGTCCACTATTGAATCAATATGAGCTAGGGATAATGAACAAACGCCCATACAACGCCCACACCCGTCGGCGCAGTGTAGAGAAATGTTACCATTTTTAAGCCAATTTCCTGCAATTCTACATATTTCTCCATGGAGCTGAGAGAAAATGTTGCAGTTTTAAAGCTAATTTCCTGCAATTATACATATTCTGCCATGGAGCTAAGAGAACATTTTGCAGTTTTAAAGCTAGTTTCCTTCAATTCTATGCATTCCGCCATGTCTAACGCTGTGTTCTTTTGCTCAAACATAATACATTCACTGTTTTGGGAATTTTCAATTCTCCCTGACTGTCTAGCTTTTACTTTGGTGATTGTTAGTTCTCAAAGATTATATTCTAAAAAATATATGTACAGTGAGGTGAAAAAGTATTTGATCCCCTGCTGATTTTGTACGTTTGCCCACTGACAAAGACATGATCAGTCTATAATTTTAATGGTAGGTTTATTTGAACAGTGAGAGACAGAATAACAACAAAAAAATCCAGAAAAACGCATGTCAAAAATGTTATAAATTGATTTGCATTTTAATGAGGGAAATAAGTATTTGACCCCCTCTCAATCAGAAAGATTTCTGGCTCCCAGGTGTCTTTTATACAGGTAACGAGCTGAGATTAGGAGTATGAAAATGTATGCACTCACTAACTGTAAGTCGCTCTGGATAAGAGTGTCTGCTAAATGACTAAAATGTAAATGTATAATGGAGTGCTCCTAATCTCAGCTTGTTACCTGTATGAAAGACACCTGTCCACAGAAGCAATCAATCAATCCCATCCCAAACTATCCACCATGGCCAAGACCAAAGAGCTCTCCAAGGATGTCAGGGACAAGATTGTAGACCTACACAAGGCTGGAATGGGCTACAAGACCATCGCCAAGCAGCTTGGTGAGAAGGTGACAACAGTTGGTGCGATTATTCGCAAATGGAAGAAACACAAAATAACTGTCAATCTCCCTCGGCCTGGGGCTCCATGCAAGATCTCACCTCATGGAGTTGCAATGATCATGAGAACGGTGAGGAATCAGCCCAGAACTACACGGGAGGATCTTGTCAATGATCTCAAGGCAGCTGGGACCATAGTCACCAAGAAAACAATTGGTAACACACTATGCCGTGAAGGACTGAAATCCTGCAGCGCCCGCAAGGTCCCCCTGCTCAAGAAAGCACATATACAGGCCCGTCTGAAGTTTGCCAATGAACATCTGAATGATTCCTAGGAGAACTGGGTGAAAGTGTTGTCGTCAGATGAGACCAAAATCGAGCTCTTTGGCATCAACTCAACTCGCCGTGTTTGGAGGAGGAGGAATGCTGCCTATGACCCCAAGAACACCATCCCCACCGTCAAACATGGAGGTGGAAACATTATGCTTTGGGGGTGTTTTTCTGCTAAGGGGACAGGACAACTTCACTGCATCAAAGGGACGATGGACGGGGCCATGTACCGTCAAATCTTGAGAACCTCCTTCCCTCAGCCAGGGCATTGAAAATGGGTCATGGATGGGTATTCCAGCATGACAATGACCCAAAACACACGGCCAAGGCAACAAAGGAGTGGCTCAAGAAGAAGCACATTAAGGTCCTGGAGTGGCCTAGCCAGTCTCCAGACCTTAATCCCATAGAAAATCTGTGGAGCGAGCTGAAGGTTCGAGTTGTTAAACGTCAGGCTCGAAACCTTAAAGACTTGGAGAAGATCTGCAAAGAGGAGTGGGACAAAATCCCTCCTGAGATGTGTGCAAACCTGGTGGCCAACTACAAGAAACGTCTGACCTCTGTGATTGCCAACAAGGGTATTGCCACCAAGTACTAAGTCATGTTTTGCAGAGAGGTCAAATACTTATTTCCCTCATTAAAATGCAAATCAATTTATAACATTTTTTACATGCATTTTTCTGGATTTTTTTGTTGTTATTCTGTTCAAATAAACCTACCATTAAAATTGTAGACTGATCATGTCTTTTTCAGTGGGCAAACGTACAAAATCAGCAGGGGATCAAATACTTTTTTCCCCTCACTGTAGGTCCATTATCTTTTCTACATACTTTATATCTGGTTTTACTCGTTTACGTTTACACTGAAAGCATTTTTACATCCCCAAAAACTATATATTTGTATTTATTTTTTACACAGTTTGGACTTAGGCGACCCCAAAAAAATGCTTAAGCGGCCCACCCAAGTAATTACAATGGCAGACAATCCCTGTCATTGGTTTGACCTAGGGCTTGTCGGGTCACTGGCCTTTGCAGCAGCAGACCTCATTTAGATCACTGTCTGGGGGTGGGGATGGGCAACAGACAAATCTATTGGCGACAGATAATGATCAAACTGCTTGTTGTCATAGGGTATGGAGGAATGTCTACTGTAGGCCTCAAGCTACTCATATTTACCACCTCTCAATGATGAAAGCTAATAGGTTAATGAGAGGTCTAACTGATAAGAGTGATTTGTCTAGTTGGGCTGATATGGCATTTTAGAGATGTGGGAAAAGCAGTGCAACCTTTTGTCATCAGTGACATCACTGTCTGTCACTGTCTGTACCTGCAGCAAGTAGGGCTGAACACGGTTATTCAACTATTTGAATATCCGAACGAACATTTGTATTCGATTACTTGCGAGAGTATTCATTTTTGAGAAGAAAAAATATATAGGCCTATTAATGAAAAGGATTTGTCTAAAATGTAATTATCATCTATGAGACATTGCTACATAATAGGATAGACCATGACATTAGACATTTTAATAAAACAACAGTTTTATGACAGTTTTTAAAAGTGTGCCCCATAAAAAAGACATACCGGTAGCCTACACACTTTTCACGTGTAGCTTGTTATTGTCAGTCAATCAAAGCAGCACTACCGTCAGAGGCTCCATGTGTAGCAAGTGAAGTGGGAGATTTCTAATCCATGCAAAATGGAATTACAATTACGGAATTAAGTTGGCTAAATGAGAAGCAGTAGGCTACAATGATCAATCAACAGGTAGGCTGTTGTTTAATATGAATAGAGTTGTTGTAGACAAGGACGCAGGGAGCGCAGCAAAGTTGCCTCAATTAGCCTTGCTAGCTAGCTAGCTGGCTAACTAACTTAGCTGGCTAGTGAAGCTAGCTAGCTTCTTTACAGCGATTTGATGCAGTCAAGACAGACACTACTAAATGAGATGAAAGATAACCTATAGCAGCAACAAGTTTGTCTGAATTGCGCAAGTCGGTTTGGCTACTTTCCCTCTCTCTCCCTCTATGTCAGACACACCGGCCCCTGCCCCCCTCGCGCCCCTCCCCCACCCGTCTGTGCTGAAACAACAAGCAGAGTGCACCGCCTCTTCTGAGTCACGCAAGCAAATCCCCATTGAAGCAAAATGTTTTATTTATTTATTTAAAAAACACATGTATTTAGACTATTCGGATATCCGAGAAAATAAATCATGATATTATTTGTATAGTGAAATCATTTCAAATGCCCATCCCTATCAGCAAGCTACAAAAACAAAGGGAGGGGCCAAAAACATAAAATATCCATTGGAAGGGACAACCGCTTATCTCCAATAACACATAGTGAGTGAGAGAGAAGGATGTCAGATCTGTTTAGGAGGAGGAAGAAGAGGGTCCTTTCAGAAAGCAGCACCCGAAACCAATCTATTTGGATCAAAAAGAAACGCGGGGCAAGCAGACAGGCCACTGCATGGTCATTCATTCTCCAGAGAACTGGACATAGATGAATATGTACAGAATATGCCACAGGTGGGGGAATGACATTTTCCAATAAGGACTTGGCATGTTCAGTGTGTGTTGCAGAGCAACCACACCCAAAAAAAAGGTGATATCCCTGCTGTCTCCATCTGCTGTTAGGGACACGTCCCCTTTCTAGGAAAGACGATGTGGATAATCCAGTGTGGGTGCATGTGATATGCATGCGCGTGGGCATGTACTGTATGAATGTAGACGTGATGCGTGTACAGTACCTGGAAAGGAGGATAAATAATGCACAGAGGACCACACACATACGCAGGCACACACTCTCTCAGACACACACACACTCATACAAACACACACAGACAGAGGAGGCTCAGTGATGCTGCGCCTGCAGAGCAGAGTGGTCTGTCCGCTGCTTGGCGGCTCAGCCAGGCAGAAAGATGTAGGCCATCTGCACAGCAACACAGAGAAAATAGCTTGGCGCGCAGATGGAGGGGGAGACGATTAACCAACTGGCTAGGTTTTTTCCCCTCATTCAGGGGAACGAGAGATGGTGATGGAGGGAGAGAGAGAGATCATACATTTCAGCAGGACTGAAATAATGTGTATTACATTTGTATGATCGAGATGACGTACACAGTAGACATCATTTTTGCTGGAGTAGACAAGCTAATATACCTGTATCACAAAGAGAGGACACGTGGTTATCTTATTCCATCTCTAAGCTCTTTATAGCGACTGAGAGGCTAATAAGATGTAATTCCAAGTGTAGCCTACACAGGCAGGCAGCAGGGAAAACAGGAGGCAATCCTTTGAGCCTCTCCTGAATCTTAATTACTAATGAACAGAGGCTTGGCACTGATGAGAGGAGAACACGACTCGTATGAACACCAGAGAGATTGACAAAAGCCTGCCTGTGCATTGCTAATGTTCCATGCTAATGGACCGTTGTGCCGTGGCGTACTGAAGAACCATGAAAGCTGCTGCTGTCTGAAGTTGTTGATTCGATACGAGGCCTTTGTTTGCGTCCCTGGAGACTTCATACCTCAATGGAGGGATCGTACATGTCTCCTTGTACGTCCCCTTCAATGATAATAAACCAGGATTTAATGGTGTTGCTTTTAAATCACGGTCAATACAACGGTCGGGCATTGTTTTGTTTCAAACGTGGTGATCGTGCCTTTGATAATCGACAAACCTCGTTTCACATCTTTCTACCTCGCTTTGGTTCTGGTGAGAAAACAAAGAGGTTATTTTTCTGTGTGCTTTGATTAAAAGTGTTGACGGTGGGAAGGAGGTGAGGGAGGTTTTTATGAGGAGTTGTGTTTGGTCCCGGGCCAGGTCTGGTCTGGCTCCGCAGCCGCCCGGACGCCCTCTCACTTCTGTGCCACTTAATTAGCCCGGCCTGCACAAAGGAGAGCTGATCACATGGGCCCAATTTGGCCCACTATAAAGTCTGGAATGACTCAACCTGTGCGGCAGCCACGGTAGACTCTCCTTCATTTACGTGCCTGCAACACCGGGCTAGAACTTTGAAGATGGCTGAAAACAGACTGAGGAGAAAAAAAATAATAATCAAAGGAGGTGACCCTTAAATTCCATGGAATTTCTCCAGATGTTGCCAAAATATTCAGCTGAAGTGCTCCAGATGTGCTCGCTCCGGTTTTCCCCTCCCTCCGCTCCGCTCACCGTTTCCAGGACTTCCTCCCTCTCTCTCCGCCTTCTCTTTTCCTCATTCACTCTCTCCACCCCCCCAGGCCTTTTCTCTGTGCACCCACCCCCTCTTTATAACAGTGCACCCTGATACCGCCTTTTAAAGCGAGGGGTTTAATAGCCTCCGGGGCACATCAGCATCCTCCTGGATCCTGTAATAAACACCCAGAGAGAGGGAGAGTGAAATTAACAGCATCCCTTTATCGCTCACCGAATCAATGAACAATTAACTGTTACTAACAATAGCCCGTCCATGGCTGAGCAAAAATACCTCAATGTAAACATCCCTGCCTTTCCCTCTGTGTCCCTGATACTACTATTATTTTCTCTTTTCCCTCCCTCTCTTCACCTCCACGCTGAGGCAGAAACAGCAGAAGCGCTGGTGTCTCTCCAGAGGCCGCCTGCCTCCCACAGAGAACGACCTTGCCACAACCCCTGACCTTCCGTCTCCCAGACAGCTCACACTGGCAGTCTGAGCCTCCCTGCCCTTTGCCGCTCACTCACAACCAGGCCTCGCACTACATATACACGCACGTGTACAAACACTACACACGCATGCATGAACGCAAACATACACATGTACATACACACGCTTGCACACGAACACCCTTCTCCCGGCGGCTCTGATCTGGCCTGTATAATGCGAGCTCATCTCATGTTATTCATTCCAGGCTGTAACAGAAGAAACCGTCCAAAAATGGACACTTGAACTTCTCAGAGCCGTTTCTGCAGGCGCGGGAATGTAAGCACTGTGGTATGCAGAACATACGATGACAAAGACATGGCCAGCACCTGCCTGCCTGGAAACCTGTGTTGCTCAACTCTTTTTTTTTTTAAGCCTTTTTTGAGAGGCTGAAATAACAAACCCTAACACAAGTGCTCTTTAATTCTAAAGGGTGTTCCTGGGACGGCTTTGTCTGATCTATTGAAGACGACGTGTTACTGCTCTTATAAAATATCAGGAATATTTCTGTGTAACATGATATTGCTCTGAAATATGACCAAAAAATTAAAATATTTTACTCCTACAAAAATAAGATACAGAATAGGTGAGTTGAAGTTGAGTCAGGTTTACTGTCAACCAGACACCTCTACACATTATGTCTCCAACACAATATGTAAGAACAAGTTGTTTGACAGGAAAATATAACTCCACTCGAGTAAATAGGGAACTCAACAGCCATTTCATTATCTGCTCCCCCCCCCCAACCCCCTTTTTCTCTCTCTCTCTAATGAATGGGAGATAAGAAATGCCTGTGCTCAGTGCCCTATGTGGTAGCATGCTCTAGGGGACTGAAGTAGTCTGGTCTCTATTGCTAGGACTGTTCGATGGTTTCTGTAATGGATCCTGCTTATCCTAATTACAATCATGGCCCTTAATCTGACTGGTTGGTTTAAGCACACCAGCATAAGCCTGGATATTAGTAGATATACACCATTCTGCACTCTCCACTGCGTAATACACACTGTTTTCCCTCTTTCTTTCCATTTCTCTCTCTTCACTACCCATTCACTCACTCTACTGTTTACTCTCTCTTTTCACCTCCCAACTCATTCTCCATTTCTCTCCCTCCTTCTGTATTAAATCATGTGAATTATGTGGATTATAATTAATTGATATTTTTGTAGGGGTTGATAAAAAATGTGATACAGCAAATCAAGTCTGACATTTTTAATTGGAAATTACAAACTTTAGAAGCCTTTTTAAAACCTTGAATACACTACAAGTTTGCATTTCCTGCTGTGCAGAAGAATTCTCAGCAACAAAAGAGTGATCAAATTAAGATCCTACATTTGAATACAACACAAAAAAACGGATCAATAGCAAATTATGTGCTATGTCCAGGGCTTCTTTGTGTGCGTGTGTCTGCTTGGTAAAAACAGCAGTTAAAATAAAACTTTGGGTATGCCCATGCACTGTGCCCCTCCACCGCTAAACCCCTCTGCCCATGTACCATTCCTTTCTACCTTTCTGATTCTTATCTGAGGCTGAGCATCATGGCACCTTCCTGTAACCTGTGCAGTGTGGTTTAAAGATGTGCTGTGCTGCTACTGTGGCCATTGGCTGGCGCCTGTTGAGGTGAGAGACATAGTGGCATGGCTACAGACTGGAGGTGGGGAAAGTCCCAACACCTCTATGTCTAAGAAACGCCTCATAGAAACACCATAAAACTGTATTTCTGTCTCTTCCTGTGGGTTGGTTTGTGTGTATGTGTGTGTGTGTGTACACATGTGTGCATCTACGTAAAGGCCACCTCACAGTGGTGTGAAATGCACAATTTCATTCTCTGATGAGAACAAAGACTTCATCACAGATCGACTCGTAATACTGTAGCTCAACCAGATTTACACTGTAGATTTATTTATTCTCATTTTAACCACAGTATAACAGTGCTGTATCACATGTTGAAATAACATTTACAAATACTTATTTTAAAACTGTCTATAATTAAATGGTTTAAATGGGATTCTCTTCCCAACAGCCAAATTGGCAGAAGAACACATTTGTCAGCAGCAGATTATAAAAGTCAAAGCTTCCAAAGCTATTTATTTCCCACAATTGGATTTTGAAATGTTATACAATCAGAAGCCTTTTTCTCTCTTCCAGAGGGCACATCAGCAGGCCCCAGGGAAACAGGCCCTGCAGGCAATAGAGGAGGGTATAGTCTACTATTGTACACTATTCTCCCTATTATAATTCTATGTACACTAATCTTCCAACATTAACATGTGTTGAAGAACTGAATGTGGCAACTTTCAGAATTAATCAAACCCCCATTTTCTTTCTTTCGTGTGTAAAGGCTTTCCTAACCATTTTTTTATGATTCATAAATACTTTCCGAAACCTAAATAATCTACAAGATCAGATAATTTTTTTATCTAGCAATTGGTGCTGAAACGGAGACAAATATGCATATATTTAGATGGCTTTCTTTCATTGATCCCTAATATTATTCTGAATATAACAATATTCTGAACCCGTTCTGTCAATATATTCTAGTGAGTCTGTCGACAAAATTCTAGCTAAAAAGGTACACCGTATTTAAAGGGATGGCTTAAGATAAATGTACTGAAAACCCTATTGAAAGAAAACTCCATGAGAAAATCTGTTGGCAAGCAAGTGGGAGGGTTTTCAGCGGTTGAATGAAATGTATTCAGAGCATGCAAGGTAGCCACACCTGCAGAGTGCGTTACGCGACTGAATAAGGTAAGTCTGACCACCAAATACTGAGAAGTGCACACGAAAGGCGTGCTTAGGAAAGGCTTAAATTCCTAAGTCTCAATCGGCCCCATTGTGAATAACCAAAACACTTCTCATGACTTAATCACAACATTATTACTGACTGAACTTCCGAGCAATTGTCCTGCATTAAAGCACTGTGAAAAAAGTGTTACAAGCTATTTTACAGGGCACAATTCAACTCAGGGCACAATTCAAGAGATTTTCAGTTAAGTAAAGTTGGCCAGCAATGACTCCTCTTTTCTTCTGAGTCCTTGATGAAGGTTTAACCATAAAACTCTAGTGGACTGTGGTCTGACCCTCTCCCTCTCTGGGTAGGAGGGCAGAGTGACCTTTCTCTCTGTGCGAATTATGTGTTATCTAGTCAAATCCCCACAGAGACTGTTTCCACTTCAAAAGAGTGGCTGTATGCATCCTGAATAATCTCAGTCCCACAGAACAGAACAAACACATTCTCTTAATCACTCAGCCTGCAGAACAGCAAGAGAGGTGGGCATCCAGAACGTGTCCTGCAGTGCAGGAAGAGGAATAATCTATAGTAATAGATTCGCAGCTAATGTAGAGCATTTCAGCATGAACGAAACGGTCTCAGAATGGTAAAAGATAAATGGAAGAAAAAAAAGCTTGAATGTCCAAAGCAAAATTCATCCAATGATAAAGCACGCAGGGGTCAGGGGTCGAGGTTTAAGGTTCAAAGTTCAGCGCTGCCCTTATCAATAAACCTCTCCCACTACCTCCGCTGCTTAAACACAAATAATTAACAAGTGTTTGAACGATTGCCATTAACCTCTGAAGCCCAGTTTGTGATGAGTATTGTTATGAGAGCAGAAACAGGCTGGGGCTGGGGTGATACAGCATATGATCATCAGCATGGATGTGAACAGCTTCTCACTCCCAGAGTCAGTTCGTTTTTTACTGCGAGCAGAGCAGAACATTAATGCTTAATGCACAGCAGCACATACAGTCTATCCTATGAAAAGTGGCAGTCTAGACTTCAAGGCACTTAATTTCCAGATTGAAAAATAACCTACAATTTTCATTTGCAGCTGTGTTCATAATTGTGTTTCTATTTTCTCTCTCTTGTACATTTGGTTCTGATGCCAGCAGGGAGGGAGAGAGGGAGGGAGGGAGGGGTGGCAGGGAAAGGGAGCACATTTTCTTTGAATTGAAGTAGTGAGGCTTGAGGGTGTGTATGGGAGAGAGGGTCAGGGAGAAAGAGAGAGTTGTCACTTTAAGTCATTAACTTTCACTATAAACCTCCTCCAATAAAAATGACAGCTGCAGCCCCCTCTCAAAAGGAAAGCAAAAGCATCACATCAGGAACACAAAACTGGACGGCTGCGAAAGACAAAGTCGGCCAAGACGCTTTAGGCGGTGCAGAGCCCCCCCCTTCGCCCAACCCCTACCAGATACACACCCACTCCCATTATTACCTTAGTCCATGAATTACTGCCAGGAGAGGAATGCAGCCTGCAGTCTCCCACCCTCTGCCTGCACCCCCCCAACTTCTCATCAAAGACCATGAACTTCAGTGGTGGGAAGACAAGGGGGCGGGGGTTACCTTCTGTTTCTGAAATAGGCTATCCCCCAAACATACACAAGGACAATAAAGTGCATATCCTTGACTTGTAGAGGTACTAGGAATAACAAACAACTTCAGTAACAGGTGGAGGGACACACTTATAAAACCAGCTCTTCAATAATGACCATACCAGACATTGTTGAGAACAACTTATTTAGCATACTACTAGGTTTTCTTTAGGTTTGCATGTAATATAGTCAGAGTTGAGTATAACATCAAGGCCAATGCCATTCTTGCTTCCACCAAAAGGTCCCTGTCCAATCTGGTTCCATTAAATAGAAAGAGGAATAGTTAAAAACTATGTGTCAAAAACACACACAAAAACTCAACTGTGTCCAAACTCTGTTGAAACAGTGTAGCAACCCTCATGTTACATGATATACATTAGGTTAAATGAGGACGGTTATCCTTAGTTATCTCTAGCCATAGATAACATAGTTACATTACATCTCAGGTATTACTAGATCTGCTCTCTTCCCCTATTGAGAAGACGACCAGGCCACTAAAGGCCACATCATTTTCTCTGTTTAATAATACACAAGCTAAATACACCCCATTCTCCCAAAATCCATCTCCTTTTTAATACATGGTTTCTTGGCTTATTGTGTTGGCCACACTCAAATTCCTATGACATAATTGACACACTGTCTGTTTTCAATGTCACTGCTCCAATATTTACAGCTTTAAGTGAAGAGGGAGAAAAACAGGCTCCAGTGGATAGTTAGCAGCATATAGAACATACCGTGTCAACAATCAATCCATAACTGTAAAATGCTCTAACTGTCATTTCAAACAGTGGCATGGTTTGAATTCCTAATGCAGCACAACTCTAGATAATTACACAGAGCGAGCAGCTACTCAATACATTCAAGGGCTTATCAGAGTTAGTGGTGTCCTTGAAGTGGACAATTAACAATCTGAGCGTTAGCGGGGGTTTCAATCCAGTTAAGGGCCGACAAATCAAGAACTGATGACAAATGGCCTGCTGATACAGCATCTTGAAAAATTGTGGAATGATTAGAACCTCAGCTGTACTAAAGAAGCATAGAAAGATGCTGATTAATAAAACACTAACTATTACACTGCTATTACACTGCTATTACACTGCTATTACACTGCTATTACACTGCTATTACAACACACATGCAGACTTCAAGCTATGCTGGGCCTGTAAACATTTAGGGAAAATCATATTGTCAATGATTCTAACATGGAGACACGGAAACTACAGTAGGCCTGTAATAGCAACCTGTCATGTCTATGTGAAAGTTGGCATGGTGAGATGTTCGATATGTCTGATAAGCCACATAAAGGCCAGTGTGATCACAGTGCCAGTGATCAGGTGTGTAATCGGATGGAGATATCCCAGAAGTCCCTGTGCCTCTCATCTGTGCAGAGTGGCAGTGGTGGGCGGGCGGGCAGGCTGCTGATATGTGTCAAGTTGTAACATGAGGCGCCCCTGAAAGACCTGCAGATACAATAACACGGCTGCCTACAGCTTTGGGCTATGTCTCTCCTACAGGGGACAAGGTGTGCTCTATACAGTTCACCAGACATACAGTAGCTGAGTAGCAATGTATCAGAGGAAAATATTAAAACGGGATATGAGAAGAAATAGTGACATTCTCATTAGTATAAAAAACATATAGTATACATTTCAATATAGTGTTGCACGGTATAAAGAAACTTCTGTACTTTTTTGATACTAGAACATGAAAAACATTTTGGTACTAGAATTTGCGTTACTTTCGGTACTTCTGTCAACGTCATATACGGATTGAGAGGATCGAGTCTGTCTAGTTATTTGTCTGAATCTTCTCAAGGGGGCAGTAGTAAGCTAGCCAGGCTACTTGCTCTTGCGCATGCAGCTGACACAGCGCGAGCCACTTTTGAGAAGCAAGCGAGAGGAGAAAGAAAATGCCGACAGCATGTCTTCTTCTAACGAAAACATCATACCTCCACGCCCGGAGCTTGTTGACAAAACTGGCTCCAGAAGCGAACTATGGGAATACTTTGATTACAGAGTAGATGAAGGCCAGCCCACCAAAACAACTATGCAAAGGGTGTTACAAAGCAGTGCAGTGCAATGGAGTTTTAGTTTCAAAACGACCTAAAAAATATTTTACACATGACATTTTCATTGTGACGTTATTCTACTAGCAACTAAATTCACAATTTTTTTGAGTGAAAACGTCATGAACATATATTCAGCATGACATTCATGTAAGCATTATAATATGATTACAACCCAAAAGAAATGCACTTATAACCTAGCTATGACAGCAATATCTTTAGACTACTTCACGTTTGCCTGGGCTTACTAGCAGTAGCCAGCCAGCAGCCCTGGTGACGTCACTAGTTACCACAGCCACAAAGTCATAATTATGGCTATTTGTGAACCGTTTCAGGAAGCTAGGCGTATGTTGCACGTCACTACTTCACAGGAGAGGCATTTGAACGTATTTTTTTGCAGAAATGCCTTCTGGAACATGTGAACTTTTATGTACCTTAATAACAAACTTGTATTCCATCTGTAAATCCATCAAGTATTTTTATCTGGACACTTTCTGTTTTTGATATTGCAAGTAACCATTTCACTGTAATGTTTACACCTTCTGTATCATGTGCATGTGACAAATACATTTTGAATTTATTTGATATAGTGTGTGTTTACCAGAGACGGTAATGTGAAGAACAACATGACCTTCACCAAAGTCAGATTAGGTTATAGGCCAAGGACTAGATAAAGTGTATTTTTACCTGGAGTTTTTCCTTATTGTAGGCTACTACTTTTACCACTTCAAATCTTAGGTTGTTTCCTACATTACTCACACTGTTTAGCACATGGCCTCACATTTTAATCTTTAAAGAGATGGGTGGTGCTAAGGCTTAAAAAGGGTGTGAACGATGCTGAACGGGTATAGACAAAGTTGAGCTCTCCAGTAGGTGAAACAAAACATTCAAGGGCCATTTTCTCAAAAGTGGGGTTACAAGTTTATCAACTTTCAAAGCAGAATGACTTGTCCATTGTTCCTCAACTGCAGTGTATGATATACAATTTTCTAGCTCTACTTTTATCCACTGTAAAAAACACAACTTAAAAAAAAAATCTAACCTTAAGCAAACGTCTAAACTTATGCATAACCATAACCTTAAATGAAGACCAAAAAACAAAACAAAAAATCTCATACATTTTTATGATTCAGCCATTTTGACTTTGTGGCTGTGGTAACTAGTGACATCCCAGCCCTGGGCAGAGCATTGCACCATGGGAGTTGAAATGCACTCTGGGAATAATAGTATGCTGTGTAAAATCCATTGTATTTCTATAGTGTGTAGACTATTGCAATATAGAAGCTTCATGAGCTTCAAGGTGTCTTTTTTATGTCGTTTTGGAACTAAACTATTAATGTAATACATTCAATTATTTAGCTGTAATGAATAAGGAATCATAGGTCTAATGAATGTCATTTGACCCAATATTATGGACATAGCAAATAAACCCTGATTTGTACACTACCGTTCAAAAGTTTGGGGTCACTTAGAAATGTCCTTGTTTTCGAATGTTTTGTCCATTAAAATAACATCAAATTGATCAGAACTACAGTGTAGACATTGTTAATGTTGTAAATGGCTATTGTAGCTGGAAACGGCTGATTTTTTTATGGAATATCTACATAGGCGTACAGAGGCCCATTATCAGCAACCATCAGTCCTGTGTTCCAATGGCACGTTGTGTTTGCTAATCCAAGTTTATAATTTTAAAAGGCTAATTGATCATTAGAAAACCCTTTTGCAATTATGTTAGCACAGCTGAAAACTGTTGTGCTGATTAAAGAAGCAATAAAACTGGCCTTCTTGAGACTAGTTGAGTATCAGCAATTGTGGGTTCGATTACAGGCTCAAAATGGCCAGAAACAAATAACTTTCTTCTGAAACTCGTCAGTCTATTCTTGTTCTGAGAAATGAAGGCTATTCCATGCGAGAAATTGCCAAGAAACTGAAGATCTCGTACAACGCTGTGTACTACTCCCTTCACAGAACAGCGCAAACTGGCTCTAACCAGAATAGAAAGAGGAGTGGGAGGCCCCGGTGCACAACTGAGCAAGAGGACAAATACATTAGAGTTTCTAGTTTGAGAAACAGACGCCTCACAGGTCCTCAACTGGCAGCTTCATTAAATAGTACCTGCAAAACACCAGTGTCAACGTCAACAGTGAAGAGGCGACTCCGGGATGATGACCTTCTAGGCAGAGTTGCAAAGAAAAAGCCATATCTCAGACTGCCCATCTTAATCTTTTATTTTTATTGGCCAGTCTGAGATATGGCTTTCTCTTTGTAACTCTGAAGGTCAGCATCCCGGAGTCGCCTCTTCACTGTTGACGTTGATACTGGTGTTTTGCGGGTACTATTTAACTATTTAATGAATGTCAACAGTGAAGAGGCGACTCCGGGATGCTGACCTTCTGCTTTTCTTTCGAAAACAAGGACATTTCTAAGTGACCCCAAACTTTTGAACGGTAGTGTATGTCATTATATTTAAAACAGTTTAGATGTAATTGTAAAATTATTTTGTATGCTCCGCGTCTCAGATATGGTTTTGCATAAAGACAATTTTAGATATTTTTCTGTTATTTAATATGGTGTTTTATTTTGGAAAGAAATTGAATATAGAATAGATATTATATTTGTTATTTTAGTTGTTCTACCAGTAATCAACATATTGTTAAATGTTTAAAAAAATTAAGCCCAGTGGTTATTCTGTGACTTTAGCTAATATGCACCCTTTTATTTTGCCTAGGTATCGTTTCAAAATCGAGTATCGTTTTGGTATTGAGTATCATTTCGGTATAGAGTATCGTGATACTAAACTTGGTATCAGTATCAAAGTCAAAATGCTGGTATCGTGACAGCACTATTTGCCTTCAGAAAGTATTCATATCCCTTGACTTACAGTATTCCACATTTTGTTGTGTTACTGTCAGCTTCCTGCCTCCTGTTTGTCTCCGGGCCTCTAGAGGTCATCTGTGTTCCCCTCTGCCTTAGTTCTTCCTCGTGTGTCCTAATTAGCTTGATCCAGGTCACCTGTGCCTTGTTTCCCCTTGTGTATTTTAGCTGTGTGTTTTCCCCTTGTTTCTCACTTGGTTATTGAGTCCTGGCTATGTGTCTCCTGCTTTGTTCCACCGTGTCTTTCCAAGTAAGGTTTTCTAAGTTATCTTTAGTTTGTTTTTCTCCCCTCGTGGAGTTATTTTGTTTTGCCTCCTGTTTTGTTAACATACCTCTTTCTGAGAAGAACTTTTGTTGGACTATTTGTGAATGGCGAAGAACCTTTGTTTTTACATTAAATCTACTGGCCTGGAGTATTGCCTTGGGTGTTTCATTTGGGTCCTACTACACCTCCTCTGTGGCTAAGGGGTATTACCCCCAGCTCTCCACATCTGAGACCGGAGTTCTAGCACGGCTTGTGACAGAATAACCAAGTCTATCATGGACCCAGAAACACTCAGTTCCCAGGACCTGTTGGCGGTGATCACTCGACATGAGGCTTCTTTCCAGCGCCATGAAGCCGTTCTCAGCCGACAAGAGGAGCTGATGGCTAGACATTCTCAACTCCTGGCCGAAATGATGAGTTCCCTTCACCAGCTCTTTGAACGCCTCCTTGGTCCTCTCCCCTTCCCCCAGGTCACCTCCCAGTGACGACAGGCCTTCTCGGTTGGCGGAGCCCCGACTACCACCTCCCAAGCCCTTTTCTGGGGATCCAAGCTCTTGCCAGGGTTTCCTCACCCAATGCTCCCTCACCTTGAGCTCCAATCCTCAAGTTTTCCCACAGACCGTTCCAAGATTGCCTACATCATTACCCTTCTTTCAGACAAGGCGCTCGCCTGGGCCTCTTCGGTGTGGCAGTCCCAGGAGGCCTGTTGTGATTCCCACGCTGCATTTGTAGAAGAGTTCAAGCGGGTGTTCGATCATCCTGTCAGTGGGCGGGAGGCTTCCAAGCGCCTACTGTCTCTCCGTCAGGGCTCCCGAGCACGGCAGATTTCGCCATTGATTTTCGGACCATAGCAGCAAGGAGCGGATGGAATGATGAAGCGCTGAGGTCTGCTTTCAGGGAGGGTTATCGGAGCCCCTTCAAGATGAGTTAGCCACCCGAGAACCAGCTGGAGATCTCGAGTCCCTCATAGCCTTGGCCATCCGCCTGGACAATCGTCTAAGAGAGCGGAGAACGGCTCGCCGCCAGGTGTCTCAGTCCCAAGTTCCTCGGAGCAGCTCTGTTTCTCCTGTTTGGACTCCGTCATTCAGAGCTTCCCCGGCTCCTGAACTGCTCCAGGATTCCCCCGGAGAGCATGCAGTTAGGCCGTTCCAGGCTTTCTCCCAATGAAAGGGAACGTCGCATGAGGGAGCGTCGGTGCCTCTACTGCGGGGTTGCCGGCCACTTCCGATCCACTTGCCCCGAGCTTTCGGGAAACGCCAGTCCCCGCCCAGCTACAGGAGGGCTGTGATGGGGAGAATTAGAGCTCCTCCTACTAACGCTGTCCTGGCTATTCCAGCCACTCTGTCCTGGGAGGGCCACCAGCATCGGGTCCAGGCTATGATCGATTCCGGTGCCGCAGGTGATTTCCTGGATGTAACCTTGGCTAAGGAACTTAAGATCCCTACCCAACTACTTCCTCATCCCCAGGCAGTTACAGCCTTAGATGGCAGACCTCTGGAACCAGGAAAGGTTACAGAGGCGACTCAGTCCCTGCGACTTACCATCTCTCAACACCAGCAGGAGGAAACCTTCTATCTCATTGACTCTCCCGAGTATCCTATTATCCTGGGTCACCCTTGGCTATGCAGACATAATCCCCAGATCGACTGGCCTACTGGCACCATTCTAAGCTGGGGTCCCACTTGCCAACTCACCTGCATGCTTCAGAGTCCCTCAGCCCCTAGTACCCAGTTTCAAGAGTCTGTTGACGTCTCCTAGTCCCCAGTGTTTACCATCGGTTCAAGGCTGTGTTCAGCAAGGCCCGGGCTACTTCCTTACCGCCTCATCGCACGTATGACTGTGCCATTGATCTACTCCCCTGGGTGCTGCCCTCCTAGAGGTCGGATCTTTTCCTTGTCCTCCCCGAGCACGCAGCTATGGACACCTACATTAAGGAGTCCTTGGCAGCCGGCCTCATCCATGCCTCTACTTCCCCGGCTGGGGCGGGCTTCTTTTTTGTTGAAAAGAAGGACGGGGGTCTTAGGCCTTGTATTGATTACCGGGGACTCAACAAGATCACGGTTCGGAATCGATATCCTCTTCCTCTCATGGCCACTGCTTTTGAGCAGCTTCAAGGGGCTTCCATTTTTCTAAACTGGATCTCCGCAATGCTTACCATCTCGTGCGGATCCGGCAAGGTGACGAATGGAAGACGGCGTTCAACACGCCCACGGGGCACTATGAATATCGGGTGATGCCGTTCGGGCTCACCAATGCCCCCGCAGTATTCCAAGCCCTGATTAATGATGTTCTCCGGGATATGCTTAATCTGTTCGTCTTCGTGGTACCTGGACGATATCCTCATCTTCTCGAGGTCACTGAAGGAGCATGAGGGGCATGTTAGCCGGGTTCTCCAGAGGCTCCTTGACAATCACCTCTATGTTAAACCTGAGAAGTGTGAATTTCATGTTTCTCAGACTCAGTTTCTCGGGTTTATTGTCACTCCCGGGCACCTAGAGATGGATCCCAAGAAGGTCGGGCGGTCCGCAGCTGGCCCACACCTGCCACGGTCAAGGAGGTTCAACGGTTCATTGGCTTTTTCTAACTTCTATCGGAAGTTCATCAAGAATTTCAGCTCAGTGGTAGCCCCCTTGACGACGCTTACCAAGGGAGGAGGGACCAAGGTTCACTGGGGTCCGGAAGCAGCAGGGGCCTTCGAGGATCTCAAGTGCCGCTTCACGTCTGCTCCGATTCTGGTGACTCCTGACCCAGAAAGACCTTTCGTGGTGGAGGTGGACGCCTCAGAGGTGGGGGTGGGAGCCGTCCTGTCACAGAGGGGTGAGGATGGGAGATTACACCCTTGTGCCTTCATGTCTCGCCGCCTGTCTGAGGCCGAGCGCAACTACCACGTGGGGGATCTAGAGTTGCTTGCAGTAAAACTGGCCTTGGAAGAGTGGCGCCATTGGCTTGAGGGGGCTCAGCACCCGTTCCAGGTTCTCACAGACCACAAGAACCTGGAATATCTCCAACAGGCTAAGCGGATGAACCCTCGGCAAGCACGATGGTCCCTTTTCTTTAATCGATTCCAGTTCCTCCTGTCTTACCGACCTGGCACCAAGAACGTCAAGCCGGATGCCCTGTCTCGAGCCTATTCTCCCGAGGTACAAGAGAAGCCCTTGGCATCGATTATTCCGAGGTCTAGGATCGTCGCACCTCTTCAGTGGGAACTAGAAAGAGGGGGCACGAGAAGCCCTTGTCCATGAGCCCGATCCAGGCGGTGGTCCTGCCGGTCGCCTGTACGTTCCTCTCTCTGTTCGGGCCCGCGTCTTGCAGTGGGGTCAGTGAGTCGCCCTTGACATGCCATCCAGGCAGTGCTCGCACACTGGAATTCCTCCGACGGCGGTTTTGGTGGCCGTCCATCAAGAAGGACGTGCAGGTCTATGTTGAGGCCTGCCCGGTGTGCAACCAGGGAAAGTCGACGCGCCAGCGACCCCAGGGACTGCTCCATCCCTTACCTATTCCTCGAAGGCCATGGTCACACCTTTCTCTGGACTTTGTTACGGGACTTCCTCCATCCCAGGGCAACACCGTCATCCTAGTGATCGTTGACCGGTTCTCTAAGGCTGCCCGGTTTATTCCCTGCCCAAGCTGCCCTCGGCTAAGGAGACTGCTGAGCTCCTCATGAACCATGTCTTCCGGATATTTGGCATTCCCTGGACGTGGTCTCTGACCGAGGTCCCCAATTCTCGTCCCGGTTTTGGGGGCCTTCTGCAGGCTTATTGGGGCCACAGCCAGCCTATCGTCAGGGTTCCATCCAGAGTCTAATGGCCAAACGGAACGGATTAATCAGGATCTGGAGACCACCCTGCGGTGTATGGCGGCCAGTAATCCCACGTCTTGGGCCACCTATATCATTTGGGCTGAATATGCCCACAACACCCTCCAGTCTTCAGCCACCGGATTGTCCCCCTTCGAATGCCAGTTCGGTTACAACCCTCCATTATTTCCAGAGGAAGAGGCGCAAGTTGGTGTTCCCTCGGCCCAGCGCTTTGTCCAACGCTGTAGGCGGACCTGGAAGAAGGCCAGGTGTATCCTCCTTCGGACCTCCCAGAGATACCAAAGTCAGGCTAATCGACACCGCCGGACGGCCCCTAGTTTCCGAGCTGGTCAGAGAGTTTGGTTGGCCACTAAGAACCTGCCCCTCCGGGTCGAATCCAAGAAGCTTTCCCAGAGATACATCGGCCCTTTCCGCATTGCTAGAAAGACCCCCGCCACCTCCCAGGATCATTGACGGCCAGCCAGCCTACACTGTCCGCCGGATACTGGACTCCCGGAGGGTCCAGAACTCTCTGCAGTATCTGGTGGACTGGGAGGGCTACGGGCCAGAGGAGCGCTCCTGGGTTCCAGCCAGGGACATCCTGGACCCAGGTTTGATCCGAGATTTTCGCACCCTGGGGCCGGGGTGTTCTGGAAGGAACGTCAGGAGTCGTTCCTAGAGGAGGGGGTCCTGTCAGCTTCCTGCCTCCTGTTTGTCTCCGGGCCTCTAGAGGTCATCTGTGTTCCCCTCTGCCTTAGTTCTTCCTCGTGTGTCCTAATTAGCTTGATCCAGGTCACCTGTGCCTTGTTTCCCCTTGTGTATTTTAGCTGTGTGTTTTCCCCTTGTTTCTCACTTGGTTATTGAGTCCTGGCTATGTGTCTCCTGCTTTGTTCCACCGTGTCTTTCCAAGTAAGGTTTTCTAAGTTATCTTTAGTTTGTTTTTCTCCCCTCGTGGAGTTATTTTGTTTTGCCTCCTGTTTTGTTAACATACCTCTTTCTGAGAAGAACTTTTGTTGGACTATTTGTGAATGGCGAAGAACCTTTGTTTTTACATTAAATCTACTGGCCTGGAGTATTGCCTTGGGTGTTTCATTTGGGTCCTACTACACCTCCTCTGTGGCTAAGGGGTATTACCCCCAGCTCTCCACATCTGAGACCGGAGTTCTAGCACGGCTTGTGACAGTTACAGCCTGAATTCAAAAAGGATTTCTCACCCATCTACACACAATACCCCATAATGACAAAGTGAAAACATGTTTTTAGACATTTTTGCACATTTATTGAAAATTAAATACAGAAACATCTAATTTACATAAGTATTCACACACCTGAGTCAATACTTTGGCAGGGATTACAGTTCTGAGTCTTTCTGGGTAAGTCTCTAAGAGCTTTCCACACCTGGATTGTGCAACATTTGCCCAATATTCTATTCAAAATTCTTCAAGCTCTGTCAAATTAGTTGTTGATCATTGCTATACAACCATTTTCAGGTCTTGCCATAGATTTTCAAGTAGTAGTAGTTTAAGTCAACACTGTACCTCGGCCACTCAGGAACATTCACTGTCTTCTTGGTAAGCAACTCCAGCGTAGATTTGACCTTGTGTTTTAGGTTATTGTCATGCTAAAAAGTGAATTAATCTCCCAGTGCCATGTGGAAAGCAGACTGAACCAGGTTTGCCTGTGCTTAGCTCCTTTCAGTTTATTTTTTATCCTGAAAAAATCCCCAGTCTTTAATGAGTACAAACATAACCATAACATGATGCAGCCACCAATATGCTTCAAGATATGTAAAGTGGCACTTAGTAATGTGTTGTATTGGATTTGCCCCAAACATAACACTTTGTATTCAGGACAAAAAGTTAATTGTTTTGCCACATTTCTTGCAGTATTACTTTAGTGCCTTGTTGCAAACTGGATGCATGTTTTGGAATATGTGTATTCTGTACAGGCTACCTTCTTTCACTCTGTCAATTTGGTTAATATTGTGGAGTAACTACAATGTTGTTGATCCATCCTCTATGTTCTCCTATCACAGCCATTAAACCCTGGAACTGTTTTAAAGTCACCATTGGACTCATGGTGAAATCCCTGAGCGGTTTCCTTCCTCTCCGGCAACTGGACGCCTGCAGTGTGACTGGGTGTATTGATATTAATTACACTAACTTCACCATGCTCAAAGGGATATTCAATGTCTGCTTCTTTTTTTTCTACCCAACTACTAATAGGTGCCCTTCTTTGTGAGGTATTGGAATACCTCCTGGGTCTTTGTGGTAGAAGCTGTGTTTAAAATGCACTGCTCGACTGAGGGACCTTACAGATAATTGAATGTGTGGGGTACAGAGATGAGGTAGTCATTCAAAAATCATGTTAAACACTATTACTGCACACAGAGTGAGTCCATGCAACTTATTATGTGACTTGATAAGCATATTTGTATTTAGGCTTGCCATAACAAAGGAGGTTGAAAACTTATTGACTCAAGACATTTCAGCTTTTTATTTTTAATTCATTTGTAAACATTTCAAAAACCATAATTCCACTTTGACATTATGGGGTATTGTGTGTAAGCCACTGACATAAAATCTCAATTTAATCAATTTAAAAATTCAGGCTGTAACACAACAAAATTTGGAAAAAGTCCAGGGGTGTGAATACATTCTGAAGGCATATTTTCACGCATCTATGTTTATAATCATTACTTAATTGCTTCAAAATTAAAACATTTCTACGGAAAATATTGGTTTTGGGGAATTTTTCAAATACTTTCAATATTCTTAATTTCCATGTTGTCTCCATGCCTGGAAATGCCCTTGTCCGGAGCAAAGGATCCCAATTTCAAACTCTCTAAAAAAATGTTTACAATTTAAAAAAACTGGCAATAATGGATAGGTGACGCGCTCTATCAAAATCAGTCGGAAGTCGCAACGGCTAATTTGCATATAAATTGCATTTTTGTCCAAATTTAGATTTTTCGCTCTTTAGGGGTTTCATCTGGGTTTAACAATGTCTTTGCTTTCATAACAATGTCTTTGCTTTCATAATCTGTATGTATTATTGCCAGTTTCAGAGTATAAATATAGTTTTCCATCTTTTAAACGTAGGATGAAGCATAACAACAGAGCATTTTCACATCGGTTCAGTGGATGCTAGCTTGTAACACATCACATCATCAGGCTTTCGCGGCACTATCTTATTTGCACTATTAAAATCCTCCCCTATTCCGAAATCATTAATTAATTACAAACTAGCTAGCTAGCTATATATTTTTTAATCAAGCTACAATAGGCTATTCAATCTGAGGATTTTCCTGTTTTCCCAATCAAAGTTACTGTAGCGTATCATCCACGGGAAAACAAAAAGTGTACCTCCGGCTACACTCTCTCGCTCTTCAAAACCCATCATACATAGTCACACTGTCACTACTGCCTACACCTTAGCTAGCTTGCTTAACTTTCTACTGCATCGATGGATTGCCGGGAGAGAGAAATCGCTAGATTATTAAGTAGTATGTTGTGCTGGGTGCTGGTTCAGACGATCAGTGGCATCAATTTATTGTAGACTCCTTTTTGACTCTGAGCCAGAGAGCGTCACCATCAGCGACTATGCAGACAGCCCAGACACCGACTCAGACGAGTTCACCGAAGTCGAGGCCGAGCCCCAGAGGCAACCGAGGAAGACCACCCGTTAATGGTGGATCCGTCAATTACGGTGTTTCAGTCGGTCGAGGGAGAATATGTCAATTCAAGAAATTGAAAAGGCTTGCGTGATCAGGTGCACTTGCAAGTCCAACGAAGGGAAGCCCTACTATTTGCTTTTTACCCCCGAGGAGATGGTCAAGAGACGTGACAAAATGAATTAACTCACCAATGGTAAGTGCTCGCCATTCAATTATTAGTCAACTTAATGTTGGCTGTGAGTGTGTCATGTGTGCATGTTTCTGCATCTGTCAGTGTTTGAGTGTGTGTGATGAGGCACAAGTAGACTGACTAGCTAGCTAGCTTGTGCATTAAAGCCAAGTGTGTGTGTGAGTGAGTTAATGTGTGGCATGGGAGAAAGTGGGAGAGAAGTGTAGGATGTGTAGCCCATGCAACCTAGCTAACTACAGTGCCTTGCAAAAGTATTCAGCCCCCTTGGCGTTTTTCCTATTTTGTTGCATTACAACCTGTAATTTAAATTGATTTTTATTTGGATTTCATGTAATGGACATACACAAAATAGTCCAAATTGGTGAAGTGAAAAAAATAACTTGTTTCAAAAGATTTTCTAAAAAATAAATAACGGAAAAGTGGTGCGTGCATTTGTATTCAACCCCTTTGCTATGAAGCCCCTAAATAAGATCTGGTGCAACCAATTACCTTCAGAAGTCACATAATTAGTTAAATAAAGTCCACCTGTGTGCAATCTAAGTGTCACATGATCTGTCACATGATCGCAGTATATATATACACCTGTTCTGAAAGGCCCCAGAGTCTGCGACACCCCTAAGCAAGGGACACCACCAAACAAGCGGCACCATGAAGACCAAGGAGCTCTCCAAACAGGTCAGGGACAAAGTTGTGGAGAAGTACAGATCAGGGTTGGGTTATAAAAAAATATCAGAAACTTTGAACATCCCACGGAGCACCATTAAATCCATTATTAAAAAATGGAAAGAACAAGGCACCACAACAAACCTGCCAAGAGAGGGCAGCCCACCAAAACTCACAGACCAGTCAAGGACATTAATCAGAGAGGCAACAAAGAGACAAAAGATAACCCTGAAGGAGCTGCAAAGCTCCACAGCGGAGATTGGAGTATATGTCCATAGGACCACTTTAAGCCGTACACTCCACAGAGCTGGGCTTTACGGAAGAGTGGCCAGAAAAAAGCCATTGCTTAAAGAAAAAAATAAGCAAACACGTTTGGTGTTCGCCAAAAGGCATGTGGGAGACTCCCCAAACATATGGAAGAAGGTACTCTGGTCAGATGAGACTAAAATTGAGCTTTTTGGCCATCAAGGAAAACGCCATGTCTGGTGCAAACCCAACACCTCTCATCACCCCGAGAACACCATCCCCACAGTGAAGCATGGTGGTGGCAGCATCATGCTGTGGGGATGTTTGTAAATCGGCAGGGACTGGGAAACTGGTCAGAATTGAAGGAATGATGCATGGCGCTAAATACAGGGAAATTCTTGAGGGAAACCTGTTTCAGTCTTTTGAGACTGGGACGGAGGTTCACCTTCCAGCAGGACAATGACCCTAAGCATACTGCTAATGCAACACCAGAGTGGTTTAAGAAACATTTAAATGTTTTGGAATGGCCTAGTCAAAGCCCAGACCTCAATCCAACTGAGAATCTGTGGTATGACTTAAAGATTGCTGTACACCAGCGGAACCCATCCAACTTGAAGGAGCTGGAGCAGTTTTGCCTTGAAGAATGGGCAAAAATCCCAGTGGCTAGATGTGCCAAGCTTATAGAGACATACCCCTAGAGACTTGCAGCTGTAATTGCTGCAAAAGGTGGCTCTACAAAGTATTGACTTGGGGGGGGGGGGTGAATAGTTATGCACGCTCAAGTTCTGTTCTTTTGTATTATTTCTTGTTTGTTTCACAATAAAACATATTTTGCATCTTCAAAGTGGTAGGCATGTTGTGTAAATCAAATGATACAAACCCCCCAAAAATCATTTTTAATTCCAGGTTGTAAGTCAACAAAATAGGAAAAATGCCAAGGGGGTGAATACTTTCGCAAACCACTGTATGTAGCTAGTAACTTATGGGACCTGTGTGTGTGTGTAATTGGGTGAGTGAGTGTGTGTGCGTGGGCACATGAGAGAGAGAGGGAGAGAGAAGTGGGGAATGTGTAGCCCACAAAACATTTGCAGTAAGGTATGGGACTAGTGTGTGTGTGTGTGTGTGTGTGTGTGTGTGTGTGTGTGTGTGTGTGGTGCTTGCTTATATTTTTCCTATTTGTCCTAAAGACAGGTTACATAAATGCATGAAATGGCCATCTATAAAGATATCACATAGCTTTATATCAAACATGACCCATTTACACTACTAGTAAAAGTGTGTGTCTTTTGTGTGTGTATACTGTTTGTGGTGTGTGGGGGGGGGGGGATTCATGCATGCATTTCATTGAGTACAGGTTATGTGTAGTTTGTGTGTTATTGTTGTTGATATTACTTTAAAATGTATTGGCTAGAATAGATTATGATGATGACTGAATGTTAAAGAATTATATATTGTTATTCGTCTTATTTTTCAGATGAAAAACATCTAGTGCTCATTGGCAAGATCGCTGGTTCCATGAACCTCTGCAAGGAAACAGTCAGCTCCAAAACGAGCAAACAAAATGAAACATCAGAGGACATTATTTCCTTGATAGCCAGAAAATCTGCAGGGAAACATTCAAATTCCTACACGGGTAAGTTTTCTTTAGAGTAATACAATTTTATGTTTTCTGTTATTATTGGGGATGCAACAGAATAAACTTGTTAATGGGGTATTTAAGAAATAATGAGTAGTAGGCTCTGTCATGAATATAAATAAAAGAGCTGAGAATACATTGTGCCTTTCAGCACATATTAAAGGCATGTTTTAAATAATGTATTTTCTGATTTCAGAATTTCTACAAAAAGCTGACTGCAGTGATAAAGTTCTACAAGGAACATGGTGTGGTTCCAAGGAAGAAGAGGTGTGGTGGTCGTCTCGCCAGAAAACGGGTGCTGTCCTACAAGGGCATTCAGCGAATCGTCCACTATGTCAACTTCGCTGATGTCCAAGCGATGCCGCTCCCAGGACACATCTTTGGATGTAAGAGGGCAGACATTCGGGTGCTACCAACATTTGAGACCAAGTCCTCTGTGTGGCGCAAGTATAGAAACGTTAATACGTTATCATTTTCCTAAATCTTGATACTTATATTTGTATCAAACGTTGGTCAGCTCAAGCCAGTGGACCAGTGGCAAAGACTAACGAAAGCCCACACAAATCGGATCCAAAGAGAATGTCAGCCCTTACTCTCTGGTGATGTGTGGTCAGATTTTGTTTAACGTTTCTCACTTTATTTGCTGCTTATAAACATTTCACATTTACGTAATTTAACAGATGCTCCAGAATGACTTACAGGACCAATTAGGTTTAGTGCCTTGCTCAAGGGCACAGACAGATTTTTCACTTAGTCGGCTCGGGGATTCTAACCAGCGACCTTTCGGTTACTGGCCCAACGCTCTTAACCACTAAGCTACCAGCCGCCCCAGAGCTTATTCTGACCCTTTTTAGTGCTCACCCCTCTAACCCCTTCCCTGTTTTAGCTCTTTTCAGATGTAATTTACTCTGTGTAACTGTCATAAAAATGCAAGTCCTAGGTTTGTGAGAGGGTTGCTTGGGTACATCAATACACATTATCTGTGACGTATTTATAAGAGATGTTATTTAACGTGGTTATTGATTCATTATTTATCCTCCCAAGCCTTATCTCCGAATGTAATCTAACATGGAAAAACTATTGGCCACAACCATGATAGGTTCGAGGACTACATGGGATGTGCACACGTTTGTGCGCAAGTTTACATGCATGCATGTGCACGTACACAAAAACAAACATGTACACAAATACAAATTGATTCTCTGTCTTACGTACAGTATGTATGTGCATGTGAATGTAGCCAAACATGTGTACAAATGTGTGCACATATACACGTGCAAACGTGTGCACGTATGTATACATGTGCACGTATACGTGTGCACGTGTATGCATATATGTGCACGTGTGTGCGCGACAACGATGCAGATGTAATTTATATGTAGCCTGTGTGTGTGTGTGTGAAAAAGAGAGTGAGCGTGAGTGAGAAGAACACGGGCAATCATGTCAATGGATTTCATGGATTGTGTTTTGTATTAAGTAAATAGTTGTTATTAATTATTTGAATAAATGTCTGCAAAAGTCACTGCAAACTTTGACTGCATTTTTCACAAAAACATGGTTTGGTGACACAAAATGTAATGGCAGGTAACTTGCTTGATATTTGGAGTAGAGAGATCATGTTGGTCACATTAGAAAGCTAACATTCTCCTCTTTCCAGCACTGTATAAAACTCAGATTGTGTTTTGGGGACAATGTGACTGATTATGATAGAGCAAGTCACATAAACAAAAAATATATATTATGTAGTTTCTTGCAATAGCCCTCTGTGACTTTAAAGATTATTTATCTCAAAACTGTGATTCCTAAAAGATGTGTCTGGAGATTTGGTCAACTCCGTCCTAAATTAATCAGGAATGAGCAGGGTCAGCTATACCATAAGGACCCCTTATTCATGTCCTCATTACATGTAGTGCAACAAGACCACTCATGGTCTGTAAAGTTGTGTTTTTATTGGGGATTTTCAAAATAATAATTTTCCATATTTTACAAATGTTTGTATTTAACTTTTATTTGTAAATATGTCTGTATCTGTTGTCAACTCTGTCAGTGGCTTGGCTAACTACCGTAGCTCTTTCCTGCAATCAAATTACCAAAATCGCCCTTTATTGGCCTCATGGGTGGAATGTTATTAATATTTTTCATTATTTCATAATTAATAAACATTATTTCCAAAACCCACTGAAAATCTGGTGTTTCAATGTCAAACGGTTTTATTATATTTCAGTCTGTTAGACATTTCAACTCTATATCTGACATGGTACAGGTGTCTTCTTTTTTTTTAAGCCCATGACCATGTGTGTGAGGTGTTTTGTTTCAAAGTAGATTTGTTTAAGACTACCAAGAAACACTCTGTGTGACCATGATTTAGCCCACTGCAGTAATTAAGATAGATTTTTTTTGTCAATATTCAGATAAAAATGTTAGCACTGTTCCACAACATAAACAATTAAAGTATTTTCTGTGCTAGACCTAAGGGAAAATATTTGCTTTATACATTTTGTTTTATGTTTTAAATCTGGAAAAACATGCCAAAATGCTAAATAAATTAGCCCTGGAGCATTTAATAGTGCTTTAAAACAAAACATAAATTTTGGAGATTTGTATTACATTTTTGAATAATCTAATGTTAGAATTAAACAATCAAGGCCTTTAAAACACTTGAACAATAAATTAAAACAATTACACTGAACAAAAATACAAAACACAACATGGAAATCAGTCAGTTGAATTACATTAGTCCCTAATGTATGAATTTCAAATGACTGGGAATACAGATACAGATCTGTTGGTCACAGATACCTTCAAAAAGAAGTAGGGGCGTGGATCAGAAAACCAGTCAGTATCTGGTGTCACCACCATTTGCCTCATGCAGTGCAACACATCTCCTTCACATAAAGTTGATCAGGCTGTTGATTGTGGCCTGTGGAATGTTGTCGCACTCCTCTTCAATGGCTGTGCAAAGTTGCTGGATATTGGCGAGAACTGGAACACACTGTCGTACATGTCGATCCAGAGCATCCCAAACATGCTCAAGGGGTGACATTTCTGGTGAGTATGCAGGCCATGGAAGAACTGGGACATTTTCAGCTTCCAGGAATTGTGTACAGATCCTTGCGAAATGGGGCCATGCATTATCATGTTGAAACATGAGGTGATGGCAGCAGATGAATGGCATGACAATGGGCCTCAGGATCTCGTCACGGTATCTGTGTATTCAAATTGCCATCGATAAAATGCAATTGTGTTCGTTGTCCGTAGCTTATGCCCACCGCCACCATGGGGCACTCGATTCACAACGTTGATATCAGCAAATCGCTCGCCCACACGACGTCATACCATCTGCCATCTGCTCGGTACAGTTGAAACCGAGATTAATGCGTGAAGAGCACACTTCTCCAGCGTGCCAGTGGCCATCGAAGATGAGCATTTGCCCACTGAAATTGGTTACGACGCCAAACTGCAGTCAGGTCAAGACCCTGGTGAGGACGACAAGCACGCAGATTAGCTTTCCTGAGACGGTTTCTGACAGTTTGTGCAGAAATTCTTCAGTTGTGCAAACCCACAGTTTCATCAGCTGTCCGGGTGGCTGGTCTCAGACGATCCCGCAGGTGAAGAAGCCGGATGTGAAGGTCCTGGGCTGACATGGTTACACGTGGTCTGTGGAAGTGAGGCCGGTTAGACTTACGTCCAAATTCTCTAAAACAACGTTGGAGGTGGCTTATGGTAGAGAAATGAACATTAAATTATCTGGCAAAAGCTCTGGTGGACATTCCTGCGGTCAGCATGCCAATTGCACACTCCTTAAGACTTAAGACATCTGTGGCATTGTGTTATGTGACAAAACTGCACATTTTAAAGTGGCCTTTTATTGTCCCCAGCACAAGATGCACCTGTGTAATGATCATGCTGTTTAACCTGCTTCTTGATATGCCACACCTGTCAGGTGGATGGATTATCTTGGCAAACGAGAAATGCTCAATAACAGGGATGTAAACAAATTTGTGCACAGAATTGGAGAGAAATATGCTTTTTGTGCGTATGAAAAATGTCTGGGATCTTTTATTTCAGCTCATGAAACATGGGACCAACACTTTACATGTTGCGTTTATATTTTTGTTCAGTATACATGCCTTTTATGGTGTCTGACAGAGTTGACATAAATCCAGTTAGTTGCATTTTATAAAATAAAATAGGTTGTTCCTTTACATAGTGTGATAGCTCATACCTTGGTCTATCAAAACATATATTTCAAATTTTACCCATCTTTCAAGAATTCCTGACCTTTAAAACAGCAACATTTTCTCTCAGCCTCATGGCAAAATGTGTAAAATAGCATGAGATTAGCTATAAAACTGCACTTTAGGTTTTTACGTATTTAATATACTATGTCCCCAAGTGCATACGCAATGTAGCGTACTTCTGCCAGGTTTGTCTCCCTCGGACAGTTGGCTATAAGTAAAATGTATGCGCGAGTAGGTTTTGGGTCAATTCGATTTTAGATAGTAGTCTCTCGTAAAATGTTGAAATGGATTTGGGTTAAATTGAATTATCTGGAAGTGCCGAAAAAATCTAATAAAATCGACAATATTTTGCAGAATATTCAGATATGAAATCCATTGAAAGAGAGTATGATCTTTCTGAATGAGACGTCACCCTAATTAGGCGGATGTCATCAGGACAGATAGCAGTGGCACACGAGAGAGTGAATTGTAGTATTTGGCATGCCTGACCCAACTCAAGTTTTTCTGTCTTTTCAGTGAAACATTTATTGAAAACGTAAAAACAAGAAGTCTGTATTTCCATATATTGCGCACAACGTAGCCTAAACATTATTATTATTTTACCTGACTGTAATTACTCATTTCTGAAGCTTCAAAATGCAGTGCATTAACGACACTATCGCTCGTAAACGCTGCGTGAGTCTGAACGTTGTAACATTGTAATCTCAAATCTTGCGATAAACCCTCCAAAACAACAACATTTCGAAGAGCAAAAACTTACCCAATGACAAGAAAGGTTTGGTTTCCATGTCTGGTGGGTTAGCTCATGCCAGCTGACACGACCGTGTGAGTTTTCAGGCGGGAAACAAGGGCGTTATTCTACAGGGCTGGAAGATGGATCCTGGGCAGTAAAAGTGACAGTCTTTCAAAAACGACGTTCGTTAGTGTCAAAATTCAGCTAATGTTTCTACTTCAGTTTGCTCACTCCTTGCGCTCCTCTCTTTTTAGTTAGAACTCCCAACTACTGGATCCGCACTGCAAAAGGGACCCGCGAAAGGGGGACTCCCACCAACGCAAGAAAACCGCAACGACACACGAGAAAGGGGGAGTTTATTATTAACCCTTGTAGGACTTCTACTTTCGACGCCAACGTGTGAACATTTCTTAAGTAACCTCATATAGCTGTCAATTTAGCGTCGGTCCATAAGAAACTGCATTTTGAGGCGGTATGAAACCAATTTCTTCAAAATTCGTATTTACACACGACTTGGCATCTGAAAATAAGGTTGAATTGAGTTAAGGGGAAAGTAATTAAAGTGCAATTTTTTCTGGTGAAGGAAAGCCTTCTCACATTTCCCTTGTTTAGCATACACCTATTGTATTTAACCTAGTCAAATCAAAACTGTGGCATGGGCATAAAACATCCATAATAGGCCTATTGAAAAGAAGTACATTTCTCATGTTCAAAGTATAGGCTAATGATTATACTAATGTCTCAAAGGGAGGGACAATAACTAAAGATTAACATTTTACATTTACGTCATTTAGCAGATGCTCTTATCCAGAGTGACTTACAGTTAGTGAGTGCATACATTATTTTTATTAAATTCTTTCATACTGGCCCCCCGTGGGAATCGAACCCACAACCCTGGCGTTGCAAACGCCATGTTCTACCAACTGAGCTACATCCCTGCCGGCCATTCCCTCCCATACCCTGGACGACGCTGGGCCAATTGTGCGCCGCCCCATGTGAGCCCCCCATTAAGTAATACAAATAATGTCAGGGCTTGAAAAAGGGGTAGGATGTGGTTCCCAACCTGGGGTACTTGGGCTATCCACATGGGGGGTACTTGGGAAGACTCATTAGACCATAGGCCTACTGGTAAAATGCACATGAGGGGGTACTTTGTGAGTTCTCCAGACAGAGCAAAATGTAATTTGGGGTACAATAACCAAAAGGTTGGGAATCACTGCAGTAAGTTGTATGTTATTATCCCACAACCTATACTGTCCTCTCACATCCACTGGCATCAAAAGTATTCATGAGCCATCCGCAATGCATAAAAAAATCAATGTATTCATTGCAGATGCATCAAAGTTTAGCCTCACTTGCACAGGCCCCGGAGCTACCTATACAGCAGCATGCTGCATTTACATAACTCCCATTGCATTAGAGCACAGAGAAGTAGGTCATTTCTCCATCATTGTTCCCCTGCTATCCTGTTCTGGGCATGACAGTTTATCCCTAATCCAAACTACATCCGTCTTGCCTCAACATCCTATCCCTTACCACATATGCTGCACACGTGGAAAAGCATGTACTTTATTTGAATACATTTCACAAGAGTGAAAAATACATTTTCACTTGAGATTTCATTTCACCCAGAGAGTTGTTGGAGGCAGTTTTGGCAGCAGAATACTATAGCCCCCCTTCAAATCCCTCCTGCCCTGTTTAGAATAGGATAGGAACATTTTATATATAGGAAGTCCTGAAGCCATCCTGTAGGCCTGTGTAGAGAGTTCTCCTCATCTCATTGAGTATTGAAGGAGTTCACCACATTTGTGCTGAGGCGAGATTAATAATTAATGCAATGTATGGCGCATTAAAGATCAAAGCCAGTTGTGCAATAAACCAAAAGCAAGTGTGACACCAATTCAAGGTGTGTGTGTGCACGTATGTGTGTGTGTGTGTGTATGTGTGTGTACGTGTGCCCCTGAATGTGTGAGACAAGAATAAGGGACTAATGAGAGAGTGATTTTTGTTTATTTTGGATGGACAATGTGTAATGTACATGTCCTTGTAACTATAGCTGTGTCATTTCCTTCAGATGTAGTTCTGATTTGGACTTTTAGCAGCTTCAGAGTTAAGATTGGTGAGCCACACCTATTTAAACCCACACAAAGTGTTTATGGTGTCCCCCGGCCCTAACCCCCATTGTTTGTGAACAGGGCATTGTGGGAGGTCACATACTTGTGAACCTGTTGGGAGTAGACTCTCTCCAGGCTCCGGAAAAGAACCCCGACCTCCGTTACATTTCTGAAATCCTTCTCCACTCAACACACTTCCTGTTCAAGCCCATACACAGCAGCTCCACCAATCAGATTGAATGTGAGAGAGTCACAGGTCAAGTCAACATAGGGGTAGAGAACCTGGTACCATAGAGGGAGAGGAAGATGAAGAGCGAGAGAGATTATTTGATTCTTCTTATGATGAAACAAATGGATTCAAGACCATAACCCATAATGTCCACCAAAATCGTAAAAATATTAAACAAATTCACTAGAGGAGAGCATTGGTTACTCCCATGGCCCAGGAAAAACATCAAGTTTTACGAAGTCTTCTCTCTTCCCTATGTGAGGAAAATGTGTATCTCTTAAGATAATGATTGCAATACAATTTATGACTGCTGGATGACATTACAGTCTGTTCTGATGACCACAGGGTCCAAAGTAAAGCACAGTATTGTTCAAATCAAATCAAAGTTTATTTGTCACACGCGCCGAATATAACATGTGTAGACTTAACCGTGAAATGCTTACTTACGAGCCCTTTCCCAACAATGCAATGTTCAAAAGTAAGAAAAATGTGCCTAAAATTAAAAAGGAAGGGGTACGAGGTATTTGAGGTAATTGAGGTATTTGAGGTAATTGAGGTAATATGTACATGTAGATAGAGGTAAAAGTGACTAGGTAATCAGGATAGATAATAAACAGAGTAGCAGCATATGTGAAGAGTGTGAAAGAGTATGAAAGTGTGTCTATGTGTGAGTGTGTGTGTGTGGCATCAATATGCATGTGTGTGTGTGTGTGTGTTTTGTGTGTGTGAGCGTATGTAGTGTGTGTGTGTGTGTGTGTGTGTGTCAGTGTAGTATGTGTGAATGTGTGGGTAGAGTCCAGTGAGTGTGCATAGACCCGGTGCAAGAGAGTCAGTGCAAATAAAAAAAGGGGGTCAATGCAAATAGTCAATTGTGCGCATAGAAAGGTTAATTGTGTAACCATTGTATACAATTAATTGCCCTGGTTGGTGATGACTAGAGATCAGGGAAGGAAAACAATAAAAATGTCATATTCTATTCATCCTCAGCTCAGATGGCTGTTGAGCCTGAGGCCTGTGCTCTGTAATCGAAGACAGACACAACACACTCTTTTAAACGCCTCAATCGTTTGTGACCCAGCTATTTAATCTTCCTCCTTGGCCATGATTAATAGCTGTCTGACCCTTCACCTCCTTCCATACCAATTCTCAGGAGGATGTTTTGGGTGTCCCCTGTGCCTAACACTTCAGATGCCGTTTCTCTCTTCAACCTTGGTCTCCACGCCCTTGACTGTTTATGGCGACGGCTCTTCCATTGGTCTCTTTCTCTCTCTCTCCCTCTCGCCACTGTAGCCCTTAACACTCGTACCCGTATACAGGCTGAAAAGGGCAGATTTGGGCACTGATAAATGCCTAAATTGGAACATGGTGGCTGAACAGTAACATGCTATACATGACATCAGACCTCAGGCTCTGCGCTATGGGTTTTGACTGACAGCCGTTCTAAACTTGAGCACCACGCGCAACAAGTTGCCCCCATCCCTCCCGCTAATTGGGAAACTTTAGCAAATGTTTTGCTGACTGAGTGAGGAAAATGCTTTAAATTAATTAACTCGATGTATTTTGAAAGATGAGACGTTGAAGATTATAATAAATACTGCTTTGATGCCATACAAGCAAGCCAAACACCCGCGAGACCAAATGTGCACTTCACATTTCCATATCATAACACTCATGTCGTATATAGTATCAACGTTTATGATCACTATGTTTGATGCACAGTTACAAGATGATATTGCGTCATACCCTGGGTCATTCTGAACAGAATGAGCCTATTTTTGTCCACTGTGAAGAAAACTTGCCGGGGTACATTTACCTGAATGGACTCATGACTCCTTTCTATGCGCACCAAAATTACTATCTGTTTCTCTGTGAAAGGCTAAGACTGTAATATTGTACATTATAACTTAGCTAGTCATGGTGGCATTAGAACAACCTTTCAAATGATGCCTACCTGACACAGATTGCGATTTATAATATACAGATTTTGGATTCTGTAAACAAAAACAGTAATTGTGTGATGGCGGGGATGCAGGGTTGTGTTCCAAACAAAACAACTACAAGTGTGTTTGCTCTAGTTCCTCAATGGCACAGTTAGGAGAGCTCAAAAAGCACTCTTCTTTGAGTCATCAAAGTGCATTGAAATGACTTATGAACTGTACACACTTTTGAGAGGTGTGTGGCAACTTAGAGACACCAGTTAGTCCTCTCACTCAAACACTTGTATTTTTTAGTCTTGTGTTGCTCCTACGACACATTTTCCAGGAATATTCATGTTACTGAATGTATCCAGAGTATTTTCAGATTTAGTTATCAACAAATGCGGCGAAAAGTGCAGTAAATGTAAAATGCACATAAAATCAACAGTGTATTGTTTGGATTCAGTCTCGTGTCAGGTGAACTGTCCTCACCTTTGGTCTAATAATTTCCCCATCTCCAAACTGTTCCCTTTCAATTGCTACTATGGTTATGCATTTCATATTTATTCTGTAAGAAACATTTCAATTTAGCCCATATAGGCCAATTCCCATGAGTGTAAAGGGTTAAACAATGTGTGTGTGTGTGCCTCAGGGGAGACCACCACTATCACTACACTCTCTGCTATGGTAGCATTGACAACTCTCCCCCCTCCTCCCTCTCTTAAAGTGTTTGATGAATGGGACAAGGTCCTTTTGGTCTCTTTTGTGCTTTGACCATTTAGAACAAGCTCATCCATATAAGTGATTATAGCTCCTTTCTGTGCCAATGACAGTGCTGTGCTGTTCAGAGAAATCTGCACAAGAGCAAGTTTAAACTATGAAAGTCTACTTTTATTCATGCTTTTAGCTAAGGGCATGTTTTTGATCCAGAAAAACCTAAGAGGCAAATTATCATTAGAAACTTCAAAGGCAAATTAGTCCAGTTATTTTAATCTAGTTCGCAGATTAGAGAAGGGTGAAAAAAAATTGTATTTATATTCTATCTTTAACAAAGGTTACAAAGATTTCTCTTTGGTAAAGGATTGTAATCCTGGAACGTTTAGTAAATGACATGTAGTAGAGAGAGATCAAGAAATAATAGTCCTATAGAAAAGAAAGGATTGCAAAGTGTGCAGGACCACCATCAGGCCGATTGCTGAGCTGGTGTTCTGAATTGTCTGAGGTGTTCTGAATTGTCTGCCCCCAGGGTGGGTCTCTATGGGCAGAACCTTCAAGTTCACATTCCTTAACCTTGAGGTCAGGGTTTTGTTTAGGGATGGCGCTGAGGCTACTTCCTCTGGAGGAGAGGTCAACGTTACTAGAGCCATAGAGACAGGAAGATGTACCATACACCAAGACACTGCTATAATGTCTAAAAATACAATCCACTTATTTTAGAGCAGCTCAAACTGAATAGTGTCAGAGATTCCTTCTGTCATTTCAAAACATATCCATCAATAGCAGCCAATAACAGTCTTTTCCAGATCAGGATTTCATAGGCTCTGCCGCCCTGCATTATGATAGGGCTCTTTGATCATTGGGTTTCATTTGTGTGTCCAATTTTCTTCAATGAAAAATAAGAAAATCCACAGAACATAAGATCCACAGATACCATACTAGAGATTAAATTCAATGCCATCCATTTAGATTCAGTGTTGGCAACAATTCATGCAAAATACTTCAGGGGATGTTACACTTCGTGTGCACAGAGCCACTTCACTGACAGTGTTGCGTTTATACAGGAGTTCATTTGATCGGAGGTGTGAAGGTGTTTATTGATTTCTTCCCATCAGATAAAGCTGATGGATATAGTGAAGGAGCAACAGGGCCAGGGAACAGTAGGGGGAAAAACACACGCTGGCTGCACAATATTTTCATAAACGATTAGAACCCATCTTGCTCACGGCCGTTATCAATATTGAACATTACATCACCGGCACTACTAACGTGCCACACAACGGTTTGAATCATACTCTAGGCTGTATGGTTTAAATACTTCCACAGGCAGACGAGAATCCCTTCACACCACGGGAACCTGCGAAATTGAAGCATGCATCATTCTTTAATATCGCATTAAAGTGAAATTGGCTACATTTAAACAGACACCACGATAAATCTCCCCAGCACTTGGCACATGCTGTTTTTATCACATGGTGGAAAATGGCTGTCTCTTCCGAGCATCATCTACTTACCTGGAATTGAGTCCAGCATTATTGCATGCTGATAGAGTGATGGCAGTCTTGAGAGGGACAGATTGACTCAGTGAGTTATTGGCCTTTGGAAGGGTGAAGGTGTAGTCAAGTATTTTTGTTATAGGCTCCAGCTGAAAGATGGCGGATACTGTCATTAAAGTACAGTAAGGTCTGCTGTCAGATAAGACCTGCCATCTTAACCCCCTTCTCTCACCCCCTATACACTTAAACCAATTAGGTGATATGAGCTCATTTCTAACACATAAACAGTATTCATACTGAACATCAGAGAGGACTAGCTAGACATGTCTGGATGTTATTAGTCGTTGCATTTGTCCTGGGTGACTTATTTCCCCTCAGTCCAGCTGGGAGAGAGTGTGACACTGTTGGACTTCAGCTGGATACACAGTCCCGGTGGAGGCCAGGGCTCTTGTGTACACACTGGGCACAGCACACATTTTCCAAGGGGCCTGCCGCTAGGCCGCCACCACCACAATGTATGGCTTAACCAGGTCAGGAGTCCACTGCTGTGGGCACAGCAGTTTAAATAAGACTGGAGACCACCCTATCCATGTACACAATCTGTCATGTACACACACAGACGCACACACACTTTAAGCAATATGACACTCAGGCCGCCTGGGAAAGAAGTAGACTCAATGGGGCTTGAGTGAGAGTAATTTCACTATGATGAGCAATAGAGTTGAGTAAGCAGAAATTGAAATCTCTAACACGCTCTCTCTATTACACAAAGCGAGTGACACTGACACACACCCAGGACTATACATAAAAATCACTGAGTTAATTATTTTAAAAAGGGAATAGTCATTCTTTTAAATTGGATTTGTTCTTCCTGTTCAGACGAGGGCCTAAATGATTTGCATCGAAGGGGCTGAGCCTGGTTGCCTAGGCAGCGGTCCAGAAGGAGTGACAGAGCATCAGAGGTGCTATTTCTCTGTGTTATCTGGCCTACTCACAGTACAGCAAACCCAGTACATCTATATCTGGGCAGCAGCCTGCAGAGAGCCACCCTTCCTTCACACAGCGATTATCACCCTGTGAACTGCGAGCTTGGGCCTGGCTGTGTGTGTGTGTGTGTGTGTGTGTGTGTGTGTGTCTGAGCCACAATCAGCCTGTGATTTACAGCCCCCTCTGCATCCCTTCTCTCCCCTCTCTCTCCCTCCCTCCCTCTCAGCTTCTGTCTGCTGGTCAATCGACATGGTGAAGAGAGCATCTATGGCCAGTCCATGCCACCATAAATCTGGACACTTCCTTTCACTGTCTCCCACTTCAAGGGGAAGCCTGGCGTGTTGCAAACACCATTAACCTTCTTCCTCTCTGTCCACAGCCCCCCACCCCGCCCCAAACACCCCTCCTCCCCCACATGACAAACTACAGCAGGGAAAGGTAACAGAAACACCCCTCTCTCTTTCCCTCCCTCCCTCACTCTCACAACTCCTTCCAACCAACTTAAGGGAAAAGTGAAAGGACTAAGCACAGTTAGACAGCAGACGGCCCAGCTAGCACATTTGGTTCCTTGGAAGTTGTGGGAATGTGCATTTTTGGTTTCCCATTGGTTCTGGAAACAAAGCCATATGTTTCCTGACCGGTAAAACAGAACATTTTTTAAACATTCTGAGAACGGAAGTGAAAATTTCGCCTCTTCTGGAAATGTAAATTTTTAGGTTGCAGGGAGGTTCTGAGAACGTTTTATTATGGTTCCCTGAAGGTTTTCCTGGAAGGTTTTATTAACATTCTTAGAACGGAAATTATAGGTTATTTGAAGGTAATTAAATAACATTCTGAGAACATGTTTCAATAAGACTGCTTGCTTAGTTTAACTGTTTTGAACTCCAAGCACAGATAGGACACATGGAATATTCATTTGCTTAAGCATTAATCATGCAAACAATTGTATTTATTTATTGTGGCACAGCATCAGTGAGATTTGAACCTATGCTAATCTATTCTCGATCCATGGAATTAGTCCACTGCTCTACAAGGATGGAGCTAGCACGCTGTTTTTTAACATACAAAGCTGTTCATTCAAACTGACCCCATTTCAAAGGAAACAAGCACTCATTAAGATCAGGTGTAACCAATTAGTGGGCGTGGCCAACACACCTGAACACACTTAACAAGATATAGGGTAGAGAGAGTTTTGTTGACGCTGAGAATGGAATGTATACTGTATGTTTTGAAATGTGTTTTTTATGGAACGTTTTCTTAATGTTCTGAGAACATGACTTTAAAAAGAACCATGAGGAAACCTGCAGAAAACTACTGAAATTCACACAAAAAACATTGTTTCTTAACATTCTCTGAACGATCTGAGAACATTACTTTAAATACACTGAGTGTACAAAACATTAGGGAGTAGGGAAGAAATAGGGAACTGACAGCTGTCAGTGTAGCTAGCTAGCATTCTAACCTTCGCTAGCTAACGTTATCTGCTGTTGCTGTTTTTTTTTATATTTCCGCTCTTGTGGTACTTTAATATGTCCAAACTGAGGTATTGTAATCTGTTTGGGCATATCAAAGGCTTAACTTCATAAGTATAAACACACAAAAAAGCATGCAATGGTTAATCTAATAAATTAAAATATTTATTTAAAATGTCCCCCTAGAAACTATATTGAAAGCAAACACTTTTTGTTGAAGTTTAAACAAAAGTGTCTCTTGTCTCCCGATGACAAAGTAAACATTTTTCAAAAGGCTTTCAGGCCACAAAAGAATCACTGAAGATGTGTGAATCGACTGTCCCAGAATACCAATTTGCAGCTTACTGAGAAAAGTTTGGTTGGGGGCAGCGAGGGGGGCTGAGGGAGGGGGAATAAAGATATGTTGTCATTGAGCTGCCCAAGTGTATCTATGAAATGTGAGATGAAAGGAGAGGCGGGCTGTCAGTTGAGTCGAGAGCTGGTCCTCCAGTGAACTATGGCAGATTCTACAGTCTGTGGTCTGAGCCTGTACCATTCAGAGACAAGCCTCTCTCTGACACAGCACACAATCCACTGTCAGAGTTGTTCCTGATGAGACATAGGGCTGCTTAATCTTCCTAGTGTCGGTCAAGGTTTTATGCTGGGTTATAGCCGCTCAAGACACCGATGTAGCTTTTGTTATGTAAAAGTTAAACTAAGGTACTGTACTTCTGATTTTGGAATAAGGACATGCTGTTGATCGTTTTTTCCCCCAGGAATATAAAGAGAGCTTTCACAGTACCTAACAGTGAAAATTGGTTAAATGGTGGCAAGAGTAAACGGCAGTGAAAAATGTTGCTTTTCTTGGCAGCTCTACTGCATGCCATGATGGGTCGTTCATGTGTACTGTTTTCTTTGTCAACAGGAAGAGGTTATTTCCTTGACAGCAGGTATACACTCATGTCTGGACAGAATGTTTGATCATGTGATGTTTTGGAGCGTCTGAGTGACTCCAAATCGTTGCCACCTTCGCTTTGCTTGTAGAACAACACTGACATCATGAGCCCTTTAACTCTGAAATGATGTATACTAAAAAATACTCTTAAAGGAGCTGTCTCTTCCCTGGCCTCCCGTTTCCCTTGCCTGACAGTGTAAGGAGCTGTTTGCGGCCATTATGTCATTATTACAATATTCTCACAATAAAAAGCCCCAAAACATGCCAACACCTGTATGTAGCGCCTTTAGGGACTCCTTGTGCAAACAACCCAGAGACTGTTTCTTTATAAATGGTGGAAAATAAATAAATGACAGAGCAACACTGTTTATGCAAATCTCATTTAACATGCATCTTATGTCCTGCCCCGCTGGCTTAGCAGCACAGAGCTGAGACGATGAGGCGAGTGACAGCACAGTGGCTTAATATGACTGATGTCCTCTGTAATGATAATGCCATTGAGCACAGTGTTTGTGAAGAGCACAAAGGGCCAAGGGAAGATGACTGGGGTAGAAGTTAAACAGTAAACGATCAAGTGGCCTCGTGTGGTTTATACACAAGTCACCCCATGCCCTGACAAAGGCCTTACGTTACATCATGGGGAAGGGTTGAGGAAGCTCGAGTGCGTCTGTGCGAGCAGCCAGATGGTTGTAACCTCAGAGCTTGAGTCAAGTCATTTACCGTTTCGGTAGGAGCTCTTGAAGGCTCAGAGTGATACACACACCTGATCCCCCCGCTACCCCCCACCCTTCCCCTGCCTGGGTTACAGCCCACTCATCACCAGCCCTCTCCATGCCACATCTGCTCTACATTAGCGTTGGCCTGGTCCCCTGCTGCTGCCAGCCAACTGACTGACTGAATGGGGAACTTTCTAAAGATGTCAGATGAGGAAAACACTTTGTGAGAGGCATCTGCAGTTCTCCAACTGCATTGCATATCTGAGACCAATTGAGAAAATGGCTGATGATTTTCAACCTAATAGAAACATAATTAATTCACCACATATCTGTTCACTTCAGTTTTACCTAGTATAAAAGTCCTCCAAGGCTAAATGTAGGATTTTTTTCCCTGGTGGAAATTAAGACCTTTTTAAGCTAAAGTTTACATAAGATTCACACTGTACATTAAAATAATTTTGCTTTTCAAAAAATATGAATAATCACATCATGCATAAAAATTTGTATCTGTGTTAATCAGCCAAAAATGTTTGCGAGTAATTGAATCCACGGACAAACAACCTTCATAACCGTACCCTTCTCCCTTTCTGGGTGAAGTTGATTTGTTATCATGAAAACAGGATATAATGCAATGTCAATGCATATCTGCCTAAATAAAGAGGCGTATTAACTGGATATCAAAAAGTCTGTGTGTCCACCATGAGCCTCAAACATCAAAGGCTGTTCATCCATCACACGTCCAACCATCGGACAGATAGATACCTCCTCTCGGTTCTGAGAGCTCCTCTGCCTGTCGTTTATATTACATAGCAGAGAGAGAGACGCAATCAAACGGCAGAAACTTCAAAAAAGCTGCCTAGGATTTCGTTTCATCATTTCTCCTCTGCCTTTCCTTCTTCCCTCCCCGCCCCCCTCAACTCCTTCTCACCAAGCCTGGGGATAAGCGTCGCTGTTGGGTATCCCATCCTCCTGCAGAGGGGCCCCACTTTTCTTCGGGGGAGAATCTTCCATTTTGTCAAAGCATGCGGGAGTCATCAGCGGGCTAACTTCATTGTACAGCCGGGGTCGGGGGCAGGTCAACTCCCAGGATCCCCATGAGGAGAAGCCCTCCCTGGACTACCCAGGGAACCCCCCCTCCCCTGGTACTGGGGGATTCTCTGGGTGTCATCCGTCTATTTGGGAAGATACTTGGCTCTCCACGGGGGGGTCAGCTATCCTTTACAAGAGGTCTCATCATCTGCCTGCTGACTAATGGGACAGGCCCAGTGACAAGTACTGATGAGCAGCCCTGAGGCAGGGTGTCCACTCCACTCCACTGCATGGCACCTCAGCCAGGGCACCTCAGTTAATAAGACTCAGACTCCCTCTGCAATCCCTGCCTGGTACTGCCAGTCTGGTGGATCGGGTAAGGGAGTGTACCGTGAACATTCAATTAGCTTTATTTTAATGATAATATGATACATGCTGATCAAGGTAGTAGAAGCATGGTGGAGCAGGTAACTGTCTCTTTAGAAACACCAGGTTCCCAGAGCCTGTTTAATAGGCTTAATGTCTCCTGATAAAACATTAACGTTGACAGTGATCCAAAGTGAGCAGTCAAAAGGTGAGTCGCTATGCTTCTGGGGATTTCTCAAAAATTGTCATGAGCACTCTCTCTCCCTGGTAGCAACATTAATTGCATTCAATTATCTTCCACTCTGCTCACCTCCCTCTCTCTACTCAGCCTAACTAGCTCCACCTGCCCTGCTCTGCTCTTGTTACCTGGCCAGCTGCACTGCATTTCCCACTCACCATCCTCACCTTGCCTCACTCTGTTCTAATTACTCTGCCAGCTGAACTGCATTTCCCCACTACCTCTCCCAGTATATCAAGCCCTGTTTTTCAGCCAAGCCCTGTCAGATCGTCTTCAAACCCGGACCAGTAACCTGCCTGTCTGCGCTCTGACTCCTGTTTGTGATACCGATCCTTTCTGGACTGCCTCCTTATTCTACTGCCCCGTCTATCCCAACCTGCCTTCTGGACCTCGACTACTCTCCGATCTTCAGCCCCCTCCGGTAACTCGTTTCTGCCTTCTGTCTCTCACCACGATATTTGCCCAGCCCTGATCTGTACTTCTGCCTGCCATTCATATTGCTGTTGTGTGTGTGTTCTCCCAGGTCTCCGACCACCAGATGAGCGTGCCCAGACGTTTCACCACCCTCAGCCCGATACGCCGCTCCATCACTGGGGAACACACACACTAAGCACTTGGACTGGACACCCCCGGACATTTGGTGACCCCCGGAGCACAGGTACCCACAGGAGGACCCTGAAAACCCCCTGACACCCTGGGACTCCTCTTCCCCGCCTGAAACCTTCAATAAAGAACTCTGAATTTGAACTTGCGCTCTTGGGTCCTCTTCTGTACGTGACAGAACGATCTGACCATCATGGACCCAGCGCACTCCCTGACCACGATGGAAGAAGAGCCAGAGAGGACTGCCCTACAGCGACTGGAACGCTCTGAGGGAGACATAAATCGGATGGCTGGCGACATCGCTTCCCTTCTCCAGCTATTCAACCAGCAGCAACAACAGTTCCAACTGCAGCAACAACAGCTAGCCCAAGCCCTGCAACTACTCTCAAACCCGGCTACTCCACCTGCACCCCCTGGTCCTTTTGTTCCTGTACCACCGATACTCCTTCATCCCTCCGCTGGAGGTCCCAATGCTGCAGGCCCGGCAGTGCTGCCACCAGATCCCCACGCTCCTGAACCAAAGATTGGGAACCCGGAACGCTTTGATGGCAACCAGAAGCAAGTAAGACCATTCTTGAGCAGCTGCCGAATCCAGTTTGCACTACAGCCCAGGACTTTCTCAACAGAGGGAGCCAAGGTGGGGTATGTCATCACACATCTCACCGGGTCGAGCTCGGTTGTGGGGAACGGCGGAATTCGACCGGCAAACCCCAGCCTGTGCCTCCTTCAGTGCCTTTGAGGAGGAGATGTTAAAGGTCTTTGACCTAGGCTCGCCAACAGCCGAAGCGTCACAAGCTCTGCTCACCATCCGTCAGGGGCAATCGGACAGTGGCAGACTTCTCCATTGACTTTCGTACCCTGGCCAGTCAGAGCTCGTTTAACCCAGAGGCACTGGTGCAAGCCTTCCTCCATAGCCTGGCGGACTATATCAAAGACGAGCTTGTTTCCCATGACCCGCCCCTCAACGCTTGATGCCGCCATTGACCTTGCCGTTCGCATTGACCGCCGTATACAGACCCGGGAGGAGGGAGAAGGGCCGTCTCAGTCAACCTGCCATCCGTACTCGGGTCGATACCGCTTCTGTCCAGCTCCTGCCTGTCAAGTCCCATAGCCAACTCAATCAGCCTGAGCCCATGGAGATTGGCCGTGCCTCTCTGACTCCCGAGGAGCGTCGGCGCCGTCTAAGCTCCAACCTTTGCCTCTACTGTGGTGGCGAGAATCACCGTGTCGCTACTTGTCCGGCAAAAGCCGCAGCTCACCAGGTGTAGGGGAGATCCGGGTGAGCTCAACAAGCCTTCAGTCTCCCTCCATCCGAAAGACCCTGCTTCATCTCCGCCTTCAGCTTTCTGACAAGACTCATACATTGGCCGCCCTTGTGGATTCCGGGCCGAAGCAAACATCATGGACCCTGAGCTTGCACAGCAACTGGGCGTGAACCATCATCAACTGACACAACCCATTCCTGCACGAGCCCTGGATGGGCATCATCTTGGCACTGTCACTCATATCTCCGCCCCTGTGACAATCCTGCTGTCAGGAAACCACCAGGAGTCCATCCAGTTTCACCTCCTACACTCACCTGGCCAACCACTCATTCTTGGATACCCGTGGCTCCGTCAGCACAACCCCCACATCGACTGGGAGACAGGAACAGTCCGTGAGTGGGGAAGGAGTTGTCACCAGACCTGTTTAAGGGGGGCCACCCTGCCCGTTCACCGGGAAGGATCTAGCGCTACCTCCGACATATCCAATGTTCCGGCCTGTTACCACAGCCTGAAAGAGGTGTTCAACAAATCCAAGGCGACATCTCTACCCCCACACAGACCCTATGACTGCGCGATTGATCTCCTGCCTGGCACAGCACCTCCCAAGGGTCGTCTGTATTCACTGTCAGCCCCGAAAGAAAGGCCATGGAGGACTACATTAATGACTCTCTTGCCTCCGGGATAATTAGACCGTCGTCTTCCCCGCAGGAGCGGGATTCTTCTTTGTCGGCAAGAAGGACGGTTCTCTTCGTCCATGCATAGATTACCGGGGTCTGAACGACATCACGGTTAAGAATCGCTACCCACTGCCCTTACTTTCGTCTGCCTTCGAACTGCTGCAGGGAGCCACTGTATTCACTAAGCTGGACCTTCGCAATGCCTACCATCTGGTGCGGATGAGGGAGGGAGACGAATGGAAGACAGCGTTCAACACACCAACCGGCCACTATGAATATCTCGTCTTGCCCTTCGGCCTCACCAATGCCCCAGCAGTTTTTCAAGCCCTAGTGAATGATATCCTCAGGGGACATGCTAAATACGTTCGTATTTGTGTACCTTGACGATATTTTAATATTCTCAAAGACTCTGTCAGAACACACGCACCACGTCCGGTTGGTCCTGCGCCGCCTGCTGGAGAACTCTCTTTTCGTGAAGGCAGAGAAGTGCGAGTTCCATGCCAAGACCGTTTCATTCCTGGGGTATGTGGTGACCGAGGGCAGCATTCAGATGGATCTCACGAAGGTGTCGGCTGTCACTTCCTGGCCAGTTCCTGAGTCTCGGAAGAAGTTGCAACAGTTCCTGGGCTTTGCCAACTTTTATAGGAGATTCATCAGAAACTATAGCACAGTGGCTGCACCCCTCACGGCGCTAACCAGCACTAAACAACCGTACCAATGGACATCAGCTGCTGATAAGGCCTTCAATATCCTCAAGACATGTTTCACTTCTGCTCCCATCCTCCAGATGCCAGATGCAGCAAGGCAGTTTGTGGTGGAGGTAGATGCTTCGGACGTGGGAGTGGGTGCAGTGCTTTCTCAAAGAGCAGCTGAGGATGGCAAGATGCACCCCTGTGCCTTCTACTCCCGTCGGCTAACCCCTGCCGAATGCAACTACGACATTGGGAACCGCGAGCTGTTGGCTGTCAAGCTCGCCCTTGAAGAATGGCGGCACTGGTTAGAGGGGTCAAAGGAACCATTCGTAGTGTGGACAGACCACAAGAACCTGGAGTATATCCAAACAGCCAGGAGGCTGAACTCCCGTCAACAGCGGTGGTCTCTGTTCTTTACGCGCTTCAATTTCACGCTCTCCTACGCCCGGGATCTCGCAACATCAAACCTGATGCTCTTTCCCGGATGTTTCAGAAGGACGAGACCACCGCCATGACAGCTCCCATTCTTCCCAGCCACTTGGTCGTAGCGGCCCTCACCTGGGAGATCGAGAAGCAGGTCATGGAGGCTCTTCGGGACCAGCCAGGTCCAAGCACCAGCGCCCCCAACCGTCTGTTTGTTCCAGCAAATCTCAGGTCTCCTGTGATTCAGTGGGGGCACGAATCCCGTCTGGCCTGTCATCCCGGCATCACTCGCACCCTTCATCTGGTCCGCCAGCGGTTCTGGTGGCGGGGGATGAGACGGGATGTCCGAGAATTCATCCGAGCTTGTCCCACTTGTAACCGAAACAAGACTCCCAACCAGCCTCCTGCTGGGTTGCTGCAACCCCTACTCATACCCAAGAGGCCCTGGTCCCATGTTTCACTGGACTTTGTTACGGGCCTTCCGCCTCTGACGGACACACAGTCATCCTTACCATTGTTGACCGCTTTAGTAAGATGACCCACTTCGTGCCCCTTCCCAAACTACCCTCTGCTAAAGAGACCTCCCAGGTGGTCCTGGAACATGTGTTTCGGTATCCATGGCCTACCCCAGGATATAGTGTCAGACCGGGGCCCGCAATTCTCAGCAACCTTTTTGGAAGGAGTTCTGTCATCTCCTTGGGGCCACCGCCAGCCTATCGTCTGGATTCCACCCGCAGTCAAACGGCCAGACTGAACGCATGAACCAGGAGCTGGAGAAGGCACTGAGGTGTGTGGCTTCCCAAAATCCCCGGGCCTGGGCTCAACACCTGCTCTGGGTGGAATATGCCCATAATTCACTCACCAGTTCCTCCACCGGCTCTCCCCTTTCAGTGTGTCTACGGGTATCAACCTCCACTGTTTGCCAGCCAGGAGGCGGATGCCACCTGTCCGTCTGCTCTTGCGTATGCCCGCCGCTGCCGCCGCACTCTGGGCCCAGGCTCGCACTGTGCTCCTGAAGTCTGGAACCAGCTACGCCGTCGGGTGCCAACCGACGGAGGACCCCAGCACCTACTTACCGGGTTGGTCAGAAGGTCTGGCTGTCTGCCCGGGATCTGCCGCTGCGGGTTGTATCACGAAAGCTGGCCCTCGCTTCATTGGTCCTTTTCCTGTGCAGAAAGTCATCAGCCCAACGGCGGTCCGACTTCAGTTGCCCGCTTCCATGCGGGTCCACCCCACCTTCCACGTCTCCAAGGTCAAGCCGGTCCATGAAAGTCCCCTGGTCCCTGCAGCTCCGGCGCCACCTCCTCCGCGCCTCGTAGATGGCGGTCCTGTCTTCACCGTCCGGCGGCTGCTCCGCTCTAGGCGAAGGGGTAGGGGTCTCCAGTACCTCGTTGATTGGGAGGGATATGGTCCAGAGGAGAGGACCTGGATCCCGGCCAGGAGGATAGTGGACCGGACCCTTATCACTGACTTCCACCGACTACATCCTGATCAGCCTGCAATCCGTAGGGGCCGCCCAAGAGGGGTTCCTAGCCGTCCGGCCCACCCTGCTCCTGTCTCAGTGCCTGTCCTGTCTCCCGACCGTGACCCTCCAGCTCCTTCTGAGGATGAGGAGATTCACTCGGACCGCTCGGGAGGAGTTCTGACCCGCCGCCTGCTCCCTTCCACCCTCCCGGCATGATGTTGTTCTTGGGACTTCTGGGGCCGTCCCTTGGAGGGGGGTCCTGTCATGAGCACTCTCTCTCCCTGGTAGCAACATTAATTGCATTCAATTATCTTCCACTCTGCTCACCTCCCTCTCTCTACTCAGCCTAACTAGCTCCACCTGCCCTGCTCTGCTCTTGTTACCTGGCCAGCTGCACTGCATTTCCCACTCACCATCCTCACCTTGCCTCACTCTGTTCTAATTACTCTGCCAGCTGAACTGCATTTCCCCACTACCTCTCCCAGTATATCAAGCCCTGTTTTTCAGCCAAGCCCTGTCAGATCGTCTTCAAACCCGGACCAGTAACCTGCCTGTCTGCGCTCTGACTCCTGTTTGTGATACCGATCCTTTCTGGACTGCCTCCTTATTCTACTGCCCCGTCTATCCCAACCTGCCTTCTGGACCTCGACTACTCTCCGATCTTCAGCCCCTCCGGTAACTCGTTTCTGCCTTCTGTCTCTCACCACGATATTTGCCCAGCCCTGATCTGTACTTCTGCCTGCCATTCATATTGCTGTTGTGTGTGTGTGTTCTCCCAGGTCTCCGACCACCAGATGAGCGTGCCCAGACGTTTCACCACCCTCAGCCCGATACGCCGCTCCATCACTGGGGAACACACACCTAAGCACTTGGACTGGACACCCCCGGACATTTGGTGACCCCCGAGCACAGGTACCCACAGGAGGACCCTGAAAAACCCCCTGACACCCCTGGGACTCCTCTTCCCGCCTGAAACCTTCAATAAAGAACTCTGAATTTGAACTTGCGCTCTTGGGTCCTCTTCTGTACGTGACAAAAATAGGTTAATCACGATCCAAACACCTAATTCCACTGAAAAACTGTCCATCCTGATTTGAATAGGGGAAAAAGCATGAATATGAAATCACAAGTTGATGTGTTGACATCTGTTTATGCAGTGATTTGGTCAAGTATAATCACAGCATTAAGATGTTGAACAGAGAGAGAACCTGTGGCTGTAGCCCCAGAGTTAGAGAATAGTGGAGGAGTGCTGTTCCACCTCTGGCATGCTTTCAACTGGGGAAGAAACATATATTATTCACTTTCTGCCTGCATGAATTATGTAATGTGATAGGCTATCCCCGAGACTTTAAATGCTGCAGCTCAACAACAATAATGATTTGTTATAATGGTAGGCAAATAACGGTTGGAGGATGAAAAAGATGCCATTGGCTAGAAAGCTTTACACAGTGCTGTCAATGTGCTGCAGCTAGGCTGAGGACATACTGTGGTCTAGGCTACATTGAGTTACTGTAGTAGGGGGAAAAGGCATCTGCATGTACAACTTTTCTAACTGTTTCATGAGCCTCAATGTTTTCAACATTGAAATATATGAGACATGTATTTAAACCACTACCTTGTGATGTGCAGATCTGGTCCATATGAGGGTAATGTGAATGACAAACCATAGGTGAAATTGCCAAGGAGGATGGGGGGCCATTTTTGGAGGGGGTTGGGGCCCCCCCAGATAGCATATGAACACGTCATAAGCGATGTATTGCAGGAAATTAACTTTAATGGTCAACTTTGGGCACGAAAAAACGGTCCAACTCCTCCTCTTTCTCAATGTTTCGAACAGAAATGGGGTGTGCCTTTGATGGTTCATCGATATGTCATTCTGGTCGAGCGCGCCGTGACCGACGTAGCTAGTTCGTTAGCTAAACACTTGTAGCTAGCCATTAACTCCAGCAGTATGTGTTGACATCATTTCACAGGATTTGTTTTTGGACAGAAGCTGTAGAGATCGGTAAGAAATAGCACTTCTGTAGCCAAATATCTTATTCATCAATTTTTGTTTTGTTTTTAAAAATTAAATGACCTGGTATGATGGTGCATTGATCAGTTATGCCATTTTGATAGCCGTTATTTTTGCATTTTTGTCCAAAGTCGACCTTTAAAGTAACTGTCCAGTATTTCCAGATTTATATTAAATATTACCTATAATTAATTACAATATGAGTGAAATAGTTTTCCAACCAAAAAATGTTGTGTTGTGTTGTAATGGTGTGGGCGCACCCCAACAACAGAATGGTGTGGGCGTATAACGAGGATGACATCATCCTCTGTGAGGTTGGGTTTTTGAAGTGTTTTTTCTCCAATTTATGCTTTGGCTCAAAATACGAGTATAGGATGTCAACAACATTATTTAGTATGAGTTAACAGAATATGGACTTTTAAAAGTGAGATTTTCACTGGACAGTTACTTTAAAACTGCAAAATGTTCTCTCATCCTCATGGCAAAATGTGAAGAATAACATGAGGTGAGCTATAAAACAGCACATTTTTCTCTCTGCCCCATGACAAATTGTGTAGACTAGCATTATAAAACTGCACAATTATATTTCAATTTTTTGGGGGGTTGGGGGGCCTTCCACTTATACTGTGTTTTCAAAATACCCCTCCATACAGTATACCCCTCAAAATACCCCTCCCGAAGCGCAAAAAGTATGAATGCCCTGACTGCAGAGGCCACATCTCAGTAAATACTGTATGGCCACTGCAGACTTCAGATTGACCATGCAGTGCCTTTTACAAAATTTGGGAGGCGTATGGCGATGTGGTAAAGAGCTCAATTTGGCCTCATCAAGCCTGGGAGGCGTATGGCGATAAATAATTATATTGTAGTTTGAGGGTTATTTCAATGGTGGATGGATGACTCTCAATGTGGACATGTCAAACTGTGCAGAATTGTAGGAAATGTGTTTTAACATTTAAAAAAAAGATATACAGTATACTGTTCATCTACTGTTTGTCCCCCCACACCAATTATAATTGAACAATCTGGAAAGACACTCCAATGTAAATATTTCATCATGTTGGGACTGACCGTTTTATATGAGTACAGGGGTTAAAACACAAACAATTCCATGACTGAAGCTTAAGTCAATAGATCGATTGTCTGGGGCCAAGTTAACCTCCCCTTTTATGTAAGAAAGTCATGACCATCATGCTTTTAGGGAAAGAGGAGCATTTTATACATATATTAAACTGTGAGTCTGACCAATTCCAGTCCCCTTGCTTAGGGGGTCTGGGGTCCTCCCCAGGATAATTTCTTAAGTAGTAGGACTGAGAAGCTCAGTTCTGGTGATATTTTGAAAGGACATTCTACTCCAAAATGTATGAAAGTAAAATGATGCTGACACCATCTAAATGATAATTTCCACCTCAAGAAATAGGCCCGATAACATATTGGTAAAAATATGTTTAAATTATTGTATCATGTTGGACCATGCATATAGCCTATGCGTGACGTATATCAGGGTTTCCCAAACTCGGTCCTCGGGACCCCAAGGGGTGCACGTTTTGGTTTTTGCCCTAGCACTACACAGCTGATTCAAATAATGAACTAACCATCAAGCTTTGATCATTTGACTCAGCTGTGTAGTGTTAGGGCAAAAACCAAAACGTGCACCCCTTGAGGTCCCGAGGCCCGAGTTTGGGAAACGCTGGTCTATATTTTCAGATGTGCTATTAGCAATAAGTATGTCATTGCCCTTTTAAGACGCCATTGCCCCTTTAAGAGCAATGCCAATTTATGCTTGCTCTGGCAATTCTTATGCCTGCTCTGGCAATGCGGCCCAGAGGCTCCGTACTGAGGGTGTGAAGCAATTGCGGAGCCTCCAGAGGATTGCTGTGGCCAAATCGAGCTCTGTACCACATTGCCATATGCTTCCCAAATTTTGTAAAAGGCATTGTATGGTCAATCCGAAGTCTGCAGTGACCATACAGCATTTACTGAGATGTAGCCTCTGCAGAAGTCAGAGCATTCATACTTATTGCGCTTCGGAAGCAACGCAGAGCTGTTGTGAAGGAAGTTGTCAAGGAAGTGAGTTTGTATTCATACAGGACCTCCTGCCCCCACCTACCGTCAACCAATCATATCAATGAGGAGCTTGTAGTGTCGAGTCAATGTTGCTAATTATTGCTGTTAAACAAAGGAGTCCGCTTATACTGAACTTTGATCATAAGTTTTATTCATATCACAAGATTTCAGCATAAGTGTACAGATGTATATAGCATCCGGAGAGCAGTGTCCTCCAAATTACAATGTCTGCTCTGCCGTTCTTTGTCTCTAGCCTATACTTATAAGATATACAAAAATATGGGTGGCTCCCTCTACTGTCCAATCACCTGTCTCCAACGAACAGGGGTGTCACTACAAAATGGCTCCCTCTACTAAATAAACATCCTCTCAGGTTCCACTTAAAACCTTATCAAAGTCATAATTCTTCATATACTACAAGCTATACCGAGCCCTCCTCATTGTTACAAAATTTGGGAGGTGCACGGCGATGCGGTACGGAGCTCGATTTGGCCTCTGCAAGTCTCCAAAGGCTCCGCAATTGCGTCAAACCCTCCATATGGAGCCTCCAGAAGCATTGCCAGAGCAAGCATAAATTGGCTTTAACAATGAGGAGGGCTCCATATAGAGTACCACAGTATGAGTCATAATACCCATAAAACACAGCTGTCAAACAGGAAAATGGTTCCAATCGTTTTTCCACCATTCATTTTTCCCATAGGGGATTTTAGAAACACTTAAAATAAGGGCTGTGTTTCGTGTAGGTTTACCTTGGCGTGACGTTTTGATAACCGTGTAAATCTCTCTAGGACCCCTGCGCCCCCCCCTGGCGACCCCTCACGCCCCCACAGTTTGGGAACTACTGCAGTAGGCTACACACTGCTGTTAGTTGAGCACCGCGGTGGTGCGCATTATATACTATTTAATTCCCTTCATCTGAACATTGGAGTGTGCAACAATCATGTATGTCAGTTCAGTTCAGAAAATATTTGAGAATTTATTTTGGAATATATTTCGTAGAACAGACATGCTTCTGTCTGTATTACGCTCTGTATCTAATCTACACTGATCTCAAAAACGACCTCTCCAGAATCCGTATGAAGGAAATCTGTCTCAGTGATGGAGAACTGTAACCCCTGTATCAGTATGCTGGGCCTATATGCCTTCATTGAGGTGTCTGCACTGTTCTTTCATAATGTGATTTATCAGGGGCGGGTTTTGGCGGTTTAGTGATGTTTTTTTTTGTGCCTTTTTATGTCTGGGCTTTTATGCTTAAATGTCCCTGGCAAAGTTTCTAAATATATCCAAAGTTTCCTAAAGAGGAGGAGAAAAATTCAAGGCTCTCTCCCTCTCAACCTACCGCCCTTTCCCACCCTGAAGCGCTTATAGTTCCATGCCAAGGATGAGAGAGAATATTCAATTTCAGGAGATGAAACACAAAAATGTGTCAGCCCCTCCATTGTGCATGCAACCAGGGAGGCCGAGGCGACGCGATGCTGTTCGCTTGTGCCGCTTCGTTTGCTGGGTGTGCGCACCCGTGAGGGCTTGAAGGGTATTCCGTTTCTTTCATATTTTATTTTGAAGACGATGAGATTAGAGAGAAAATGAAAAAAAATATTCTGCAGGGCTGGAGCACTTGTTAGTATTTTTGTAATACCAACAATGTTGTTGGCTCGCACGATTTAGCACCTTTTGCTTTTCCTCATTGGAGCCTAAAATGTCATAGTAGACCAAAGGCCTGCAGTTTGCAGGGGTTGAATGATGCTTTAATATGTACTGCATGTAGTATGTGGGGCTTATGGATGTGTTACGAAGCCGTTATGTAGGTTCCTTTCAAGTTTATTTTGTATACCTTTGTAGGCCTCATATTGGCCTACAAAGGTATACAAAACCTCATATTGCATTATTTGAGCATTATGTTTCATTACATTTATTTATGTGTGGCTCTGTACTCATACTGGACTCTCATGCCTGCCTTGCATACAACGTCAAACATGACATGACTGTGCTTTAGATTCATGATGACATAACATGTCAATTATTATACAGAATAAATAATGATATTGTAGTTTGAGGGTTCTTTCAATGGTGAATGGATGACTCTCAATGTGGACGTAAACCGGATGGAGACTGATTTAATCAACTGCATACAGATACAGGTATTTGTAGCTGCATTCCAATATGGCGACCGGAGTATGGGCGAGTGGGTGTGTCGAAAAGGAGTGGGTGTATGGAAAGCGAATCAGCTAAATGGGCAAATGTTTTGCCACTCAAGAACGTTTTGCATGGCTGATTGGGCTGCATGACGAGTCGATAAGCCAGCAACCAGTTTACTGGTGTTGTATCGAAGTGCTTGCCGACCTGAGGTGCTTCCTACTGGGAAGCTGTATCACGGTCATGTCGCCGTTGATAGCTAACGTGGCAATCTTTTTTTACATCCCATGAATTATTTCAAGTAAAAAACCATCTAGATGTCACGTTGATAAATACATACAGTACAATCTACTACTCAATGGGGAGGGAATGAATGGCAACAACACCGGGACATGGTGCCCTTCGCTCCCGCTTGCCAAGCACCGCTGTTCGTCAACGGCTTGGGAAGTAGCTACCTAGTAGCCTATATCAGGGTGACAGTCACAGTTAGCACACGCATAACGCATTCAAGCAACAGTACACCCATCATCAGTACTTTTAATAAAAACTTAACAATTGTCTGTTTTATAACTGAAAGTGTACAATTATTTATGTAAAACTAACAGTGAAATATGAATTAGACTCATCCTCTAGCTTCAAAACTGAAGGGCAAACTTTCGTAGTATGGTAGCTCAATGTACTGTAGTTGCGTGGGTAAAACCCCCCACTGCTCAATCAAAACCATCTAACCTACAGTAACAGTCAAAAGTTTGGACACACCTACTCATTCAAGGGTTTTTCTTTATTTTTCCTATTTTCTACATTGTAGAATAATAGTGAAGACCTCAAAACTATGAAATAACACATTTGGAATCATGTAGTAACCAAAAAAGTGTTAAACAAATATAAGTTATATTTTATATTCTTAAAAGTAGCCACCCTTTGCCTTAATGACAGCTTTTCACACTCTTGGCATTCTTGGCACTCTTGCTTGATGACAGTTGAAGGAGTTCCCACATAAGCTGAGCACTTGTTGGCTGCTTTTCCTTCACTCTGCGGTCCAACTCATCCCAAACCATCTCAATTGGGTTGAGGTCGGGTGATTGTGGAGGCCAGTTCATCTGATGCAGCACTCCATCACTCTCCTTATTGGTAAAATAGCCCTTACACAGCCTGGAGGTGTGTTTTGGGTCATTGTCCTGTTGAAAAACAAATGATAGTCCCACTAAGCTCAAACCAGATGGGATGGCATATCACTGCAGAATGCTGTGGTAGCCATGCTGGTTAAGTGTGCCTTGAATTCTAAGTACATCACTGACAGTGTCACCAACAAAGCACCCCCACACCATCAAATCAAATCAAAATGTATTTGCCACATGCTCTAAGGTTCTGTATTTATTTTCTTAGTCAACCTTGTGTTCTTGAAGTTACTCACCTGGTCTCATCAGCTCCTTAATTAGTTCAGTTCATTCTGTTTGTGGCTTGTGAGGTATTGTTAGTTTTGACTCTACTAAGCCTTTTCCTAGCTCATTTGTGAGAACCAGTTATAGCCTTCAGTCCTAGTTTTTGATTATCCTGCCTGTTTGCCTACCTGTGTATGACCATTGCCTGCCTGTGACCACGATTCCTGCCTTCAGCGAAGGTGAACTAAACACCAGCCACGCTCTGCATGTGAATCTACACCTTTTTCTCCCTGAGTATTCATTACAGAATACCCAAAAAACTGAATGGATTCAGCGGAGCTACAGCGGCACCTAATCCAGCAAGAGGAGTGTATGGAGGAAATCTGCCATCTTCTCCGCCAGCCTATCCCTACTCCTCCGATGCCAGGTATCGTAACCCATAGCCCTCCTTCATTCATATCCATGCCTGGAAAATATGACGGTTCACATGGGAAATGTCAGGGATTTTTGATGCAATGCAGCAAATATATTGAGCACAACCCCACCAGGGTGGATTTTGTTGTTTCTCTACTCAAAGGCAAAGCCCTGGATTGGGCCACCGCCATTTGGACTGCCAACAGCACAGAACTCGAATCCGAGACCCATTTCCACACCCTCTTCAAAGAGGTATTCGATCACTCTCCTTCCAGTCGTCCTATAGGAGACCTCCTCACAGAACTTCAATAAGGACACAATTCAGCTGCCAAGTATGCCCTCGAGTTCCGCACCATAGCTGCAGGGAGTGGATGGAGTGAAGCTGCTTTACTTACCGTCTATCGAAGAGGGCTCAACAGGGAACTTTAGACGGAGCTGGCCTGTAGAGGTGACCTTCAGGATTTAAATCAATACATTCGTTTCTCCATCGACCACCTCATCGCCGACCGTCGAAGAACTCTGCCACCCAGGAAGCTGAAACCTTCTCTGTCCATGATTCCGTCATCCCATCCGAGTCTTCCAGAGCCCATGCAGTTGGGCCATGCTCCTCTCCCGTGTATCGAATGTCAAAGGCGGATCCAAGAAGGGCTCTGCCTATACTGTGGAGGGAAAGATCATCTACTCAGCCATTTCCCTGTTCACCCCTCACAGAGAGATGAGATGGGTCCCTCCGCTGCCATGCAGGTAGGTGTGTCCTTATTTCTAAATATCTCCCAGACACAATTCTCCATCCCAGTATTGATAACCGCGAAGGGGGTTACTAAGTACATAGATGGCTTGATAGATTCGGGAGCAGCAGGTAATTTTATTGATCACCAGCTAGTACAAGAGCTTGACATTGATCTAACACCTGTCACCCCTCCCTTAAGAATTGACACCCTGGACGGGCAGCCATTGGGCTCTGGCTTCATAACGCACCTGACACAGAGCGTCACCCTCCAGATTGGAGTCTTCCACACCGAAACCATTCAACTCATGGAACTCTCATCCCCCACCGCTGGCTTTGTTGTCACGACCCTGCCATCTCGTGGTGACAAGGTGAACTACTGTCCTGGTCTTCTACCTGCTTCACCAGTTGTCTCAGCCTACCCTGCAGAGCCACTACCATTGAGGACTCTGCCTCTGCAGTGCCACCCACCATACCATCTGAATATGCCCAGTACAGCAATGTCTTCAGCAAAATCGAGGCCTCCACTCTGCCACTACATCACCCAGGGGACTGTGCTATTGACTTACTCCCTGGAGTGTCCCCACCGAAGGGCCGTGTTTACCCCCTATCTATCCCAGAAAATGAGGCAATGGAGAACTACATTGATGAAGAACTCAAAAACGGTTTCATTCGTCCTTCTTCTTCCCCGGCTGCATCCAGCTTCTTCTTCGTTGGAAAAAAGGACGGTGGTCTCCATCCATGTATTCATTACCGTTCCCTGAATGACGTCACGGTCAAAAACCGTTTCCCTCTTCCTCTGATCCCAGCGACTCTTGAACAAGTGGGACGCGCCAACATCTATACTAAACTCGACCTGTGAAGTGCATATAACCTACGTGACGAATGGAAGACAGCCTTTATCACCGCGCGAGGGCACTACGAATACCTGGTCATGCCCTACGGCCTTACTAACGCCCCTGCCATCTTCCAATCCTTTATGAACGAGGTTTTCAAGGATATGATCAACCGCTTTCTCATCGTCTACATTGATGACATCCTGATTTACTCCCACTCCCTGAAGGAACACATACAGAATGTTATGATGAGTTTCTGGTATCGAGAAGTTCAGGATGCAAGAGAGTAGTCGACCACTCAGATGGAGAGTTGATTCATCTTTATTTAATGGTTACAGTACTGGATTCAATGACAAGCGGTACGGGCGTAGCCTCTTGTCATCCGAATGAATTACATAGACAAATCTCTCAGTTTATATAATGCCTTCCGAGCTACTTCTATCCCACAGTTGCCAACCATTTTTAAGTGTCACTCATCTACTACAATAGGATCCCCATACGTGGTATCGTGTGGCACCCTAGCCAGGCTATTCCATCACGTACCCCTCCTAAGATTAGCACCAGTGGCCTCCAATCTTTCTTGGCAGACCGACCCTCTGTCACTCACCCGTGACATCAATAACACATGGCATGTCCTTGTCCTCTGTCACTCACATACAGCTTATGAGTGTACAGACATGAACAAATCCTGCATTCAAAAATCGTTATATCACAGCACAAAGGTTCTTCAACGGCTTCTTGACCATAACCTTTATGTGAAGACTGAAAAGAGTACCTTCCATATAACCTCTGTAAACTTCCTCGGTATCGTACGGACACCTGGAGGGGTCAGCATGGATGAGAACAAAGTCACCGCCGTCAGTAACTGGCCCAAACCCACCACCGTTAAGGAACTCCAACGTTTCATTGGGTTCTCCAACTTCTATCACCGGTTCATTCGGAACTTCAGTTCTACTGCCGCTCCCCTCACTGCCCTTACCAGCCAAAAGACCTGGACGCTTCAATGGACTGATACTGCCCTGACTGCTTTCAACAACTTGAAACGCCTCTTCACCTCAGCTCCTGTCCTACGCCAACCTGATCCGACCCTTCCTTTCACCCTGGAGGTGGATGCCTCTGAAGTAGGAGTAGGAGCCATAGTCTCTCAGCGGGTGGGAACACCTCCAAAATCACATCCCTGTGCCTTCTTCTCCAGGAAGTTATCTGACGCTGAGAGGAATTACGATGTGGGGAAAAGAGAACTCCTTGCCATCAAGCTGGCCCTCGAGGAGTGGCGCCACTGGTTGGAGGGCGCACAACATCCCTTTCTTGTCCTAACAGATCATCGTAATCTGGAATATATCAGAGGGGCCAAGAGGTTAAACTCCAGACAAGCCCGCTGGGCTCTCTTCTTCACACGCTTCCATTTTCATGTTACTTACATCCATGGAAAGAAAAATGTAAAAGCTGATGCTCTCTCCCGCCAGTTTGAACTTCCGACCAATAACTCAGACCCTACACCCATTCTTCCTTCCTCTTGCATTATGGGACCGGTACAGTGGGAGGTTCACTCTGCCATACAAGAAGCCCTAACCTCAGGCCCGGCTCCTCCTGAGACACCAGCTGGGAAGAGTTACGTACCAAACAGCTGTTAGACCTCAACTGATGCAATGGTGTCACACGTCCTTGGGGTCAGGACATCCGGGCATTACACGAACCACCAAACTGCTAGCCCGTAAGTTCTGGTGGTCCTCATTGGCATCCGACGTAAGGGATTACGTACTCTCCTGTCCAGTCTGCGCCCAAACCAAAAGCCCTCGTCATCTCCCTTTCGGTAAGCTTCAACCTTTGCCAATCCCTCACAGACCCTGGTCCCACATAGCTGTTGACTTCATCACAGACCTTCCTGAATCCTCTGGTAACTCCACCATCCTTGTCATAGTAGACAATTTTTCTAAAATGTGTCGTCTGGTTCCTCTTCCTCATTTACCTAACGCCATGGAATTGGCTGAGTGTATGTTCCAGCAGGTGTTCCGTCTGTATGGGATTCCGGAGGACATCGTCTCTGACCACGGGCCCCAGTTTGTCTCCCGGGTGTGGCTTGCCTTCTGTGACCGACTGGGGGTCGCACTTAGCCTCTCCTACGGGTACCATCCCCAGACCAATAAGCAGACGGAACACCTGAACCAAGAAATGGGGAAGTACCTCCGCCAACAATGATCTGCCTCTCCACACGACTGGAGTCGGTGTATGGCCTGGGCCGAATACGCTCAGAACTCACTCATGCATTCATCCCTCCGGCTTACTCCTGCCGCGCTCTGCGCGTGAATCTACACCTTTTTTCTCCCTGAGTATTCATTACACATGCGCCGAATACAACCGGTGTAAACCTTACAGTGAAATGCTTACTTACAAGCCCTTAACCAACAATGCCGTTTTTAAGAAAAATAAATAAAAAATAAATAGTGTTCAGTAATAAATTTATGAGGCTATATAGGCTATATACAGGGGGTACCGGTACAGAGTCAATGTGCGGGCACTGGTTAGTTGAGGTACTGTAATTGAGGTAATATGTACATGTGGGTAGAGTTAAAGTGTATAAATAATAAACAGAGTAGCAGCGTAAAAGAGGGGGTTGGGGTGGGGGGCAATGCAAATAGTCCGGGTAGCCATGATTAGCTGTTCAGGAGTCTTATGGCTTGGGGGTAGAAGCTGTTAAGAAGCATTTTGGACCTAGACTTGGCGCTCCGGTACCGCTTGCCGTGCGGTAGCAGAAAGAGTCTATGACTAGGGTGGCTGGAGTCTTTGACAATTTTTAGGGCCTGGTATAGAGGTCCTGGATGGCAGGAAGCTTGGCCCCAGTGATGTACTGGGCCGTACGAACTACCCTCTGTAGTGCCTTGCGGTTGGAGGCCGAGCAGTTGCCATACCTGTCACGCCCTGGCTCGGGGGACTCTCGTATGTTGAGCCAGGGTGTTAGTTTCTATGTTTTGTGTTGTAGGTTGTGGGTCTAGTTTGTATTTCTATGTTGGCCTGAGTGACTCCCAATCAGAGGCAACGAGTGTCAGCTGGTTGTCTCTGATTGGGAGCCATATTTAAACTGTCTGTCTTTTCCTTTGTGTTTGTGGTTTCTTGTTCTTATTTGGTTTGTGTTAAGCCGTAGACATCACGTTATCGTCCGTTGTTTTGATCGTGTGATCAGTATAATAAATAATATGTTCACCTTCAACGCTGCGCCTTGGTCCTCCTCCTTAGACGATCGTGACAGAAGAAACCACCAAGATGTGACCAAGCAGCGTGTCCAGGAGCCATCGCCAGGAGATCCTTAACAGATCTCCTTCGCCCTCGACTGGGTCAAGCCGAGTGAGGAAGAGAAGGGCTTGACATTGTGGCAGAAGGGCGAACGGCTGGCGAGGGACATGGAGACCTTGGCCACGGGTAGGAGTGAAGCCCAGAAATCTTTTAGGGGGGGGCTAACGCCGTGGACGACGGGCCAGCAGGAGACCGCGGCAGAGCGGCCCAGCGGATTGGCAGAGGAGGCCGCCAGGTTACGGGGGCCACTGGTCGAAGAGGGGGTGGAAGATGTAGAGGCACGGCGAGAGGTACTGGCGTGTGTTGCCAGTCCGGTCCGGCCTGTTCCTGATCCCCACGTAGGGCCAGTGGTGTGTGTTCCCAGTACGGTCCGGCCCGTTCCTGCTCTCCGCACCAAGTCTGTGGTGCGCGTCGCCAGCCCAGTCCGGCCCATTCCTGCTCCCCGCACCAAGTCTGTGGTGCGCGTCGCCAGCCCAGTCCGGCCCGTTCCTGCTCTCCGCACCAAGTCTGTGGTGCGTTTCGCCAGCCCTGTCCGGCCCGTTCCTGCTCTCCGCACCAAGTCTGTGGTGCGCGTCGCCAGCCCAGTCCGGCCCATTCCTGCTCCCCGCACCAAGTCAGGGGTGCGTTTCGTCAGCCCGGCTCGGGCCGTCCCTGCTCCCCACACCAAGCCAGTGGTGTGCGTCGTCAGTCCGGCACAGCCCGTGCCTGTTCCACTGGTGCCTGGTTCGGCACGGGTCAGCTGCTTCACGCCGGAGCTAGAGCAATCCGCTCCACCAGTGTGCAGTCCAGCTCCGGTCAGCAGGGCCAGACCGGACCAGGGGTACTTTGGGGGGTTAGAGAGCGAGTGGGGATCATGCCCGAGCCGGATACGCCGCCTAGGCGGAGTGCCCACCCGGTCCCTCCCTGTTGTGTTGGTTGGCGCGGTCGGAGTCCGCGCTTTAGGGGGTACTGTCACGCCCTGGCTCGGGGACTCTCGTATGTTGAGCCAGGGTGTTAGTTTCTATGTTTTGTGTTGTAGGTTGTGGGTCTAGTTTGTATTTCTATGTTGGCCTGAGTGACTCCCAATCAGAGGCAACGAGTGTCAGCTGGTTGTCTCTGATTGGGAGCCATATTTAAACTGTCTGTCTTTTTCTTTGTGTTTGTGGTTTCTTCTTATTTGGTTTGTGTTAAGCCGTAGACATCACGTTATCGTCCGTTGTTTTGATCGTGTGATCAGTATAATAAATAATATGTTCACCTTCAACGCTGCGCCTTGGTCCTCCTCCTTAGACGATCGTGACAATACCAGGCAGTGATGCAACCAGTCAGGATGCTCTCGATGGTGCAGCTGTATAACTTTTTGAGGATCTGAGGACCCATGCCAAATCTTTTCAGTCTCCTTAGGGGGAATAGGTGTTGTCGTGCCCTCTTCACGACTGTCTTGGTGTGTTTGGACCATTACATTTTTTTCTGGTGATGTGGACACCAAGGAACTTGAAGCTCTCAACCTGTTCCACTACAGCCCTATCGATGAGAATGGGGACGTGCTCAGTCCTCTTTTTTTTCTTCCTGTAGTCCACAATCATCTCATTTGTCTTTATCATGTTGAGGGAGAGGTTGTTATCCTGGCACCACATGGCCAGGTCTCTGACCTCCTCCCTATAGGCTGTCTCATCGTTGTCGTGATCAGGCCTACCAATGTTGTGTTGTCGGCAAACTTAATGATGGTGTTGGAGTCGTGCCTGGCCATGCAGTCATGGGTGAACAGGGAGTACAGGAGGGGACTGAGCACGCACCCCTGAGGGGCCCCCGTGTTGAGGATTAGCGTGGCAGATGTGTTGTTACCTACCCTTACCACCTGGGGGCGGCCCGTCAGGAAGTCCAGGATCCAGTTGCAGAGGGAGGTGTTTAGTCCCAGTGTCCTTAGCTTAGTGATGAGCTTGGAGGGCACTATGGTGTTGAACGCTGAGCTGTAGTAAATTAATAGCATTCTCACATAGGTGTTCCTCTTGTCCAGGTGGGAAAGGGCATTTTGGAGTGCAATAGAGATTGCATCATCTGTGGATCTGTTGGGGCGGTATGCAAATTGGAGTGGGTCTAGTGTTTCTGGGATAATGGTGCTGATGTGAGCCATGACCAGCCTTTCAAAGCACTTCATGGCTACAGACGTGAGTGCTATGGGTCGGTAGTCATTTAGGCAGGTTATCTTAGTGTCTTTGGGCACAGGGACTATGGTGGTCTGCTTGAAACATGTTGGTATTACAGACTCAGTCAGGGACATGTTGAAAATGTCAGTGAAGACACTTGCCAGTTGATCAGCGCATGCTCAGAGTACATGTCCTGGTAATCCGTCTGGCCCTGCGGCCTTGTGAATGTTGACCCGTTTAAAGGTCTTACTCACATCTAATTAAGTTTCCCTGCATTAAAGTCCTCGGCCACTAGGAGTGCTGCCTCTGGATGAGCGTTTTCCTGTTTACATATGGCCTTATACAGCTCATTGAGTGCAATCTTAGTGCCAGCATCGGTTTGTGGTAGTAAATAGACAGCTACGAAAAATATAGATAAAACTCTCTTGGTAAATAGTGTGGTCTACAGCTTATCATGAGATACTCTACCTCAGGCGAGCAAAACCTCGAGACTTCCTTAGTATTCGATTTTGTGCACCAGTTGTTGTTTACAAATATACATAGACCGCTACCCCTTGTCTTACCGGAGTCAGCTGTTCTATCCTGCCGATGTAGCGTATATCCCGGCAGCTGTATGTTATCCATGTCGTCGTTCAGCCACGTCTCGGTGAAACATAAGATATAAAAAAATGTGTATGTCCCGTTGGTAGGATAACCTTAATCTTAGGTCATCCAATTTATTTATTTCAAATTATTGAACATTGGCTAATAGGATTGATGGAAGAGGCAGTTTACTCGCTCGCCGTCGGATCCTTACAAGGCACCCCAACCTACGCCCACGATATCTCCGTCTCTTTCTCATGCGAATGACAGGGATTTGGGCCTTGTCGGGTGTCTGTAGAATATCCTTCGTGTCCGACTCGTTGAAGAAAAAATCTTTGTCCAATTCAAGGTGAGTAATCGCTGTCCTGATATCTAGAAGCTCTTTTTGGTCATAAGAGACGGTGGCAGAAACATTATGTACAGAATAAATTACAAATAACGCGAAAAAAACACATAACAGTACAATTGGTTAGAGGGCTGTAAAACGGCAGCCATCTTCACACCTCCTCCTCCATGCTTCACGGTGGGAACCACACATGCGGAGATCATCCGTTCACCTACTCTGCGTCTCACAAAGACACGGCGGTTGGAACCAAAAATCTCAAATTTGGTCTCCCGAGTGGCGCAGTGGTCTAAGGCACTGCATCGCAGTGCTAGCTGTGCCACTAGAGATCCTGGTTCGAATCCAGGCTCTGTTGTAGCCGGCCGCGACTGGGAGACCCATGGGGCGGTGCACAATTGGCCCAGCGTCGTCCAGGGTATGGGAGGGAATGGCCGGCAGGGATGTAGCTCAGTTGGTAGAGCATGGCGTTTGCAACGCCAGGGTTGTGGGTTTGATTCCCATGGGGGGCCAGTATGAAAATTAAAAAAAAAAATAATAATGTATGCACTCACTACCTGTAAGTCGCTCTGGATAAGAGCGTCTGCTAAATGACTTAAATGTAAAATGGACTCATCAGACCAAAGGACAGATTTCCACCGGTCTATTGTTCATTGCTCGTGTTTCTTGGCCCAAGCAAGTCTCTTCTTCTTATTGGTGTCCTTTAGTAGTGGTTTCTTTGCAGCAATTGGACCATGAAGGCCTGATTCACGCAGTCTCCTCTGAAGAGTTGATGTTGAGATGTGTCTGTTCCTTGAACTCTGTGAAGCATTTATTTGGGCTGCAATCTGAGGTGCAGTTAACTCTAATGAACTTATCCTCTGCAGCAGAGGTAACTCTGGGTCTTCCTTTCATGTGGTGGTCCTCATGAGAGCCAGTTTCATCATAGCGCTTGATGGTTTTTGCGACTGCACTTGAAGAAACTTTCAAAGTTCTTGAAATGTTCCGTATTGACTGACCTTCATGTCTTAAAGTAATGATGGACTGTCGTTTCTCTTTACTTATTTGAGCTGTTCTTGCCATAATATGGACTTGATCTAGTTACTACATGATTCCATATGTGTTATTTCATAGTTCTGATGTCTTCACTATTATTCTACAATGTAGAAAATTGTAAAAATAAAGAAAAACCCTGGAATGAGTAGGTGTTCTAAAACTTTTGACTGGTACTGTATAGCAGAGCGCGTTCGACACACCCACTCCCTTCCACACACCCACTACTTTCCTTTCGACACGCCCAAGCTCTGGTCGCCATATTGGGCTGCAGCTACCCCCTTCTCCACAGATACAGCCATGCATGAACTGACCTACCTACTGCTCTCTCTTTTCAATTAACTCACATTTCACAAATCAAAAAACAGCAAGGTGGTTGCTAGGTAAATACTCAATAACTGTTACCATTCCAAACAACTGATTCCACACTCTTTTTAACTAACCAACAATGAAACCGAAAATAACAACTCGTAAAATAATCCTACAATATATAATCATAATACTGCATTTGAATAGCTGAAACTGTCTCTGAAACAGTCTCTATTTTTCTGAACCGTTTTTACACCACAGCGAGAATGTCCCCTCTCTCACCTACACTTTCCCTTCTCGGTTTCAGAATGCCTCTTTCTTCTCATTTGAAAAGGATCCTCCACCCCACTGGTTAAAATGTAATGCGTTGAAATAAATAGCTCCAATTCTTACATTGCTCTCCTTTTGTTCTTATATCTTGAAAAAAAAAAAGAATGGTGGCCAATGGAAGCAGAGGCTTAGCTATAATGCTTGGGAACAATAATGTATGCACAAGGATTTTAGGAAAAAAATCCCTATTGGATTGCCCTATTTAGATTCCCATACAGTTATGACGTGAGCTTTCTCCATCCATTGTTTATGAATGAGAGGTCCGTCACAGCCCAGAGTCTGCTCATTGTGCAGAACTCAGAATTAAAGAGGGACTTGATGTGAAAGAGAACAGCCACGGGAGAAAATACTCTGTTCATTTTTTGGCATTCACACTGGCCGTCTGCACCCAAATCACACATCAAACATATGGAAAATTCCTCCTCAGTGTGACAGAAGCCATATAAATTGCCATTAGCCCTGCACATATGAATGGGCCTCAGACTGGCCTGTCTGTGTCTGTGGAGGCAGAGCCAGAGTGAACCAGCTTAGTGTGTCTCAATCTTGTAAAACAGACTGACTGGCCTGTGAGAGCTCAGGACACATTTACAATTACATTTTAGTCAATAAGCAGATGCTCTCATCCAGAGCGATTTACAGTTAGTGCATTCATCTTAAGATAGCTAGGTGACACAACCACATACCAAAGTCATAGTAAATATGTTTTTCATCAATAAAGAAGTTATCAGCAAAGTCAGTGCTAGTAGGAAAAGACAAGTGCAAGCTTTTTATTTTATGGCTTGGGGGGGGACCTCTTTGAAGAGGTAGACGTTTTTGGAAGATGGGCAGGGACTCTGCTATCCTAGTGTCAGGGGGAAGCTCATTCCACCATTGGGATGCCAGGACAGAGAAGAGCTTTGACTGGGATGAGCTGGAGCTGACGGCCAAGAGTCCAGAGGTGGCAGAATGGAGTGTTTGGGTTTGGGTGTAGGATTTGAGCAAAGCCTGAATTTAGGATGAGGCATTTCCCCTTGCTGTTCCGTAGGAAAGCACAATGGTCTTGTAGTGGATGCGAGCCTCGACTGGAAGGCAGTGGAGTGTGCGGAGGAGTGGGGTGACATGAGAGACCTTGGGAAGGTTGAACACCAGGCGGGCTATGGCGTTCTGGATAAGTTGCAGGGGTTTGATGGCACTAGCGGGGAGCCCAGTCAACAGGGTAGTCCAGACGGGAGATTACAAGTACCTCGATTAGGACCTGTGCCGCTTCCTGTGTGAGGAAAGGTCGTACTCTGCGGATGTTGTAGAGCATGAACCTTAAGGAGCGAGTCACTGCTTTGATGTTTGCAGAGAACGACAGGGTGTTGTCCAAGGTCATACCAAGGTTCTTTGCACTCTGGGAGGGGGACACCGTGGAGTTGTCAACCGTGATGGAGAGGTCTTTGAGTGGGCAGGCCTTCCCCGGGAGGAAGAGTAGCTCCGTCTTGTCGAGGTTGAGCTTGAGGGGGTGGACCGATACCCAAGCTGAGATGTCTGACAGGCACGCAGAGATGCATGTCACTACGTGAGTGTCAGAAGGGGGGAAGGAGAAAAGTAGTTGAGTGTCATCTGCATAGCAATGATAGGAGAGACCATGTGAGGACAGAGCTAAGTGACTTGGTGTATAGAAAGAAGAGGAGAGGGCCTAGAACCGAGCCCTGGGGGACACCAATAGTGAGAGTACGTGGTGCAGACACAGATCCTCTCCACGTCATCTGGTAGTAGCGGCCTGCCAGGTAGGATGCAATCCAGGAGTGTGCAGGGCCTGAGACGCCCAGCCCTGAGAGGGTGGAGAGGAGAATTTGATGGTTCACTGTGTCGAAGGCAGTGGATAGATCTAGGATGATAAGAACAGAGGAGAGAGAGTCAGCTTTGACAGAGCGGAGAGCCTCTGTGACACAGAGGAGAGTGGCACTCAGTTGAGTAAGCCGTCTTGACACTAAAGTTTCTCCCTCTAGGTGACAGGGGCCAGCTGAGGGTTTCAACGCCCTACAGATATCTTCCTACTGGGGATAGTGAATGTTACTGAGGAGTCATGTTAGGAACGAGCATGTACTCTTTCTTACCCATGGGAGGAACATCAATAGACATTATAGTATTCTTAGAATCCATAGAATTACTACATTGTGAAATATTTGATGGGATCCAAATGAGATGCAAAACAACAACAAAAACCATTATGGCGAACTGCCTCATGGAATCTTTAGGGACAATATATTACGAGACGATGTAGGCTACACAATAATGAGATCAGAATCCATTTCACCATGTGACCAACAACTCCACACAACAGCAATCCATTATGCAGAAAGAGGAGCGAGGTAATGTTGTTCGTGGGGAGGGATTTGTGGATGACCATAACTCATCCTGCCTAGTCCTTCACAGCAGGGAGAGCAGAGAGAGCGACATACAGCAACATGGCTTGTCAGTGACGGTGTGCATAATTACTGGTGAGATGGATGGTTTACTCCTGTCCTGACCAATCACTTCACTCCATTTTTGTCTCTAATGAACGAGGTGCGAGACGACACTCTGACATCGACACCGTCGCCCCCTGCAGGGTGCTGTAAATCTTCCGCTCGAAGTCATTCAGTGTATGTGACAATAAAACATTTATTTTTTATTTTTTTGAGTGGCAGGGGGCTGGGATGGGGTAGGCGGGCAGAAACAGCCTAGGGATAGGTAGTCTCAGCTCAGGTGGGACCAATGGCAGTCCACCCTCTCTTTATCACCCCAGTGATCAAGATGATTAAAGCCATCACTACATTAGAGAGTGTAGGATCATTTAAAGAACATGTCTTAAACATGTCTTTCCTGGAAGTCATGCATCCTCTATGAGAGGAAAAAGATCAGGGAGGGAGAGAACTCTGCTCTGACCCACTTACTACAGTGCAGTGAAGGTGAAGGCTGCTGAGGGGAGGATGGCTCATTATAATGGCTGGAATGGAGTCAATGGAATGGTATCAAACACATGGTTTCCATGTGGTTGATACCATTCCATTGACCATTCCAGCCATTATAATGAGCCTCTACTGCTACAGTGAGCCAGGGCCTCTCACCTCAAAGTCTTAGATATTTTCTCTGCTCACCATTCAACCTCCAAGTTGTGTCTTTGCCTACCACCTTCCCTTTGATAGCTGTTTGTTTTGCTGGGATAAGGCTGCCTCTGAGAGGCCTGTGAGTGTGGCGACCCAGAGGGAGTATTTGAAAGCCTTTAAATGGCTCTGTGTGCTGCGTGAGCTCCTCGCTCGGTGTTGTCTCTGCGACCCAACAGAACCTCTGATGTTGACTGTGTGTTTTTGTTGTGGAAATAGGAGATCGTAGTGAGGTGGGACAGAGGGCTGCTGGTTGTGCTGGTGGGTGGGTGGGTGTGTTTGTCTGTGTTGTTGTTGTTGTTGTTGTTGCTTCGGGTTGTTTCCTTTTTAGTAGCTCCGCCCCCTCTCTCTCTCCTCCTCTCTCTCCCAGCTCCACCCAGCTCCTACATTGGCATTATGGTAACAGGAAGGTAGGGTTGTGGCGGAGATGAGTAGCTGAACGGTGTCTGTTTGTTAAATGATGTAATATATAAATCACCCGCAGATATAATTTGAGAGCTGCTGTAAAAACGATGACTGTCAGAGCTCAAGTGGTTTATTGAGTAGATGCAGGAGCAGCTGTGGGGGCAGTGCCACAGGGTTCAGTGCTGCTCAGTGCTCGGGTGAACTGGGAGGCTCGGCAGCCTACACAACACCACACCGGGGCTGGCCTGTGGCGGATGGGCTCCACTGTTTGTTTAACCTTATCTGGGGTTGTAATATTAGCGGTCTGCGCTGAGTGGATTTAAAAAAGGAAACCCCTTTTATTACCTTCATGGGTTCAGTAACTTCCTCCAGAGTTGATAACCGTGCTATGATAACAACCTTTTCATCAACACTTACTTCAGTACTGCACATTTAAACAGGGTGGTAGAACTGTCTGAAAAACCTGTCAACAGTTCTCTAATTTATTAATTACAGGATATCAAACACAGCTCTCATTTTAGTAGCGTTTCATTTTAATACGAATTAAGTTAGAATCAACATAACTAGACCATGACTAGGTCTTAGCCAATAAATAAAAATGTCTATGAGGATCAGAACATAAAAAAAGAGACACACTATTTGGACAGTTTATTAGTTGACGAAAATGGTTTGCTCCTACAGACAGTGAGTCACGTGGATTGCTATATAAAGCAGGCAGAAAGGCATCGAGGCATTCAGTTACTGTTCGATTGAACGTTACAATGGGCAAAATGAGTAACCTAAGCTACTTTGAGTGGGATATGATCGTCAATGCCAGGCACGCAGGTTCGAGTATCTCAGAAACGGCCGGCCTCCTAGGCTTTTCACAAATTACAGTATCTAGGGTTTACCGAGAATGGTGCGACAAACAAAAGACATTCAGTCAGCGGCAGTCCTGTAGGCAAAAAAAGCTTGTTGATGAGAATGGCAAGAATTTTGCAAACTAACAGGAGGGGGCACAAACAGGCAAATAGGGGCTCAGTACAACAGTGATGTGCAGAACGGCATCTCGGAACGCACAACTAGTCTGTCCTTGTCATGGATGAGCTATTGCAGCAGACGACCACACCGGGTTCCATTCCCATCAGTTAAAAACAAGAAGAAGCGGCTCCAGTGGGCACGCAAACACCAACACTGGACAACTGAGGAGTGGAAAAACATTGATTGGTCTGATGAATCCCAGTTCCTGATTCGTCATGCTGATGGCAGAGTCCGGATTTGGTGTATGCAGCATGAGTCCATGGCCCCATCCTGCCTGGTGTCAACGATACAGGCTGGTGGCAGTCGTGTACTGGTGTGGGGAATGTTTTCCTGGTACATGTTAGGTCCCTTGACACAAATTGAGCAACTTTTCAATGCCCCAAATAATTCAGGCTGTTCTGGAGGCAAAGGGGGGTCCGACCCGGTATTAGATGGGTGTACCTAATAAACGGTCCACTGAGTGTATATTTTAGTATTTGCAGCAGTCTGCTGACCTCCAGTAGTGTATTAGTCAGTGTACTGACATGATAATTCAGCCCTCTTCCAGACTGCAGCTAGACCGGCCTGATCTGCTGCTCCTACGTACTTAAACACGCTGTCCTCACACATCACATCACTGGGCTGCCCGGCCTGCCTGCCCCATGGTGCAGCAGTGCCATCTAACCAACAGAGAAAGGCACAATACACTGTTTATGCTCCTTTCCAGCATTTTGTCATTCCTTCTCCCCCGGCACAATTACATCAACACCAGGGTCTTCCCACTGATCACAAATGACAATCGTGGGACCCGGGCCAAGACCGTCCTGGAATATTGCCGATAGAAATTATGCTTCCACCACAAAAACATGGTCATTATATTTTCATGGTTTTGAATCTAACTTTGGTCCTTTTAAGTTAAGTTTTTTTGTTTATGTTTATGAATATTGTATGATATTCCAAAAGGGAAAAAACACAGGCTTGAAGCTAGCATAAAATTCAACCAAATGCAAATATATGATAAGTAAGATAATTGAGGCTCTGAAAAATACATGTTCCTGAAATTAAAAATAACTTATTTTGTTTGGTAGGAATTATTGTCTGTTGTGTTTAAAGTTTATGTGGCTCTAAAGAGACATTTGGAGAATAAAAAGTATAATTTTTCCCTGATATGTCCTTAAACCAAAAGTCCCTTTTGGAAGATACTGTACCAGATGCACCACCTCTGGTCAACTTAATGAATTCAATGTGTCAACCAAGTGGACCTAACCACCGCTGTCTGGATTAACTCTGTATAGGATTACATTAACAAAAGGTAACATTGAGCTACACTGTCTCTTAGCCTGAGGAAAGGTTGTATTTCCAGATGAGATCTCATGGATATTGTGAGAGAGGCAGGCTGTTAAAGGTAGATTCAGCAATATGACGTACAAAGTAAACAGCATAGCGGGTCAATTTCCGCAACAACTAAGAGCGTTGAAGCGCGAGTGTAGACTTTTCCGCTGTTTTGGTCCTGTACCTACCACACTGTAACAGCGTGAAGCGAACCTGTGCACTTGCACAGATACAGTGTGTGACTGTGTGAGAGGGAAGTCTTGCCTCTCGCTCATCAGAATATCTGCGGTGCTGCACCTTTAAAGGAGACATGGTTCAGATTGAGAGTGGGACAGCAGCCAGTTCAGGGTGGGAGTAGAAGACACATTCAGACCTAGCCAGAGCCTGAGAAATTAAAAAGGGGGAAGCTTGGAGCGTTTTACCACATAGTAAGCAGACATAATTGGTATGGAGTGCTATAACAATATTTATGCACTATCCCTGTTTAGACACAGTTACTTCGAAATGCACATACATTATTTCAAAATCTGTGTGAGGAATTTCCTCAGTACCCAAAACCATTTCAGCATATCACTTGAATAAAAGGAAAAAGGAATGTACTTAAATATTGCAATGTTGTTTTTTACAGTAAGGGCACAGTAGGCTATGTGTAATTGAATTGTATTTTAGTCTTTCATGGCAGTTTTCGTAGAGAGGGTTTGGAACCACAATTTCAGGGATGTGTGTTAGAGACCACATTAGTATTAGTAACTCTCTGCCTGGCTCCTGGTTGACCTCCCAACCCCGTCCCCACCCCACCCCTGCCCTCCGGCCACACTTGGAAGTCCACCAAGTGAACCAGAAAAAAATAAACAACAAGCATACTGCCTCAGCAATGCTCAGAGGTAGCCTTTCGCTACCTCATTCATAAAAAATGTGGAGTTGTCCGACCCATCTGGGATTTCTATTTAACTCTTTTGACACGCGCACACACACGCGCACCCTGGGACTGACACCTCCCTCTGCAACTGAATCCTGGACTTCCTGACGGCCAGCCACAGGTGGTGAGGGTAGGCAACATCACCTCCGCCACGCTGACCCTCAACACGGGGGCCCCACAAGGGCGTGTGCTTAGTCCCCTCCTGTACTCCCTGTTCACCCACGACAGCGTGGCCATGCACAACGCCAACACTTTCATCAAGTTTGCTGCTGACACGAAGGTGGTAGGCCTGATTACCAGCGACGATGAAATAGCCTACAGGGAGGAGGTCAGTGACCTGGCAGTGTGGTACAAGGACAACAACCTCAACCCTCAATGTCAGTAAGACCAAGGAGCTGATCTTTGACTACAGGAAATGGAGGGCCGAACACGCCCCCATCCACATTGATGGGGCTGTAGTGGAGCGGATCGAGAGCTTCAAGTTCATCTGTGTCCAAATCACTAAGGACTTAAAATGGTCCACACACACGCAGACAGTCGTGAAGAGAGTGCCTCTTCCCCCACAGGAGGTTGAAAAGATTTGGCATGGGCCCTCAAATCCTTAAAAAGAGGATCTTTGAGAGCTTGTGGATTGGCTGCATCACTGCTTGCTATGGCAACTGCACTGCCCTTGATCGCATGGCGCTACAGAGGGTGGTGAGGACAGCCCAGCATATCACTGGGGCTGAGCTCCCTAACATCCTGGACCTTTACATCAGGCGGTGTGAAAGGAAGGCCTGGAAAATTGTTAAAGACTCCAGCTACCCAAGCCATAGACTGTTCTCTCTGCTTCTGCATGGCAAGCGGTACCGAAGCAACAAGTCTGACACCAACAGGCTCCTGAATAGCTTCTATCTCCAAGCCATAAGACTGCTAAATAGCTAAGAAAATGGCTACACTGAATATCTGCATTGACCCTTTTATTGTATAAAAAAAAATTGCACTGACTCTATGCACACTCACAGGACTCTTCACACACACTCACATTGACACTCCAACACACACACACACACACACACACTTAATTTGCTCACACACACATAACATGCACAGACGTTCTTACTGACTCTACACACACACACACACTCACATACAATCATCATATACGCTGATGGTACTCTGTTTATCATATATCCGAATGCCTATTGACCTTACCCCTATCCAGAGGTTCCCAAACTTTTCTGGCCCATGACCCCATTTTCATATCTGAAAATTCTCGCGACCAGACCCCAACCATGTGAAAATAATTACGTACTTTTAATGTGGGACTATGACAGTCAATTGCAAATTAGTCTGACATAATGTATCTTCTCACCACCATTAATGAGATGGGTGTGCTTGATGCATGTCGCGTTGGAGCCTCTCAAAGTCAGGGGGCGTGGTCGGAGCTCTAGAAAGAGGCCCGAGTTCCTGAGTTGGAAGACCGTTCAAAAAAACTGGGAGCTCGTTCCCAGTTGTCTTGAACGCACTGAAGTCGGAAGTCGGAGATTTCCGAGTTCCCAGTTCCAAGTTCCCAGTTGTTTTGAACGCGGCATTAATGCTCAGAGGGAGACGGCAGGGTATTCACTTTGAGTCACGAACCAAAACTCCTCCGTGGTGACCCATGAATGCATTTGGTCACATGACTGCTTGATCAGGTGTTCGAATTCTCTTACCGGCATGTCAACTAAGCCAGGATCACAGTCAAACAGATTGGGAAGTAGGTCCCAAAGCGCTCTTCTAAGCATTGGAGGTGAGCAGTCATCACTTGTGTGGGACACTTGCTGATGCAGTTTTTCGTTAGAAACATGCACAGCTGAGGGAATGGGGCATGGTTGGCTTTTAAAGACTCTCTCTCCAATAATAATTATTTCCTCTGAATCTACTGATTCGGTCACTCATCTGTAGAATGTTTTTGTATTTCCCCTGCATGCTTGCGTTCAGTTTGTTCAGTTTCCCAAATATATCTGTTACATAGGCAAGGAGAAATGTGTATTTCATTACACAGAAAGTCAACCAAGTCAGTTTTTTTTTCTGACATCCATTGTGAATGAGAACAGTTCCTCTCTCAATGCGAAAAATCTTTCCAACAGCCCCCCCGATAACCACCAAGCCTTGGTGTGAAATAGAACATTGTCATGCTCTGATTCCATATCCCCACATAGTTTTGCAAACAGTCGTGCACGCAGTGGATGTGGTTTGGTGTAGTTTACAATCGAAGTTACCTGCTGCAGTATGTCTCCGAGTTCTGTGCTCAGCCCTTTTGCCGGTCAGTTGCTCTCGGTGTATCATACAATCCGTCCATATGGCAGAGGGAGACACATTCATAACTAAAGTGCAGAGGCTTACCTGCCGTCCCGCCATAGATGGAGCCCCATCTGTGCAAAAGCCCATCATTTGATCCCATGGAATCTGTTTTTTGGCAGTCACTACCATCAGGGGACGTTCATGAATTGTTTTATTCTGTGTTGTTACAGCATTCAACCCACATAATGCATAGCGTATTTAATAAAATAATATTTTTTTTATAATCGAACTGAAACCGAACCAACATCAAAAAACACTAATCACTGTGTCAAGAAGCAGTGCAGAGTCGTGTTTCAGAGGACGCATGGCTCTCGACCGTTGCCTCTCCCGAGTCCGTACGGGAGTTGCAGCGATGGGACAAGACTGTAACTACCAATTGGATATCACAAAATTGGGGAGAAAAAGGGGTAAAATAAAAAAACGGGGAAAAAACAAATAGCTCAATGCTAAAATATGGTATTGGCATTGACCCTGGAACTGACTCTGTATTTCGCTGACTTACTTTCTCGTGTTCTTCTTGTTTCTATTTCTCATGTGTTTTTGTTCTACTCTATTGTGATATAATGATATTGATTAATGCATTTTTGGGAAAGAGCTGGCATGAAAGGCATTTCACTGCACATGACAATAAAACTTGAAACACCCATCCACCCACCCTCTGTCTACTGATGACAATAGCATCCTGTGAGGAACCTGATGGAACAGGGAGTTTCACACCATGTAAAAAGCCTCCAAAGAGCATGGAAGTCACGTGGAACCGTGACTATAGTCCATAAATGTTGAAAAACCTGCTAGCAGTAGACATTATGACCATAGTTTTCCCCCTTAGAGGGCATGAAACTGAACTGTTGCATGTGATGTGAAGCAAAAGCAGGTTTATGGAGTTGGCTTGTCTTTCTGAGTTCAGCCCAGGGAATAGAGAGAGGGATAGACTTGAAAGAATGTTGAGGTTCTCTGATCACAGTTTCTGCCAACCTTTTTCATGGAGATCATACCGGGGGAACAATGATATGCACTACAAGGCTCTAAAGCTGACATCCTTGATCATCCAAAAAATAACTATTGTACTAGAATCTGAAGAGAATTCTCAAAACACAAAAACTGTCCAGTTATGCTGATGATTATAGAATGTTTGTAAAAAACATTTGCCTGATTTTGCAAGAACGTTCCTAAAAAACTTTTAACCTGTTCTTTAAAGGTTCCCAGAATGTTTCCTTAGGTAGTGCGAACAGTCTGGTGGGAACATTGTGGGGACATCCCAAAAATATTTTCCCAAAACACAAAAACTGTCCAGTTGTGCGGATGATGGACTCCCGAGTGGCGCAGTGGTCTAAGGCACTGCATCGCAAAGCTAGCTGTGCCACTAGAGATCCTGGTTCGAGTACAGGCTCTGTCGCAGCCGGCCACAACCGGGAGACCCATGGGTGGCGCACAATTGGTCCAGCGTTGTCCAAGGTAGGGGAGGGTTTGGCCGGCAGGGATGTGGGTTCGTTTCCTACGGGGGGCCAGTATAAAAAATATATACATATGCATTCTCTAACTGTAAGTCGCTCTGGATAAGAGCGTCTGCTAAATGACTAAAATGTAAATGATTCTACAATGTTTATTTTAGGGTGCAAAAAAACATTCACCTGATGTTACAAGAACGTTCACAGAACACATTTAGTCTGTTCTTTAAAAGGTTCCCAGAATGTTTTATTAGGTTGTGGAATATGGTCATTGTGATATGGTCTCAAAACACAGAAACTGTCCAGTTGAGCTGATTATTACGATGTTTCTATTAGGTTGCAAAAAACATTCGCCTGATGTTGAAAGAACATTCCCAGAACATATTTTTTGTGTTCTTTAAATGTTCTTAAAACATTTCTTTAGGTTGTGGGAACATTGTTATTATACGACTGGAGATAGGTTCCCAAAACACAAAACTGTCCAGTTGAGCTGACATTCAGATAATGTTTGTATCACTGTGCACAAAATATTCCTTTGATGTTGCAAGAATGTTGACAGAACAGTTCTTTAAAGGTTCACAGAAGATTTAATTAGGTTGTGGGTACAGTGTGGGTACATTACAACAGATAGGTTCCGTAAACACAAAATATGCTCAGTTGTGATGACATTCCTAAAATGTTTAAGTTAGGTTGCACAGGATATTCTCTTAATGTTGTAAGAATGTTCCCAGAACATTTAATTAAGTTATGGGAGTTGTCTGGGATGTTGCAAGAATATTATTGTGATATTCACATACAGTAGGTTGCACAGAACATTCCCACAATTATCAACAATTTCCTAATGTCCGTTGTTATGACGTTCATAGCATATTTGTTTTAAGTTTAACATAATATTCCATTTACTGTATGTTCACGCAATATATATATATATATATATATATATATATATATATATATATATATATATATATATATATATATATATATAACTGTATATATAAATATATTCACAAAAGTATGTCGACACCCCTTCAAATTAGTGGATTTGGCTATTTCAGCCATACCCGTTGCTGACAGGTGTATAAAATCGAGAACACAGCCAACACAAACATTGGCAGTAGAATTGGCTTACTGAAGAGCTCAGTGACTTTCAACAGGGCACCGTCATAGGAGAGCACCTTTCCAACAAGTCAGTTCGTCAGATTTCTGCCCTGCTAGAGCTGCCCCAGTCAACTGTAAGTTTCCATGGCCGACCAGCCGCACACAAGCCTAAGATCACCATACGCAATGCCAAGCGTCGGCTGGAGTGGTGTAAAGCTCTCAGCTATTGGACTCTGGAGCAATGGAAACGTGTTCTCTGGTGTGATAAACCATGCTTCACCATCTGTCAGTCTGACGGACTAATCTGGGTTTGGCGGATGCCAGGAGAACGCTACCTGCCCCAAATGCATAGTGCCAACTGTAAAGTTTGGTGGAGAAGGAATAATGGTCTGGGGCTGTTTTTCATGGTTCGGGCTAGGCTCCTTAGTTCCAGTGAAGGGAAATCTTAACGCTACAGCATATAATTACATTCTAGACGATTCTGTGCTGCCAACTTTGTGGCAACAGTTTGGGGAAGGCCCTTTCCTGTTTCAGCATGAAAATGCCCCCGTGCACAAAGCGAGGTCCATACAGAAATGGTTTGTTGAGATCAGTGTGAAAGAACTTGACTGGCCTGCACAGAGCTCTGACCTCAACACCTTTGGAATAAATTGGAACGCCGACTGCGAGCCAGGCCTATTCGCCCAACATCAGTGCCCAATCTCACTAATGCTTTTTATGGCTGAATGGAAGCAAGGCCCTGCAGCAATGTTCCAACATCTAGTGAAAAGCCTTCCCAGAAGAGTGGAGGCTGTTATAGCAGCAAAGGGGGGACCAATTCCATATTAATGCCCATGATTTTGGAATGAGATGTTTGACGAGCAGGTGACCACATACTTTTGGTCATGTAGTGTACCTTTTACCTTGTCTTGGAGGTCCTCAGAACATTTCGAAAAATTGTATATTTCAGTTTGACCTAATATTACCACAACATGCACATTTGTAGCTCCTTAAAGCAGATTGGATTAATCCCCATTATGTTTCCGTCCAGATTTAATGAATGGCAATTTGCATTTGAGGACTATATTGTAGGTGATATAGAGACACATGGCATTTTAAATTCATTCAAACAGTATTTAATCATACAAACACAACCATATTTTGAACACTTCAGATGTTGACAATCTGCACATCATTCCATTCATAGGACATTTGAACAGCATTTGGGCCCATATTTAGAAGGTATCCAAGACTATTACATTTGACTTTTTAGTCATTTAGCAGACACTCTAATCCAGAGCGATTTACAGTTAGTGAGTGCATACATTTTTCATACTGGCCCCCCGTGGGAATCGAACCCACAACTCTGGCGTTGCAAGCGCCATGCTCTACCAACTGAGCTACAGGAGGCCTATGAGTGTTGATCTAGGATCACTTTTGCTTTTTTTACACAATGATTATAGTTTTTACAGTTAGTCTAAATCCTGCATTTCTGACTGGATTTATACATCTGGACGAAATGAAGACATCCTCTTTTTTAGTAGATTATATCTGAGCCTCAATTTCATAAAAAAAAAAAAAAGAAGCATGGTTAAAGAATATGTGGGATTGAACCTGCAATCATCAATTCTGCAGCCAAATCATTAACCCTCTGCACCAACAAGGGATAGTTGTGGTGTTTTGTGTTTTTTTCAGTCTAATATGGTCAATCAGGAAACAGAACACAATTTCTGAGTTAAAATGTTCCCATCCACTTCGTATGCCTTCTACTTCTAACACTGTATTTTATGATTTCCTTTCTTTATCACTTGTTAAAAGTTTTATGAAATGAGACTTGGGAACGTTCTTCTAACAAACATTGTATAATCATCAGCACGACTGGACAGTTTTTGTCTTATGAGAAAATTTGCCGCATTCCTAACGAATGTTCTGGGAACTGATCAATAATTGAAGTGGGACTAAAACCAGGAAGGACAACGTCTTCATCCATTGGTTATTATCTATTTGGTTATTATGAATCTTTCTTGGAAGTGATTCACTCGCAGTCTCGCATGGCAATTTCAGTTGCAGTGGCTTACGAAGGTCGTATAGTACCCACTTATAACCTGTACACTGTTTTTTTTCTTCAATAGCAACAGTCAACAATCAAGCTTTCCATACCTCTATTTCTGTCTATGGGGTATAGTGTAGCACAGACTAAAGACAAACCACTCAGATTGCTCCAGGTACTTCCTGTTCTCAGAGATGAGGCTGCCTACCTCAGATGAGAAATACAGAGAGATATGGTGGCAGAATACGAGGGTTTTTGTAATTCAATAAGAGCTCTAAAAGCATGCATGTGTGAAGCTTTGAGTGGGGTATTAAAGAAGGAAAAAACAACTGAAGGGTTTGAAATCATTGGTGTACAAACAACCATCCCCTTCCCAGGGGGATTTCAAGTAGTGGTAGTAAATATCTGAACTATGCTTTCTTATCTTTCACACAAGCTCCCTCTCTCCCTCTCACACACATACACACTCTCTTTATCAAGCACACTTATTTTCTACACATTTCCCCCACTCCTACTCTCAGACAGTAAGTAAATCATAAAGGAGATGTGAAGGTTTGTGGCTTTAGCGTAGGCCTACTCTGTACAGTGCATTCGGAAAGAATTCAGACCCCTTCACTTTTTCCAAATTTTGTTATGTTGCAGCCTTATTCTAAAACGGATTAAATAAAAAAGGTTCCTCATCAATCTACACACATTACACCATAATGGCAAAGCGAAAACAGGTTTTTTGACATTTTAGAAAATGTATTAAAAAAAGAAAAGATAAATACCTTATTTACATATGTATTCAGACCTTTTGCAATGAGACTCGAAATTCTGTTTCCATTGATCATCCTTGAGATGTTTCTACAACTTGATTGGAGTGGTAAAGTCAATTGATTGGACATGATTTGGAAAGGCAGACACCTGTCTATATAAGGTCCCATGGTTGACAGTGCATGTCAGAGCAAAAACCAAGCCATGAGGTCGAAGGATTTGTCCGTAGAGCTCTGAGACAGGATTGTGTCGAGGCACAGATCTGGGGAAGGGTACCAAAACATTTCTGCAGCATTGAATGTCCCCAAGAACACAGTTGCCTCCATCATTCTTAAATAGAAGAAGTTTGGAACCACCAAACTGAGGAATCGGGGGAGAAGGGCCTTGGTCAGAGAGTGGACCAAGAACATGATGGTCACTCTGACAGAGCTCCAGAGTTCCTCTGTGGAAATGGGAAAACCTTCCAGAAGGACAACCATCTCTGCAGCACTCCACCAATCAGGCCTTTATGGTAGTGTGGCCAGATGGAAGCCACTCCTCAGTAAAAGGCACATGACAGCCCGCTTGGAGTTTGCCAAAAGGCACCTAAAGGACTCCCAGACCATGAGAAACAAGATTCTCTGGTCTGATGAAACCAAGATTGAACTCTTTGGCCTGAATGCCAAGCGTCACGTCTGGAGGAAACCTGGCACCATCCCTACGGTGAAGCATGGGGGTAGCAGCATCACATTTTGGGGATGTTTTTCAGCGGCAGGGACTGTGGGACTAGTCAGGGTCAAGGGAAAGATGAACAGAGCAATGTACAGAGAGATCCTTGATGAAAACCTGCTCCAGAGCACTCAGGACCTTAGACTGGGGGCGAAGGTTCACCTTCCAACAGGACAACGACCCTAAGCGCACACCCAAGACAACGCAGGAGTGGCTTCGTGACAAGTCTCTGAATGTCCTTGAGTGGTCCAGCAAGAACCTGATTGAACATCTCTGGAGAGACCTGAAAATAGCTGTGCAGCAACGCTCAAGCTCTGTCCAACCTGACAGAGCTTGAGAGGATCTGCAGAGAAGAATGGGAGAAACTCCCCAAATACAGGTGTGCCAAGCTTATAGCGTCATGCCCAAGAAGACTCGAGGCTGTAATCGCTGCCAAAGGTGCTTCAACAAAGTACTGAGTAAAGGGTCTGAATACTTATGTAAATGTGATATTTCATTTTTAGATTTTAAATATATTTGCAAAAATGTCTAAAAACCTGTTTTTGCTTTGTCATTATGGGGTATTGTATGTAGATTGATGAGGGAAAAAACCCAATTTAATCCATTTTAGAATAAGGCTGTAATGTAACAAAATGTGGAATAAGTCAAGGGGTCTGAATACTTTCCGAATGCACTGTAAGAGGAGGCTGGTGGGAGGACCTATAGGAGGATGGACTCATTGTAATGGCTGGAATGGAATCAATGGAATAGAGTCAAACGTGTTGTTTCCATGTGTTTGATGTTTTTGGTACCATTCAATTGATTCCATTCCAGCCATTACAATGAGCCCATCCTCCTATAGCCCCTCCCACCAGCCTCCTCTTCTGTATATGATTGGAAGAAGTCAACCGACTGTCCTACAGTCAGTCACACTTTCTTTCTGACTTATACCCATACTTTCTATCTTTCATCCTTTCTCTTTTCAATCTGTCTGTCTGTTTGTCTGTTTGTCTGTCTGTCTGTCTGAGCCTCCATTCTCTGACTCTTTGCACCTCCCCTTCTCCATCTCTCTCTTCTATCTATTTGTTTTTCCCTGATCCCTATCTTTACTTGTCTCTGTTTTTCTTTAACTTTCTACCTTGATACTTGTGACCAATAAGATTGTGGATTCTATCCCCACAGACAGTGATGTGGAGGTACAGTATGAGCACAGCACATTTCAATAATGTATTATTGCACACAAGTAAAACGAGAAACCAGGAATCCATAGGAACACAAGACGTTTTATGTCTGGGAAGACATGCCTGAGACGACATAGCTTTAATTGACAGCTTGATTGACATCACAAGCAAATACAAAAAAACTTACGTACACACAAACACACACTCTCACACACACACACACACACACACACACACACACACACACACAATACACACACACACACACACACACACACACACACACACACACACACAGGGGTCTTGAGGTCTTTAACTTTACAGGCTGTCTATGAGTTAATTTGCCTGGGATCATGAATCTTAGTTCACATTTTCCAAATGTCCTATAAAGTTCAAGTGGAACCCATGCTGTGTGTGTATATACACTGCTCAAAAAAATAAATGGAACACTTAAACAACACATCCTAGATCTGAATGAATGAAATAATCTTATTAAATACTTTTTTCGTTACATAGTTGAATGTGCTGACAACAAAATCACACAAATTATCAATGGAAATCAAATTTATCAACCCATGGAGGTCTGGATTTGGAGTCACCCTCAACATTAAAGTGGAAAACCACACTACAGGCTGATCCAACTTTGATGTAATGTCCTTAAAACAAATCAAAATGATGCTCAGTAATGTGTGTGGCCTCCACGTGCCTGTATGACCTCCCTACAACGCCTGGGCATGCTCCTGATGAGGTGGCGGATGGTCTCCTGAGGGATCTCCTCCCAGACCTGGACTAAAGCATCCGCCAACTCCTGGACAGTCTGTGGTGCAACGTGGCGTTGGTGGATGGAGCGAGACATGATGTCCCAGATGCGCTCAATTGGATTCAGGTCTGGGGAACGGGTGGGCCAGTCCATAGCATCAATGCCTTCCTCTTGCAGGAACTGCTGACACACTCCAGCCACATGAGGTCTAGCATTGTCTTGCATTAGGAGGAATCCAGGGCCAACCGCACCAGCATATGGTCTCACAAGGGTTCTGAGGATCTCATCTCGGTACCTAATGGCAGTCAGGCCACCTCTGGCGAGCACATGGAGGGCTGTGCGGCCCCCCAAAGAAATGCCACCCCACACCATGACTGACCCACCGCCAAACCGGTCATGCTGGAGGATGTTGCAGGCAGCAGAACGTTCTCCACGGTGTCTCCAGACTCTGTCGCGTCTGTCACATGTGCTCAATGTGAACCTGCTTTCATCTGTGAAGAGCACAGGGCGCCAGTGGCGAATTTGCCAATCTTGGTGTTCTCTGGCAAATGCCAAACGTCCTGCACGGTGTTGGGCTGTAAGCACAACCCCCACCTGTGGACGTCGGGCCTTCATACCACCCTCATGGAGTCTGTTTCTGACCGTTTGAGCAGACACATGCACATTTGTGGCCTGCTGGAGGTCATTTTGCAGGGCTCTGGCAGTGCTCCTCCTGCTCCTCCTTGCACAAAAGCGGAGGTAGCGGTCCTGCTGCTGGGTTGTTGCCCTCCTACGGCCTCCTCCACGTCTCCTGATATACTGGCCTGTCTCCTGGTAGCGCCTCCATGCTCTGGACACTACACTGACAGACACAGCAAACCTTCTTGCCACAGCTCGTATTGATGTGCCTGATGAGCTGCACTACCTGAGCCACTTGTGTGGGTTGTAGACTCCGTCTCATGCTACCACTAGAGTGAAAGCACCGCCAGCATTCAAAAGTGACCAAAACATCAGCCAGGAAGCATAGGAACTGAGAAGTGGTCTGTGGTCACCACCTGCAGAACCACTTCTTTATTGGGGGTGTCTTGCTAATTGCCTATAATTTCCACCTGTTGTCTATTCTATTTGCACAACAGCATGTGAAGTGTATTGTCAATCAGTGTTGCTTCCTATGTGGACAGTTTGATTTCACAGAAGTGGGATTGACTTGGAGTTACATTGTGTTGTTTAAGTGTTCCCTTTATTTTTTTGAGCAGTGTACATTGCACACTGTTAATCACAGCGTTTATTTTCTTTAGTGTGTTCCACCCAGTCACTGATTCTCAGCGTCTCCTCTGTCTTCACACAGTGGTGGTGATATATTTAGCCGGTGACTGTGGTAATGGTTATGAACATCCCACTCATTTTATCTGCAGGTGTCACATCCTGGTGAAAGAGGCCTGTGTTTCTGTCTCTCTCTGCCCACACTGAGAGTACCTAACGCACAGCAAGACATCATAATGTAAAATATGCACTCAAACACAGCTCAATGTGTAGAAAGCCATAATAAATCTACACACCCAGTATGCAAAACGGCTACAGTACAAGCCTTCAGGTACAGTAACTCCAGTCAAACTGTCCAGTGCACTCTCCATAGCAAGCTCTACAATAAATTTAACCACATACTGTATCAACATTAAAATAGGCTGCAGACAACCAGTATAAAGCTCACTGACATTTCCTAAATGGAAGTATCAGTGCCTTGTCTGTCACTCTAAGGCCTGTCAGTAGGGACGTCAAACGTTCAGCCTGTTGCACAGACCCTATAGACGCACTAGTCTAAAGCGCCTGGTTAAATTGTGCTTAGGAGCATTGTTAAACTCTCTCCATGGTTAAAGTAGGAAGAAATAGAGGTCACTGTTGTAAAATTTAAGCAAACTTCCCTATTGTGGACAGAACGTGTTACTACATTACACAGACTAACGTTTTCACCACACAAGAATTACAGGAAATACACATCCTTTTTACCTCAGATTTATGATAGTATTAAAGTTTATAGTCATCACAATCTCACAAAATTGATAGCTTAAAACAAATCAATATCTTTGGTTTAGTACCAATGTTTTTGATATACGCGCCAGCCCATAGTGGGACTTAAAACGCAGCTATAATTTTCAGACCTAGCTGACTAGAAAAAGACCGGGCGCTCCTCCCATAAACGTCTCTGGCCTCACATGAATTAATGGATTTAAGGGTTAAGCTATCTTTTGAAAGCCAACCTCTGTCGCTATTTAGAAGCCGATGTGAGGTGGTGATTCATTGAAATGATCCAGTCTAAAAAGTGTTGTTTCCTTTTCCGTTTTGACCATCTACCAAAATAATTTTCTCACAGAGATATAAGTTGATAAATGGCTACAACAGATACATTTGGGAGAACAAGTATTTGATACACTGCCGATTTTGCAGGTTTTCCTACTTACAAAGCATGTAGAGGTCTGTAATTTTTATCATAGGTACACTTCAACAGTGAGAGACGGAATCTAAAACAAAAATCCAGAAAATCACATTGTATGATTTTGAAGTAATGAATTTGCATTTTATTGCATGACATAAGTATTTGATACATCAGAAAAGCAGAACTTAATATTTGGTACAGAAACCTTTGTTTGCAATTACAGAGATCATATGTTTCCTGTAGGTCTTGACCAGGTTTGCACACACTGCAGCATGGATTTTGGCCCACTCCTCCATACAGACCTTCTCCAGATCCTTCAGGTTTCGGGGCTGTCGCTGGGCAATACGGACTTTCAGCTCCCTCCAAAGATTTTCAATTTGGTTCAGGTCTGGAGACTGGCTAGGCCACTCCAGGACCTTGAGATGCTTCTTACGGAGCCACTCCTTAGTTGCCCTGGCTGTGTGTTTCGGGTCGTTTTCATGCTGGAAGACCCAGCCACGACCCATCTTCAATGCTCTTACTGAGGGAAGGAGGTTGTTGGCCAAGATCTCGCGATACATGGCCCCATCCATCCTCCCCTCAATACGGTGCAGTCGTCCTGGCCCCTTTGCAGAAAAGCATCCCCAAAGAATGATGTTTCCACCTCCATGCTTCACGGTTGGGATGGTGTTCTTGGGGTTGTACTTATCCTTCTTCTTCCTCCAAACACAGCGAGTGGAGTTTAGACCAAAAAGCTCTATTTTTGTCTCATCAGACCACATGACCTTCTCCCATTCCTCCTCTGGATCATCCAGATGGTCATTGGCAAACTTCAGACGGGCCTGGACATGCGCTGGCTTGAGCAGGGGGACCTTGCGTGCGCTGTAGGATTTTAATCCATGACGGCCTAGTGTGTTACTAATGGTTTTCTTTGAGACTGTGGTCCCAGCTCTCTTCAGGTCATTGACCAGGTCCTGCCGTGTAGTTCTGGGCTGATCCCTCACCTTCCTCATGATCATTGATGCCCCACGAGGTGAGATCTTGCATGGAGCCCCAGACCGAGGGTGATTGATCGTCATCTTGAACTTCTTCCATTTTCTAATAATTGCGCCAACAGTTGTTGCCTTCTCACCAAGCTGCTTGCCTATTGTCCTGTAGCCCATCCCAGCCTTGTGCAGGTCTACAATTTTATCCCTGATGTCCTTACACAGCTCTCTGGTCTTGGCCATTGTGGAGAGGTTGGAGACTGTTTGATTGAGTGTGTGGACAGGTGTCTTTTATACAGGTAACGAGTGTGTGTAATGTGATTTTCTGGATTTTTGTTTTAGATTCTGTCTCTCACATTTGAAGTGTACCTTTGATAAAAATTACAGACCTCTACATGCTTTGTAAGTAGGAAAACCTGCAAAATCGGCAGTGTATCAAATACTTGTTCTCCCCACTGTATATGTATTATACCCAAGTTCATTGATGTTTGCCTGTTAAAAGACGGTACTTGTCCCAGTTCTATTGATTTCAATACAATATTGACGTGAGTGATTAATTTGCGCGCACTATTGATTACTGTAGAACAAGATAATCAATTCCAGTCTTGAGTGAACGCTTGGAAAATATTGGTCCGTGTGCAGTTTATAAGGTAACACGTGTGTGTAGTGAGTAACTTTTATGTATTGGCCTTCAAAATATCACATATTTTTTCAGCATATTGATATGAATTTGGACATCTACAACCAGTGGTTTGACACTTGGCCATAAATTAAAAAGCCATGACAACAGGAAGCAGCAATAGCATCATTTTCAATGTATGACTACCGACCCGTAGCACTCACTTCCTACATCATGAAGTGCTTCAAGAGGCTAGTCAAAGACCACATCACCTCCTCCCTCCCCTACACACTCGACCCTCTCATTTACATTTACATTTTAGTCATTTAGCAGACGCTCTTATCCAGAGCAACTTACAGTTAGCACATACATTATTTTATCGAACCCACAACCCTGGCGTTGCAAACGCCATGCTCTACCAACTGAGCTACATCCCCTGCAGGCCATTCCCTCCCCTACCCTGGACGACGCTGGGCCAATTGTGCACCGCCCCATGGGTCTCCCGGTCGCGGCCGGCTACGACAGAGCATGGATATCCAATTTGCCTATTGCCCTGACAGATCCACGGACGACGCAATCGCCATTGCACTGCACATTGCCCTCACCCACCTGGACAGTTGCATATGTGAGAATGCTGTTCATCGACTACCGCTTTGCCTTAAATACCATAGTGCCCTCTAAGCTCATCACAAAGCTCACAACCCTGGGACTGAACTCCTCCCTATGCAACTGGGTCCTGGACTTCCTAACGGGCCACCCCCAGGTGGTGAAGGTAGGCTACATTACCTCCTCCACACTGATCCTCAACATGGAGGCCCCAAAAAGGCGCATCCTCAGTCCCCTCCTGTACTTCCTGTATACCCATGATTGCATGGTTCGCTGACGACACGACAGTAGTAGGTCTGATTACCAACAACGATGAGACGGCCTACAGGGAGGAGGTAGGCACTCTGACGGCGTTGTGCCAGGTTAACAACCTCTCCCTCAACGTCAGCAAAACAAATGTGCTGATTGTGGACTTCAGGGGGAACCAGGTTGGGCACGACCCCATCAACGGGGCCACGTGGAGATGGTCAAAAACATAAAGTTCCTCGGTGTGCACATTTCCGATGAGCTGAAATGGTCAAACCACACGGACACCATGGTGAAGAAGGCACGGTAGTGACTCTTCAACCTCAGGAGACTCTACAGAGGGTTGTACGCTCAGCCGAAAACACCATTGGGTGCTCCCTGCCTGCCCTCCAGGACACCTGCCCTATGAATATTCTACCCTCTCCCCGCCCCACCCCCCAATGGGCACTTACCATGCCCCCACCCCCCAATGGACATTTATCATTGCTACAATTTTTTAAAAATATATATTTTTTTATTACTGTCTCATTCACTTCTCTTTTTTTACCTGCACTGCACTGTTGGAGCTCAGAGATAAACATTCCCTGTCTTAGGTCAGTTAGGATCACCACTTTATTTTAAGAATATGAAATGTCAGAATAATTATTATTTATTTCAGCTTTTATTTCTTTCATCACATTCCCAGTGGGTCAGACGTTTACATACGCTCAATTAGTATTTGGTAGCATTGCCTTTAAAATGTTTAACTTGGGTCAAACGTTTCCGGTAATCTTCCACAAGCTTCCCACAATAAGTTGGGTGAATTTTGGCCCATTCCTCCTGACAGAGCTGGTGTAACTGAGTCAGGTTTGTAGGCCTCCTTGCTCGCACACGCTTTTTCAGTTCTGCCCACAGATTTTCTATAGGATTGAGGTCAGGGCTTTGTGATGGCCACTCCAATACTTTGACTTTGTTGTCCTTAAGCCATTTTGCCACAACTTTGGAAGTATGCTTGGGGTCATTGTCCATATGGAAGACCCACTTGCGAGCAAGCTTTAACTTCCTGACTGATGTCTTAAGATGTTGCTTCAATATATCCACATACATTTCCTTCTTCATGATGCCATCTATTTTGTGAAGTGCACCAGTCCCTCCTGCAGCAAAGTACCCCTACAGCATGATGCTGCCACCCCCCGTGCTTCACGGTTGGGATGGGGTTCTTCGGCTTGCAACCTACCCCTTTTTCCTCCAAACATAACGATGGTCATTATGGGCAGACAGTTCTATTTTTGTTTCGTCAACCAGAGGACATTTCTCCAAAAAGTAAGATCTTCGTCCCCATGTGCAGTTGCAAACCGTAGTCTGGCTTTTATATGGTGGTTATGGAGCAGTGGCTTCTTCCTTGCTGAGCGGCCTTTCAGGTTATGTCGATATAGGACTCGTTTTACTGTGGATATAGATACTTTTGTACCTGTTTCCTCCAGCATCTTCACAAGGTCCTTTGCTGTTCTTCTGGGATTGATTTGCACTTTTTGCACCAAAGTATGTTCATCTCTAGGAGCCAGAACGCATCTCCTTCCTGAGCGGTATGGTGGCTGCGTGGTCCCATGGTGTTTATACTTGCGTACTATTGTTTGTACAGATGAACGTGGTACCTTCAGGCGTTTGGAAATTGCTCCCAAGGATGAACCAGACTTGTGGAGGTCCAAAAAAAAAATTCTGAGGTCTTGGCTGATTTCTTTTGATTTTCCGATGATGTCAAGCAAAGAGGCCCTGAGTTTGAAGGTAGGCCTTGAAATACATCCACAGGTACACCTCCAATTGACTCAAATGATGTCAATTAGCCTATTAGAAGCTTCTAAAGCCATGATATCATTTTCTGGAATTTTACAAGCTGTTTTTAAAGGCACAGTCGACTTCAACTGTACATCTGCGACCCTGTGCATGTGACTAATAAACTAATCTAATCTAATCTGGGCCATTTGGTACTGTGTGTTACTGCAACCTATGAGGAGCACTGATAAGACCAGAAGAGCAAAGACAGCACATAGATTCATCAACAAATATGTGATGTTGATTCTGGGCTGATAGAGGAGCTGATATCCTCTCCTCTGGTCTTCATTAGTCACAGGAATGGGGGTTCAGCACGGCACTGGACTTGTGTGTGTGTATATACAGTGGGGGAAAAAAGTATTTAGTCAGCCACCAATTGTGCAAGTTCTCCCACTTAAAAAGATGAGAGAGGCCTGTAATTTTCATCATAGGTACACGTCAACTATGACAGACAAAATGAGAAAAAAAAATCTAGAAAATCACATTGTAGGATTTTTTATGAATTTATTTGCAAATTATGGTGGAAAATAAGTATTTGGTCAATAACAAAAGTTTCTCAATACTTTGTTATATACCCTTTGTTGGCAATGACACAGGTCAAACGTTTTCTGTAAGCCTTCACAAGGTTTTCACACACTGTTGCTGGTATTTTGGCCCATTCCTCCATGCAGATCTCCTCTAGAGCAGTGATGTTTTGGGGCTGTCGCTGGGCAACACAGACTTTCAACTCCCTCCAAAGATTTTCTATGGGGTTGAGATCTGGAGACTGGCTAGGCCACTCCAGGACCTTGAAATGCTTTTTACGAAGCCACTCCTTCGTTGCCCGGGCGGTGTGTTTGGGATCATTGTCATGCTGAAAGACCCAGCCACGGTTCATCTTCAATGCCCTTGCTGATGGAAGGAGATTTTCACTCAAAATCTCACGATACATGGCCCCATTAATTATTTCCTTTACACGGATCAGTCGTCCTGGTCCCTTTGCAGAAAAACAGCCCCAAAGCATGATGTTTCCACCCCCATGCTTCACAGTAGGTATGGTGTTCTTTGGATGCAACTCAGCATTCTTTGTCCTCCAAACACGACAAGTTGAGTTTTTACCAAAAAGTTCTATTTTGGTTAAATCTGACCATATGACATTCTCCCAATCCTCTTCTGGATCATCCAAATGCACTCTAGCAAACTTCAGACGGGCCTGGACATGTACTGGCTTAAGCAGGGGGACACGTCTGGCACTGCAGGATTTGAGTCCCTGGCGGCGTAGTGTGTTACTGATGGTAGGCTTTGTTACTTTGGTCCCAGCTCTCTGCAGGTCATTCACTAGGTCCCCCCGTGTGGTTCTGGGATTTTTGCTCACCGTTCTTGTGATCATTTTGACCCCACAGGGTGAGATCTTGCGTGGAGCCCCAGATCGAGGGAGATTATCAGTGGTCTTGTATGTCTTCCATTTCCTAATAATTGCTCCCACAGTTGATTTCTTCAAACCAAGCTGCTTACCTATTGCAGATTCAGTCTTCCCAGCCTGGTGCAGGTCTACAATTTTGTTTCTGGTGTCCTTTGACAGCTCTTTGGTCTTGGCCATAGTGGAGTTTGGAGTGTGACTGTTTGAGGTTGTGGACAGGTGTCTTTTATACTGATAACAAGTTCAAACAGGTGCCATTAATACAGGTAACGAGTGGAGGACAGAGGAGCCCCTTAAAGAAGAAGTTACAGGTCTGTGAGAGCCAGAAATCTTGCTTGTTTGTAGGTGACCAAATACTTATTTTCAACCATAATTTGCAAATAAATTCATTACAAATCCTACAATGTGATTTTCTGGAAAAAAAATTCTCAATTTGTCTGTCATAGTTGACGTGTACCTATGATGAAAATTACAGGCCTCTCTCATCTTTTTAAGTGGGAGAACTTGCACAATTGGTGGCTGACTAAATACTTTTTTCCCCCACTGTATTTGGACAATCCCCCCAGAACTGAGTCATACATACTCTATACTGTAGCTACTGGTACCGTACTAGCTACAGTGGCTTGCGAAAGTATTCAACCCCCTTGGCAGTTTTCCTATTTTGTTACCTTACAACCTGGAATTAAAATTGATTTTGGGTGGTTTGTATCATTTGATTTACACAACATGCCTACCACTTGAAGATGCAATATATTTTTTGTGTGTGAAACAAACAAGAAATAAGACAAAAAAACTGAAAACTTGAGCGTGCATAACTATTCACCCCCCCTTCAAGTTGGATGGGTTCCGCTGGTGTACAGCAATCTGTAAGTCATACCACAGATTCTCAATTGGATTGAGGTCTGGGCTTTGACTAGGCCATTCCAAGACATTTAAATGTTTCCCCTTAAACCACTCGGGTGTTGCTTTAGCAGTAGGCTTAGGGTCATTGTCCTGCTGGAAGGTGAACCTCCGTCCCAGTCTCAAATCTCTGGAAGACTGCAACATGTTTCCCTCAAGAATTTCCCTGTATTTAGCGCCATCCATCATTCCTTCAATTCTGATCAGTTTCCCAGTCCCTGCCGATGAAAAACATCCCCACAGCATGATGCTGCCACCACCATGCTTCACTGCGGGGATGGTGTTCTCGGGGTGATGAGAGGTGTTGGGTTTGCGTCAGACATAGCGTTTTCCTTGATGGCCAAAAAGCTCAATTTTAGTCTCATCTGACCAGAGTACCTTCTTCCATATGTTTGGAGAGTCTCCAACATGCCTTTTGGCGAACACCAAACGTGTTTGCTTATTTTTTTCTTTAAGCAATGGCTTTTTTCTGGCCACTCTTCCGTAAAGCCCAGCTCTGTGGAATGTACGGCTTAAAGTGGTCCTATGGACATATACTCCAATCTCCGCAGTGGAGCTTTGCAGCTCCTTCAGGGTTATCTTTGGTCTCTTTGTTGCCTCTCTGATTAATGCCCTCCTTTCCTGGTCTGTGAGTTTTGGTGGACGGCCCTCTCTTGGCAGGTTTGTTGTGGTGCCATATTCTTTCCATTTTTTAATAATGGATTTAATGGTGCTCTGTGGGATGTTCAAGGTTTCTGATATATTTTTTTATAACCCAACCCTTATCTGTACTTCTCCACAACTTTGTCCCTGACCTGTTTGGAGAGCTCCTTGGTCTTCATGGTGCCGCTTGCTTGGTGGTGCCCCTTGCATAGTGGTGTTGCAGACTCTGGGGCCTTTCAGAACAGGTGTATATATACTGAGATCATGTGACAGATCATGTGACACTTAGATTGCACACAGGTGGACTTTATTTAACTAATTATGTGACTTCTGAAGGTAATTGGTTGCACCAGATCTTATTCAGGGGCTTCACAGCAAAAGGGGTGAATACATATGCATGCACCCCTTTTCCGTTATTTATTTTTTAGAATCTTTTGAAACAATTTTTTTTCATTTCACTTCATCAATTTGGACTATTTTGTGTATGTCCATTACATGAAATCCAAATAAAAATCCATCTAAATTACAGGTTGTAATGCAAAAAATAGGAAAAACGCCAAGGGGGATGAATACTTTTGCAAGGCACTGTACATGACTGTATCATCACCATCACTAACAGGAGCTTTCTCTCTCTCTCTCTCTCTCTCTCTCTCTCTCTCTCTCTCTCTCTCTCTCTCTCTCTCTCTCTCTGTCTCTCTCTCTCTCTCTCTCTCTCAAGTTCAGGTTTAAACGTGATAAAACAGTCCTACAGAGAGTACGGAGACAGTCTCTTATTGTTTTGTGGGGTATGAGTGTTGGAGAATGCCTCAGTCCATTAGGGTTTGTGTTGGAGGGTCCATTGGCTCATATCTTAGGCAACAACTGTGCCTTGATCAGTGGATGAGGGGAAACTCAGAATGGCCCCACATCTGACTTGGTTTGTCACATACAGTAGGCCTACAGTAGCAGTAGACAGGTGTGAGCTTGGCCAAATCCTCACAGTATAAATAAACATCTTCCAATGGGAGAATTGCTATGATAATATCAGATAACTCACTTAATTTAAAGGACTAGAGTCAGCTTGTTTTACCAGTTTTCTTACTCTTCCAAATACAGTTGTTTCACTAGTCAGACTGCAGATATAGAGCTGATAGTGCTGGCAAGCACTTTTCATACATGAAAAGATAGTATTGCTTCAGACTATTCTAGAAGGGACTGTGGAATGCATTGAAGGTGTGAGGGGTAAAGTCAGCGAGCCCAGGGCTGAGTTCCTGGATATCACTGTACAGTAGATACTGTACTGTCTGCCGGACTGTTACAGCCCAATGGACACTGTGGAAACCAGCACCCTAAAGACCTTCATAAGAGAGGTGATCATGCACATCCACTCAATATGATCTTCAAATGAAATGGTACAGTTGAAGTCGGAAATGTACATACACTTAGGTTGGAGTCATTAAAACTCGTTTTTCAACCACTCCACAAATGTCTTGCCAAAACTATAGCTTGTTAACAAGTCAGTTAGGACATCTACTTTGTGCAGGACACAAGTAATTCTTCCAACAATTGTTTACAGACAGATTATTTCACTTATAATTCACTGTATCACAATTCCAGTGGGTCAGAAGTTTACATACACAAAGTTGACTGTGCCTTTAAACAGCTTGTAACATTCCAGAAAATGATGTCATGGCTTTAGAAGCTTCTAATAGGCTAATTGACATCATTTGAGTCAATTGGAGGTGTACCTGTGGATGTATTTCAAGGCCTACCTTCAAACTCAGTGCCTCTTTGCTTGACATCATGGGAAAATCAAAAGAAATCAGCCAAGACCTCAGAAAAAAAATTGTAGACCTCCACAAGTCTGGTTCATCCTTGGGAGCAATTTTCAAACGCCTGAAGGTACCACGTTCATCTGTACAAACAATAGTACGCAAGTATAAACACCATGCGGAAAGTGCAAATCAATCCCAGAAGAACAGCAAAGGACCTTGTGAAGATGCTGGAGGAAACAGGTACAAAAGTATTTATATCCACAGTAAAACGAGTCCTATATCAACATAACCTGAAAGGCAGCTCAGCAAGGAAGAAGCCACTGCTCCAAAACCACCATAAAAAGCCAGACTACGGTTTGCAACTGCACATGGGGACAAAGATCGTACTTTTTGGAGAAATGTCCTCTGGTCTGATGAAACAAAAATGGAACTGTTTGGCCATAATGACTCAGTTACACCAGCTCTGTTAGGAGAAATGGGCCAAAATTCACCCAACTTATTGTGGGAAGCTTGTGGAAGGCTACCCGAAACGTTTGACCCAAGTTAAACAATTCAAAGGCAATACTACCAAATACTAATTGAGTGTATGTAAACTTCTGACCCACTGGGAATGTGATGAAAGAAATAAAAGCTGAAAGAAATCATTCTCTCTACTATTATTCTGACATTTCACATTCTTAAAATAAAGTGGTGATCCTCACTGACCTAAGACAGGGAATTTTTACTAGGATTAAATGTCAGGAATTGTGAAAAACTGAGTTTAAATGTATTTGGCTAAGGGGTATGTAAACTTCCGACTTCAACTGTATCTTATATGAGTGGGACTGCATTTTCACAAACCCCTTTTTACCCAGTGATGACTTATTAGTCTTTTGTCTGTGTCATCGTGATCATCTTGTGGTTATTGAAAGCCCTGAAATGTGAGACTATTCATTCCCTAATACCTGACTCCTAGTACCTGACTCCTGTTTCCATGGTACCTCTACAAGCTCATTAATGAAGTCATCACATGACCTTGGAAATAACCATGGCAAACAATAACAACAGATGCTGAACATCACCGCTTACGTCACTGTAGGAGCTTGATACCGACCACTCAGTTGATCACTTAGAACGTTTCAATTTATCCATGTGTTTCTAAGGGTAAGAGCTGGGTTCTATTTATTTTAATGTGGCATTAGATGCTTTCTTCTCTCCTGTTCCATCTCCTAACTCCAGCTAGACCACACGTCAGACAGATGTCTCTCTGAACCTGTTCCACTATTAATTATGTCTTTCCATCAGTGCAGGGTTTGGATTTCAGGACATGAATAAAAAAGGATTGTGATCAATCTTCTAATGGCTATACAACTGAAGTTTACAATGGTCTTTGCCGCCTTCCATGAACCGCAAACGTTGAATGTATGTGTATGTATGACATGGCCAAGGATTTAAGACAGGAACATGCAGAAGATGCAGGATATAGGAGGTAGAAACAGGTGGGTGGAGAAGACAGTCAGGTGACTAAATGTTAAATTAGTTAAAATAATGATCCTGATGGAGAGAACTGGGTTTGCATAGCATCTCTCCCATCCCTTAACAACTGTCTTGGTTTCCTGTGCCTGTGTCTTTAGATGGTGTCATCATCTCTTACTACAGTTGATGAGGTTAGAGCCCCTGTCATGTAGTCCTGAGTAGAGTCCTCATCCCTCAACCCCCATCCCCATACTCTCACATCATCTGTTGGAGTGTGACACCAAAGAGCAAAGGAACAGACATTTGTCTCCTTCTCTGTCTCTCTATATCATACCTTCCGTGTACATCCATCCCTTCTACCTCCCTTGGTCCTCCCTGACACCCTCATCATGAGGAACACATGTCCCTCTCCACTCCACCACTCCACGGGCCGGCTCAGTTCAAGGAGCGCCTGCCCTAGTTCTGCAGGGAAGGGAGGATGGAGGATGGGGCAGATGGAAATGCACTCCTATACAGTACATATCCAATATTCATGCCTTAAGTGGCTAAGTTGTTCCGAGTCATTAGTGCACTTACTGGTCTCTCTGACAGCCTTGTCTGAGGCTCATCACTGGCGTTCACTAAAGGCATGTTCCCCTGCAATAAACATGAGCCTGTCAGATAACTGTCCCTCCCCAAACTTTTTTTTCTTAAGAAAACACATTATCTGCCTTAAAAATTTAACAAAATCCATGTTGAGTGAAGGGTGACCAAACATAAATTGGAACAAGATGGAATCCAGGTGATTCAGTCATATAACAGACAACTATTCCATGTTACTTGGTTAAGTGGCAAGTAACTCTTTATCAGGTACAAAGCTCATTCAGTTTAAGTTTTTATCTCCCAAACTTTCCCTGCCTAAGGCTCTCCTCCTCTTCCCTCTCACCACTCCGTCCTCACTGAGGAACAACGGAATAAAATATAAAAATACCAAATGTTCATGTCATTCACTGGATGACTTTAATTTTTACTCCCACAAGAAAAATAAAATAGGAACAATTTGGAATTGTTAAATGAAGAATGAAGTACAGTGCCTTCAGAAAGTATTCACACCCCTTGACCTTTTCCTCATTTTGTTGTTTTAGAGCCTGAATTGAAAATTGAATAAATTAAGATTTTTTTTGTCACTGGCCTAAAAGCAATACGCCATAATGTCAAAGTGGAATTATGTTTCTACATTTTTTGACTAATTAAAAATGAAAAGCTGAAATGTCTTGAGTCAATAAGTATTCAACCACTTTGTTATGGCAAGCATAAATAAGTTCAGGAGTTACAATTAGCTTAACAAGTAATATAATTAGAAGCATGAACTCAGTCTGTGGCAAAGAAATGAACTTCATGTCCTGAATACAAAGTGTTATGTTTGGGGCAAATCCAATACTATTTTCAAGCATAGTGGTGGCTGCATTATGTTATGGGTATGCTTGTAATCATTAAGGACTGGGGAGTTTTTCAGGAAACGGAATGAAGCTAAGCACAGGAATCCTAGAGGAAAACCTGGTTCAGTCTGCTTTTCACCAGACACTGGAAGATTAATTCACTTTTCAGCAGGACAATAACCTAAAACACAAGGCCAAATCTACACTGTTGCTTATCAAGAAGACAGTGAATGTTCCTGAGTGGCCGAGTTACAGTTTTGACTTAAATTTATTTGAAAATCTATGGCAAGACCTGAAAATGGTTCAACAATGACCAACAACCAGTTTGACAGAACTTGAAGAATTTTGAAAATAATAAATGGACAAATGTTGCACAATCCAGGTCTAGAAAACTCTTAGAGCCTTACCCAGAAAGATAAGATATTTCTGTATTCAATTTTCAATAAATGTGCAAAAATGTCTAAAAACATGTTTTCACTTTGTCATTATGTGGTATTGTGTGTAGATGGGTGAGACATCTATTTTTTTTTTCAGCCTGTACCACAACCAAAAGTGGAATAAGTCAAGGGCTATGAATAGTTTCTGAAGGCATTGTATGTTTTTAGAGCATACTTTTTCACATTCACATCAGACCACCTCATCAGACCATCTCAACATAAACTCACTCACAACATAAACATTTATGTAGGCATGAGGCCTACCAAGATTCCAGTGGCGGTCAGTGCCATTTAAGATGATGGAGGATGATGTTTTTATGAGCATGATCATTTTTTGTAATCAAGGTGACAGACAGTGACACATTCAATACTGTCTTGCACACTCTTGCCTGCATCTAGCTGATCTAGGGTGTAATCATTAGTCCAACAGTTGCAAATGAGAGTCTCTATTAGACAAATTCAGGTACGTTTATCCCCGTTTTGTTGCGTTTGCTTCCGTTTCCGTTTTTTTCAACAGAATCGGCGGAATGACTACACCCCTGATCACAGGCAAACAGTTCACTTTCATAGCAGCCACATAAAAACAGCATGATCACTTTGTTTGTTGTATTTATAATTCCTTCTCGCAACTATCTCCTCTCACCTTTTCCCTTCGATTGTGGACTTCAGTGCACAACGCATTTACATTTACATCATTTAGCAGACGCTCTTATCCAGAGCGACTTACAAATTGGTGCATTCAACTTATGATAGCCAGTGGGACAACCACCTTTAAAAAAAAAAAAAAATTATGGGGGTGGGGGAAGAAGGATTACTTTATACTATTCCAGGTATTCCTTAAAGAGGTAGGGTTTCAAGTGTCTCCGGAAGGTGGTCAGTGACTCCGCTGTCCTGGCGTCGTGGGGGAGCTTGTTCCACCATTGGGGTGCCAGAGCAGCGAATAGCTTTGACACATCAGCTGTTACCAGTCGAAAAAACCTTTCCAAGCCAAACCTTCATATCATGACCGCTAAACGCTACAAACAGCCTACATCGTTGTTACATCATAGTCAACTAGAACTACTAGAACTAACATGTTAGTAAACCCGCTACAATCATGTAGTACAGTGTACAGTCAGAAAGCAGTTTAGCAATTACACCAGCGGGCCCGGTGGCAATAAATTAATAAAACCAAAAGCTTACCTTGACTTGGAAGAGTTCCAGTGTTGGACAGCCATAGCCAGCTAGCTAACGAAGCATCCTTCTCTGTTTGAGCTGGGTGTTTGAGTAGGCTAAACTTGCTAGCTGCATTTGCTACTAAGTGAAAGTTAAAGTTAAATACAACCAAAAATAGCTCTCTCTTTGAGTGAACTACTCACCACATTTTATGGCGGCAGGTAGCTTAGTGGTTAAGAGCATTGTGCCAGTAACCGAAAGGTCGCTGGTTCTAATCCCCGAGCCGACTAGGTTAAATATCTGTCGATGTGCCCTTGAGCAAGGCACTTAACCCTAATTGCTCTTGTAAGTCGCTCTGGATAAGAGCGTCTGCTAAATTACGTAAATGTAAAAAAATGTTATGCACTACAGTGTTAGCTAGCTGTATCTTATGCTTTCAGTACTAGATTAATTCTCTGATCCTTTGATTGGGTGGACAACTTGTCAGTTCATGCTGCAAGAACTCTGATAGGTTGGAGGACGTCCTCCAGAAGTTGTCATAATTACTGTGTAAGTCTATGGAAGGGGTTGAGAACCATGAGCCTCCTAGGTTTTGTATTGAAGTCATTGTACCCAGAGGAGGACAGAAGCTAGCTGTCCTACACCATGGTGCTACCCTACAGAGTTCTGCTGAGGCTACTGTAGATATCCATTGCAAAACAGTGTTTTAATCAATTATTTGGTGACATGTGAATATATGTAGTATAGTTTTATCTAAAAAGGATAACTTTTTTAATGTTTCACTATTTTGATTTTTATGAAATTCACTGAGGAGGATGGCCCTCTCCTTCCTACTCTGAGGAGCCTCCACTGCAAGATTCTTTCTTTAAGGTCAGAGCTCAGTATTAATGGGATCCTATCTGACACCTAAGACACAGAGACTCCTCTAACACTGCTTTTTGTCTAAAGGCCAAATGTATGTACTATCTATCTCTGTGCCCAGCACAGAAGCTCCTGCCTGGTCGGTCAGCCGGTTGGTCGGTCACTGACACCATTTGTCTCCATAACAAGCCTTGGTAAACAACGAGCCATGCAGGCAGCCCACCTGCTGGAGCCATTATGGGGCCTGGTGATGGCTAGCCACACTGCAGTGGAGGCAATTAGGGCTTGAGGGAGAACCATAAATCTCCATAAAGCTCTCCCAGCCCCTCTCCCCCCACTCTCCTTGACCATGGAGATAATGCATCTATCTCATTCTCTGGAGCCCCCAGAGGACTAGGCAGACTGGGAAACGAGAGCTCCTTCTTTGTCATCCAGCTTAGCAGTTGTACTCCATATTGGAGGAGTCAATCACACGAGCCAGACAGAGACTAAAAGGGCAGTAGAGTGTGAGGAAAGGTATGGGAAAATAGACACAATTGGAATAGCTGCTTTAAGTGTTTGGTTAAGTGAGGGCTAGGCAGCCCTCAGTGTGGCTGAGGGACTTTAACACTGAAAATCCTTAAGTCTCCCTCTGGTCGTTGTAGAAATTCAGTTTCTTGTACTTTTAAACAAAGAAGGTTGAGGTCTAATCTTTGTTCTCTCATCCTTTGCTTTGACCTGACAGTGTCTGTCCCCCGCAAATGCTAGAGTCTAAGATATCATATACTGTATGTTATGCTCGATCCGCACAATGACCTACATGAATTTCAGTAAGGAAACAACAGAGATGATTCTAGCTACTGTCATCGTTTACATTTCTACTGTACTTTATACTGTAGAAATGACTACATGCTTTCTAGTACAGTTTTAGAAAAAAGTCACCCTTATATCTATAGTGTGTATTGCATAGGCCAAATATTAAGTTCTGCTTTTCTGATATATCAAATACTTATGTCATGCAATAAAATGCAAATTAATTACTTAAAAATCATACAATGTGATTTTCTGGATTTTTGTTTTAGATTCCGTCTCTCACAGTTGATGTGTACCTATGATAAAAATTACAGACCTCTACATGCTTTGTAAGTAGGAAAACCTGCAAAATCGGCAGTGTATCAAATATTTGTTCTCCCCACTGTATGTCCATAGGACCACTTTAAGCCGTACACTCCACAGAGCTGGGCTTTACGGAAGAGTGGCCAGAAAAAAGCCATTGCTTAAAGAAAAAAATAAGCAAACACGTTTGGTGTTCGCCAAAAGGCATGTTGGAGACTCCCCAAACACATGGAAGAAGGTACTCTGGTCAGATGAGAGTAAAATTGAGCTTTTTGGCCATCAAGGAAAACGCTATGTCTGGCGCAAACACAACACCTCTCATCACCCTGAGAACACCATCCCCACAGTGAAGCATGGTGGTGGCAGCATCATGCTGTGGGGATGTTTTTCATCAGTAGGGACTGGGAAACTGGTCAGAATTGAAGGAATGATGGATGGCGCTAAACACAGGGAAATTCTTGAGGGAAACATGTTGCAGTATTCCAGAGATTTAAGACTGGGACGGAGGTTCACCTTCCAGGACAATGACCCTAAGCATACTGCTAAAGCAACACCCGAGTGGTTTAAGGGGAAACATTTAAATGTCTTGGAATGGCCACGTCAAAGCCCAGACCTCAAATCCAATAAAGAATCTGTGGTATGACTTAAAGATTGCTGTACACCAGCGGAACCCCTCCAAGTTGAAGGAGCTGGAGCAGTTTTGCCTTGAAGAATGGACAAAAATCCCAGTGGCTAGATGTGCCAAGCTTATAGAGACATACCCCAAGAGACTTGCAGCTGTAATTGCTGCAAAAGGTGGCTCTACAAAGTAGAGTAGTTATGCACGCTCCAGTTTTCTGTTTTTTTGTCTTATTTCTTGTTTTTTTCACACATTTGTTTTTTTTGCATCTTCAAAGTGGTAGGCATGTTGTGTAAATCAAATGATACAAACCACCCAAAATCAATTTTAATTCCAGGTTGTAAGGCAACAAAATAGGAAAACTGCCAAGGGGGGTGAATACTTTCGCAAGCCTCTGTATATGCACTACCACTCCACCATTTGTAACTAAAATATTATTATTGTATTTTCATTGCATTCATGATTGATTACATTTGGAAGTCCATGACATTATATGTAAATAACAGACTTATAATCACAAGATCCTAATCAGTAACATTTCAATCCATGCCCCAATCATGTAACTGTTGTTGTTTGGATCAAGTTCGACATGTCTCTCAGCACACGGCTTAGATCAAAGTAAAACAAATCTAATCACATTTTATTTGTCACATGCTTCGTAAATAACAGGTGTAGACTAACTGTAAAATGCCTACTTACAGGCCCTTAGCAACAATGCAGAGAGAAAGAAAATAGAGAAATAGAAAGTAGTAACAAGTAATAATAAAAGTAATAACAAATACACAATGAGTAACGATAACTTGGCTATGTACACTGGGTACCAGTACCGAGTTGATGTGCAGGGGTACAAGGTAATTGAGGTAGATACTGTATGTACACACAGTGCCTTCAGAAAGTATTGACACCCCTTGACTTTTTCCACATTTTGTTGTTACAGCCTGAATTTAAAATTGATTCAATTGAGATTTTTTTTCGCTGACCTACACAAAATAACCCATAATGTCAAAGTTGAATAATGTTTTTCAATTTATTTACAAATTAATAAAAAATGAAAAGCTGAAATGTCTTGAGTCAATAAGTATTCAACCCCTTTGTTATGGCAAGCCTAAATAAGTTCAGGAAAAATGTGTTTAACAAGTCACATAATAAGTTGCATGGACTCTGTGTGCAATAATAGTGTTTAACATCATTTTTGAATGACTATCTCTCTCCATATTTTCAAGCATACTGGTGGCTGCATCATGTTATGGGTATGCTTTAATCTTTAAAGACTGGGGAGTTTTTCAGGATAAAAAAATTAATGGAATGGAGCTAAGCACAGAGGAAAACCTAGAGGAAAACCTGGTTCAGTCTGTTTTCCACCAGACACTGGGAGATTAATTCACCTTTCAGCAGGACAATAACCTAAAAAACAAGGCCAAATCCACACATGCTTACCAAGATGACAGTGAATGTTCCTGAGTGGCCAAGTTACATTTTTGAAAATATATCGCAAGACCTGAAAATGGTTGTTTAGCAATGATCAACAACCAATTTGATAGAGCTTGAAGAATTTTGAAAAGAATAATGAGTAATGTTATACAATCCAGGTGTAGAAAGCTCTTAGAGAATTACCCAGAAAAATGACAATAAATCCATTTTAATCCCACTTTGTAACACAACAAAATGTGGAGGGGTGTGAACACTTTCTGAAGGCACTGAGTGCACAAAACAGTTGTGTCAAATTGGCTGGATGTCCTTTGGATGGTGGACCATTCTTGATAAACATGGGAAACTGTTGAGTGTGAAAAACCCAGCAGTGTTGCAGTTCTTGACACACACACATACACACACACACACTGTCTGTGGAAACTGTATGTGTTTGTGGGAAACACAAGGGGTGTTATTACCATCTTCGATTGACCTACAGAAGCAACAATTCTGGTAAAACCACATGTGGAGGTGGCAACACTACTCATTCCCTCCCCCTCTTTCCCTCCTGTTTTTTCTCTTTCTCCACTTTAGTGGTGCGATATCACTTTACCGGGTCACCAGATTTCCCAGAGTCATGGAGGGGACACGTCACCCACATCTTGCCTTCTTTACCTCTTGAACTGTCAGACATTTCCCCTGGTATAGCCAAAGACTGGCAGCTGTCATTTTCACCTCCCACTTATTAAACAAGGAAACCAAAAAGGCTAGTACCCGTAGTGTGGTGAAAGTAAAAGGCGAGTAATGGAGGGAAGCTTTGTAGAGCAACTCATCAAAGTTTAATGATAGAGTAATTGGTTTGTAACTGTAACACTTACTAGGCCATCAATAATGACCAAGCAGGTTTGGGTAAAGTTACCTAGCCGGGATCAGGGGTGATTGTGGTAGGGTTACAGAGACAGTATCAGCTGAATGGGAGTGCAGTTATGTTGGACAAATATTTATACGTGTCACGTTACTGGAACACTAACTAGGGGAGACAAGAATAGGCAGGGTGATTGAGAAGTCAAATACACATGTACTACATTTCTATCTTATCTACAGATCTACGGATGGGTAATTTACGGACGAAAGACAGGAAATACCTAAAAGAAATGCGAGCTTAAGTATCAGACTAACCTTATTTCATTTTGATGCTAACCAGGGTAAATATTCTTTATGTAACAAGATTAAGGTTAGAATTGAAATATTTTAAGCAATGTTTTCAACAGCTTATCAGGGATGAGTCTATCTACTGTATCAAATCCTTTCAAAGCAGGCACTGGAGCTTGTCCTTGGACTACAGCCCAAAGAAATGTATTAGTAAAGACGCTATGCAAGTGACGGGCAGTCGGTCCCGCTTTAAATGGCGTTCAGTTTATAAAGGCTTCATAAAGCCTTCATAAACACTACATAAATGTCTTACAAAGCATCTATAACTGAATGTCATGCTTTATAAAGGGTTCATAAATGTAGCATAACTGTGACATAATCACCAATGTCAAATGTGACATAACCCACTATGTCGAATATTTGATACAAACATGTGCTTTATAAAGGGTGACATGTTGTGCTGAAGGATGGCATACGCTCTAAAGTGATGTCATGTTAGTCACATTACACCTATTCTCGTTCCCAGACACTTCTGCCCAAATGTGCGGAAGGTCTGGTGGACCAACGCATCAAACTTGGCCTTCATTAGTTAGGCTTCGGTTTAAAATAAAATGTTAAGAAGATAAATTGTGGAAATGGGAAGGGTTTATCCATAATTATGAATTTTTGACTGTGTTTAATACAAATACTTTACTCAGTAAGGTCACTCCTATAGAATTATATGGTCACTCCCACTAAGGCCAACTCTGAATGGTTGATATCCCAGGCTTAAATGTGCTGCGTGTGCAATAGCCTGGGGATGACGTTACACCAAGAAACACTTACCTTGATGAAAGCCCCCAACCTAAAGAAATTGAAAGTGGCTTTCATATGGAACCAAGTTACATGTTCCACAGTACACAAACACGGACACAACAAAAACGAGCCATACCGCACGGTGCTGGGCCCAGTCAGGTCTTTGACACATTCACCCACTACCCCGCTGAAAGATCAGCCACAAAATGTTGTCACCATTGTAACAGGTTGTAATCAAGCCCTGGTCTCCAGCATGGGAACAGAAGAGGAATACCTGGTGCGGTAGTCTCAGGTTGGACAACTCCAAATCATTTTGGTTCTGACACACACACACACACACACACACACAAACACCACCTTTGCAGGTTCATCAACTATTTAAATACCTCTCACACCCTACAATAACCTGTGGATCATGATAGAACCTTCATAAATTAGCAAAACGTTAATAAGAAATGTATTGACACTTTATGTAGTGTCCTGTAACATTAGTTTGAAGTGAGACACCTTCGGTCATTCATAACACATCCATAAATACTCTATATCATATGAATCTGTACTTACTATAAAGTCAGACATCTTTGGTCATTCATAACAAGAGTTACCTCTGCTGCAGCGGATATACGTTCATTAGAGTTACCAGCCTCAGAAATTGCAGCCCAAATAAATGCTTCACAGAGTTCAAGTCACAGACACATCTCAACATCAACTGTTCAGAGGGGACTGTGTGAATCAGGCCTTCATGGTCAAATTGCTGCAAAGAAAGCACTACTAAAGGACAATATTAATAAGAAGAGACCTGCTTGGGCCAAGACACGAGCAATGGACATTAGACCGGTGGAAATTTGTCCTTCGGTCTGGAGTCCAAATTGGAGATTTTTGGTTCCAACTGTCGTGTCTTTGTGAGAAGCAGTGTGGCTGAATGGATGATCTCCGTATGTGTATTTCCCACCGTAAAGCATGGAGGAGGAGGTGTTATGGTGTGGGGGTGCTTTTTTGGTGACACTGTCTGTGATTTATTTAGAATTCATGGCACACTTAACCAGCATGGCTACCACAGCATTCTGCAGCGATACGCCATTCCATCTGGTTTGGGCTTAGTGGGACTGTTTTTCAACAGGACAATGACCCAACACACCTCCAGGCTGTGTATGGGCTATTTGACCAAGAAGGACAGTAATGGAGTGCTGCATCAGATGACCTGGCCTCCACAATCCCCCGACCTCAACCCAATTGAGATGGTTTGGGATGAGTCTGATGGCAGAGTGAAGGAAACGCAGCCAACAAGTGCTCAGCATATGTGAGAACTCCTTCAAGACTGTTGGAAAAGCATTCCAGGCGAAGCTGGTTGAGAGAATGCCAAGAGTGTACAAAGCTGTCATCAAGGCAAAGGGTGGCTCTTTTGAAGAATATATTTTGATATTTTTAACACTTTTTTGGTTACTATATAATTCCAAATGTGTTATTACAAAGTTTTGATGTCTTCACTATTATTCTACAATGTAAAAATAAAGAAAAACCCTTGAATGAGTTGGTGTGTCCAAACTTTTGACTGGTGCTGTATATGCAAAATAATTGTCTAAAATAATTGTCTTTTTTTCATATTTAAGTGACATTAGCATTAAGTGTAGGTTTTAAAACATGTTCCAGGGTCAAATAAATGCCCCCAATGCCAATCACTGTATATGGAATACACAGGAGGTTGGTGACACCTTAATTGGGGAGGACGGGCTCGTGGTAATGGCTGGAGCGGAATCAGTGGAATAGTATCATAAAATACATCAAAGACATGGTTTGATGCCATTCCATTCGATCTGTTCCAGCCATTATTATGAGCCGTCCTCCTCTTAGCAGCCTCCACTGATGGAATATATATTGGCTTAGAGCAAGAACTATTCTGGGTGCTGTAGTAAAAGTATTGTAGGGAATACTCACTAGGGTCTGTAGAATGTATATATGGTGTCATTTCATGGGGCTCTGAATATTTTTTTTCATTTAGCAGACGCTCTTATCCAGAGCGACTTACAGGAGCAATTAGGGTTAAGTGCCTTGCTCAAGGGCACATCGGCAGATTTGTCACCTAGTCGGCTCGGGGATTAGAACCAGCGACCTTTCGGTTACTGGCACAACGCTCTTAACATTTACATTTCATTTACATTACATTTACGTCATTTAGCAGACGCTCTTATCCAGAGCGACTTACAGTTAGTGAATACATATATTTTTTTATACTGGCCCCCCGTGGGAATCGAACCCACAACCCTGGCGTTGCAAACACCATGCTCTATCAACTGAGCTACATCCCTGCCGGCCATTCCCTCCCCTACCCTGGACGACGCTGGGCCAATTGTGCGCCGCCCATGAGTCTCCCGGTCGCGGCCGGCTGCGACAGAGCCTGGATACGAACCAGGATCTCTAGTGGCACAGTTAGCACTGCGATGCAGTGCCTTAGACCACTGCGCCACTCAGGAGGAACTAAGCTACCTGCCGCCCCACATAATACGGAGTGTTGCTGGCCTTTTACTCCCCCCATTCCATTGGCAGCTGAATCACATCACGTGTGCCTACTGCACTATAGAAAATCTGTTAACCAAACAACAGTGCAGGGCATGCTCACTGAAGGGCAACTACACTAAAAAATCTAAGTTTCTTAGATTTTTTCCAGACCTCAAAAGTCATCCCCTGATGTGGTTTAAGCATTGTTGTGAACACAGAAAATCCAATGTTGTTGTTTTTCTATTAAAAAAGTGTTTATAAAATGGGAGAAACTACAAGAAATGGGGGAAAACATGGATGGTTATGTCACACAGTTATGCCACATTTATGAACCCTTTATAAAGCATGATATACGGTTATAGATGATTTGTAACACATTTATGTAGTATTTAAAGCGGGGCCAGGTAGACGTAATAAAATTGTATAAAGACTTTCACCAAATTTGGAAGAGTCTAATATAATTAAGTGACATAAATATTAGATTTCTTTCCTACCTCTCACACTAATGAAAAAGCTTTTCCAAGTTTGTTCATATTGCATTATTGTATTATTGTATTGAGAGGGTCTGTTTTTCCTAAAGGGGACAGAAGATCCTTGAATATAACCAGACTGCATCACAGTGCCTTTAAAAGTTTTAATAAATATACATTTCAACTTTACGTGCCAGTGCAAAAATGTAAAAGCTATTACTTTGGACCAAAAAAATAACAAGGGGAATTTTCCAACTTTATGATTCTTCTTTACATTAATCCATTCCTCTGTGAAATCTGGTTTATGTGTGAGCTTTCTCCCCAAGGTTTTCCCAGTTAAACGGAGCACTGAGGACCTAATGGAAGGAGCAATACATTTACCGCCCATTTACCGCCCAGCATTCCAAGCAGTCACCTCCAATTCCATACTGGATCACCCCTTCAGACACTAGTGGCTTCTAAAACATCAGGCTGCACTGCATTGCCATAAATATATCCCTTAGATCACGCATTAGCACGGACTACAACTTTAAACATCCTCAAAACACCAATGAGTATTAATTTTTTGTTTTTTGTTTTTGTCAAGTGAATTATGTGGCGGAGGAGTGAGAGAGAGGGTAGATTTTGCTGTATGTCTCAATGGGTAAAATTTAAAGCAGCACATGTCTGATGAAAAGGTTTTTGGGGCCGGGTAGAACATTGGGAAATCAAGACATGAGTGGCGATTGAGTAACTCTGATCAGGTGGTGGGGCCATGTGACCCTTTATCAGAATGAGCAATGTCAGAGTCCGGAATATAAATATATATACAGTGCCTTCAGAAAGTATTCATACCCCTTGACTTATTCCAGATTTTGTTGTGTTGCAGCTTGAATTCAAAATGGATTCAATATATTTTGTTCTCACCCATCAACACACAATACCCCATAATGACAAAGTGAAAACATATATATATATCTTTTCTAATTGATTGAAAACGAAATACAGAAATATCACATTTACATAAGTGTTCACACCCCTGTGTCAATACTTTGTAGAAGCTCCTTTGGCAGCGATTACAGCTGTGAGTCTTTCTGGACAAGTCTCTAAGAGCTTTCCACACCTGGATTGTGCAATATTTGTCCATAATTTTTTTGAAATTCTTCAAGCTCTGACAAATTGATTGTTGATCATTGCTAGACAATCATTTTCAGGTCTTGCCATAGATTTAAGTCAAAACTGTAACTCGGCCACTCAGGAACATTCACTGTCTTCTTGGTAAGCAACTCCAGTGTAGATTTGGCCTTGTGTTTTAGGTTATTGTCCTGCTGAACGGTGAATTCATCTCCCAGTGTCTGGTGGAAAGCAGACTGAACTAGGATTTTGTCTGTGCTTAGCTCCATTCCGAAAAACTCCCCAGTCCTTAACGATTACAAGCATACTGTCAGCGTCTGGGTGAAGTGGTGAAACGGAATCAGGCGCAGGACACAGAACTGAGAAAAGAATGGCTTTACTAAACACAAAGTAAACCATATCAAACCCTCCACGCAGGGAAGAGCAAAACAACAGCTCATCAGACGACGTAACAACAAACAATCACGCACAAACCCAGGAGGGAAAACAGAGGTAATATAGGGAAACCAATAAGCCTAATGAGTAACAGGTGTGAGTAATAAAGACAGGACTAGTGTGACACAGAAACATCGATCGGTGGCAACTAGTACTCCGGTGACGACAAACGCCGAAGCCTGCCCGAGCAAGGAGGAGGAGGAGTATCCGTGACACATACCCATAACATGAAGCAGCCACCACCATGCTTGAAAATATGGAGAGTGGTACTCAGCAATGTGTTGTATTAGATTTGCCAAAAACACTTTGCATTCAGGTCGAAAAAAGTAATTGCTTTGCCACATTTTTTGCAGTATTACTTTAGTGCCTTGTTGCAAACAGGATGCATGTTTTGGAATATTTTTATTATGTACAGGCTTCCTTCTTTTCACTCTGTCAATTAAGTTAGTATTGTGGAGTAACTTCAATGTTGTTGATCGGTTTTCAGTTTTCTCCTATCACAGCCATTAAACTCTGTAACTGTTTTAAAGTCACCATTGGGCTCATGGTGAAATTCCTGAGCGGTTTCCTTCCTCTCCGGCAACTGAGTTGTTGACTGGGTGTATTGATACACCATCCAAAGTGTAATTAATAACTTCACCATGCTCAAAGGGATATTCAATGTCTGCTTCTTTTTTTTTTTTTTTTACCCATATACCAATAGGTGCCCTTCTTTGCGAGGCATTGGAAAACCTCCCTGGTCTTTGTGGTTGAATCTGTGTTTGAAATGGATTGATTGATTTAATTTATTAGACCCTTTTTACAAATAAATACATAAGGGTGCTCCAGCCAGTGTCACCTCCACATACAATTTAAGGAAATCATCAAGGATAACACAATAAAGCTTAAAAGCTTATTTCCATGGTGTTCCTTTTGAAGAAGGAAGGGGGAACGGGGAATGCAACAAGGTTAGGCGGCAATTGTAGCGGCAACAGACAATGACAGACAAAATTGTTGTTTGTTTCATAACATGAGATAATTAGTAACATTTACTTTCCTAATAAACAACTATGGACAGGTACATCTCCCTTGTCTCGCATACCCTTAATATATAAAACAATCAATCCCTAATATATACAAGGCAAATCACAATATGATAAACAACAGGCACCAAAAGGCAGATCATATGCTATCCCGGGCACTGCTCGACTGAGGGACCTTACAGATAATTGTATGTGTGGGGTACAGAGATGAGGTATTCATTCAACAATCATGTTAAACACTGTTATTGCACACAGAGTGAGTCCATGTGTCACGACTTCCGCCGAGGCTGCCCCCCCTCCTGATTCGGGCAGGCTTCGGCGTTCGTCGTCACCGGAGTACTAGCTAATGCCGATCCCATTCTCATCACTCCACTTGTCATGTCTTGTCAATCACACACACCTGGTGCTCATTCCCCTAATTAGTATGTGTATAAGTGTTCCCTCTGTTCCCCTTGTCTTTCTGAGTGATTGTTTTGTTGTGAGAGCGTGTAGCTCGGTTGAGCTACATTTCACTGTGTTATTGCCAAGGTGGATGTTTTCCCTTGTACGGTTTCGTTTGACGCTTGGGGCGTTTGATTTATGCAAACGGATTAAACTCTGGACTTCGGAATTTTACCTCCTGCGCCTGACTCCTTCTTTCACACCTCGTCACACCATGCAACCTATTATTATATTTTTACTCCTGAACTTATTTAGGCTTGCCATAACAAAGGGGTTCAATACTTATTCACTCAAGATATTTCAGCTTTTCATTTTTTATTAGTTCATAAAACAAACAAAAATCCACTTTGACATTATGGGGTATTGTGTGTAGGCCACAAAAAATCTCAATTTAAACCATTTTAAAGTCAGGTTGTAACACAATAAAATGTGAAAAAAGTACTTTCTGAAGGAACTGTACAGTATATGTATATAATGGTGTGTATAGAGGGTATGGACAGCATATGAATAGAACATATGTGTACAGCAGTAGTTATATAGGATGAGCCTTGAATAGAATACAGTATATACACTGTGTATACCAAATCTTAGGAACACCTTCCTAATATTGAGTTGCACCCCCTTTTGCCCTCAGAACAGCCTCAATTCGTCAGGGTATCTACAATGTGTCGAAAGCGTTCCACAGGGATGCTGGCCCTTGTTGACTTCAATGTTTCCCACAGTTGTGTGAAGTTGGCTGGATGTCCTTTGGGTGGTGAACCATTCTTGATACACAGGGGAAACTGTTGAGCATGAAAAACCCAGCAGCGTTGCAGTTCTTGACACAAATCAGTGCGCCTGGCACCTACTACCATATCCCGTTTAAAGGCACTTAAATATTTTGTCTTGCCCATTCACCCTCTGAATGGCACACATACACAATCCATGTCTCAATTGTCTCAAGGCTTAAAAATTATTCCTTAACCTGTCTCCTCCCCTTCATCTACACTGATTGAAATGGATTTAACATCAATAAGGGACCATAGCTTTCACCTTGATTCACCTGTACAGTCTGTCATGGAAAGAGCAGGTGTTCCTAATGTTTTGTATACTCAGTGTACATGTGAAGTGGGTAAAACTGTATGTAAACATAATTAAAGTGACCAGTGTTCAATGACTACTGTATGTACATAGGGCAGAAGTCTCTAAGGTGCAGGGCAGGGTACTGGGTGGAGGCCAGCTAGTGGGGACTATTTAACAGTCTGATGGCCTGGAGATAGAAGCTATTTTTCAGTCTCTTGGTCCCAGCTTTGATGCACCGGTACTGTCTCCACCTTCTAGATGGTAGCGGGGTGAACAGGCCGTGGCTCGGGTGGCTGAGGTCCTTGATGATCTTCTTGGCCTTCCTGTGACACCGGGTGCCTGGAGGGCAGGCAGTGTGCCCCCGGTGATGCGTTGGGCTGACTGCACCACCCACTGGAGAGCCCTGCAGTTGCGGACGGTGCAACTCCTGAGGTTGAAGAGGCGCTGTTGCGCCGCCTTCACCACACGGTCTGTGTGGATGGACCATTTCAGGTCTTCAGTGATGTGCACGCTGAGAACTTGAAGCTTTTCACCCTCACCACAGCTTTTGGTGGTTTGCTGATAAAAAATGGTGACACATGGAAAATAATTACTAACAGATCTGCACAAGGACAACTAGAAAAGGTATTACTCAGGGTGGTGAAGTTCAGCCAGACAATAACACCCACACTTCTCTCCAGCTTGATGTTCTCTTTCACAAAGAGAAAGTGTGTCACATATTCAGGACATTGATCCCATTTCATGAATCCCATATCACAACTCTAATATCCGCACTCTCTTTCATTGTAGCAAAGCGGTTTAATTGAGACATGGCTACATTTAACTGCCTTTGCAATTGCTTCCTTTGTCAAATGTCATGGGTTCTAGCCAATCGTGCTGCTGATGCAAAACAGAAAGAGAGACAGAGGAATGGTGTAATGTAGTATTGGTCAGATAAGAACCACATTCTTGCTAGCAGCAAAACAGAGATCTGTGAGTCAATGGAAAGATATGGGATTAAGTCTGTTGACTGGGATCCAGAGAGCGAGAGAGAGACAGCTGGAGAAAGATAATGCCTCTGCCGAACTAGAAGTCTAATTCTGGGGGCAACTACTCTAATTAATCTGTCATGTTACAAATTCACAGTTCTGATGAAGGCACGTTTTAGTAAAGCTATTCTGATGAAGGCAAGTTTTAGTAAAGCTATTCTGATGAAGGCACGTTTTAGTAAGGCTATTCTGATGAAGGCATGTTTTAGTAAAGCTATTTTGCTGAAGGAATGTTTTAGTAAAGCTATTCTGATGAAGGCGTGTTTTAGTAAAGCTACATGTTTGTTGGTTTTCATCATTTCTCCATCACCTCTTCCTTTATTCTTTCCTCCTTTTCTCCACCTATATTACCTCAATCTGCCCCTCCCTCCTTTCCTCTGCCCCCCTCCTCCTCCTTCTCTCTCTCTTCCTCTGTGATATATTGCTGGCTCCCCTCAGCATTGTGATATTAAACCAAATAAAGATGTGATCAGCTGCGATGCGGCAGGCAGCTGGGCCGCGCCACGCGGGACTTGTCGGAGTCATTAATGAGCGTTGACTAATTGCTCTCCGTTCTAAGGGGAAATGGCACACTGCTGGGGCCCATTCTCCCTCCGTGCTAAGCTTCTTTATTTAAAAAATAATAATTATTAGTCATTTAGCAGACGCTCTTATCCAGAGCGACTTACAGTTAGTGCATACATTATTATTTGTCATACTGTTTCTTCAAACAGACCTCTCTCACTTTTTTATTTTTCCTCCCTTTCTGTTATTTTATCACACTTTCAAGCACTAGCAATATGCCCCATTGCTGACGAGCATAAGCAATATGTTGGGAAAGCCCACCATCCCTAGGGTTATGTCATTAGGAGATGTGTATTATGCCTGATTTAAATGTGACATATGCTGTTGATGAGATACCATATGAAAGCTAAACTGGTGCTTATTAAACCAGATGGGCAAGGTCAGCCTTCAGGAGCATGTCAAAGTTAGCTGTAGTCAGACAAACATCAGACATACAGTATTTCGTAAATAAACACTGCAGTCAGTCAAATATTGGTCCACTGACTGACTGCACAAATTCTGTGTTAATGACCTCGTTCATATTCAAGTGTCAATCAAGACAAAAGGGTAACATTTCATTTTGAAATGCATTATTTATCACCGGATGAATAATAAATCAGCTCATAAACAGGCACTCGTCAACTTGATGGAATGAAATTTACTTCACTGTCCTTGGCTCCTTTTGCCACGCCTCCAGCCAGTAGGATGGATTCCCCAAGTCTTCCGTAATTTGTCTGCTTGAGGTCAGGGCCGAACAAGAGCGTCTCCATTATTGCTATTGATTCCAGGCAGTTAGGATTGATTTCCTCTCTACTTCAACCTCCCTCCCTGGGCTGCTTAGAGTCAGTCATGGCCTGGCTGGATGGGTGGGAGCCCAGCCTTGGGGTGGTGATGGTCTGGCAAATCTGGATCAAACCGGCTTTATCTGCTATATCTATATGTTCATCCTCCACTCCTCCTCCTCAGTCAAATCAAGTCTTTGGTCTGTAACGTTCACACAGAAGCCTGCTGGATCCATCCACAGCTGTTAAGATAGATTTATCACATCTTGTTTCACAGACCTTATCTATCTGTGGAAGGTGTTTAAGAGGATCTGACTTTGCTGCTCCTTTGAGGGACTTATTATTTTGACCCCAACCTCTGGTCCAACTGCTTTTCTCATCTATGGACCTCACAAGGCCCAGTGCATATACTGTAGGTATAGGAAGATTATATACTGTATATATAAGATTTTAAGGTCCAGTGCAGCCATTTTATCTCAATATCGAATCATTTCTGGTTAACAATTAAGTACCTTACTGTGATTGTTTTCAATTAAAATGGTCAAAAATAAACAAAAATAGCTTCTTAGCAAATAGACATTTCTCAAGCAAGAATTTTGCTAGGACTGTCTGGGAATGGGGAGTGGAAAACTAAAAACTATCTGTTATTGGCAGACAGGTTTGGAATGCTCTTTCTTATTGGTCTATTGTACTACATGATGTCACCAGGCAAGACAAAACTCCATCCCACCAAAACAGGCTGAAATTTCAAACAGCTCTTACACTAAAAGGGCATTATCACAATTTTCACAATTTCACATAATTTTTCCAACCTCATAGTGTGGAAATACAGTATATTAAAAAACACAGGAAAATCACGTTTTTGACTGCATTGGGCCTTTAAGTTCCACCAATAATAAGGTAATCGCTCCAAACACAACTGTTCCCTCATACTTAAATACAGTTGAAGTCGGAAGTTTACATACACTTAGGTTGGAGTCATTAAAACTCGTTTTTCAACCACTCCACAAATGGATTGTTAACAAACTATAGTTTTGGCAAGTCGGTTAGGACATCTACTTTGTGCGTGACACAAGTCATTTTTCCAACAATTGTTTACAGACACATTATTTCACTTATAATTCACTGTATCACAATTCCAGTGGATCAGAAGGTTACATGCAGTCAACTTAGTGTGCCTTTAAACAGCTTGGCAAATTCCAGAAAATGATGTCATGGCTTTAGAAGCTTCTGATAGGCTAATTGACATCATTTGAGTCAATTGGAGGTGTACCTGTGGATGTATTTCTTCAAACTCAGTGCCTCTTTGCTTGACATCATGGGAAAATCAAAAGAAATCTGCCAAGACCTCAGGAAAAAAATGGTAGACATCCACAAGTCTGGTTCATCCTTTTGAGCAATTTCAAAAGCCTGAAGGTACCACGTTCATCTGTACAAACAATAGTACGCAAGTATAAACACTATGGGACCATGCAGCCGTCCTACCGCTCAGGAAGGAGACGCATTCTGTCTCCTAGAGATGAACGTACTTTGGTGCGAAAAGTGCAAATCAATCCCAGAACAACAGCAAAGGACCTTGTGAAGATGCTGAAGGAAACAGGTACAAAAGTATCTATATCCACAGAAAAACAAGTCCTATATTGACATAACCTGAAAGGCCACTCAGCAAGGAAGAAGCCACTGCTCCAAAACCGCCATAAAAAAGCCAGACTATGGTTTGCAACTGCACATGGGGACAAAGATCTTACTTTTTGGAGAAATGTCCTCTGGTCTGATGAAACAAAAATAGAATTGTTTGGCCATAATGACCATCGTTATGTTTGGAGGAAAAAGGGGCTAGCTTGCAAGCCGAAGAACACCATCCCAACCGTGAAGCACGGGGGTGGCAGCATCATACTGTGGGCGTACTTTGCTGCAGGAGGGACTGGTGCACTTCACAAAATAGATGGCATCATGAGGAAGGAAAATCATGTGGATATATTGAAGCAACATCTCAAGACATCAGTCAGGAAGTTAAAGCTTGGTCGCAAATGGGTCTTCCAAATAGACAATGACCCCAAGCATACTTACAAAGTTGTGGCAAAATGGCTTAAGGACAACAAAGTCAAGGTTTTGGAGTGGCCATCACAAAGCCCTGACCTCAATCCTGTAGAAAATGTGTGGGCAGAACTGAAAAAGCGTGTGCGATTAAGGAGGCCTACAAACCTGACTCAGTTACACCAGCTCTGTCAGGAGGAATGGGCCAAAATTCACCCAACTTATTGTGGGAAGCTTGTGGAAGGCTACCCGAAACTTTTGACCCAAGTGAAACAATTTAAAGGCAATGCTACCAAATTCTAATTGAGTGTATGTAAACTTCTGACCCACTGGGAATATGATGAAATAAATAAAAGCTGAAATAAATCATTTTCTACTATTATTCTGACATTTCACATTCTTAAAATAAAGTGGTGATCCTAACTGACCTAAACAGGGAATTTTTACTAGGATTAAATGTCAGCAATTGTGAAAAACTGAGTTGACATGTATTTGGCTAAGGTGTATGTAAACATCTGACTTCAACTGTAGCATCCCATTCCCGATTAAACCTATTAGAATGTAAATGGTCATCATTCTTCACTTTCCTTCAAACTGAATTTCTAAAAAGAGCCTCATCTCAGTCCTTGAGACTTGAGTTTTTGATTTCAGCCACATTTTGTTTCTTCTTGGTAAACAGCATCAGGAGAATAGGCCTATGAATGAGATTTCCATTTACTTCTTGAGGCCTACTTGGAGTGTTTTCCTGTTTCATCAGTAACTGAAAGTACCCAAACCAATTTGGTCAAGAATATACCTCAATTTGGTATGGGCATTTGAAATTATTTCCCTATTTGAATAATATGATTTTTTCCCCCGGATATCCAGATAGCCAAAAATAAATATTCGAATTTGCTCTACTCTTTCAATCAATCAGAATGACGCAGAATGCCACAACAACAGACAGTATGCAGTTGTTTTCAGGGTGCTATTCCGGTAGTTTCTGGCTAACAGTAGCCTAGGCTAACAGCAACAGTGAAAGAGAAGTCTGATGTTCGCCATCATAGAACTGATTCTGTTTCCCAAAACTTTTCTGGTGAGTGTTTTGCATTGAGCTGTGTCAGGTCTTGTAGACCTCCGTTGGTGTGCGCCTGTAGGCTAATCGCTATTTGAAGTGGGGGAAATAGCATACCATTGTCAGGACTGACCAGAGGGCTAAATGCGCTGTGATAGTCAAATGCATTTTATGTATCCAATGAGAATAGTAAGCCTGAATTAGTCAACATTTTACTCCACATTTTGTTAGGCCTACATTTATTTAAGTTGTGTTTGTTTCTCCAGTTTGGTTAGAAATGTAGCCTACAAGCTGCAAAGCTGTTATTTTTGTCTTTCATGTCAGCCCACATAACAACATGCATTTCAGTCCAAATACTCAAGAAAATAAAACTTCTATTATGATGACAATCTTGTTTGGCTCTGACCTAAAGCAGATCAAAAAGAGACATGGTGAATCTATCCCGCATCCATTCTTTACAGAAGCGACCTTCAGTGTGCACAATGCACAGTTCTGTCCCCTCAGCAAAGAACCCTTCTCTTATTCACTGCTCTCGATTTCCAGCCTTAATCCTCATTAAAATGCAATTACACATTTTGATCCATTTGTGAAGTGAGGAGCATTGTATAAAAAGGGCTTTGTCAAAAAAAAAGCAGGCAGTATGCCGGCAGTGTAACATTTTCTTTCTCTGTTTATCTTCTATTCTGTTTTTCTTTCTTTTCTATTCTGTTTTTCTTTCCCTTTTGTCTTTCTCTACCCACTCTCTTCAGCTGACCAAAGAAAGCAGAATGAAATCGACGGACTGTAGACTTTAGATCGAACAAAACACATATAGCTGTTTTCTCTCAGGGCCTTTGTGGTTCACATAACATTTTCAACTGCGAGAGAGCACAATTGGACAATCAAACCAAACACATTTGGAGAAAATTATACTAGCGGTCATACTGAATGCTTCTGTAGGCAGAACAGCTAGCTTTAGTGTTTAAAATGGATTTGATGAAAGCTTTCAGTCAATCCCTCTCATTAGTTTGGGCCTTGAACAGTACACATAGTGAGATTACTCACAGTACCTCAGTCTGCCAGAGCCACAATGTTTGTTTCTCATTCAACTCGGCATAAATCACTCAGTACAAGTCCAAATCCAAAGCAGAACACCCATCAAGTTGGAGAGCCTGTCTAAAGTTGTTCCTTCTGTTTGGAAGGTAAGCTAAGACAAAAAGCTAGGTCTACTTGAAGTAAAATACATCAACCTTTTGTAACACAGCTTAAGCTGAGAAAGGTGTGTTTCTGAAATGTTTGTGTTAGTGGAATAGTTGAGCAATCAAGTGTCTGTCAAAGTGGTACCATTTATTTTAGAAAAACACTGGCACTATTTCCAGTGCAGCAACAGGCCAGATTGTCAGAGCGCTGTAGTACCCATTTGAAAATCTAGATTTCTTTAGCCAGAGCTCCAAAACACAGTTATCACAATGAATCACAATATTCTCACAATGGATTATCTGAAATGTATCTAAATGCAGTGGCAACTCAGGACATTCCACATGGTACTTTATACTTTATACTCAAGTGTCCAGAATGATTGAAACTTTGTCACATCCTGTCCAGTACAGTATCTCTCCCTAACACACTGTAGACAGACAGAGCCTCTTCCCATACCTCTCGGTGCTACTTTCCCCTGCCCCTGCTGCAGCGCATGCCGTCCCCTAGGGCAGTGATTCGTGTGGAATGATGCAGGCTGTGCTAGCGTGATCCCGGGCCTCACATATGATAGACAGGGCGCCGGGGCGGGCTCCTCCCTGACTCAGAGCAGGTCCACATGGTGGGCTGTCACAGCCCATAATCATCACACACTCCTCCGATCAATACTACCCAGCCCCCTGACACAGAGAGAGATAGAGAGGGGGAGAGCGAGAGAGAGGGGGTGGGGGAGTGAGGGAGAGTGGTGAAGAGAGAGAAAGGAGAATGAGAGAGAGAGAGAGAGAGAGAGAGAGAGAGAGAGAGAGAGAGAGAGAGAGAGAGAGAGAGAGAGAGAGAGAGAGAGAGAGAGATGAAATGGAGGTATCAGGTGGAGGTACAATATATGGGAAGAAAAATAGAGAGCACAGGGAAGAAAAAATTGAAAATACTAGGTCCTTCATATTATGCTTTTAAAGGTATTTTTTCCATTTATCGTATTGTGGCTTCTCTGTAAAAAACACATGTATGCACCAGCAATTACCACTACATTTCAGGACTACTGTGCAGTAATACAGCATGACTACAACATGAATTTAGTTGACATTTTCCTGGCCACTGTATTACCTGAGATTAAATCTGCCGAAATTCAAATAGGTAACTTCAGTATAATGTTGACCAAGGCTTTTACATGATGTACACACTGTAGATTTCAAGAGCATAGCAAAAATTTTCCGTATGGTATAACACTTTCAATTTCCAAAATTAAATGAAAAGCAATGTGTATATATATATATATATATATATATATGAAAGATTTGGTAAATGACATCCGTAGCAGGGTGGAATATGATTCACCAATTTATTATCATAAACTCCGGAGAGTGAAATCTCACACAGCTGTGCAGGATAGAGTATAGAGTCTGACTATACGGTGGGGAAAAAAAGTATTTAGTCAGCCACCAATTGTGCAAATTCTCCCACTTAAAAAGATGAGAGAGGCCTGTAATTTTCATCATAGGTACACGTCAACTATGACAGACAAAATGAGAAAATGTTTTCCAGAAAATCACATTGTAGGATTTTTTATGAAGTTATTTGCAAATTATGGTGGAAAATAAGTATTTGGTCAATAACAAAAGTTTCTCAATACTTTGTTATATACCCTTTGTTGGCAATGACACAGGTCAAACGTTTTCTGTAAGTCTTCACAAGGTTTTCACACACTGTTGCTGGTATTTTGGCCCATTCCTCCATGCAGATCTCCTAGAGCAGTGATGTTTTGGGGCTGTCGCTGGGCAACACGGACTTTCAACTCCCTCCAAAGATTTTCTATGGGGTTGAGATCTGGAGACTGGCTAGGCCACTCCAGGACCTTGAAATGCTTCTTACGAAGCCACTCCTTCGATTGCCCGGGCGGTGTGTTTGGGATCATTGTCATGCTGAAAGACCCAGCCACGTTTCATCTTCAATGCCCTTGCTGATGGAAGGAGGTTTTCACTCAAAATCTCACGATACATGGCCCCATTCATTCTTTCCTTTACACAGATCAGTCGTCCTGGTCCCTTTGCAGAAAAACAGCCCCAAAGCATGATGTTTCCACCCCCATGCTTCATAGTAGGTATGGTGTTCTTTGGATGCAACTCAGCATTCTTTGTCCTCCAAACACGACGAGTTGAGTTTTTACCAAAAGTTATATTTTGGTTTCATCTGACCATATGACATTCTCCCAATCCTCTTCTGGATCATCCAAATGCACTCTAGCAAACTTCAGACGGGCCTGGACATGTACTGGCTTAAGCAGGGGGACACGTCTGGCACTGCAGGATTTGAGTCCCTGGCGGCGTAGTGTGTTACTGATGGTAGGCTTTGTTACTTTGGTCTCAGCTCTCTGCAGGTCATTCACTAGGTCCCCCCGTGTGGTTCTGGAATTTATGCTCACCGTTCTTGTGATCATTTTGACCCCACAGGGTGAGATCTTGCGTGGAGCCCCAGATCGAGGGAGATTGTCAGTGGTATTGTATGTCTTCCATTTCCTAATAATTGCTCCCACAGTTGATTTCTTCAAACCAAGCTGCTTACCTATTGCAGATTCAGTCTTCCCAGCCTGGTGCAGGTCTACAATTTTGTTTCTGGTGTCCTTTGACAGCTCTTTGGTCTTGGCCATAGTGGAGTTTGGAGTGTGACTGTTTGAGGTTGTGGACAGGTGTCTTTTATACTGATAACAAGTTCAAACAGGTGCCATTAATACAGGTAACGCGTGGAGGACAGAGGAGCCTCTTAAAGAAGAAGTTACAGGTCTGTGAGAGCCAGAAATCTTGCTTGTTTGTAGGTGACCAAATACTTATTTTCCACCATAATTTGCAAATAAATTCATTAAAAATCCTACAATGTGATTTTCTGGAGGAAAACATTCTCAATTTGTCTGTCATAGTTGACGTGTACCTATGATGAAAATTACAGGCCTCTCTCATCTTTTTAAGTGGGAGAACTTGCACAATTGGTGGCTGACTAAATACTTTTTCCCCACTGTAAATGGATGAGATTTGATTTATTTGAGGCCTATGACATGAATGTCTGTATTTCAAAATGTTCTATCTTACCACATTCGTTTAGCAGTCACTTCACATTAAAGAATGATTTTCTAATCTCTAGGGAGTCTGATGAAATTAAGTTGTTATGGTGAAATTGTAGACTATACACTTGCATCAACAATCCTTGAGTCACCTTAAGATTTCTAACTTGGATAATGTGGGGTTTCCAAAGGATGTTGAAATTTTGCTGAGCTGAGGAAACAGAACAAAAGTGAGCAGATTTCACTGAACCATGACTACTGTACAATTTGACAAGAGGCAACTAATCACATTAACTTTTCTTGGCCTATACATGAGGTAGTTTTAATTGGAACATTGGCAGGAAATATTCCATCGCATAGCCCTCTCACCTTTCCATGAAAAAGTAATCATATTGTGAAAAAAAAAAGTGTATAAAATCCTTGACCAGGTAATACCAAACCTGGCTTCTATTACAGGTTCCATAGACCAGGGACTACTGTGTTCCCCACAGCAGTCGTCTGGTCTAAGCAGTCTACACTGCCCTCTGAAAAACACCATGGCTGTTGCAACAGCGGCAGGCAGCCTGCATTCCAGAGGCCCGTGCCAGCCCCCCTTGCAAAATCAATACTCCAAAGCCGCTCTTGACAAACACACGAGCGCTTCCCCACGGTCCATCCTGCCAAACACCTGTCAGACAGACACTGTATTTATGTGCTAGAATGAATTCAGCTTTATCGTTTTTTTCCCCTTCTGTTGTGAGCCTGGTTGATAGGCCAAATGGCTCAGTTAAAGCATGGATCATAGTACAGGTTTTACACCTCCTGTCTGTTAAATGCTTACTTGACAAACAGCCCTGTTAGTTAGTTTATTGAAATCGTAAAGCAATATAATACCACAGTGGATATATAAATCTAGCTCCGAAGTAAATAGGCCTACAGTATTTCACAGGCATTTGGCACATCTTGGCTCGCCATTTACCAACGTTACAGTATATACACTACCAGTCAAAAGTTTTGACACACCTACTCATTCAAGGGTTTTTCTTATTTTTTTACAATTTTTTACATTGTAGAATAATAGTGAAGACATCAAAACTACAGAATAACACATATGTAGTAACCCAAAAAGTGTTAAACAAATCAAAATATATTGTATATTTGAGATTCTTCAAAGTAGCCACCCTTTGCCTTGATGACAGCTTTGCACACTCTTGGCATTCTCTCAACCAGCTTCATGAGGTAGTCACCTGGAATGCATTTCAATTAACAGGTGTGCCTTCTTAAAAGTTAATTTGTGGAATTTATTTCCTTCTTAATGCGTTAGAGCCAATCAGTTGTGTTGTGACAAGGTAGGTGGGGTATACAGAAGATAGACATATTTGGTAAAAGACCAAGTCCATGTTATGGCAAGAACAGCTCAAATAAGCAAAGAGAAACGACAGTCCATCATTACTTTAAGACGTGAAGGCCAGTCAATACTGAACATTTCAAGAACTTTGAAAGTTTCTTCAAGTGCAGTCGCAAAAACCATCAAGCGCTGTGATGAAACTGGCTCTCATGAGGACCGCCACAGGAGTGGAAGACCCAGAGTTACCTCTGCTGCAGAGGATATGTTCATTAGAGTTACCAGCCTCAGAAATTGCAGCCCAAATAAATGCTTCACAGAGTTCAAGTCACAGACACATCTCAACATCAACTGTTCAGAGGAGACTGTGTGAATCAGGCCTTCATGGTCAAATTGCTGCAAAGAAACCACTACTAAAGGACACCAATAAGAAGAAGAGACCTGCTTGGGCCAAGAAACATGAGCAATAGACATTAGACCGGTGGAAATGTGTCCTTTGGTCTGAAGTCCAAATGTGAGATTTTTGGTTCCAACCGCTGTGGCTTTGTGAGTCGCGGTGTGGGTGAACGGATGATCTCCGCATGTGTAGTTCCCATCGTAAAGCATGGAGGAGGAGGTGTTATATTGTGGGGGTGCTTTGCTGGTGACACTGTCTGTGATTTATTTAGAATTGAAGGCACACTTAACCAGCATGGCTACCACAGCATTCTGCAGCGATACGCCATCCCATCTGGTTTTGGCTTAGTGGGACTATCATTTGTTTTTCAATAGGACAATGACCCAACACACCTCCAGGCTGTGTAAGGGCTATTTGACCAAGAAGGGGAGTGATGGAGTGCTGCATCAGATGACCTGGCCTCCACAATCCCCCGACCTCAACCCAATTGAGATGGTTTGGGATGAGTCGGATGGCAGAGTGAAGGAAAAGCAGCCAACAAGTGCTCAGCATATGTGGGAACTCCTTCAAGACTGTTAGAAAAGCATTCCAGGTGAAGCTGGGTGAGAGAATGCCAAGAATGTGCAAAGCTGTCATAAAGGCAAAGGGTGGCTATTTGAGGAATCTCAAATATAAAATATATTTTGATTTATTTAACACTTTTTTGGTTACTACATGGTTCCATAAATGTTATTTCATAGTTTTGATGTCTTCACTATTATGTACAATGTAGAAAATAGTAAAAATAAAGAAAAATCATTGCATGAGTAGGTGTGTCCAAACTTTTGACTAATACTGTACGTAAAGTATATTCACGTCTTACCAGAAACCAACAATCTTGTCTATCCTGTTTTGAAGGCTATGCAGGCTTTCCCATGCATTAATGATTATTGAAGTGTTTGAAAACTCTGTTTTAACAACTTGTGATGGGCAGGTTCAGATAGGAGTTACAGTTACATGTTGATAGAACACATGCCAAATGAAAAGGCTATAATCTAGCCAAACCACCCATGAACCTATCCTTACAAACACAAACCCCATCAATCACAGTTTTGGGCAATATTATTTCCTGCTGCCTCCATGTCATAGATCATAACAAACCACATGCTGACCACAGAGAGCACCACAGACAGAAACCTCCTCAGACTAAGGGCTCTATTCAATCCGCATCACAGCGTGATTGAAATTTAAAGGCAATGTTCCCTCAATTGGAAATTACCTTAAAATGTATTTAGAGCAAGCGTTACAGATTGAATTGAATCTGAGTACACTGACTCACCCATGTGGATGTTTAGGTAGAAGGGGTCCATGATTGCTGCTATTGGAAGACAAACAGGATGTAGTCAGTCAGTCAGTGGGTGGTCAACAGGTCTGTGCCTCTCTCTCTCTCTCTCAGGTATCCCAACTGATGAGGCTTTCTCAGGCTTTCTGTTCTACCACACTGCTCCACAACTCTTTTTTTTCTAGTCTGCTGCCTTTTCTAAAGAATGGGCTGTCCCCTGTTGCAGATCAATCTGTTGAGAGCCCCCCATTCTTAGCATTAGGAAATCCTGGCTTTCTTTCAACTCAAAAGCAATCGAGAGCATTGCACGACCAAATTCCCCAACAGGACTTTCTCATGCCACGGTCACCGTCCAGGACAATGCCACAGCTAGGAGAGGTTTGTATTCTGTTTGTTTATGTTGTTTTTAACTTTAACACCACAGTGTATCACGTCTGGCTTTCACAGGCCAATATTCAACCACAGGATGACATACTAATGGACGCCATGACCGTTCAACAAACACACTCTGATTCAAGTTAACATCTTGAGCAAAGAGAAAATATAGTACAAGATTGTGTCCAAAAAAGAACAACAAATAAAAAACAAGAAATTGCAGTTTTATCATCCTCTGGAGACTTGCCACATCTCCGAGCTGCAGAAAAAAAAGAGAAGTAAAAAAAATCCTATTCAGTACAAAACCATTCATTTGCGCTCAAAATGGCCCATTGCGCAGTACATACCCTGTGTAATATTTCAATCTACAAATGAGGCAATTAACTAAATCACCTTGTCTTGGCAATGTAATGAGAAGGGAGGGAAGGATGGCTTGGCCGCGACTATAGTACCAGGGGGACTGCGAGCATCAGTTCACCAACACACATATTGCCGCACACACACACGACAGATGATCCTGTTTATTCCCAGCTGATTCAGAAAATCCATCATGTTTTCCAATGACAAATTATTCACATATCTGTAGCAGCACTACGTACCGAAGGAGACTATGAAAATCCAATACTGCCTGAAGAGTGATGCTAGGGAGTGCTAGATAAAGGGGGAGTAATCAGGGTAGTGATGAAGTCCAGGTGTGCCTCATGATGGTGTGCAGGTGTGTGTAATATGGGTTGCCAGGTGCCAGGACCGGTGGTTAGTAAACCTGCGACGTTGAGCGCTGGAGTGGGAGTAGACGTGACAGTACCCCTCCGACGCACGGCACTAGGGGGACGGCCCCGAGGGCGAGGAGCAGGCCAGTCCGGACGGCAAAGGTGGAAATCTCGGATGATGGTGGGATCTAGAATGTCGTCCACTGGAACCCAACACCGTACCCCTCCCAGTCGACCAGATACCGGAGCCGATCCCCACGACGTCGGGAGTCCAGGAGGGATCTGACGGCATAGGCGGGGCTTCCCTCGATGCCCATGTGAGGCGGAGGGGTCGTGGGGGACGCATCAGCCAGGGGACCAGGAACCGCCGCCCTGAGGTGAGAAACATGAAAAACATGGTGAGATCCGGTAGTTAGTGGGGGGCTGTATTCTATATGTCACCTCGTTAACCCTCCGGAGGACCTTGAACGGCCCCACAAACCGGGGGCTCAGCTTATTACAGGACAGGAGTGACGCAATTAATTCTGGGCGTACTCCGCTCAGGGAAGGAATCGGGCCCACTCCCGCTGCCAGTCCTGGCAGTGACTCCTCAGGAACCTCCCCAGCTCCTGGTTCATCCTCTCCACCTGCCCGTTAGACTGAGGCCGGTACCCGGAAGTGAGGCTAACCATGACCCCCAGCTTCTACAGAAAGGCTTTCCATACCCGTGACGTGAATTGGGGGCCACGGTCGGAGACGATGTCCTCCGGAAGGCCATAGTGCCGGAAGACCTGCTGGAACAGTGCCTCAGCAACCTGGAGAGCGGTAGGGAGACCAGAGAGAGGGATAACCTGGTAGGATTTTGAGAATCTGTCCACTACAACCATAATAGTGATGAAACCATCAGACGGTGGGAGACCAGTCACGGAATCTATGGACGGATGGGACCAAGGCCGCTGAGGCACGGGAAGGGGAAGGAGTTTCCCTGCTGGAGCGTGCTGAGGAGATTTTGGGTAGGCACAACAGAGCATAAATTGACGTAGTGGGCGACGTCCTCTGCTAAGCTGGGCCACCAGTACTTTGCGGAGATGGATGAAATAGTGCGGGTAATACCTGGGTGTCCAGTGGCTAGGGATGTGTGCGCCCAGGTCAACAGCCAATCCCTCACCTCCGTGGGGACGTAGATGCGCTCAGGAGGGAAGATAGCAGGCACGGGTTCCCTCTCCAGAGCCTGGTGGATGTCCACATCTACATCTCAAAACACGGGACCAACAATATGGGAGGACGGAATGGTGGGCACTCACAGGACTCTCAACCGACGTGGAACCATGAGGTAAGGTAGCTTGTAGCTTAGTGGTTAAGAGCGTTGTGCCAGTAACCGAAAGGTCGCTGGTTCTAATCCCTGAGCTGACTAGGTGAAAAATCTGTCGATATGTCCTTGAGCAAGGCACTTAACCCTAATTGCTCCTGTAAGTCACTCTGGATAAGAGCATCTGCTAAATAAAAAAAGGTAATGGAAATCAGGTATTCTGTCATATGGGTGCCCATGCAGTGATTTTCATCCTCGACCAGGAGATGGTGGGGTAATGATGTTGGAGCCCACTCCAGGGCTTTCCCCGAGAGGTAGGAGACAAGGGCGGACACCTTCTCCTGATCCGATGGAGCAGGGCTGATGGTGTTGAAGTAGAGGTCCAACTGCAGGAAGAAACCCTGGCAGCGGGCAGCTGTCCCGTCGTATTCCCTCGGTAGAGACAGGTGAATACCCCTGGTTGCTGGTGTGTGGGTGGCTGGATCCGGTCGCTTAGCTGGTTCCGCAGGGTCGGATCCTCTCCTCTCCAGAATATGATTTTTTTAGCCAATACAGCAGTCCGCAGCAATGCGTAAACCAAATACAGTGCGACTTAAATGCGTAATGGGAAAACAAAACACACGGGTGAATATCCCGGCGATAAAAGTAACATAATGCTCAACACGAGCTAGCGACACCTCCACATGGAACAATAACACACAAAGACATGGGGGAGCAGAGGCAATAATTATACAGAGACTGATTACATTTAAGTCATTTAGCAGACGCTCTTATCCAGAGCGACTTACAGTTAGAGAGTGCATACATTTTTCATACTGGCCCCCTGTGGGAAACGAACCCACAACCCTGGCGTTGCAAACACCATGCTCTACCAACTGAGCTAGACGGGGCCCGAGAAACTGCTAGGCAACAATCCAGCCTTGCCTGATCTTCAATATTTATATTACGAGTTACATACATGAAGTCACAACACCTACAATCTCAGTTATCATTGTTCATCCTCCTGTTCATTAATTTGCTCTAAAGACCCATGCTATCTGCCTATGTGATCATCCAGGTACTTGCGACGGGTGAGGCAGCTGCCGCACACCTTGCACTCGTGTGGCTTCTCTCCAGTATGCGGTGCGCGTTGAGAATACTGATCTGGGTGAAGCTCTTGGAACAGTCCTCACACTTGTATGGCCTCTCCCCAGTGTGTATTCTCATGTGGACTTTGAGGTCATTTGGGTTGACAAAGCTCTTCTTACACGCTGTGCACTTGGTCTTCTCTTGCTCTGCCAGATTGGGCCCCTCACTACCCGACACATGTAGCTTCAGATGCATCCGCAGGGAGTCCGGCCCATTGAAGGCCATGACGCAGTGTTCGCAGCTGAATGGTTTCTCTCCGGTGTGAATCATCTTGTGACGGTCCAAGTGAGACTTCTGAATGAAATACTTTCCACACACATTGCACAGGTGTGGCCTCTTTTCCTTGTCCGTGTGGGAGTACATGTGGCGTTTGAGGTATGTGAGGTGGGTAAACTGTTGACCACAATCATTGCATATGAAGTCCTTTGTCCCCTTGTGGTGAACCTGCATGTTGTGAATCTTCAGGGTATTTTTGCTGCCGTAGTCTTTGCCACACTCTTCACAGTGGTAAGGCTTCTCCCCTGTGTGACGCTAAAGGTGCCTACACAGCGCATCCCTGTTTGGCAGGACCTTTTCACAGAAACTGCAAATATGAAGTATTTTCACCCTCATCTTTTTCTCTATAGGTGGTCTGAATCTTATTCTTGGTGCCTTCAAACCCGTGGCACCTTGCTTTTTGCTTTTTTTTTTTACTGATGAGGGGATATGTACCAGGTGTGTGTGAAAAACAAGACAAAACAAATGGAATGATGAAAAGAGGAGCGGCAGTGGCTAGAAGGCTGGTGACGACGAACGCCGAAGCCTGCCCGAACAAGGAGATGAGGCAGCTTCGGAGGGAGTCGTGACACACAGTGAATGAATAACAGCATCAGTGCCATTTACCCTAAAAGTCTATTCCCTTTCCCATCAAGCCTTCCCCACTGTAGACTGACAAAGAAATGTATGAGATGATGCCATCTTTTAAATGCCATCTGGGCCAGGGACATGTAGAAGCCTATTTGATATGTGGACAGCTCAAGGTTAGCTAAGGAAGGTCAATACGCTCGATCTCCTGACAATGTAATACAACATGCTTCTAATGGCTATTCAAGACTGACCTGCATTATTATAGTCCTTGAAAAGGTTGGATATTTGGTAATTTATTTACTTTATTTACAAATCTCTGCCTTCCTTCTTCATTTTGGTACACTGTAGCCACTTGAAAAATCGATTTCTCTGTGGGTCATGCCAACGTAATGCTTTCATAACTCAAAAGAGAAATGTTTTCCTCTTTCAAAAAGCTCCATCATCCCAGTCATGGACCCATATGGTATCCTAGAGTTTCATTGTTGATCCAGCGATATCTTTAATGAGTAAATCCATGGCCATGCTAAAATAGCATCCGTTGCTATGGCAGCAGAGTCTCAGTGGTTCATCCTGGAACACTGAAACTTTCAGTACCAGCAGTAAACACAGGAGTTGTACTTAGCCTTCGAAAAAAATACTTTAAAATACCACCAATGCAAAACTATTACTTTCATGCAATTACTGTAGAAACAACCTATAATAACCTTTGTAATTTCTCTGTAGCACACTACACTGAACAAATATATAAACGCAACATGTAAAGTGTTGGTCCTATGTTTCATGAGCTGAAATAAAAGTTCTCAGACATTTTCCATATGCACAAAAAGCTTATTTCTCTAAAATGTGGTGCACAAATGTGTTTACATCCATGTTAGTGAGCATTTCTCCTTTGCCAAGATAAAAAATAAAATAAATATGCCATTTAGCAGACACTTTTATCCAAAGCGACTTACAGTCATGCGTGCATACATTATTTGTGTATGGGTGGTCCCGGGGATCGAACCCACTACCTTGGCGTTACAAGCGCCGTGCTCTACCAGCTGAGCTACAGAGGACCACATCCAATCCATCCACCTGACAGGTGTGGCATATCAAGAAGATGATTAAACAGCATGATCATCATAGGTGGTCTGAATCTTATTCTTGGTGCCTTCAAACCCGTGGCACCTTGCTTTTTGCCTTTCTTTTTCTTTTACTGATGAGGGGATAAGTACCAGGTGTGTGTGAAAAACAAGACAAAACAAATGGAATGATGAAAAGAGGAGCGGCAGTGGCTAGAAGGCCGGTGACGACGAACGCCGAAGCCTGCCCGAACAAGGAGATGAGGCAGCTTCGGAGGGAGTCGTGACACACAGTGAATGAATAACAGCATCAGTGCCATTTACCCCAAAAGTCTATTCCCTTTCCCATCAAGCCTTCCCCACTGTAGACTGACAAAGAAATGTATGAGATGATGCCATCTTTTAAATGCCATCTGGGCCAGGGACATGTAGAAGCCTATTTGATATGTGGACAGCTCAAGGTTAGCTAAGGAAGGTCAATACGCTCGATCACCTGACAATGTAATATAACATGCTTCTAATGGCTATTCAAGACTGACCTGCATTATTATAGTCCTTGAAAAGGTTGGATATTTGGTAATTTATTTACTTTATTTACAAATCTCTGCCTTCCTTCTTCATTTTGGTACACTGTAGCCACTTGAAAAATCGATTTCTCTGTGGGTCATGCCAACGTAATGCTTTCATAACTCAAAAGAGAAATGTTTTCCTCTTTCAAAAAGCTCCATCATCCCAGTCATGGACCCATATGGTATCCTAGAGTTTCATTGTTGATCCAGCGTTATCTTTAATGAGTAAATCCATGGCCATGCTAAAATAGCATCCGTTGCTATGGCAGCAGAGTCTGAGTGGTTCATCCTGGAACACTGAAACTTTCAGTACCAGCAGTAAACACAGGAGTTGTACTTAGCCTTCGAAAAAAATACTTTAAAATACCACCAATGCAAAACTATTACTTTCATGCAATTACTGTAGAAACAACCTATAATAACCTTTGTAATTTCTCTGTAGCACACTACACTGAACAAATATATAAACGCAACATGTAAAGTGTTGGTCCTATGTTTCATGAGCTGAAATAAAAGTTCTCAGACATTTTCCATACGCACAAAAAGCTTATTTCTCTAAAATGTGGTGCACAAATGTGTTTACATCCATGTTAGTGAGCATTTCTCCTTTGCCAAGATAATCCATCCACCTGACAGGTGTGGCATATCAAGAAGCTGATTAAACAGCATGATCATTACACAGGTGCACCTTGTGCTGGGGACAATAAAAGGCCACTAGAAAATGTGAAGTTTTGTCACAAAACACAATGCCACAGATGTCCCAAGTTTTGAGGGAGCATGCAATTGGCATGCTGACTGCAGGAATGTTCATCAGAGCTGTTACCAGAGAATGTAAAGTTCATTTCTCTACCAGAGGCAGAGAGAGATAGAGAGAAGGGATCTAATGGCGGCAGAGAGAGGCAGAGAGTGAGAGCGGCAGAGAGAGACAGAGGATGGATCTAATGGAGGAAGAGAGAGGCAGAGAGAGAGAGAGGCAGAGATAGACAGCGAGAGACAGAGAGCATACATCTAATTGAGGCAGAGAGGCAGAGAGGGAAAGAGGGAGAAAGAGACGAGAGGGAGAGAGACCGAGAGAGAGCAAAAGAGAGAGAAAAGATATTCGCCCCTTCTCTGGCCCCTTTGCTCTGCGGAGAGCTAACAGGGAATGCAAACATACAGATAGGGTTAGTCCTTCTGCAGCTTTCAGCGCTGTCTCTCCCACAGTTAAAAAATGAGAGCATTTGTCTCTCACCGCATTATTAGAATGCTTGTGCACATACAGTAGCAGAACCCTTTACCCAGGCTTGAAACAATTACTCAAAGCCAAAAGTATTTCATTTTAAGACACACTGCAAGAAAATGTGAACGTTTAAGAGTAGCAGCCTATTGCTAGATAGGCTATTCCCGAAAGAAAAACACTAGCAAAGAAACGTCATCACCTCATGTTTCAGCTTGATAATGCACGGCCCCATGTCGCAAGGATCTGTACAAAATTCCTGGAAGCTGAAAATGTCCCAGTTCTTCTATGGCCTGCATACTCACCAGACGTCACCCATTGAGCATGTTTGGGATGCTCTGGATCGACGTGTACGACAGCGTGTTCCAGTTCCTGCCAATATCCAGCAACTTCGCACAGCCATTGAAGCGTAGTGGGACAACATTCCACAGGCCACAATCAACAGCCTGATCAACTCTATGCAGAGGAGATGTGTCGCGCTGCATGAGGCAAATGGTGGTCACACCAAACACTGAATGGTTTTCTGATCCATGCTCCTGACTTTTTTAAAGGTATCTGTGACCAACAGATGCATATCTGTATTCCCAGTCATGTGAAATCCATAGATTAGGGCCTAATTATTTATTTCAATTGACTGATTTCCTTATATGAACTGTATGAACTCAGTAAAATCTTAGAAATTGTTGCATTTATATTTTTGTTCAGTATAATAGGAACATGTGTAACAGACGTCATGCTGCTTGCTTAGTGAGAACAACTTCCTCCTGATTCTGTTCATACCGAGGCTTGAATCCAGGACCTCTGCCTTGGCAGCACAGGTGACCAACTTCCTGAAGCATCTTACCAGTCACGCCACGGAAAAGCTAGCAATTTGTCAGTGCAAGTGGGGACACTTCAGGCTGCTGAGTGAGTTTCACACATCCCCATGTGCTACACATGCACTCAAAGCTTGGTTGATTTCAAAACAAATGTTTCATATGGCAAATAAGAATTCTGTACAATTACACATAAATCAAATCAAATTGTATTCGTCACATGCTTCTTAAACAACAGGTGTAGACTAACATTGAAATGCTTATTTACGGGACCCTTCTCAACAATGCAGTGAGAAAGAAAATAGAGAAAGAATAGAAAAGTAATAACACGTAATAATAAAAGTAATAATAATTACACAATGAGTAATGTGAACTTGTGCATGGGTACAAGGTAATTGAGTTAGATATGTACATATAACTAGGAATAAAGTGACTAGGCAACAGGATAGATAATAAACAGTAGCAGCGTATGTCACTTTATTCCTTGTGAGCCATGACCAGCCTTTCAAAGCATTTCATGGCTGCAGATGTGAGTGCTATGGGCAATAGTCATTTAGACAGGTTACCGTGGCATTCTTGGGCACAGGGACTATGGTGGTCTGCTTGAAACATGTAGGTATAACAGACTGGGTCAGGGAGAGGTTGAAAATGTCAGTGAAGACACTTGCCAGCTGATCAGCGCAGTCCTGGTAATCCGTCTGAACCTGCAGCCTTGTGAATGTTAACCTGTTTAAAGGTCTTACTCACATCGGCTTTGGAGAGCGTGATCACACAGTTAGTGCTCTCACACTTGAGACTCTGACATCAATGCAAATGCAATCTAAAATCACAAACACTTGTTATCAAAACAGTAGGCCTATCATACTTTTAAAACTCACCTCACTGTGATGATCAATTTGAAGAAAGAAGTTCAACAGCAGGTTGAAACAGTGTAAAACATGGTTGTTGTGGATGTTGTTTCAAAGCCTAACAATGAAATGGGCAGTGCTTTTTAAGGTGATGATTCATTAAAAAGACTCATATGCATATTAGAGTTTATATATCTGCATAGGCTTATGAGCCCAAGCCGTTATAAAATACATAGCCTACTGCATATTACACATGGCGGAACTGATTTAAGATGTCTTTGGTACATAATTGGTCTAGTCTATACTCCAAAATTAAACAAAATTCAAGTAATTGCCTTTTGAGTGTGGGCTGTATTATTATGCATACTGGATGGACTGGTTACCTTATGCTCCCCTCAAAAATGTATATCTGGGAGTCTGGGAGAGAATGTTTAGCCCTAGGCGATGCTGTTGGTTAATTGATTGTGCAGGGCGGCTTACAGTTAGCCTACAATTAGTGAATTTGTATTTGATTTTGAATAGCTTAGTTATAGGGATTTTTTTGTATGTTCATCATTAATTGGGTAGCACATTACCTTTAGCTATACAGAATACTGTATCACCACCATGGGCTTCCATCTCCTCCTCGCTCTACTTTATTCCTTTCTCGAGCGCGCAGACAGGCTGTCAACAGTTTAGTGAAATATGTTTTGTTGCGAAAACATGTTACTATCAATTTTCCCAAACAGATTTCACTTGGGTCCCCAAATTAAGCACTGGGTAGCTGCAGGAAAAAGGTTGGAGAGCCCATGGCATACAGAGTTTGAGCAGAATATCACCTGTCAGGCAGCGAGAGCATGCTCTTCAAACAGTGGTTAATGCATGGAGTGAAATAAGTGTTCTTATATGTCACACCCTGATCTGTTTCACCTGTCTTTGTCTACCACCCCCCTCACTTTTTACATGTTTAGTCATTTAGCAGACGCTCTTATCCAGAGCGTCTTACAGTTAGTGAGTGCATACATTAGTTTTTTTCATACTGGCCCCCCAACCCTGGCGTTGCAAACACCATGCTCTACCAACTGAGCTACATCCCTGCTGGCCATTCCCTCCCCTACCCTGGACCAATTGTGCCCCGCCCCATGGGTCTCCCGGTCGTGGCCGGCTACAACAGAGCCTGGATTCAAACCAGGATCTCTAGTGGCACAGCTAGCACTGCGATGCAGTGCCTTAGACCACTGCGCCACTCCAGGTGTCACCCATCTTCCCCATTATCCCCAGTGTATTTATACCTGTGTTCTCTGTTTGTCTGTTGCCAGTTCGTTTTGTTTTGTCAAGCCTACCAGCGGTTTTCTCCTTGCTCCTGTCTTTCTCAAGTTCCTGTTTTCTAGTTTTCCCAGTTTTGACCATTCTGCCTGCCCTGACCCTGAGCTTGCCTGCCATTCGGTACCTTGTCACACCACCCTGGATTTTTTACCTCTGCCTGCCCTGACCCTGAGACTGCCTGCCGTTCTGTACCTTTTAGACTCTGATCTGGATTACTGACCTCTGCCTGCCCTTGACCTGTCGTTTGCCTATCCCCTGTTTTTGTGATAACCTTTTGTTACTTCGACACTGTTTGCATCTGGGTCTCTGCTGTTCATATTAAGCACATGCTCCGCTATAAAACTGAAGTAGCCACAAAATGGACCGACTGGAAAGCACACGGCCTCCACTCCCTATTGAGTGCATACAGATAACGTATTTTTCCCATGCCCCTGTTCCTGCCCATTTGATAATGGGCCATTCTAAATCGAAACTAATTTTACATATTAGTAAAGACAAGATTAAATTGAGAATAATCTGATGTGTGAAAATAGGATCACTTGATGAGAGAACAACTGTGCAGCCTGAGGCAAGTAACAGAGTGAAAGCTTTTCTTTGCTACTTTCTCAAATCATCAATAGCCTATAGTCACATCATGCAGCCTATATATGTTGATTTCTAAGACATTCTAAGGTTTGTATCATTCACAACTAAAGTAGCCAAATAACTCTAAATCTAGCATATTGGACCTTGTTTCAAATGATCACTTTTATGCTCAACATAGCCACTTCATATGTGCATTTGCTCTGTAATGGGAAAAATATCCTTTCTATTTTATTCAGCTAAGTTCAATTCTATTCTTCTTACTATAAAATAATATAAAATAAAATAATGGCACGGGATTTATAAACATATCTTGTCAGCTAAATGAACAAGCCTACAGCCTATGGCATGGAGCATAGCCAGATAACATAGGCCTACAGTAGGCCAACTCATTTTCTTCATATCATAATGTTTCTTTAGACCTGACTAAAATAAATAATGGATTTATTGTGATGGTGTACATTAAATTGGTTTATTAGACTTTTTTAAATGTAGATGTACCAAAGGGGTGCATCAGCTGTTTGAATGTGTGGAGGCTTGGTGATGCCAAAGCCTGGTCTCGGCTCCACACCGTTGGTGAAGTTCATCATAAACTTCCATGGAGTGGAGTTTAGTCTGCTAGTGGCAACCTATGAGTGATGTGCATAAACACTTACATACATGACCCCGCTCAATTCACAACCTTCAGTCTGACCTGGAGATCGTGACCTCTTCACACTAGCACAGGGTAAATATTTCCTTCCCGACTCAGCCTGCAGACATTGGGCTGGGTGGGACCAAACAGCTAGGGACTCCCAATGAGTCGGGGGGAGAGATACATAGAGAGAGAGAGAGAGAGGGACAGGCAGGGGAGAGTGAGAGAGAGGGGGGGAGAGAGAAAGAAAGAGGGAGAGAGCGAGAGAGGGACAGGAGAGAGAGGGGGACGAGAGAGTGAGAGAGTGAGCGAGAGAGAGAGAGAGAGAGAGCGAAAGAGGGCAGGGTTGGCCTCTCTGTCACATGAGAGGCAGCAGGGCGGTGTGAGGGTCCGTTCTGGGCCGCCCCGTCCTGCCTTGATTAAAACCTCAGGGCCGCAGGGGAACCTGACCAGCGCTCAGGGGCCCCTCAGGACACACACCACATGTGCAACAAGGGAGGGAGCACAGGGGGAACATTTGAGACTGTTTAAACAAATCACTGAAAAATATCAGTCACTGAGGACCCTGTGGGAGACACTGTTGGTTTGTTCCCCCGCTGCAGAGGCATTTGTCTCCCAATGAGGCCTTTGAGACAGTTAACAGGAAATAAATGAGCAGCGATTTACTTTTGGGGAAAAAGAGAGAGTCATTTTTATTTATATTTCCCATATTTCCCAATGAGAAGCAACCTACCTTCCTTGCAGCTTTCAAACACTCAGGCAAATTATGGCAATCATGTGTCACAGGCAATTAAGCTGAATGCCTCTAATAACCCATTGGCTGACTGTGACCTCTGACCTGTATGTGACTGCATGGAGGCTGTGTGGAGCTGTGTCCAGCAGATGAGCATGTGTAAAACCCAGATGGTCAGATGTAATAAAAATGGCCGGCATTTTGGCACACATTAAGGGCATGATGCTGGTGTTTTATTTCATCAGGGTCTCGCTCCATGAATGTGCTCACCTTGACTCTCTTGTGTGTTGTATGAGGGCTGGGGGAAGAAAAAGTCTGTTTCCTTCTTGTTTGTATTTTATTTATTTTTTACAACATGGAGAGTCAGCTGGGCTCATCCAGCGGCCGGATGTTTGAGGAAGAGAACATGGTGGGCCTTGTGACAGAGCTAGGCCTGCTCCACTCCACCAGTGAGGCAGAGGCTGTAGTGCTATGAAAACAAAAACATATGTTTTCACTCAAAACAATCAGGGCTCCAGCACTGCAGGCAGCTAGGGCCTGTTATTAAAGGCTTTTGGGGGCCTGTTGAGGGACGGTCGGGACAAGCTGATATATTCCCTCTTTGCTGAGTGGATGTTGAGTCAGATGTATGCAGACATGGAATTTCAATCAGTCATCCCTGCCAGAACACCTACCCAGAAGGACTGCTAAATCCACCCTGTCTTCAGCTACATGACGGAACTGGGCTTCTCATTCCTCTTTATCAACTGGGTCTCCATCTTACACATTGCTCTGAATAGGCCTGTACCCTGAATCTTAAACATTTATGAAAAACAGTTGGATTTGCATACAGTTAGTATTTAGTATTTTATTGACAAGGCAGCAGCTTCTCTTCCTGGGGTCCAAACAGGAAACAAAACAACAAATAATATACATAATATAGATAATATAATATACAGTACATAATACTACATCATCTCCAGCCTCTGCCTCACACTTCAGAAATCTCCTGCCCTATGAGCCGTTCCGCCTTGCACAAGCCAAGGCTCGTGCAAGGCCACCCACCTACATAATACAATATTTAATACAGTGCAAATTACAATACAAAATATATACAAATGTCTGTGTCTCTTCACAGTCCCTGTTGTGCCATAAAGTGTTCTTTTATCTGGTTTTTGTATCTGGTTTTATTGCTAGCTTGAGTTATCTGGGGTGGCAGAGAGTTCCATGTAGTCATGGTTCTATTTCATACTGTGCGTTTCCCAGCCTCTGTTCTGGACCTGGGGACTGTGAAGAGACTTCTGGTTGCATGTCTTGTGTTGTACTGATGGATGTCCGAACTGTGTGCCAACTGCTTGAATAGACAGTTAGGGCTGTGGTGGTAATGAAATGTTGTCAGCCGATGATTGTCATGTAAATAACTGCCGGTCTAACGGTAATTGACCATTAATGAGAATAATTTAGTCTGCTAAACCACCAAAATGTAAAATGTAATAAACACGTTTAGCATCTCCAGCTTCCACACATAGCCTACAAGCCACTGACGCGGACCTTTGGAACATCTACATTTAAAAAAGTCTAATAAATCCATTTAATATAGCATACACCATCACAATAAATCAATTATTTATTTTTGTCAGGTATACAGAAACATGATATGAAGAAAATGTAGCCTATTTCAGAAGAACATAATAGAATATTCTGAGTTGTCCTTATGTTAGGCCCTGATATGGCTATGCCATATGGCTGTGGGCTACACTAGTTCATTTAGCAGACAAGATTTGCTTAGAGTTCCGTGGCATTATCTTATAGTATTTTATAGTATGAAGAATACAATTGAACATAGCTGGATATTTTCTTCAAACAATTTCTGAGGGAGTGCGCACATGCGGTCATTGTGTGTTGAGCAGTTAACAAAGAAACATGTCCTCTTTTATGCTTAATTTAGAGTTATTCATGCAACTTTAGTTGTGATACAAACGTTAGGCGATATGTTTTGATTTCTAATACATTCTAAGGCTGCGACTCTGTTTCTTCTGCAGTCTGCACACACTTCATCAGTCCTCATTCAAATTTGACAAGCACTTGATAATATTCTCACCCATCAGACTATTCTCAATTTAATTTGGTCTTCACATATAGCCTACTAATATATGTGTGGAATTATTTTAGATTTATAATGGCCCACAAAACAAATACAGTGGGGGAAAAAAGTATTTAGTCAGCCACCAATTGTGCATGTTCTCCCACTTAAAAAGATGAGAGAGGCCTGTAATTTTCATCATAGGTACACGTCAACTATGACAGACAAATTGAGATTTTTTTTCTCAAAAAAATCACATTGTAGGATTTTTAATGAATTTATTTGCAAATTATGGTGGAAAATAAGTATTTGGTCAATAACAAAAGTTTCTCAATACTTTGTTATATACCCTTTGTTGGCAATGACACAGGTCAAACGTTTTCTGTAAGTCTTCACAAGGTTTTCACACACTGTTGCTGGTATTTTGGCCCATTCCTCCATGCAGATCTCCTCTAGAGCAGTGATGTTTTGGGGCTGTCGCTGGGCAACACAGACTTTCAACTCCCCTCCTAAGATTTTCTATGGGGTTGAGATCTGGAGACTGGCTAGGCCACTCCAGGACCTTGAAATGCTTCTTACGAAGCCACTCCTTCATTGCCCGGGCGGTGTGTTTGGGATCATTGTCATGCTGAAAGACCCAGCCACGTTTCATCTTCAATGCCCTTGCTGATGGAAGGAGGTTTTCACTCAAAATCTCACGATACATGGCCCCATTCATTCTTTCCTTTACACGGATCAGTCGTCCTGGTCCCTTTGCAGAAAAACAGCCCCAAAGCATGATGTTTCCACCCCCATGCTTCACAGTAGGTATGGTGTTCTTTGGATGCAACTCAGCATTTTTTGTCCTACAAACACGACGAGTTGAGTTTTTACCAAAAAGTTATATTTTGGTTTCATCTGACCATATGACATTCTCCCAATCCTCTTCTGGATCATCCAAATGCACTCTAGCAAACTTCAGACGGGCCTGGACATGTACTGGCTTAAGCAGGGGGACACGTCTGGCACTGCAGGATTTGAGTCCCTGGCGGTGTAGTGTGTTACTGATGGTAGGCTTTGTTACTTTGGTCCCAGCTCTCTGCAGGTCATTCACTAGGTCCCCCCGTGTGGTTCTGTGATTTTTGCTCACCGTTCTTGTGATCATTTTGACCCCACGGGGTGAGATCTTGCGTGCAGCCCCAGATCGAGGGAGATTATCAGTGGTCTTGTATGTCTTCCATTTCCTAATAATTGCTGCCACTGTTGATTTCTTCAAACCAAGCTGCTTACCTATTGCAGATTCAGTCTTCCCAGCCTGGTGCAGGTCTACAATTTTGTTTCTGGTGTCCTTTGACAGCTCTTTGGTCTTGGCCATAGTGGAGTTTGGAGTGTGACTGTTTGAGGTTGTGGACAGGTGTCTTTTATACTGATAACAAGTTCAAACAGGTGCCATTAATACAGGTAACGAGTGGAGGACAGAGGAGCCTCTTAAAGAAGAAGTTACAGGTCTGTGAGAGCCAGAAATCTTGCTTGTTTGTACGTGACCAAATACTTATTTTCCACCATAATTTGCAAATAAATTCTTTAAAAATCCTACAATGTGATTTTCTGGATTTTCTTTTCTCAATTTGTCTGTCATAGTTGACATGTATCTATGATGAAAATTACAGGCCTCTCTCATCTTTTTAAGTGGGAGAACTTGCACAATTGGTGGCTGACTAAATACTTTTTTCCCCCACTGTACATGTCATCCGTTGCCTGCACTGGAATAGCAAATGGAGGTTATTTTTATTTTACCAGGCAAGTCAGTTAAGAACAAATTCTTATTTACAATGATAGCCTACACCGGCCAAACCCGAATGACGCTGTGCCAATTGCACGCCACCCTATGGGACTCCCAATCAAGGCCGGTTGTGATACAGCCTGAAATCGAACCTGGGGGTCTGTAGTGACGCCTCAAGCACTGAGATGCAGTGCCTTAGACCACTGTGCCACTCGGGAGCCATGGTTACATGTGGTTACATTTTTAAAATGCCAGGTAGGCTACACCGTTTGTAAAGAGGATTAATGTGCTTAATTTTAAGAACAGAGCAATAAATATAGCAGCACGAGAAAGCTGGGATCCTCTTTTAATTAAATAGTGGCCAGTCAAAACTCTGTTTTGCCATTGCGCAATGACTGGGCTTATAAGAACACATTTCACTAGGCTCTGTAGGCTATGAGCTCTCCAACCGTGTTCCAGGGGTCCTAGACCTATAGGCCACGTTTGGAGTTATTTGACTGCTTTAGTGATGCAAACCTTATCAAAACATATAGGTGTCATGACTCTCCTGGCTGAGGATCCAAAGGCCTCAGATCAGCTTGGCAAATGGCTGACAACAACCAGACCCTCTCACCCACAGAAGAGGCGAAGGGGGGCTGGGCCGGTCTTGACACCTTAACACTGGGTCGTAAATTTAAGCAGGAGAGAAGTCTCTCCCTGGCTCTCTAGTATTGAGAAAATAATGCCTTTGTCTAGAAAGAGAGTTTTGCCGCCAAAACCTTTTTCCCCTATAAAGTGAACATTGGAACATTTATCTCTATCATCCGAATGTTAAGAATGGTCAGTGGGGACCTAAAGAATAATCATGTGATATTGTTTATTATTTTGTGATGTCATTAAGGATGGTATAACAAAATAACTTTAACTCAGAAAGTGTACACATTCTATTTGTCAAGTTTACATCTACATGTTGTATAAACTATATGATAAAGTATGAGAGTATTTTGGTGAAGATAGGAATGTGATTTTAGTCTTCTAATGAGATAATTGTTTTTGATATAAACTTTTGCCCAGTCAGTAACCACGCCCCAAGGGAGCACAGACATTGTGTCGGCGGGATGGAACGCCCCCTTTTTACCCGTGGATAAAAACCCTTGGTAACGAAATTCACATTAGACCAGAAAGCGTGAAGCTGTGGCTACACGGCTTAAAATGGTTAGATCAAACGGACTCAAGCTGCAGTTTAGGTCTCCATTGGTTACAACCCTGAAAATCAACATGAGGTGAAGACGACAAAGTCGCCTCTCTAACAATCAATGTTACGGCTGAGTAGCTATTCTAAGTATCGTATCTAAGAAGGTGAATTTAAGTAGGACCACCCTGTTACTCTATTCTACTACACTGCTCTCATCACCCCACTGGGGATCATCGACACGGCTGATAAGCTGTCTTCAGAGGACCACTCTTCCAGAACGAGTGAAAGGAAACACCACCCTGTTGGTTTTTGCCCAGACTACATGACCAGTCATTTAAGCCACGGACAACTAAGAAGAAGGACATTGTGACCTCTGGTGGACAATCAGAGACTTACACTCCAAATTCGAGAGAAGGCACAACCGAACCCTTCCCAAGAAGGCTTGGGTCCAACAGAGATAAAACAACGATAGAAGACATTCAGACACGTAAATACATTCATGACTTCTTCTCCAAACGGGCGGCGGTTAGGGTGCAAAGTATTATGATTACCGTGAGCGTAGTTTCCAAATGTATAAGTGTTGTGTCTCTCTTTCTTTCTCTCTGTGTCTCTCTGTACTCCTCCCTCTTCTGGTAAACAAGCAGTCATGTTGTTGTTAGTCCGCTAGGGACTTTTTCCTCATGTATTAAGTATGTATGTATTCTGTGTTATTATTTAGTTAGCTAGTAAATAAATAATTAAGCCAATTTCTGTAGTACTGAATCATAAGTAAAGCTGGGAATTATGCGACGTTCAGAATGAGACTGATAAAAGGTCATGATTAATAAGTGACTGTTATCGATATATAATTTTTTTTTTAGAGTTAAATTCCTGCAGTTCATTTTCATACCAGCCAGGTAGGCTACTCCGGTTGTAAAGTGAAGCAATGTGCTTAATATTAGAAAAGTTGAGAAATAAATATAGTAGGCCTAGCCTATAGAAAGCTGATGATATCCTCCTCTTTTTAATAGAGGCCATCAAAACTCTGTTTTCTCACGCAACTGAATAGCCTATAGAAATGTTGCGCAACATGGGCTTACAGGAACACTTGTTTCATTCCATGCATCAACCAGCTATGAGGAGCTGGCTCTCGATGTTCAACAGGTGATCATATTCCACTCAAACTGTGTTTGATTCGATTTTTGAATGCATTTGCATTGATGTCAGAGTGATTAGAGGGACAATAGAGCGCTGAGAACCAGCCATTAGCGACTGGCCATTAACAAGTTTGGTAGGCTACTAATGACCATCAGCGGCATCAGAGCACAGTTTTGGAGAATTTGACTGCAGTCATGACTCCTGACTCCTGACTTCTGGTGTGGCAGTAATACTGTTACAGTAACAGCCCTACTTACAGTCTTAATTTACAACATGTGTTTGTAGAGGAGGGGCATACAAATGAAGTGTCCGGGGATATCTGGTCTCACATCTGTAAAACTCAATTCAGAGTCCGTAGCTGCAATAGTCCGGAGACCCATACATGCTATATTTACCAACCTCATTTAATTGGCTGTTATCGAGTCATGGGAGTATCTCACAATAGACCGTGTGGCTCTGCAGCTTCACAGCTTTGAATTCTGTAGGACTCTCTAACCAGCACCTCTTGGTAAGTCATTCATCTTTCACACTTTGGGCCTGTTGGAGGTAGATGGAATTCTTAAAGAAAACATTGAAAGGAAAACTTTGACTACTTCACTTGAGGTCCTTCCTTCTCCTCTGACCGCCTCCACAGGCTTTTGAATAATTTGGGAAGCTGAATAATTTACTCTGGTTTGATGAAGACTGCAGCCAGATGGTATACCATTAGTGGACTCACTCTACATCTCTCTATCACCAGGCAGGAGGATGGGATGTGGTGGTGATAGTGGGGGAGAGGTGAGGGAGGTTGATCGTCCCTCCTGTCCTCACTCTGCCCACTTCAATTAAATCAGCTCCGGGCTTCAACTCCAAAAGAGAAGTAGGCTAAGCAGCATCTGGCGCTATGCTGGAGACGACACCCGTCCACCAGAGCACGTGTCAGGCTGACCGTCTTCAGCCTCCAGCATCCAGCCTCCAGCCTCAACATCACTGGGCACCACACCTGAGGTTCTGGAGGGCAGATTGACATTTATTGTGATGAATCTTAACCTGGAGACAGAACTGAGCGATTTCCAATAGATGGGCCAGCTGCAAAGTCAAAATGGGCTATATCGGAAAAATTCATGAAAACTAAAATGAGCTTTTTGGTCTTAATTTAAGGTTAGGGTTAGGCATTAGTGTTAGCAGTGTGGTTAAGGTTAGGGTTAAGGTTAGGGTACGTTTTAAAATCGGATTTTATGTCATTGTGGCTGTGCCAGCTAGTGACCACTCTGCAGAGCTGCCTCCAGGGCAAGATTCATGACAATAAATGTCAACCTGGAAGGAGACTGATAAAGGATACATTTGATAAATGTGTGTCCTGCTTGTCCTTGATGATATGGGCTTTGTTCACACCTACCTGGACATCATTTGGGCGCACTTTGGGTCTATGTTTCCAGATAAGCCAAATAAATCAATTTCCAACTTATTTGGCTGGTGACAAAGATCTCCTCCTGATCCAGATGGTTGACTGTTGTTGGGCAGTTCAAGCTGCAGGGCTATCTTTCTGGCTGGGTCTGGGTGGCTGGGTGGGTCTGGGTTGGGTGGTGAGAAACACTGGCCTGCCATGGTGTCACATCACCAGTTTAGCTCCTCTAAGCTCCTCTGGCATAGAGGAGGCAATGAGACGAATGGATATAGCAGATGAAACGCAGCTAGACTGTGACTAACATCTACGTTCCTATGGGGCATCACAGCAAAATAGGATTGGGATTTTCTGCAGAGGGATTTTTTGCCCATCACCGCCTACTCTCCCTTTGCAATAATTACAAAAATACTGGACCATGAGTCCAGAGCATCAGCATAAAATATTAAGCAGGTAAAGAAGAATTAGAGAGTACCTCTCTAACATAGCCAGATTCACCGCTACAATTGGCCCTTAACTAAGCCCCGCCCCAGAACTGTGGATAGCAACTGTCGTCGAGTCCAACACTTCGGACAAGCTCACGTTTCAAATGCATGAAAGCCAGTGAATGCAATGGCAAAAACTGAGTTTTCTTCAAAAAAGTAATTATTTAAAAGGCTAATGAATTGAACAGTGCACCAGGGATATTTGCTGAATTGCAGAGCCTGTTGTTCGAGTATATTTAGAATCTGAAATTATACTAATGTTTTGTTACATTGTTTGATAGCACAGCTGGTTAGCTAGCTCTCAGTCTCATTGACCACCAAATGTTGCTAACGCTAGCAAGCTAGCTAGCCACTTAATATGAATAGTTTTCTCGAATGTACAGTATGTTAACTAGCTAAGTTAGCCATGTCATGATATGAATACAACTCTCATCTTCTATTGACATCAGGATAAAATTAGAGCCCTTGTTGGCTCAGAAAGTGGTTAGTAGCTTTGACTGCTTGCTGATAGGGAATTCAGAGCCATTCAGTGTCTAGCCACAATACAAACATAATTGTACCAGGTTCCCGTGAAGCAATTGTAATGACAGTCCACCACAACATACCTGAGTGTCTCCTGATTAGGGGGTAGTCAGTTTAATTTAATTGCGTATTAAAACACATTTTGAAATCATTGTGAGGGTATTTTGCCAGTGGTTTGAGTGGTGAATTGGGCTTCCCGGGAAATGTTGTCCGGGATTGCAACAGTAACCAAGGGGGGCGGGGCTTAACAAAGGGTAAATTCTACCACCAACAGTAAATGGAACCCTATCTTAGAGCTCAGTGGAGGCTGCAGAGGGGAAAACCGCTCATAATAATGGCTGGAATGGAGTGAATGGAATGGCAACAAACCATGTGTTTGATGTATTTGATACCATTCCACTGATTCTGCTCCAGCCATTACCACCAGCCCGTCCTCCCCAATTAAGATGCCACCAACCTCCTGTGTTAGAGCTACAGTAGGAAGTCATGCTACCTCAGCATGTCCAGAGGCAGTTAGGTCACCCTCAGGTTACCCTCTCAGGACATCTCTGAGGCCTTTCTCCTGTCAACATGTGCCCTGTGTGATGGACAGTGATAGGCAGGTACAGCGTTACCTTGTGATGCCATGCAGCCAGCCTCATCCATTACATCATCACCTTGGCTATGTCATGCCTCTTAAAGGAGATGGATGCCTGGCTCCCAAGGACAGGCTGGTAATAATGGCACCCCACACGGATGCCTAAAGATGACACACGGCGCTCTCCGTCATGGCTGTTAGGTTAGATATGCATGCCATCAAATGCTCAGAGACAGCATACTGAGAAACAGTTAGACTAGTAGACTAGTAGAGGGAGAGCAGGTTATACCGTATCTACATACAGCCTGGTACAATGGGAGTGGATAGTTATAACTTATGGCATATTGCCTCAGGGAAAGGAGGCTAATCTTAGGTATTCAAGGATGGTTGATACAGGTGGTGCATGCTTATAACTCAAGGGGGACGGCAGGGCAGTACTCCTCAGTCTCAGAGAGGTCGGTTAATCTTTTCACTGGGACCAACCACTAACATTTTCTCTTTCTCTCTGACTCAGCATTTGTCTCTTTCTGCCTCCAGATGATGTACTCTTTAGTCTAGATAGTCAACAGTATCTGCATCTGTGTAATTATTACCTATTATCAGACTTGTACCAAAAGGCTGAGTGATTTCCCGTTGGTTATAACCGTTAACGATACGAGCAGGGATGGTGAGTCAAATACAACAAATGTACCAGACAGTATGACTAATGGCTCAGTACCTTTGTGGAAGCAATAATTAATTGTCTACTTCAGTATCTACAGTCTACAATGTATTATCAATTAGGCCTTTTTAGAAGAAACTCTGAACTACGCCAAGCATGATTTCCCTGCCCATGTAAAAACATTAAATGTCTATGAGTCTTCCTTTTCCATCCATCATGTCCACTAACTGCAGTTCTAAGATATTTCCAATTTACCCATAATTTCACTCTAAATAATTGTTTGTATCTAGAGCATCCTATTTACCAGGGACCTTATTCTATCAGATGTTATCTCCAGAGCAAAATATGGAAAAAGTAAAGGGGTCTGAATACTTTCCGAATGCACTATGTACAGTACATATCACCCACTGGGCACAGATGTCAGTTCAACATCACATTTTCATTTACATTTGGTTGAGTTGTCAACTAACGTGAATTCAACATGAAATCAACAAAACATTTCACCATGTCATTGGATTAAAGTTAAAAGTTGGGTGACAAAAATACGAAATTCCCTTACGTTGATGACTTTTTTCAAATCCAATCAGTTTTCCACGTTGATTCAACCTCATCACATATAATGTTTGTTTTTTTTATGATGTGGAAACAATGTTGATTCAACCAGTTTATGCCCAGTGGGCATCTATCAGCCCTTGTTACAACCTAGCTTGGATTTGATCTGTCAGGTAAAAACATTACAATAGCATAGTGTTTCCCAGGTTTAGGGAAGGGGTGATGTTGGACAAACGCTTGCTTTGAAACATGGGAGAGAACTTTGACTAATTTAGCTGATTTAATCCCTTATATCTTTATTAATAACAGCGATGACAGCATATCCATGACTGGGGGAGCTTCCACTGTGGGAAGATTACCTCGCAAATCTCCTAATCCGTCACCAGTTAGCTGTTTTCTAAACACTCTCCCAGTCATCTCTCTGTGAGTCAGACAGGAGAGGAGCCTCTCTGAAGGCTTGGGCTCACTCCAGCACGGAGCAGAGCAGTGGGAGAGAGAGGACAAACCCACCACTACAGGCACAGAGAGAGAGACAGAGGAAGAGAAGGAAAAGGGGAAATGAAAGAGTAGGTTCTTTGTAAATCTGGTGACAAAGCGCAGAACGCTCCCACAGAAAGTGACCATGTTGTGATTCGGATGATGTGATGATGGGTGTGAGGAACACAGATCCAGATAGATAGAATGAGAGAGTGAAGCTGAATGGTAGGGAAAGGCTGAGCAAAGGGGAAGTATAAAAGTCGACAAAAGAGATAGATTGAGAGGGAGATTGAGAGGGAGTGAGAAGGGGGACAGAGGGAGAGGGAGAGGGGCCCCAGACAGGCTTGTGCTAGCAGGCCAGTGAAGTGGACTGAAGCCTGTTTTGCTGAGAGGGAGGAGAGAGGCTGCCAAGAAAAAAAAAACTTCCTGTCATAGTGCCGGGACTGAGTGCTCAGGAGTGCTCAGGAGAAAAAAAGAAAATAACCCAGAGAGGGCTAGATAGAGGGAGAAAAACGCCCCAGGAGCTAACAAATCACATGGGTGGCAAATCTCTCCTCCTCCGTTCCTCCTCCCCTCCCCTCTCCTCACCTCTCATCTCTTCTCCTCTCCTCCCCTCTCCTCTCAGCCACGGCTGAGGTGCTGATGTATTCTATACTGCCCACTCTGTCCTGTCACCTCCCTGTGTGTGTGTTTGTGGGTGTGTACGCATGTGTGTGTGTGGTTTTGTGTGTGTGTTGAATAGGGCATGCAGAAAAATAATACATAATATACACCACAGGAATATATGCAAGCTCTATTGCGATGCTCTGTTAAAACATAGCTACATCAACTGGATTAAAAGTCTGGATTTAATGTCTCAATGTTTAATTGCCTTGAACAGATATCTGTATTATCTTCCTTTTTTTCTGTTTTGTTGCTGTTTAACGTTTTATCTCTTTTTTCAAAACAGATTAATAACTATTTCATGGACCGCAAGACTGTTTAGGCTTTGTTACTTTGTTTGTTCCCCAGCCTTAATTCTGTAATTTCTCCTGCGTGTGCAGTGATCTTCTCACAGGAGGAGGCAAACAGCTGGTGCCAAACAGAGGAGCAGATCAAAGAACAGAGGAGACTGAGAAGGGGAGAGAGGAAGAGAGAGAGAGGGAGAGAGAGAACCCTAGAAGGGAGAGCAAGATAGAGGAATAGTGTGTGTGAGAGAGAGAGATATCAGAGAAGGAGAGAGAGATGTCATAGAGACAGAGATTCCCCTGGGTCCTCAAGGGTACAAGAACACAGCAGCACAACAGCAGCACAACCTCCTCAGCCAACCTCCCTTGAAAACACACAACACACACCCTCCTGCTACAGCAATCAACCCATCCGGTTTTGATGAAGTTCTTTTGTTATTTCAGTTCAACCACCCCCCACCTCATGAGACCCCAACAACCACAGCAACACACACAGGCAAACACCCCTCTCTAAATGTTTATGTTCCCCCACCAAATGTAGGGCAGCATGCTGAGGATGGGGGTGACATTGGACCCTCAGTGTAAATAACCTTGAGGATATGACCTCACAAGCAGGGTGTCAGAACATGCAACACCACAGAACCTGGGTGTCTGTCTGCATCCACCAATGTGCCGCTACAATTAAAGCACTTTAGGAGGATCGTGGGTAATTAGCATAAAGGGAAGATCCTCAGAGTGTCTGGCACAGGAACATCTCCTTACTGCCACGGTTGGTTCAGACGCTAACGCTAGCTAGCTCGCTGCTCACTGCTGTCATCAGTCATGCTGTGAAGTCAGATGAAGGAATGTCTTGTTCTGACAATGGAGCCGTTTACAAATGGCATGTGTATTGTGAAGACAAAACATGTTTCTTTGTATATTTATAATCTTCCTCAAATGAGAAAATGTCATTTCCAATAGTGCCAGCGGAGCAGGGCCCAAGAATGTATCAAAACAGATCAAGTGCCCTGTCAACTCTGGTGTACGTGTGTGTTAACAGCATGAACAGAAGCTGGAGAGTCAATCAACACAACAGAGCTGGAACTGCAACACTGCAAGATGATCTGTATGAAGTGAACTCTCTCCCTACGTGTGTGTACGTGTATGAACTCTTTTTGTGACTGTGTCTGTCTCCGTCTTTCTGTGTATGTGTGCTTTACCTGCGTGCGTGTGACAGTGTTTGTGAAGCGTAGTTTATTTCTACATGACAAAATGGCAATAGTTTGCAAATCACTTACGGATGATATAATGGTCAGAGAACTCCGCTCTGTCCTCTCGCCTCAGCTCTTTTGGAAGAAGCTCTCACAGGCAGAAGTTTAGCAACACCTCATCAGTTACTCTTTCTAGAGAAAGTAGGCAGGTACCCCCCTGCTGCCCCCCTTCCCTCACCTGCTGCCATAGAGGTTGTTCACCACTTAACCTCCCCAAACCCTCACCCAGAGACAAACACAAAGCTACAGTATTACAGGACTGATATGCATCAACATCTATTGTATGTGTAGATTCAGCATAGGCACTCTGCACTTATCTCTTCCTGAAAGGGAAGCTACTTCTAAATAGGCACAATTTCAAGGATATTGAACTTTAGTTGTAGTGCTGTATATTGTTTCATACATTTCCTATGAAATAGAGTATGATTTATAACATTTTGTTGACCCTTTTCTCTGCTGAATTTTCCAGTGGACTAAAATAGAGGGCTGTTTTTCTGTGACGGATGACGTTGGTTCATAGCACTTACACACTTCACACATGAGTGTGCGAGGAGAAATAGAGAGAGAGTCAGACATCGTGCCCCCCTCTCCCATGCCGTCACATATTGATTAGAATGTACAGTGAGTTCCAAAAGGATTGCGACTGTGACACATTTTTTGTTGTTTTGGCTCTGTACTCCAGTACTTTGGATTTGAAATGATACGGCTTTAATTTGAGGGTATTTTCATTCATATTGGGTGAACCATTTAGAAATTACAGCACTTTCTGAAGATAGTCCCCAAATCTTAAGGGACCAAAAGTAATGGGACAAATTCACTTATATGTGTATTGTATTAAAGTAATAAAAAGTTAAGTATTTGGTCCCATATTCAAAGCACACAATGACTACATCAAGCTTGTGACTCTACAACCACCCCCCACCTCATGAGGTCCTGAAAGAGCTGCTAATTCTGGACCCCTACAAATCAGCTGGGCTAGACAATCTGGACCCTTTCTTTCTAAAATTAGCCGCCAAAATTGTCGCAACCCCTATTACTAGCCTGTTCAACCTCTCTTTCGTATCGTCTGAGATCCCCAGAGTTTGGAAAGCTGCCGCGGTCATCCCCCTCTTCAAAGGGGGTGACACTCTAGATCCAAACTGTTACAGACCTATATCCATCCTGCCCTGCCTTTCGAAAGTATTTGAAAGCCAAGTTAACAAACAAATCACCGACCATTTCGAATCCCACCGTACCTTCTCCGCTATGCAATCTGGTTTCCGAGCTGGTCATGGGTGCACCTCAGCCATGCTCAAGGTCCTAAACGATATAATAACCGCGATCGATAAAAGACAGTACTGTGCAGCCGTCTTCATCGACCTGGCCATGGCTTTTGACTCTGTCAATCACTGCATTCTTATTGGCAGACTAAATAGCCTTGGTTTCTCAAATGACTGCCTCGCCTGGTTCACCAACTACTTCTCAGATAGAGTTCAATGTGTCAAATCGTAGGGCCTGTTGTCTGGACCTCTGGCAGTCTCTATGGGGGTGCCACAGGCTTCAGTTCTCGGGCCGACTCTATTCTCTGTGTATATCAATGATGTCGCTCTTGCTGCTGGTGACTCTCAGATCCACCTCTACGCAGACGACACCATTTTGTATACATCTGGCCCTTCATTGGACACTGTGTTAACAAACCTCCAATCGAGCTTCAATGCCATACAACACTCCTTCCGTGGCCTCCAACTGCTCTTAAACGCTAGTAAAACTAAATGCATGCTCTTCAATCGAATGCTGCTTGCACCCGCCCGCCCGACTAGAATCACTACTCTCGACGGGTCTGACTTAGAATATGTGGACAACTACAAATACCTAGGTGTCTGGTTAGACCGTAAACTCTCCTTCCAGACTTACATTAAGCATCTCCAATCTAAAGTTAAATCTAGAATCGGCTTCCTATTTCGCAACAAAGCCTCCTTCACTCATGCTGCTAAACATGCCCTCGTAAAACTGACTATCTTACCGATCCTTGACTTCGGCGATGTCATTTACAAAATAGCTTCCAACACTCAACTCAGCAAATTGGATGTAGTCTATCACAGTGCCATCCGTTTTGTCACCAAAGCCCCATATACTACCCACCATTGTGACCTGTATGCTCTCGTTGGCTGGCCCTCACTACATATTCGTCGCCAAACCCACTGGCTCCAGGTCATCTATAAATCACTTCTAGGCAAATCCTCGCCTTATCTTAGATCATTGGTCACCATAGCAACACCCACCCGTAGTATGCGTTCCAGCAGGTATATTTCACTGGTCATCCCAAAAGCCAACACCTCCTTTGGCCGCCATTCCTTCCAGTTCTCTGCTGCAAATGACTGGAACGAACTGCAAAAATCTCTGAAGGTGGAAACACTTATCTCCCTCACTAGCTTTAAGCATCAGTTGTCAGAGCAGCTTACCAATCACTGCACCTGTACACAGCCCATCTGTAATTAGCCCACCCAACTACCTCATCCCCATATTGTTATTTACATTGTTATTTATTTTGCTCATTTGCACCCCAGTATCTCTATTTGCACATCTATCACTCCAGTGTTAATACTAAATTGTAATTATTTTGCACTATGGCCTATTTATTGCCTTACCTCCATAACTTACTACATTTGCACACACTGTATATAGATTTTCTATTGTGTTATTGACTGTACGTTTTGTTTATTCCATATGTAACTCTGTGTTGTTGTTGTTTTTATCGCACTGCTTTGCTTTATCTTGGCCAGGTCGCAGTTGTAAATGAGAACTTGTTCTCAACTGGCTTACCTGGTTAAATAAAGGATAAATAAATAAATAAATAAAATACATATCTGTTGGATTCATTTGGTGTTTGTTTTGATTGTGTTTCAGATGATTTTGTGCCCAATAGAAATGAATGGTAGATAAAGTTTTGTGTAATTTTGGAGCTTTTGTAGATGTGTGTTCACACGTTGTTTGTTTTAGTTCGACGGTGTGGCATCACAGCTTTCAAAATTGGTTTCATCAGACCCCCCTGTCTGCTCTGCCGTATTTCCTCCAGCTCCACGTTTGATTTGAAGCAATTTGAAATGTTTGCGAGAGTTTTCTCTCAGTTGTTTTTCAAAAACACCTGATCTTTTATTCTGTGTTTGGGTTTTAGATTGCTAATGAATCTGTCTCCTCTGCTAGAACAAACAGAGGAAGATGAGCCATCGCAGGTAAATCACATGGAGATCATTATGTTGAATAGACAATGACTGTTGGTATGTCCCATGGTTTGGGCAGACACAGATAGGGTTAAGCGTGGGGAGACAGGTAGTGTGGAGTTAGTGGGTCTCATATTAGCTTTATTCACTTTGATTAAGTAGTCGTGTACAGGTTAGATAACATTTGAACCATAAGAACACTAGGAACACTAAAAAGTTAAATCTGATTAAAATAAAGCAAAGTGTCAGTGAATGTCTGGCATCCAATGTACATCAAACATTCCTTCAGGCTTTAGAGCAGATAATGCATAAGTCTTGTGTTACTATAAGAAGATGGCTTCTCACATTCCTGGCCAATAGCATGTGGTCAGGGAGAGGCTAAAGCCTCTTGAACTGCTCATTAGTGGAGATAATGGATTCTATGAGTGCTTTACGCCTGGAAGAAATACCCCGAACCACTTCATCAATAACAGGAAAGCGGCCTAATCTAAACTGAAACAACACAGGCAGTTTTCTCTGGTGTTATATTAAAGCTCACTGTGCAGGTTTCATTTACACCACCCTCTTTACACAAGTACTCCCTCTGCAGTAGTGTGTTTACATGGTCAAACACAGCACCAAACTATTGGAGAATAAAACAGAACACTTTAGTTTGTCCTTGTGTAAAAAACAGCAAAAGACATCTTAATAAAGGGAAAACTTGGTTGTCTTGACATCACTGTCATAAGCCATTAATGGGGCCTCAAATACTGGGTTTTCTGGAGTGTGTTGTGTAACTGAGGATTGCAGTTTCAGGGCTGAGCTTTATCTTGCACACCCTTTCTCTATACCTTCTCCCAGAATAGCACTCCCCCCACACATTCATACATTTTCTCTCTCTCTCTCTCTCTCTCTCTCTCTCTCTCTCTCTCTCTCTCTCTCTCTCTCTCTCTCTCTCTCTCTCTCTCTCTCTCTCTCTCTCTCTCTCTCTCTCTCTCTCTCTCTCTCTCTCTCTCTCTCGCTCTCTCTCGCTCTCTCTCGCTCTCTCTCGCTCTCTCTCGCTCTCTCTCGCTCTCTCTCGCTCTCTCTCCCCCCCATTGCTCTCTACCTCTCCCCCTCTCTCAGTAGCTGTGCACTTCTGGCCAGCACAGATGTGGTTACAGTTTTTCTCAATTGCTAAAACACTAAACCCTATTGTCTGAACCAAATTCTCAGTTGCCTGAACCCACTGATTGAATCAATCACTCTTTTGGCAAAACCATAAGCACTTTTCACCTGTTTAGACACAACTTGCCAACACATTTTCATTGTGATGCACCCGTGCTGCATAATGGTGAGCACATGTGACAAAAGTCAAACACAATTAGAGCACAGGTATCACCACTTGAACACAACAACTCAAAATTGATCACACTTGTGGCTAATGATGTGAGGGAACATATACAGTAAGCCAGTTCAGAGAGCACTGGTTTGTGAGGCCCTACAATGGATAGAAATCTGAGAGGAAGAGTTTGTGTGAGAGGAGGTCGAGGTGGTCGAGGTGGTCAGCGAAGACAAAGAACAGTAATATCTGATGAAATCAGAGCTACTGTGATTGACCATGTTCTTGTCCATGGTATGAGCATGAGGGAGGCTGGACAAAGGGTACAACCAAACATCAGTAGATTCACTGTGTCCACCATAATCCGAAGATTTAGAGAAGAGAACAGGTAATTACCTTTTTTTGACATTATAGTACAGTATGTAAATGTTGACAGCAATTACTGTATGACATACTATATACTGTACCACAGTATACTGTAAGTGAATATATGTTTCAGTACATCACTGTACCAATGTACTGTAGTATTGTAATGGAGGGTTGGTCTAACTGTTTGTAGGCCTAGTATTCCATGTATATTTTTTGTAACTCCATGTTCTCTTTTTGTAGAATTGAAAGACTGCCACATGGGGGTGGGAGGACAGGTATGTTCTCCCCACACCAAGAGACCCCTAATTGTTGATATGGTCTGTAAGAAAAATGCCATTAAACTGAGCTAAATTCAGCAGAAGATCATTGAGGACCATTTACATTTTGAGGGTATCAACAGTGTCAGCCTCTCTACTGTTGATCGTGTCCTCAAGCGCAACAGACTGCGCATGAAACAGCTATACAGAGTTCCCTTTGATCGCAACTCAGACAGAGTCAAAGAGCAAAGATTCCAGTATGTACAGGTTGGCATATATCCAGACACATTCAATGTTGATTACTCTAAGTAGTGATTTACTGTAGTGGCCTAAATCACTTTTTTCCGTATCACTTACAAAACTATATCTATTTCTACAGAGGGTTTTTCAACTGGATGCAATGGAAAGACCCCATCAATACATCTACATGGATGAAGCTGGGTTTAATCTCACCAAAAGGAGAAGGAGAGGCCGTAATGTGATTGGCCATCGGGCCATTGTTGGTGTTCCTGGGCAGCGTGGTGGCAATGTTACATTATGTGCTGCCATCAGCAATCATGGGGTTGTCCACCATCATGCCAACCTGGGGCCCTACAACACTCACCAGCTCCTCATTTTCCTCAATCACATGCGAGATGCTTTGTTAGGGCAGCAGGATGAGCATCCCATCTATGTTGTTGTTTGGGACAATGTGAGTTTTCACAGAGCCCTCCAGGTTAGAGAGTGGTTGTCACGGTTCAGACAGACGACAAGAGGACCACAATTGCGTCACACCAGAAAGTTTATTTAAACTTAAGGGGAAAGGGATGTAGGGAGTGAGTGAAGGCTCCAGGGGTTATCCCGTCCGATGTGCTGGGTCTGTGCCTCCCCCAGTGGCAGCGATGCGTCCGATGACGCGGTGGTTGGTGGTCCAGAAGTCCTGGGGGAGGAAACACAGACACAACGGGGCGGAATGAAACCAGGCAGCAGTACAGTTCAAGGGAAATCCAAAATACGTAGTAGCAAGGCAGAAGGCTGGTCAGAGTTACCGGGATTGAAGAGTAGTCAGGAGTCGTAATGGCAGAAGCAGGTCTGGATCTCCTGAGGCAGAAGAGTATCCAAAAAACAGGCAGGTCCGGGGTCACAAAACCAGGGTGAGCCAGAAGCGCGAGCAAACAGGTTCCGGGTGTGAGCTTTGCAGACGATCTGACAAAGGAGAGCTGAAAGACAGGGCTATAAATACTGGGAGAGGTTAGTGGGTAATGCAGCGCAGCTGGCAGAGTAATTAGAGCCGAGCAGAGCAGGGACAGGTGGAGCTAGTTAGGCTGAGTAGAGAGAGAGTGGTGAGCAGAGTGGAAGAAAATTAAGGTGGTAACCCGGTGGAGTGAGAGGCTCATGACAGAACCCCCCAAGGGACGGCCCCAGAAGTCCCAAGAGCAACACCACGCCGGGCGGGAGGAGGGAGCCGAGGAGGGCTAGAACTCCTCCGAACGGTCCGAGTGAACGTCCTCATCCTCGGAGGAAGCCGGAGGGCCGTGGTCGGGAGATGGGACAGGTCCCGAGACCGGATCAGGCACAGGACAGGAAGCCGAGCGGGCAGGACGGTTAGAGACCCCTCTGGGGCGGCCCCCTACGGATTGCAGGTTGATCAGGATGCCCGTTGGTGGAAAGCGGTGATGAGAGTCCTATCCACAATCCGACTAGCTGGCACCCAGGTCCTTTCCTCAGGTCCATAGCCCTCCCAGTCAATGAGGTACTGGAGACCCCTACCCCTCCGTCTGGACCGAAGCAGGCGGCGGACGGTGTAAACCAGACCACCATCGACGAGCCGTGGAGGAGGAGGACAAGGCGCAGCAGGGACCAGCGGACTCCTGGGCACAGGCAGGGGCTGCAGCAATCCGGCTGGGGGCTGGCAGGACGACTTGTGTTGGTTGCAGATGGGGCAGGCTTGGACGAATTCCCGTACATCCTTCCTCAGAGAGGGCCACCAGAACCTCTGGGCGAGCAGGTTGTAGGTGCGGGTGGAGCCAGGGTGACAAGCTAGGGCGGGAGTCATGTCCCCACTGAACGACCTGGGACCTCAGGTCTTCGGGGACAAAAAGGCGGTCAGCTGGGCAAGTGCTGGGACCTGGCTGGTTACGGAGAGCCTCCAGCACCTGTTCCTCAACAGCCCAGGTCAGAGCTGCAACGATGCAGGGACTTGGCAGAATCGACACAGGGTCCTTGGAGGGGTCAGGAGCGGAGTTAGTAGGTACTGGCCGAGGGGGCAGGCGGCGGCAAGCAGGCAGGTTCGGTGGCAGTCCTCTCCCCACTCCCTGATCACCCCGGTCACCCAGTCGAGCTGAGGGTTGTGCCGGGCGGAGCCATGGGTAACCCAGGATGAGGGTTGGCCTGGAGAGGGGAGCAGGTGAAACTGGATAGTTTCTTGATGGTTTCCGGACAGACCCATCGAGACCGGTGACTCCGAGTAAGTGTCCGTCCAGTGCCCGGGCAGGAATAGGAGGTGTCAACGGAGGTTCTCCAGTCCCAGTTGGCGTGCCAGCTTGATGTCCATTATGTTGGCTTCGGCGCCAGAATCCACCAGAGCAGCCAGGGTGTGAGTTGAGTCAGGGAGGCGGAGGTGAACTTGCAGCAGGGGGTTTGCGGTCGGAGGACTGGATGGTCATTGAACTCAACCGGACTCCCCCTATGCCCGGTGAGCTTCGGCCCTTTAAAGGGCAGGTTACCACACGATGTCCATCACCTCCACAATAGAGGCAGAGGTTTGAGGTGAGCGTCGCTGGCGCTCTGCAGGAGTGAGAGAGGCTCGCCCAATCTCCATAGGCTCAGACTGATCAAAGCTGAACTGGGTGAGTGGCAGTAGATGACAGGAGCCCAGTCGGATCTCTCCGAATGCCGGTAGTAGGTGGACCTTGGCGCCCCCTCTCACGACGACGGGTCTGTATCCTTCTGTCGATCCTGACAGTCAGTGCGATGGCTTCATCAAGAGTGGAAGGCAGTTCATGGGAGACCAACTCGTCCTTGATATAGTCAGCCAAACTATGGAAGAACGCGTCCACCAACGATGGTGTGTTCCAAGAACTTCGTCTAGCCAGGGTTCGGAAGTCGATGGAATGGTCTGCGACTGTACGTCTGCCTTGTCGAATACTGAACAGTTCACGAGACGCCTCTGCGGTTGGTGAATCCAGGTCAAACACCTTCAGCATCTCCTCGGCAAACCGGGTCGAAGGTTGCACATGCGGGGGTTTGACGTTCGAACTCTGCTGTTCCCCAGAGTCGAGCTCGGCCCGTCAGGTGAGTGATGGCATACCCAACTTTAGCCCCCTCCGTGGCGAAGGTCCTTGGCTGCAAGGAGAACTGAAGTCGGCAGCTAGTCAGGAATGGCCGGACCTGGGTTGAATCGCCGTTGAACCGCTCGGGGTTTCCAATCTTGGGTTCCGAGCAGCGGCTGCAATGACCGGGGCAGGTAACTCGGGGGCAGGGGCTGGTGGGCAGACTGGCTGGGGTCAGGTTGGTGAGGAGTTGAATGATCATGGCGAGTTGTTGTTGCTGCTGCTGGGACTGCTGCTGGTGCTGCTGGAACTGCTGATGCTGTTGGTGGCCGACCTGAAGCAGAGAGGTGATGTCGCCGCTCATGCGGCCTAGCTCTCTCTCAGTGTGTTCCAGGCGTAGCATGGCGGTGGGTTGCTCAGGTTCTTCGGTTTCCATGTCGGGGAAGTGTGCGCTGAGTCCATGATGGTCAGATCGTACTGTCACGGTTCAGACAGACGACAAGAGGACCACAATTGCGTCACACCAGAAAGTTTATTTAAACTTAAGGGGAAAGGGATGTAGGGAGTGAGTGAAGGCTCCAGGGGTTATCCCGTCCGATGTGCTGGGTCTGTGCCTCCCCCCAGTGGCAGCGATGCGTCCGATGACGCCGGTGGTTGGTGGTCCAGAAGTCCTGGGGGGAGGAAACACAGACACAACGGGGCGGAATGAAACCAGGCAGCAGTACAGTTCAAGGGAAATCCAAAATACGTAGTAGCAAGGCAGAAGGCTGGTCAGAGTTACCGGGATTGAAGAGTAGTCAGGAGTCGTAATGGCAGAAGCAGGTCTGGATCTCCTGAGGCAGAAGAGTATCCAAAAACAGGCAGGTCCGGGGTCACAAAACCAGGGTGAGCCAGAAGCGCGAGCAAACAGGTTCCGGGGTGTGAGCTTTGCAGACGATCTGACAAAGGAGAGCTGAAAGACAGGGCTATAAATACTGGGAGAGGTTAGTGGGTAATGCAGCGCAGCTGGCAGAGTAATTAGAGCCGAGCAGAGCAGGGACAGGTGGAGCTAGTTAGGCTGAGTAGAGAGAGTGGTGAGCAGAGTGGAAGAAAATTAAGGTGGTAACCCGGGTGGAGTGAGAGGCTCATGACAGTGGTACAATATGAACCAAGGTTTTATCAATCTTGCCTTCCACCGTACTCCCCTTTCCTAAACCCCATTGAGGAATTCTTCTCCCTCATGGCGGTGGAAGGTATATGAACGCCAACCTTACACCAGGGTAAATCTCCTGCAAGCCATGGGACTTGCCTGTGGTGACATAGGTGTGGAGGCATGCCAAGCCTGGATACGGCATGCCAGGTTTTTTTTTTCCCCGTTGCCTGGCCAGACAAAATGTGGCCTGTGATGTGGATGAAGTCCTGTGGCCTGACCCAGTACGGAGACATGATGCTGTGGCTGAGTAATGCACTTATTTGTATATTTTTGTACTTTATTTTTACATGGGCTTACTGTACACAAGTGGCAAACGCATAAGATTTCTGTTTGTTTTTACAAGTGCTACATGTAAATGCACAATATTTCTGTTTTGTCTTTTTGTACAAGTGCTAAATGCACAGGTTTTTTTTTGTCTGCAACATGCATTTAGCCTACAGTGAACAATAAACATTTATTTCTCCAGCTTCATGTCCTGAGCATTGTGTTTTCTATTTTTCTACGTAGTGTTTAGTGACTGTTCAGTAGTGTTTTTATTTTGATTGACTCGGGGCACGATTTGACAACATAGTTCAGTTTTGAGCACAGATTGAACTGTTTTGAGGTGAAAGTTTGGTTTTGCAAGAAGAGTCTGAGGTTTTGTGAATGTAGCTTGAAAATTGGGTTTGTGTTCACAGTTAAGAGAAAAGGAGAGCAGCTTTCAAGAAATGTGTCTTAGCAATCGAGAAAAACTGTAATAGGATGATGGTGTGCAGGCCTCTCAGTGAAGTAAGGGGGGCCCTGCCTGCACAGCCCAGTCATCTTAAATAACCAAATTATCTGAATTTCTAAAAGAAAATGGCTTCCTGACTTCTTTACGACCCCTCACCTTATCATTTTGGTGTCACAGAACCTAAACTTGAACCCCCCCTTAATAAAGGGAAAACTTGGTTGTCTTGACATCACTGTCATCAGCCATTAATGGGGCCTCAAATACTGGGTTTTCTGGAGTGTGTTGTGTAACTGAGGATTGCAGTTTCAGGGCTGAGCTTTATCTTGCACACCCTTTCTATATACCTTCTCCCAGAATAGCACTCCCCCCACACATTCATACATTTTCTGTCTCTCTCTCTCTCTCTCTCTCTCTCTCTCTCTCTCTCTCTCTCTCTCTCTCTCTCTCTCTCTCTCTCTCTCTCTCTCTCTCTCTCTCTCTCTCTCTCTCTCTCTCTCTCTCTCTCTCTCTCTCTCTCTCTCTCTCTCTCTCCCCCATTGCTCTCTACACAGCCCGGTCATCTTAAATAACCGAATTATCTGAATTTCTAAAAAACAATGGCTTCCTGACTTCTTTACGACACCTCACCTTATCATGTTGGGGTCACAGAGCCTAAACTTGAACCCCCCCCCCAGAGCGGTTGGCCGCCTGCCACCTCTGTTTAACCCCACAGCCCGCTGAGGAACCCTGCCTGAGCGTAGACTCAGACCCAGAGTGAAGAGAGCCAGAGCCAAACCAGACCCAGCTGCTGGGTCCTGCCTCCTCCTGCCTCCCCTCTATGTCTGCTCTGCTCCAGGGAGGGAGGACAATGAGAGGGGCAAGGCTCCATGATGCGACAGACTGTTATTATCCAGACAAACTCAGCCCCCTAATGAACAACAGTCTCAGTGTTGTGGTGATGTCAGCCTCCATATTGAAACATTCTCCATCTTAGATCCTACAGTCCCAATGTGAGGTGTCAGGAACTTGAAATAAAATTACCATAAATCTATCAAAAGCTAGTATGGATTGTATTTTTCTCTCTTACAGAGAACCTTATGGTGACTTTGGATGATTTGATCATTTGGATCCAGGCATTATGTACAACCAGTGTTTTTGATCATCTGTATGAGTGTGCAGTATAGGTAACAAGTCCAGTTAGTGGCCTCATGAGACAGGACAGTGTTTATCTGAGATGTGTCTGTGAATATGAGTCAAAATGAAAATCCAAATCCCCCTCTGATACCCCAAGACGTTTTGAAGATCTTCATGGCTTGTTTACTCCAGGCTTGGCTAAGCGAGGGAGTGGGCAAGGCGCCTGAAGGAACAGATGGTGTTCAGCTATAGCACCATTAAGCAGCCTGGTGGGCTGCAATATTTAACATCACTGGATGGAGAAAAGGGCTGCATTGAAGAAGTCTTTTTCATGTCTCTCTTACACTGATACTTACACTGTTATTACCCAAGCTGCTTGTGATTATGTGAAAATTGCATACTTCCACAACATTGTTGACAAAGTCTTGTGCATATCTGAGAAATAAGCTGTTTATTGAATACATCTGTAACTGATAATCTATGGTAAATAAATAGAAGTAAATGTAACAAAGAAGGCTTGTTCAGTTCCCAAATTAATCAATATGCAGATTAAATTACCCTGTCCATAAAAGTGTCCTTTCCTCCTACAAACTAATTTTAAATCCAAAGTAACTAACAGAGAAACTTGAAACTTTGAGAACTTCAGGTGTAGTAAGACATAAGTGCCTCCTAAATTCCAGCTATAGTGTTAAATGAGTCTAAGGCAAATAAACGTCAGTAACACCAGCACCATATGAATGTTCAAGGACCTCTGCCATCTGCAATACAAGTCATACATCAACAGAACAATGAATCCCCTTTGCCGTTCTTCCAGACATATGGAACTGTTTAGCTGAACAATGGCCAGTGTATCCTCTCCAAGACCATATATTTAAATTATTGAATAAACATTCGGAGATAGACATGCATTCTTCATAGATTAATGAAAGGGCTCTTACTTATCAGTAGCAGGATAATTAATCACCCATTTGCACTGCTCTTATATTGAGCATGTTTAACTGAACACATACTGTATCATCAGAAGAGTAACAAGCTTTGAGGTTATACTTCTGACAAGGTCTGTTCCTCAGTAAGCCAATATTATTACCTTTCCTGTTGTTTTTTCACATAAGAGTGGATAACAAATGCTGTCAGCGCAAAAACACAAACAAATAAAATAATTTAACAAGATTGTAGTCAAATGCCAGATCATACTGTGGCTTGTTTAATGATAAGGTAACACAAAAAAGAAAGGTAATGCATTATGATAACAAAGGCAAAGTGTGTGTGTGTTTATGTGTGTATATGTGTGTATACCTGTATATGTGTGTACACGTGTATGTACGTGTGTGTGTATGTGTGTGCATGCTTACATACATGCATTAGTGTGCATGTACACTATTAATACATGCATCAGTGTGTGTATGTATGTACGTGCCAGTGTGTACTATTTTTATTTATTTGTTTATTCAGTCAGGTAGTCAATATGTGATGCCTCCATAAAAATATATTTTGGGGTAGTTTGTAACAGTTCATTTGAGGAAAAATATGAAAACGTGGATATTGAGTTTCAGCAGTAGTAATATTCTAGTGGTGTAATCGATGGGTTTCTCACTTGCAGTCTTGAGGCTGAAAGCTGATCATTGGGGAAAACTCCCTTTACTGCAAAATGAGTCTGGGGATATTGTACAGCTTCATTCATCTTTCTTTGATCTCCCTGCCACAAGAGCACAAGGTTAGATTATCATACTGAGATTCTGCTCCTTACTCATCTCCTTACTCTCTCACCTCCTCTGGTGTTGTGAAGAACACCTTGTTTATGTTCTCAAGGTGAAACTGTAACAGAAAGGTTACCCCTAAGCTATGTGTGCCAGACATTGGAAAATAATGCAACGATTTTATGTTATTAGCAAAGATGAAGGCACATCATTCCGAAAGACAGTTTTGACAATGTGATTACATCTATCATTATAGCCAATAGTTTTCTTATTTCAACATACAGTAGGAATGAGATGAGGGGATAGGGAGGGAGAGAGAAGGTTAGGGTGTGTGAGAGAGAGGTGTGTGTGTGTGTGTTTATGAGACACAGAGAGAGAGAGAGAGAGGGAGAGAGAGAGAGAGAGAGAGAGAGAGAGAGAGAGAGAGAGAGAGAGAGAGAGAGAGAGAGAGAGAGAGAGAGAGAGAGAGAGAGAGAGAGAGAGAGAGAGAGAGAGAGAGAGAGAGAGAGAGAGAGAGAGAGAGAGAGAGAGAGAGAGAGAGAGAGAGAGAGAGAGAGAGAGAGAGAGAGAGAGAGAGAGAGAGAGAGAGAGAGAGAGAGAGAGATAGCAGGTGGTGGGTAAGGCTGAGAGAGAGGAAACCCCCTTTGACAAGCTTTGACGAGGTGTGACAGTTCTTATAAAGAGTTTCATTTCAGAGAGACAATCACATTTTGTGATATATCCGCCTCACTCTCAGATAAAAAAGTAGCACTGCAAAGTTTTACACGGACAAATAATGACTTTTTTAATAAAGAATTGAACATATTAAAACATTTGTGACATCAATATGTAAAAACAAATATCAAAAAATGAATCAATACAATAATATGAGATCTGGGCTCTGGTCAAAAGTAGTGCACTATATAGGGAATAGGGTGCCATTTGGAACGAGGCCTAACTCTAACATTTTACATGTACATTATACGTTTTAGTCATTTAGCAGATGCTCTTATCCAGAGCGACTTACAGTTAGTGCATTCATCAAAGATAGCTAGGTGGGACAACCACATATCACAGTCATAGTACGTCTGCTAAATGGCATATTATTATTATTATTATTATTATAGTAAGAAAAATGTTCCTCAATAAAGTAGCTATCAGCAAAGTCAGAGCTAGTAATAGAGACAAAAGTCAAGTGCGAGTGATAGTTCACGAAAGGCAAACATTATAGCATGAGGCTAGATTTCTGATGTGTTGAATTTATATGTTAAATATACAGTATACGAATATTCTATTCCAGCTAAACAATGGATATGAGTGTAAAAAAACATTAGGAACACCTACTCTTTCCATGACATAGACTGACCAGGAGATTCAAGGTGAAAGTAGTGATCCCTGATTGATGTCACCTGTTAAATCCACTTCAATCAGTGTAGATGAAGGGGAGGAGAGATTATATAATACTTTTTAAGCCTTGAGACAATTGAGACATGGATTGTGTATGTGTGCCATTCAGAGGGTGAATGGGCAAGATCAAATATTTAAGTTCCGGTTTGAGTGTGTCAAGAACTGCAACGCTGCTGGGACATGCCACTTAGTCTCTCCTCACTCTCCCTACCGACATCCAAATAAATATACTCTGTTTAATTTGATCCAAAAACAAACAAATAAACAAACTGATTTAATCCAGAAAATAACAAAAAATTACAACAGTTCAGTGAATGACTGTCATGAATGAGCCATATTTTCCAGTGATGCCATGGTGGAGCTCCAGAAACAAGTACTGGCAGCTTGGAGTTCACATAAACAACTTTGACCAGCATGCACCGCTAAATAAATATTCCCAGAATGATCCGCAGCATGACAATTAAGCAGTTGGATTGTATCAGTGGGACTTGGATAGAGAGAGTGAGAGTGAGAGAGAGAGGGAGGGAGAGAGAGAGCTAGAAAGAGAGGGAGGGAGAGGGAGAGATAGAAAGAGAGGGAGTGAGAGAGAGAAAGAAAGAGAGGGAGGGAGAGGGAGAGATAGAAAGAGAGGGAGTGAGAGAGAGAAAGAAAGAAAGGGAGGGAGGGAGAGGGAGAGATAGAAAGAGAGGGAGTGAGAGAGAGAAAGAAAGAAAGAAAGAGAGGGAGGGAGGGAGAGTGAGAGATAGAAAGAAAGAGAGGGAGGGAGAGTGAGAGATAGAAAGAGAGGGAGTGAGAGAGAGAGAGAGAAAGAAAGAGAGGGAGGGAGAGGGAGAGATAGAAAGAGAGGGCGTGAGAGAGAGAAAGAAAGAGAGGGAGGGAGAGTGAGAGAGAGAAAGAGAGGGAGTGAGAGAGAGAAAGAAAGAGAGGGAGGGAGAGGGAGAGATAGAAAGAGAGGGAGGGAGAGGGAGAACGAGAGAGAAAAGGGAAGGCACTGAGTAGAGCTGAGGCCTCGCTGGACCCAGAGGTTTTACATAAGCCAGCCTTTATGTTACCAAATGAAATAATGCAACCAGTCGATGCAACCACTCGCCACAGCCTAGGAAACCATAAATTGAGTTTTCATAAAAGAAACGTTGTATAAAGAGGCCAGCTGGTGGGACTCACAGAGTAAACATGCTTCTCATCAAATGCAGTCACTGAATTTAGCAACTATCAGGTCATTTTTCAGGACCAGATAAACAGTACTGAATCAGGGCTTGCAAAACAAAATCAATATCCATTAGATTATTATTCTATCAAACATACATATTCCATCCAGCCTGTGAACTGTGAGCCAAGCAGGGCGAAGTCCTAAAAATGATTAAGTATTGGCATTTTCCTCTGAAACCGCCCGGAAATACCTGGAACATTCAAACATACCAAGGTTTAGGGATTTCTCTCCAAGCCTAGCCATGGAACCAGCAGAAGAAATTAGAGAATATTCGTCATAGCTGTCGCATGGGCAAACAGAACAGAAAAACTGATGGACTGAGGATAGGAAAGGATTCCATTGTGTTTGAAACATTCAATTCTCTGCTGCGCTTGGAGTAATGTAATTTACATGAGATCCTCTGAGTCTGTTTTCTGTTGCCAGTTGATGTGAACCCAGACTGCCCTGGCGCTTAATAAATACTAGCTGCATTGCTAAATCCTGTTTCTTCTCCTCACACGTGTTGCTAAATCATTGTGGACCAGTGTGTCAAGACATTGGTATGAGGAGAACATCAAGACCATCCCATATTCCCATATCCCCCCCCTTCCATACTGTGACCTTTTAGGTAAAGAAAAACTAAAAAGGAAAGATTTAATGCACCCATCAATAAACTTTTTCTGGCATAGTCAAATATTGTACAAGAGTCACTGCTTTCTGTGATCACCATGATAGAGAAGCAAGGAACATAAGATGCTAACACGCTAAGCTCTATGAGTATATCTGTGAGGAAGAAGGTGACAACCACCTTATAAAACTGATAAACAGGCTGATCTCCGTTACTTTTCATTGTTCTTTGGAGGTCAGTTTCACTTCTTATAGCGTAGCTGCTGGTTCTCAGTCTTGGTGTTGTTGGTCTGTCCTTACTTCAGGAGGGGTGATGATGGGCCTCCCAGCCTACTAGGACCTGGTCCTGTCATTCAACCTGAGAGATAATGAATGACTACCAGATCTACTGGTGCAGATAACGCTGTGCAATAGGCCCTGCTGAGTCATGTGACCTTCTGTCAGCGGCCTATTCATCAACACTCAGGCCTGTGAAGGGGTGGGGGTGGGTGCCAGAGGGGTGCACAGGAATGTTTATTACAGAGATTGTATAATGGCCCTTTTGAATGGGGACTTCATAGACTGTCTGGTACATGTGCATTTCCTTACATTTTCATAATTTATAACAGCATACTGTAATCCTATAAATATTATGGACCGTGTTCATGTTCTGGGCTTGAAAGAAAAGTCAACATCCAGGAGTTGACATTGGAGAGGTAGCCTGCCTTCCTGCCTCAAATCTATGTCTGGTATTTGCATTATGCGACAGCATTAGTCTGTCTCTCAAACACAGAAGTCCCTCACACACCACTGCTGTAAATGCTGTTGATAGTATTGCATAGCTACTGAAAAATGTTCCATTCCCTGCTTCATGTTAAAACTGGTATTGAGTGATATGACTTGAAAGAGAAAACCTTTGATGTCAGTAGAAAGCATTCTCCTTTGATCTGTGGCTGAAATTCTAACACTGTTGCCAAATTCGGACATTATGTTCTCACACGTCAGGCTCCATTCTTGATATGACAGCGGTGCTAACAGATATCTGCCACCAGTACACCACAAATAAATCTGCACTGAGTGTAGTAGTAACCTATCAGCTCTCACAGTCTCACGTCAGAATGAGATGTTCCATATATTTCTCAAACGTCAAATTTCAAAGTTGTTCCAAGCGTCAAATTTCAAAGTGTTTAAGATTAAGTTTAGGCATTAACTCAGAATTCTTAAGGTTAATTATTAATTCCGAATGGTTAAGGTAAGGGTTAAGGTTTGGGATAGGCTTAAAATAAAACAAATCTGAGGCAGATGCTTTCGCCCATCCTCCATCCCCGTCCACAACGCCCTAGAAAAACCGAAACCTACTTGAAGTTAACAGCGCTCACTGTTGCCCCTAGTGGACGGTTTCCACATCATCCTCATACATTTACGTCATTTAGCAGACGCTCTTATCCAGAGCGACTTACAGTTAGTGAGTACATACATATTTTATTTTATTTTTCATACTGGCCCCCGTGGGAATCGAACCCACAACCCTGGCATTGCAAACGCCATGCTCTACCAACTGAGCTACATCCCTGCCGGCCATTCCCTCCCCTACCCTGGACCAATTGTGCGCCGCCCCATGGGTCTCCCGGTCGCAGCCAGCTACGACAGAGCCTGGATTCGAACCAGGATCTCTAGTGGCACAGCTAGCACTGCGATACAGTGCCTTAGACCACTGCGCGGCACTCGGGTGGATGGACGTCAAATACTGACTTGTATCACGTGTGAGCTGGCTGGTATTAACACTACCTGTAGTGGTGGGGCCTACCAGGCTACCTGCCACACACACACACCACACAAACATGTACACACACACACACACACACACACACACACACACACACACTTGCTTGCACACACAGTGTGCCACCAGACAGTTCCAGGAGATATAGGAAAATTGAGGAAGAGACAGTCAGAGACAGAAAAGGAGACAGAGAGGGATGATAGATAGCGTTTTATTATGGGCATCTGTACTGTAAAGGTTAGGCTGGATACGAATGCACATGATGGTGCTGCTAAGTATAGACAGGAACTCTGTCTGCATGCACTCTTACCACGCTATTCACCATGACGACCATTGACAAAGAGACGTGATTGAAAGCAATTAATTAGCAGGCATATCATCAAAAGTTGTTGATACAAAAACACATCAACAACTGTGTATTTATTGAAAGGTATTTAAAGTTGTTATATATAATAGCAGTTATGCCTGCATGTACAGATATTTTTTTAACAATCATTTATAATGCCGTTGGTGTGTGTTCTTTTGCTTTTATTCAGTTTTTTTCGGGGAGTTTGTCAAAATAAAAAAGTTTATCACAAACTTATTTTAGTAGTTTGAATTATGTTTGTGCCTTTGTCTCCAGGCTCTGTCGTAAGCCGGCCGCGACCGGGAGACCTATGGGGCGGCGCACAATTGGCCCAGCGTCGTTCAGGGTAGGGGATGGAAGGGATGTAGCTCAGTTGGTAGAGCATGGTGTTTGCAATGCCAGGGTTGTGGGTTTGATTCCCATGGGGGGCCAGTATGAAAAATAAAATAAAATATGTATGTACTCACTAACTGTAAGTCGCTCTGGATAAGAGCGTCTGCTAAAATGTCTGAGCAGGCCCAGGGTTTTCATAAATTGGTAGTCTCGTGGAAAGTCTAGAAGCATCGTATAGTCTCTATATACAGTTATGTTATGTGAGGGGAACACTCCAGAGCCCTTGAATGACCCAGCAATCTATACACTCTCAAAGAGAGAGAGAGAGAGAGAGAGAGACTCCTTGCAACACAGTATGAGGACATACATGGTCTGTGGTAGATTTTGATACTGGTCTCTGTAGCTCCCCTCCAATGGTTTTCCATATAAATCCCATAGAAAGGAAAGACATGAACTACATTAAGTTGAATGGACAAATTCATGCTGGGAAAGAAATCCTATTAACATATTATTTTGCTTCTTGAAAAAGCACAGATACTATTGGAAATCTGGAAATCCATTCTAGACTGATTGCTCCCAGAAACCGAGAGCCAGAACACACGTGGGTAAAGCGGGTTTTGAAAATGTGTCATTGGCTTTGATACTCTGGTTGGTTAGAGATGATCCAATCGCTGATTACTTTGTTTTATACAACACCCCTCATTTTGAAATCACCACAAACGACTTTCTTGATGGCAGTCTCAGACTAAAGTATGTAGCAAACGATAGAGCAGCAGAAGAATTCAGTTTGAGTCGTCAGGCAAAGATACTATATCATTATTGCCTCTAAAGTAAACACAACTTTACATCTGAATACCAGGTCTGGGAAAAAGACAAAGAGGTTTTTGTGTACAGTGCACCCAAGTGCCAAAAGCAATATTTTGATGTGGAAGCTATACCTGTCTCCCAACTGTCTTATGTAAAGCTATATTTCTATACAACATAGCACTGGTCTGGAGTCAGTTGAGAGCAATGTGATTAATATACAAACAGGCAGGCAGGCCTGATCCCAGCTAACACACACACACACACACAAACACACACACACACACTGACAAGCTTAGTTAAAAGGCTTCAACTGTAACTCTGCTCTAGCCTGTTGTCATGGCAGAGAGAGAAGTGAGGGGTTTGTATGGGCTGTGACGCAAATGTGCACAATGAAAGAACCAACTGTGTGAGTGTTGAGGGGCATGAATCCACATGTGATCCCTCGCTCTCACGCACGCACGCACACACACACACACACACACACACACACACGCACACACACACACATACACGCACACAAATTATATCATACACACAGGTGTACTCACATGTACGTTACTCAGAAACACATACGACACACATGCAGGCGAACACACAGTCGCACACACACACAGTACTGTTTAACCTCAGTCACAGACAGAAAGTCCATCATGCAGAATTGTAATAGTAAAATCAAATCTATATAATCACTACTGTATGTGAAAGCAATGCAAACAGAGAAACTATAACAGAGGGTACAGTACTGAGCTGATTCAGCACAACACTGAATGAGAGCGGAAACTGTAATGGAGGTAGTTGGCAGGGGCTGTGGATTGTGAGCAGCACTCCTAGCATGCTGTACCTCATTCTATTATTAACCATCATTAGACAGGCAAATCTGACACAAGATGAGGAGGACAGCACAGCAAAGCCTTCTCAAAGGAAGCCATATAAAATCCCAATAGATTTTTACCCAGTCCACAAAACCCATTTTTGAAGCAGTATTAAGCTGAGTTGTGAGTGTGGCGCCACAGACTTGTTGTCCGGCTCCAATAAACAGGGAGAGAGGGGATAGAGAGGAGAGAGGGGAGAACGACTTGCGGACGACACGCACGTAAAAGTGATTACACAGGGGCGGGCTGAGCAGCAGCTTCGCCGTTCACCGCCGTTACCGTCCGCCCGCCGACGTATAATGCCTTCCCCGGGGATGGAAGCTTGAAGAGTTTACGATAACGCACTTGCCATAATTTTTTACAGCCATTTCTATTGATACTTTCCCCACATGTCCCTGATATATATATTCTATTTTGCAAGTCTCCCAGGATCCTCTCTTCTCCTGCTGCTGCCAGGGGAGTTACTGCCTCTTACATAAATAAATAAAACATTGATGAATAATTGCTCTCTCTCATTCCCCCACCGTCTTTCTGCCTCTTTCTCGCACCCTCTGCATTCTCTTTCACCCTCCCTTCCTCTCTTTCACTCCCTACCTCTCACTCCACTCCTGCCAAGTTAGGACGTCACTACACTATGTGCATGTGCTGAATGTGAAAATGTAGGCATATCATCCCATTTTGAAGGGGTGCCATGTTTCTCTGCCTGCTCCTGCCACGTCTATGATGGACCAGGCCCTCAAAGGTGCCCATGGGTAATTAATGTGGCCAGTTATGTTGAGCAGGAGAGATTATCACTCAAAGGTCACCAAGTTCATCATCTCAATAGTCAGCAAGTAACATCGGAAGTTGCTGATACTGCAGCCTTCGCTACTGCCAGGCTCAACATGCTGGTGAAGCCCTCTATCTAGTGGATAATTTAGTAACTACAGCTCTAGGATGGCTCTTTTTCACTGATATTGATATGAAATTGGGTCCAACTCTATACAGAGTGGGGTTGTTTGTCACCAAAGATGATCCTTACATTGATCCTAAAAAGTCAAGCGATGTGAATACTTTCTGAAGGCACTGTATATATTATACAGCATACATCATTTTTGCCAAATAAAACAAGAAAATGTAAGCAATGACACACAGCAAGAAGGAGCTGAAATAGTCCACTATTAGGCCTTGGTTCATGTAATGAAAAGGGGTAATATCAAATCCACAGGAATCACCTGCCCCTGTGGAATCATATATGGAATCAAAATATATCTGCAGTGCAGCTAGGGCCACCTCAGCCCTAGACACAAGAACATGTTTATTGATTCATGGAATGACAGATAAGACAATGTCATTGGCATTTAATTTCTTATTCATATTATATTGACATTTAAATAAACTATCCTAATTCGCATGACTTATTCCTAAACATTTGGTCTTATTTCATAACGGAATGGAATTGGCAATTATGGATATGGCAGTGTATTAGGAGGTAGTCTATCCCTCCAGGTCTTCCACCAGGAGATGGTCTGCTTTTTTCAGGGCCTGGTAAAACTGTTCCTGCGCAGTTTGCCCTTTCTTAATTATCATTGTCAGCAGAGCTTCGTTCTTCTTGGTCGGTGTGGTTTTGATGTCCACCTCCTCTCTATCCTCCCCACTCAGAACCCCAAGGTGCACGAGTGCGCTAAGGATGGGACGAAGGTTGCCCATCCTGGTCTCCAGAACTGTCTTGTGTTTCTTCAGGAAATCATGGCCTGATGAGGGGCTGGTGTGCTGGGATGCTGCAGGCGAAGGGACTGCAAGAGAAGAGGACCCACTGTTATGATAAATATTACATCTGTCCATCCTGATAAGTCAAATGGAAGTCATTCTAGCTGCCCAATGAGCAAGCTCGAATGATTGGTATGATTGAGTGTGATAACGTTTTATGTCAATATTTGTCAATAATTGAACTTTTGTCTCATATGAGTGTAATGCTCAGTTTATTTATTTTGTGCTAAATCATTGTGTTAAAAGTATATATTTTACACTACCCATCATCACATGTATGATAATGGATTGCTCCAATGGTGTTACCAGTCATTATGGGAGCGTTGACACTGGCCCCATTCTGGAATGAGATGTTGGTGGAATGGACAGAAGAAGACCCCGATTCCGGACCAGATGCCATTCTAGCTCACTAGACACAGAATATTAGAATAGGAGGGAAAACATTATCTATTTCATTCTGTAAAGTTGACTGAAGACCCTGACTTATCAATGAATACAGATATGGAGACAGCATACACCCAATTTGAGTCACGTATCATGCCAACAGAATATGATTGCTGATTTAATCTACAAACATCTACTCAGCCTATGTTAAGCATTGTCTCTCAACCTGGTCTCAGAGCATTTTGTATTATTCTGTATGTACAAAAAAAGTATTTAGTCAGCCACCAATTGTGCAAGTTCTCCCACTTAAAAAGATGAGAGAGGCCTGTAATTTTCATCATAGGTACACGTCAACTATGACAGACAAAATGAGAATTTTTTTCTCTCCAGAAAATCACATTGTAGGATTTTTAATGAATTTATTTGCAAATTATGGTGGAAAATAAGTATTTGGTCAATAACAAAAGTTTCTCAATACTTTGTTATATACCCTTTGTTGGCAATGACACAGGTCAAACGTTTTCTGTAAGTCTTCACAAGGTTTTCACACACTGTTGCTGGTATTTTGGCCCATTCCTCCATGCAGATCTCCTCTAGAGCAGTGATGTTTTGGGGCTGTCGCTGGGCAACACAGACTTTCAACTCCCCTCCAAAGATTTTCTATGGGGTTGAGATCTGGAGACTGGCTAGGCCACTCCAGGACCTTGAAATGCTTCTTACGAAGCCACTCCTTCGTTGCCCGGGCGGTGTGTTTGGGATCATTGTCATGCTGAAAGACCCAGCCACGTTTCATCTTCAATGCCCTTGCTGATGGAAGGAGGTTTTCACTCAAAATCTCACGATACATGGCCCCATTCATTCTTTCCTTTACACGGATCAGTCGTCCTGGTCCCTTTGCAGAAAAACAGCCCCAAAGCATGATGTTTCCACCCCCATGCTTCACAGTAGGTATGGTGTTCTTTGGATGCAACTCAGCATTCTTTGTCCTCCAAACACGACGAGTTGAGTTTTTTTTTGTTTCATCTGACCATATGACATTCTCCCAATCCTCTTCTGGATTATCCAAATGCACTCTAGCAAACTTCAGATGGGCCTGGACATGTACTGGCTTAAGCAGGGGAACACGTCTGGCACTGCAGGATTTGAGTCCCTGGCGGCGTAGTGTGTTACTGATGGTAGGCTTTGTAACTTTGGTCCCAGCTCTATGCAGGTCATTCACTAGGTCCCCCCGTGTGGTTCTGGGATTTTTGCTCACCGTTCTTGTGATCATTTTGACCCCACGGGGTGAGATCTTGCGTGGAGCCCCAGATCGAGGGAGATTATCAGTGGTCTTGTATGTCTTCCATTTCCTAATAATTGCTCCCACAGTTGATTTTTTCAAACCAAGCTGCTTACCTATTGCAGATTCAGTCTTCCCAGCCTGGTGCAGGTCTACAATTTTGTTTCTGGTGTCCTTTGACTGCTCTTTGGTCTTGGCCATAGTGGAGTTTGGAGTGTGACTGTTTGAGGTTGTGGACAGGTGTCTTTTATACTGATAACAAGTTCAAACAGGTGCCATTAATACAGGTAACGAGTGGAGGACAGAGGAGCCTCTTAAAGAAGAAGTTACAGGTCTGTGAGAGCCAGAAATCTTGCTTGTTTGTAGGTGACCAAATACTTATTTTCCACCATAATTTGCAAATAAATTCATTAAAAATCCTACAATGTGATTTTCTGGATTTTTTTTCTTCTCAATTTGTCTGTCATAGTTGACGTGTACCTATGATGAAAATTACAGGCCTCTCTCATCTTTTTAAGTGACGAGAACTTGCACAATTGGTGGCTGACTAAATACTTTTTTCCCCCACTGTAAATCCGAGACAGTCCACTTAGTAAATTATGTTGGTGTGTATTAATTTGTGTATGTCCATCACCCATTTCGTATTATATGTTACGAAATCCAATTTGAATGATATGTTACAAATTTGCAAAACATACAATATGTTATGAATTTGCAAAACATACAATATTTTACGAATTTGCGAAAACGTACATTTGAAGTTGGAAGTTTACATACACTTAAGTTGGAGTCATTAAAACTCATTTTTCAACCACTCCACACATTTCTTGTTAACAAACTATAGTTTTGGCAAGTCGGTTAGGACATCTACTTTGTGCATGACACAAGTCATTTTTCCAACAATTGTTTACAGACTGATTATTTCACATAATACACTGTATCACAATTCCAGTGGGTCAGACATTTACATATACTAAGTTGACGGTGCCTTTAAACAGCTTGGACATTTTTTTTAAATGATGTCATGGCTTTAGAAGCTTCTGATAGGCTAATTGACATAATTTGAGTCAATTGGAGGTGTACCTGTGGATATATTTCAAGGCCTACCTGCAAACTCAGTGCCTCTTTGCTTGACATCATGGTAAAATCAAAAGAAATCAGCCAAGACCTCAGAAAAACAATTGTAGACCTCCACAAGTCTGGTTCATCCTTGGGAACAATTTCCAAACACCTGAAGTTACCACGTTCATCTGTACAAACAATAGTACACAAGTATAAACACCATGGGACCACGCAGCCGTCATACCGCTCAGGAAGGAGACGTGTTCTGTCTCCTAGAGGTGAACGTACTTTGGTGCGAAAAGTGCAAATCAATCCCAGAACAACAGCAAAGAACCTTGTGAAGATGCTGGAGGAAACAGGTACAAAAGTATCTATATCCACAATAAAACGAGTCCTATATCATTACATTTACATTTTAGTCATTTAGCAGACGCTCTTATCCAGAGCGACTTACAGGAGCAATTAGGGTTAAGTGCCTTGCTCAAGGGCACATTTACGTCATTTAGCAGACGCTCTTATCCAGAGCGACTTACAAATTGGTGCATTCACCCTATAGCCAGTGGGATAACCACTTTCCCAAATTATTATTTTTTTATTTTTTTATTTTTTGGGGGGGTAGAAGGATTACTTTATCCTATCCCAGGTATTCCTTAAAGAGGTGGGGTTTCAAATGTCTCCGGAAGGTGGTGAGTGACTCCGCTGTCCTGGCGTCGTGAGGGAGCTTGTTCCACCATTGGGGTGCTAGAGCAGCGAACAGTTTTGACTGGGCTGAGCGGGAACTATGCTTCCGCAGAGGAAGGGGAGCCAGCAGGCCAGAGGTGGATGAACGCAATGCCCTCGTTTGGGTGTAGGGACTGATCAGAGCCTGAAGGTACGGAGGTGCCGTTCCCCTCACTGCTCCATAGGCAAGCACCATAGTCTTGTAACGGATGCGAGCTTCAACTGGAAGCCAGTGGAGTGTGCGGAGGAGCGGGGTGACGTGAGAGAACTTGGGAAGGTTGAACACCAGACGGGCTGCGGCATTCTGGATGAGTTGTAGGGGTTTAATGGCACAGGCAGGGAGCCCAGCCAACAGCGAGTTGCAGTAATCCAGACGGGAGATGACAAGTGCCTGGATTAGGACCTGTGCCGCTTCCTGTGTAAGGCAGGGTCGTACTCTCCAAATGTTGTAGAGCATGAACCTGCAGGATCGGGTCACCGCCTTGATGTTAGCTGAGAACGACAGGGTGTTGTCCAGGGTCACGCCAAGGCTCTTCGCACTCTGGGAGGAGGACACAACGGAGTTGTCAACCGTGATGGCGAGATCATGGAACGGGCAGTCCTTCCCCGGGAGGAAGAGCAGCTCCGTCTTGCCAGGGTTCAGCTTGAGGTGGTGATCCGTTATCCATACTGATATGTCTGCCAGACATGCAGAGATGCGATTCGCCACCTGGTTATCAGAAGGGGGAAAGGAGAAGATTAGTTGTGTATCGTCAGCGTAGCAATGATAGGAGAGGCCATGTGAGGATATGACAGAGCCAAGTGACTTGGTGTATAGGGAGAAAAGGAGAGGGCCTAGAACTGAGCCCTGGGGGACACCAGTGGTGAGAGCACATAGTGCGGAGACAGCTTCTCGCCACGCCACTTGGTAGGAGCGACCGGTCAGGTAGGACGCAATCCAGGAGTGAGCCGCGCCGGAGATGCCCAGCTCGGAGAGGGTGGAGAGGAGGATCTGATGGTTCACAGTATCAAAGGCAGCAGACAGGTCTAGAAGGACAAGAGCAGAGGAGAGAGAGTTAGCTTTAGCAGTGCGGAGAGCCTCCGTGACACAGAGAAGAGCAGTCTCAGTTGAATGACCAGTCCTGAAACCTGACTGGTTTGGATCAAGAAGGTCATTCTGAGAGAGATAGCAAGAGAGTTGGCTAAAGACGGCACGCTCAATAGTTTTGGAAAGAAAAGAAAGAAGGGATACTGGTCTGTAGTTGTTGACATCAGTGGGATCGAGTGTTGGTTTTTTTGAGAAGGGGTGCAACTCTCGCTCTCTTGAAGACGGAAGGGACATAGCCAGCGGTCAAGGATGAGTTGATCAGCGAGGTGAGGTAGGGGGAGAAGGTCACCGGAGATGGTCTGGAGAAGAGAGGAGGGGATGGGGTCAAGCGGGCAGGTTGTTGGGCGGCCTGCAGTCACTAGTCGCAAGATTTTATCTGGAGAGAGAGGGGAGAAAGAAGTCAAAGCATAGGGTAGGGCAGTGTGAGCAGTACCAGCAGTGACATTAGACTTAACAAACGAGGATCGGATGTTGTCAACCTTCTTTTCAAAGTGGTTGACGAAGTCATCCACAGAGCGGGAGGAGGGGGGGTGGTGGGGGGGGAGGATTCAGCAGTGAGGAGAATGTGGCAAAGAGCTTCCTAGGGTTAGAGGCAGATGCTTGGAATTTAGAGTGGTAGAAAGTGGCCTTAGCAGCAGAAACAGATGAAGAAAATGTAGAGAGGAGGGAGTGAAAAGATGCCAGGTCGGCAGGGAGTTTAGTTTTCTTCCATTTCCGCTCAGCTGCCCGGAGCTCTGTTCTGTGAGCTCGCAATGAGTCGTCAAGCCACGGAGCTGGAGGGGGAGGACCGAGCCGGCCGGGAGGATAGGGGACACAGGGAGTCAAAGGATGCAGAAAGGGAGGAGAGGAGGGTTGAGGAGGCAGAATCAGGAGATTGGAGGGAGAAGGATTGAGCAGAGGGAAGAGATGATAGGATGGAAGAGGAGAGAGTAGTGGGAGAGAGAGAGCGAAGGTTGCGGCGGCGCGTTACCATCTGTGTAGGGGCAGAGTGAGTAGTGTTGGAGGAGAGCGAGAGAGAAAAGGATACAAAGTAGTGGTCGGAGACATGGAGGGGAGTTGCAGTGAGATTAGTAGAAGAGCAACATCTAGTAAAGATGAAGTCAAGCGTATTGCCTGCCTTGTGAGTAGGGGGACGGTGAGAGGGTGAGGTCAAAAGAGGAGAGGAGTGGAAAGAAGGAGGCAGAGAGAAATGAGTCAAATGTAGACGTAGGGAGGTTGAAATCCCCCAAAACTGTGAAGGGTGAGCCATCCTCAGGAAAGGAACTTATCAAGGCGTCAAGCTCATTGATGAACTCTCCAAGGGAACCTGGAGGGCGATAGATGACAAGGATATTAAGCTTAAATGGGCTAGTGACTGTGACAGCATGGAATTCAAATGAGGAGATAGACAGATGGGTTAGGGGGAAAAATTGAGAATGACCACTTGGGAGAGATGAGGATTCCTGTGCCACCACCCCTCTGACCAGATGCTCTCGGGGTATGCGAGAACACATGGTCAGACGAGGAGAGAGCAGTAGGAGTAGCAGTGTTTTCAGTGGTAATCCATGTTTCCGTCAGCGCCAGGAAGTCGAGGGACTGGAGGGTAGCATAGGCTGGGATGAAGTCAGCCTTGTTGGCAGCAGAACGGCAGTTCCAGAGGCTGCCTGAGACCTGGAACTCCAGGTGTGTGGTGCGTGCAGGGACCACCAGGTTAGAGAGGCAGCAGCCACGCGGTGTGAGGCGTTTGTGTAGCCTGTGCGGAGAGGAGAGAACAGGGATAGGCAGAGGCATAGTTGACAGGCTGTAGCAGATGGCTACAATAATGCAGAGGAGATCGGAATGAAATGAACTAAACATCTGGGAAAGGAGAGAGCAAGGCCTCCCTCACCAAAAAAAATATAACTCTCCCAACTTCCACCTCGGAAACTATAATTGTTTCACTGAACCACCCGAATAAAACTCTCCCAACTTCCACTTTAGAAGTTAGAATTGTTGTAAACTACAACGGTTCAATGTTTCAAGGACTAGACTCAACTTACTTTATTCAGCTAGCTAACTATGACGCCATAGCTAACTAGCATGCTAGCATCCAACAACACACAGTTTAGCACCAATACTTGGTTACAACGGACTACCAATAGTGTGTTAACACACTAAACAGATAATTCGTGTCCGTGTCTAGTTCTTTCATAACGCAGCAATGATTAAACGTTGGCTAGCTAGCACAAAGATATTGTATTTAGCTACCACAGTACAGCCAGCTGGTAGTGTTGGTTAGCTAGCAATGGCTGCTGTGTTGACTTTGTTTGAAAAACGGCGTCGCTGCGAACGAATGTAGCTGGCTAAAAGGATATTATATTTAGTTGCTACCGTTGCTAATAGCTACTAGCCAGCTAGTCCAGGAGGTGAGTTAGCTAGCTAGCTTCGTGCTACACCCGGCACCGCCGAATACAAAAGTAACCTACAATAACTACATACAGCAACTACCCACAACAGCCCACGATGCCTACCTATAATACCTAATAATATACAGCCCACGATGCCTACCTATAATACCTAACTACAATCTAAATACATAGTTTAAGCCTTACTCGACAAAGCCCAAGCTATGTATAAAGCCAAACTTACCATAACGCATAACGCAGCAATGATTAAACGTTGGCTAGCTAGCACAAAGATATTGTATTTAGCTACCACAGTACAGCCAGATGGTAGTGTTGGCTAGCTAGCAATGGCTGCTGTGTTGACTTTGTTTGAAAAACGGCGTCGCTGCGAACGAATGTAGCTGGCTAAAAGGATATTATATTTAGTTGCTACCGTTGCTAATAGCTACTAGCCAGCTAGTCCAGGAGGTGAGTTGGCTAGCTAGCTTCGTGCTACACCCGGCACCGCCGAATACAAAAGTAACCTACAATAACTACAAACAACAACTACCCACAACAGCCCACGATGCCTACCTATAATACCTAATAATATACAGCCCACGATGCCTACCTATAATACCTAACTACAATCTAAATACATAGTTTAAGCCTTACTCGACAAAGCCCAAGCTATGTATAAAGCCAAACTTACCCAACGCCAGCTAACTGGGTGGCAGACTGCAATCAGTAGCTGTAATTAAGTACAGCAGCCACCAACCACCTAACGTTAATGCCTCGGAATCTATATCAACATAACCTGAAAGGACGCTCAGCAAGGAAGAAGCCACTGCTCCAAAACCGCCATAAAAAAGCACATGGGGACAAAGATCGTACTTTTTGGAGAAATGTCATCTGGTCTGATGAAACAAAAATAGAACTGTTTGGCCATAATGACCATCGTTTGTTTGGAGGAAAAAGGGGGTTGCTTGCAAGCCTAAAAACACCATCCCAACCGTGAAGCACGGGGGTGGCATCATCATGTTGTGCGGGTGCTTTGCTGCAGGAGGGACTGGTGCACTTCACAAAATAGATGGCATCATGAGGAAGGAAAATGATGTGTATATATTGAAGCAACATCTCACGACATCAGTCAGGAAGTTAAAGCTTGGTCGCAAATGGGTCTTCCAAATGGACAATGACCCAAAGCATACTTCCAAAGTTGTGGCAAAATGGCTTAAGGACAACAAAGTCAAGGTATTGGAGTGGCCATCACAAAGCCCTGACCTCAATCCTATAGACAATTTGTGGGCAGAACTTAAAAAGCGTGTGCGAGCAAGGAGGCCTAGAAACCTGACTCAGTTATACCAGCTCTGTCAGGAGGAATGGGCCAAAATTCACCCACTTATTGTGGGAAGCTTGTGCAAGGCTACCCGAAACGTTTGACCCAAGTTAAACAATTTAAAGGCAATGCTATCAAATACTAATTGACTGTATGTAAACTTCTGACCCACTGGGAATGTGATGAAAGAAATTAAAGCTGAAATAAATCATTCTCTCTACTATTATTCAGACATTTCACATTCTTAAAATAAAGTGGTGATCCTAACTGACCTAAAACAGGGAATGTTTACTAGGATTAAATGTCAGGAATTGTGAAAAACTGAATTTAAATGTATTTGGCTATGGTGTATGTAAACATCTGACTTCAACTGTATGTTATGTTTCGTACGGTATGTATTAAGTTGTGGATGTCCATCACCCATTTCGTATTATATGTTACGAATTACAATTCGTACTATAAATTACGAATTTCCAAAAATCTATATGCTACGAATTTGCAAAGATATGATATGTAGCTAGGTGGCTAACGTTAGCTAGCTCGCGAACATTAGGGTTAGGGGAAGCGTTAGCTAAAAGAGTTACGTTTTTGCCTTAAGTAACCATCTGTCTTAGTAGTTAAAAAGTAGCTAAAAAATAAGTAAGTAGTTGAAAAGCTGCTAATTAGCTAAAATGCTAAAGTTGTCCGTGATGAGATTCGAACTCGCAACCTTTGGGTTGCTAGAAGTTTGAATTATACACCCGTTCTACCCCCACCCACATACAATATGTTACGAATTTGCAAAACTTACAATATGTTACATATGATATGTTATGAATTCTAGCTTGGTTTTGGTGGCTAACGTTAGCTAGACTGCTAACATTAGCTAGACAAGGGGTTGTCTGACATACTTCTATAGGGCTTTGGGTATACCTTTATGTCAAATTACGCACTGTTCATTGCGTTATGGCAGTTTACGCGCGCAGGAAAAAGCCATTCAACACCTTCACACAGACATTCGAAACTACTGATTATATTTAAAACGAATTCAAATCGCACACAAATTAACACAATCTATTGGAAAATATCTCAAACATCTTCTTACCAAGGTTGATGTTCTAGCTCGGGAGGTGTAGGATATCTTTGTATGAATGTTGTCTTCCCTTCTAAAGTTACAAAACGTTTAGACTACAGAAGGCTATTTTCACTTTCGCTTTCTGATGCATTATGCCTCGATCACACCGACAGCTCTGGCATTTTGGTACACCAGAAGTACATTAATTTCCAGTGGAACGCTGTGTTTGCCTTGCACCATTCTGTGTGGTGCATGCGTTGGATTTATCGAACGTATGAGTCAAACTGTATGTGTATGGCTTGACGGAAATGGTAGCGGAAGGTGAATGTTGAACTTTTGTTACACACATATCCAGATAATGCTGTTATGCTATAAGTTTCATCGGTGTGATCGAGGCGTTACCCTATCAGTGCTGGCAGTTGTTGTTGTAGGCCTATAAAGGTGTTGGTGCTGTCATCTTCAGGACAGGATTACCGGCTTACTTAACGGAGGAATAAACACACATGTTCATCGTTGGTGTTTCAACCAGAACGCGGGAAAATGCCCATTCTTTATTTTCGCACATGCGCAGTTGTACATCTCTCATAGGGCATAACTGTACCAGTGTAAGAACACAATTTATAACATATTAGTCTATATGTTAACACCCCCACTTGCTCTTATACTGTACAAGTCGTATTCAACCTAACTATCAACACATTTAGTTTACAGTTATACATCTCACAAATGTCAGTTTACATTCCAAACATATAACCCAATAATTTTTCATTTTTGAACTTCGTTACAGGTTTAGTCAAAACATCTGCAACCATGTCTGCCGTTGGACAATATTCAATACTTATTTTGCCATCACTGAGCGCAGATCGAATGAAATTATATTGATGTCAACATGTTTACATCTCTGACGACATACTGGGTTCTTTGACAGAGCAATTGCACCTTGTCACTCGCAACATGGCACTCACTATCCATCTGGCCCAAAAACTGTACAAGGTACAAACTTTCTTGTGTAGTAGCAGCCAGTGCCATGTACTCTGCTTCACATGTAGATAAAGCTACTGTTGGCTGCTTCTTAGACCTCCATGAAATAACAGGTCCACATTTAGTTAAACTAAAACAATACCCTGTTATGCTTCGTCTGTCACTTTGATCTGCTGCCCAATCAGCATCACTATATGCTACGAGGTTGAGTTTTTCCACCCCCTTTTTGTAACACAACTCCTGATTCATTGTCCCCTTCAAGTACCTCAACACATGTTTAGCTGTTATCCAGTGTTGCTCTTTTGGTTCTGATAGGTATTGTGACAGCTTGCTGACAATCCAACTGATATCCGGTCTTGTACATGTCATAACATATATCAAGCTGCCTATCACTTCACGATACCTTTTTGAATCAATAGGTTCACCATCACCATCAAAGTTTGTTTTTTGTTCACATGGTGTTGACCTTGTTTTACAGTCTGACATACCAAACCTTTCCAGTATCTTGGTTATGTACCTTGTTTGGCTCATCTTTATTTTCCCTTCACTTTGTGTAAAATCAATGCCTAGGAAATGTCTAAGCCTCCCAAGATCTTTCATCTTAAATTTTTCACTTAACATTTCTTTTACACTTGTGAGTGAGTCACTATCACTAGCAGCGATAATTAGATCATCGACCCAAATTATCAAAATGATCCTTTCTGTTGCAGTTTGTTTGTTGTAAACACAGTGATCAGCTGGGTTCTGTGTAAAACCATTTTCACTAAGGTGATCATGCAACATTTTGTTCCAGTTCCTTCCTGACTGTTTCAGGCCGTACAGTGACTTGTTCAGTTTGCAGACTAGTTGCTCACCTGTATCTGACCTGACTTCAAAACCCTCTGGTTGCTCCATGTACACTTCACAGTCAATAGGAGCATGTAGATATGCTGTTTTGACATCCATCTGATGTAACTCTAAGTCATACTGAGCTGCTAGCTGCAGTTGGAGAAAAAGTCTCCTTATAGTCTATTCCTGCCACTTGACTATATCCCTTTGCAACATATCTTGCCTTGTATGTCTCAGTCTCATCTGAATTGTTTTTGACCGCATAGACCCACCTGCCCCCCACTGCATTTTTACCCTCTGGCAGTGTGGTCAATGTGAATGTATCATTTTCCCTAAGGGAATCCATCTCCTCCTTCATAGCAGTAGCCCAAATCTCTGATTTTGGTGAAATCATTGCTTCTTTGAAGGTTTGTGGTGCATTGCACATTACTCTGTAGCAGTAGTCAACACTAGGTGGTATCTGGTCATCACACTTCACTTTACACTCATAGTCTTTTAAGTACTGGGGCTTCTTCCTCTCTCTGTCTGGATAGCGTGGACTCTGACTATCTGAAGTCTCGATTTACACATCTTGTGTCTCTTCGGAATTTTGATCTGCCATCTTGGCTTTTGGCATGGGGGATTGAAATCTCTCCCCATGAAGATCATCACTCATTTCCAAATCTGTCTGAGTTTGGCGTTCGACTACACCTTTTGTAACGAACTTGACTAATCTGTTTTTAAGAACTTTTCCAGTGTCTGGGTAGTAGACTAGGTATGCTGGACTATTTTTATCATACCCGACAAAAATACCCTTTTCACATCTTGAGTCCAACTTTTTCTTGTTCTGTCTGTATGCATAGCAAACAGATCCAAATTCTTTCATCTTTGATCAGCTGCTTTTGCCTTTTCATCAGGCTCTCTGTTTCTGCTCTGAACAAATTTTCCCTGTGTGCAGATTTCACAGTTGAGGGTAGATTTGTCAATCTTACCTGTGATTTTCATTCCCTCTGTCACATTTTCTAACTTTGACACATCCTCAAAATTACAGTAGGCAAGAATTTTGTGCCATGTGTGAATATCATAGCACCCATGACATCCATCATCATTTTCATCACTTACAGTGTTAAGATAGTAAAGTCTATCGTACTCCTCGATGTCAAAAGTGGTACCGTTCTTGTGGATGAGCTTGTTACACCCCTGTCGAAAGTTGACTGAAGCTCTGTTGGCTGTCGCTGCTTTAACAGAGAAAATGTCCTGTGGAAACGACGGCACGTACAGCGCCTTCGTCAGCGTTGTTTTCACCCGACGACCCGTGTTGTCTCTCAGGTAAACCTCCGCTGCACCTCTCCTCTCCGCGACACCATTCGTTCTTGTTCCGTCAGCCAGCTCCACTGAATGTTTTTCCGGTTTGAAAGTCTCGTCAAACTCCTTAAACTTCCCGATGTCCGTGACTATATGTGACGTTGCTCCCGTATCAACCATCAGCCCTTTTGTTTCAGTCCACGAACCTGACAGTCACTTATTTTGAATGCAAATGTGTGGCCTTCAGCATCTGTTGCTTGTTTCACATTGTCTCTTCTTTTTCGTCTGCAATTTGCGTCAGTATGAGTGGAGCTCTTGCAAAAACTACACCACTGTCTCCGTTCTCTGTGCTCTCCAGTAACGGTACATTCCCGGGCCTTGTGCCCTTTCTGGCTACAGTTGAAGCAGGTTATCTCGGTCCCTTTATCTCTTCCTCTTGGCCAGCTAACTTTAATGTTACTTGCCTTCATCACGTTGTCGTCAGTGGAAATGGCGCTAAACTTCTCGGTGCTTTCATAGCTCCTCAACTTGGTTTTGAACTTGCCATAAGTTGTCGGCTCGTCACTCTGCGTTATGTGGATGGCAAACGGCTTAAATGATTCGGGCAAACCTTTCAGAATCATTGCAATCAACAGCCCGTCACTTAAAGTCTCTTCAGCATTCCTCAGTGCTGTAATAGCCGTCTCAGCACAAATGATATAATCCGTAACACTTTCGTCACTGGCTTTCTGAAGAGAAGTTAGCTCAGTGTAGAGGCTAATCACACGTGGCTTCCCTTTACCTGCATAATGTTCCCTCAATATCTTCAACGTTTTTCTCCCATCATCTGCTGCTTCTCTCATTATCAGGGAAAGACTTTTATCATCCAAAACCTGTATCAATTCGGCGTAGGCTTCTTCATTTTTCTCTCTGTCTTCTTCATCTTCATCCACGCTCAATATGGTGGCCTTTAGCCCTAGCAAACGCAAGTGTCCCAAAAACTTCGTCTCCCATAACTCGTAGTTTTTTTCATCTCCGTCGAAACATAATCTATTCCATCGGCTTCCATGTTCCCTCCTGGGCCCATAACCTGTTGGTGCTGTCATCTTCAGGTCAGGAATAACGGCTTACTTAACGGAGGAATAAACACACATGTTCATCGTTGGTGTTTCAACCAGAACGCGGGAAAATGCCCATTCTTTATTTTCGCACATGCGCAGTTGTACATCTCTCATAGGGCATAACTGTACCAGTGTAAGAACACAATTTATAACATATTAGTCTATATGTTAACAAAAGGAATACAACCACATATGGTTGTTAATAAGAACGTGGTCCTCTGTAGCTCAGCTGGTAGAGCACGGCGCTTGTAACGCCAAGGTAGTGGGTTCGATCCCCGGGACCACCCATACACAAAAATGTATGCACGCATGACTGTAAGTCGCTTTGGATAAAAGCGTCTGCTAAATGGCATATTATTATTATTAACTCAGAAATGAGATATGCATTCAATTTCGAGTCTAAGTTGCATGTCCTTTATAAATCACTGAACTAACCTCATTTACTGCCTTTGCCAGGACCGGCCCTAGCCTTTTGGGGACCCAAAGCGAGATTTAGCGGGCAAAATATTTTAGTGGACCCTGTCTTTACAGCAGAGAAACAGTTTTTAAAAGTTAATTTCCTGCAATTCGACACATTTTGTTATGGGGCGGAGAGAAGTTGAGCAGTTTTAAAGCTAATTTCCTGCAATTCGACAAATTTTTCCAAGACTTATGCCGTGTTAATGATATCTGAGAGAGAGTGACTAACAAAATCAATGGGCCCCCCCTGGAGGTCAGGGCCCCTGGGCACATGCCCTGCGTGCTGGACGGTATTCGGCCATGATTACTACAAGTTTACATAGCTGGTTAGACTAATTTACCAATCTAAAAATTGTTAGCTAACATGGTTAATTGAGTGATTGTCAGAGACCGACATAACAAGAGATAAACTGCTGATGCACAACCACATTTCGAAATTGCACCTTGTGTATTATACTATTTGAACTCAACAGTAAGTTGAGACCCCGACTAAGGGACCACTTATGTCACTTATGTCTGGAGCCGGCCCTGGCCTTTGCAAATGTGTTTTTGATGTTGCTAAAATACATCAAAAAATGTTTAGCATAGACCTAAGCTATATATTTCACAGCACAAATTATTTATGCAAACAAGACAAGAATATCTAGGCAATGACAAACAGCAAGAGGGAGCTGAACGAGTCCACTATTAGGCCTAGGTTCATGTAATGAAAAGGGGCCATATCAAATCCACAGGGATCTCCTGCCTCTGTGGAATCATATATGGAGTCAAAATACATCTCCATTTCAGCTAGGGCCAGCTCAGCTGAAATGGAAAAATCTTAGGATTATTATTTTTTTGACCAGAGAACATGCTATTTCACAGTAAACAAATTATCAACTGACTTTCAGCAAGCTTACAAGGAAGGGCACTCAACATGCACGGCACTTACACAAATGACTGATGATTGGCTGAAATAAATAATAATTGATAATGTTTTGTTAGACTTCAGTGTAGCTTTGACATTATCAATCATAATCTGCTGCTGGAAAAACTTGTGTTATGGCTTTACATCCCCTGCTGTAGTGTGGATCGAGAGTAATCTGTCTAACAGAACACAGAGGGTGTTTTTTAATGGAAGCTTCTCCAACATTATCCAGGTAGAGTCTGGCGTTCCCCAGGGCAGTTGTCTAGGCCCCTTCATTTTTTCAATCTTTACTAATGACCTGCCACTGACACTGAGTAAAGCCTGTGTGTCTATTTACTGTATGCTGATGACACAACATTATACATGTTAGCTACCACAGCAAGTGAAATCACTGCAACACTTAACAAAGAGCTGCAGTCAGTTTTAGAATGGGTGGCAAGTAATAAGCTAGTCCTAAATATTTCAAAAACTAAAAGCATTGTATTTGGGACCAATCATTCATTAAACCCTAAATCTCAACTTAATATAGTAATTAATAGAAATTCAGCAAGTTGAGGAAGGAAAGGAAAATGGATACCTAGTCAGTTGCACAACTGAATACATTCAACCGAAATGTGTCTTCCGCATTTAACCCAACCTCTCTGAATCAGAGACTAAACTCCTTGGTGTAACCCTGAATTGCAAACTGTTATGGTCTACACATATTGATGCAACGGTAGCTAAGATGGGGAGAGGTCTGTCCGTAATGAAGTGCTACTCTGCTTTCTTGACATTGCTATCAACTAAACAAGTCCTACAGGCCCTAGTTTTGTCTCACCTGGACTACAGCCCAGTCATATGGTCAAGTGCCACAAAGAGGGATATAGGCAAATTACAGTTGGACCAGAACAGAGTAGCATGGCTGGCCCTTAAATGTACACTGAGAGCTAACATCAATGACATGCATGTCAATCTCTCATGGTTCAAAGTAGAGGAGAGACTGTATAACTACTTGTCTTTGTGAGAAGTTATGACATGCTGAAAGCACCGAGCTGTCTGTTCAAACGACTAGAACTACATGGAACTTTATTTCACATCAAGTAACTTATGCAAGCAGTAAAATCAGTAAAAAACAGATAAAACTACACCTTATGGAAAAATGTGGATTATGAGGTGACACACACACAGGCACACACACATCCAAGTGTGTGTGCACACACACATCCAAGTGTGTGTGCCAACACACATAGTGGTGTAATAATGTTATATGTACTGTTTTATAAAATGTTAGTTTTTGCCTTAATTTGTTTGGACCCCAGGAAGAGTAGCTGCTGATCCTTAATAAATAATCAAAAGGGGACCATTGCGCTCTCCCAGAGGTTTGGTTGGTGTGTAAAACCAGTGAATCCAGATAAATAAAAAGGTGTGATGGGTCCGCACTCAAAAAGATGTCACATAAAGCTTACTTCATTTTTTACTTTTTTATTTTATTATTTTCACTGCATCAGGGATAGTAAACACAGAGGTTTCGGCTTTGTAGACTTCTTCAGTGTGTAGATGAAAATCTTTTTCATTCAAAATAGCATTTGTAGGGAACACAGGTAAGCAATCGATGAGCAGCAGGTGCTTCTAATCAGAGTTGCCACTCATCTGCCAATCAGGGATATGGCTTCTCTGGTCTACCTGTATACAAGTTACAGTCACAAAGAAATACAGAATTATACGGTATGGGAGCGGACACAAAGGGCAATTGAGGGCATAAGGTGTGAACCATTCATTAATCAATTGCCTTAGGTGTCTGCTCACTTAGATACATTATATCAATTCATGAGATAGCTTATCACAAAGGACATAAATATGTGGGTCTAACTCATAAATGATAAGCAAAATCAGATATGGACAGCATTCTTGTATAACAGTCTAAATTTGGCATATATGAAGGAGGTGATCTAGTTATTTGTTTACACCATGTAGGGATGCGGAATTGAATTTACACTGAACAAAAATATATACATTCAAATTACTAGAGATTAAATGCAATTGTATTCGTTGTCCGTAGCATATGCCTGCCCATAGCATAACACCAACTCCACAATGGGGCACTCTGTTCACAACGTTGACATCAGCAAGCCGCTCGCCCACACGATGCCATACACGCTGTCTGCCGGATTCATCCGTGAAGAGCCCACTTCTCCAGCGTGACAGTGGCCATTGAAGGTGAGCATTTACCCACTGAAGTCGGTTACGACGCCAAACTGCAGTCAGGTCAAGACCCTGGTGAGGATGACGAGCACGCAGATGAGCTTCCCTGAGACGGTTTCTGACAGATTGTGCAGAAAGTCTTTGGTTGTGCAAACCCACAGTTTCATCAGCTGTCCGGGTGGCTGGACTCAGACGATCCCGCAGGTGAAGAAGCCGGATGTGGAGGTCCTGGGCTGCTGTGGTTACATGTGGTCTGTGTTTGTGAGGCTGGTTGGACGCACTGCCAAATTCTCTAAAACGACGTTGGAGGTGGCTTATGGTCGAGAAATGAACATTACATTCTCTGGCAACAGCTGTGGTGGACATTCCTGCAGTCAGCATGCCAATTGCACACTCCCTCAAAACTTGAGACATCTGTGGCATTGTGTTGTGTGACAAAACTGCACATGTTAGAGTGGCCTTTTATTGTCCCCAGCACAAGGTGCACCTCTGTAATGATTATGCTGTTTCTTGATATGCTACACCTGTCAGGTGGATGGATTATCTTGTAGACCCTCTCTATCTAGTCTTTTAACAGATAAGGGAAAACAGCGGGTTCACTAAAGTGCCAGGTCAGAAAATCACTAAACAATTTGCATGTGCTGAATGTGAAAATGTAGGCATATCATCGCATTTTGAAGGGGTGCCATGTTTCTCTGCCTGCTCCTGCCACGTCTATGATGGACCAGGCCCTCAAAGGTGCCCATGGGTAATCAATGTGGCCAGTTATGTTGAGCAGGAGAGATCATCACTCAAAGGTCACTAAGTTCATCATCTCAATAGTCAGCAAGTAACATCGGAAGTTGCTGATACTGCAGCCTTCGCTACTGCCAGGCTCAACATGGTGGTGAAGCCCTCTATCTAGTGGATAATTTAGTAATGACAGCTCCAGGATGTATCTTTTTTACTGACATTGATATGAAATGGGGTCCAATTCTATACAGAGAGTGGGGTTGATTGTTACCAAAGATGATCCTTACACTGATCCCTACGGGTTTGGAAATCATACCAGAGCCCACATACACATATAGGTCTCTGACCTGAGAGTTGTTGCCTGGCCTTTTGTGAAGTTCGTTGACAAAAACATTACAATTAAATCCATTTTAATTCCACTTTGTAACACAACAAAATGTGGAAAAAGTAAAGCGATGTGAATACTTTCTGAAGGCACTGTTTATATTATACAGCATACGTTATTTAAACAAATAAAACAAGAAAATGTAAGCAACGACACACAGCCAGAGGAAGCTGAAATAGTCCACTATTAGGCCTTGGTTCATGTAATGAATAGGGGTAATATCAAATCCACAGGGATCACCTGCCCCTGTGGAATCATATATGGAATCAAAATATATCTGCAGTGCAGCTAGGGCCACCTCAGCCCTAGACACAAGAACATGTTTATTGATTCATGGTATGACAGATAAGACAATGTCATTGGCATTTAATTTCTAATTCATATTATATTGACATTTAAATAAACTATCCTAATTCGCATGATTTATTCCTAAACATTTGGTCTTATTTCATAACGGAATGGAATTGGCAATTATGGATATGGCAGTGTATTAGGAGGTAGTCTATCCCTCCAGGTCTTCCACCAGGAGATGGTCTGCTTTTTTCAGGGCCTGGTAAAACTGTTCCTGCGCAGTTTTCCCTTTCTTAATTATCATTGTCAGCAGAGCTTCGTTCTTCTTGGTCTGTGTGGTTTTGATGTCCACCTCCTCTCTATCCTCCCCACTCAGAACCCCAAGGTGCTCGAGAGCGCTAAGGATGGGACGAAGGTTGCCCATCCTGGTCTCTAGAGCTGTCTTGTGTGTCTTCAGGAAATCATGGCCTGATGAGGGGCTGGTGTGCTGGGATGCTGCAGGCGAAGGGACTGCAAGAGAAGAGGACCCACTGTTATGATAAATGTTACATCTGTCCATCCTGATAAGTCAAATGGAAATCATTCTAGCTGCCCAATGAGCAAGCTCGAATGATTGGTATGATTGAGTGTGATAACGTTTTATGTCAATATTAGTCAATAATTGAACTTTTGTCTCATATGAGTGCAATGCTCAGTTTATTTATTTTGTGCTAAATCATTGTGTTAAAAGTATAGATTTTACACTACCCATCATCACCTGTATGATAATGGATTGCTCCAATGGTGTTACCAGTCATTATGGGAGTGTTGACACTGGCCCCATTCTGGGCTGAGATGTTGATGGAATGGACAGAAGAAGACCCCGATTCCGGACCAGATGCCATTCTAGCTCACTAGACACAGAATATTAGAATAGGAGGGAAAACATTATCTATTTAATTCTGTAAAGTTGACTGAAGACCCTGACTTATCAATGAATACAGATATGGAGACAGCATACACCCAATTTGAGTCACGTATCATGCCAACAGAATATGATTGCTGATTTCATCTACAAACATCTACTCAGCCTATGTTAAGCATTGTCTCTCAACCTGGTCTCAGAGCATTTTGTATTATTCTGTATGTAAATCCGAGACAGTCCACTTAGTATATTATGTTGGTGTGTATTAATTTGTGTATGTCCATCACCCATTTCGTATTATATGTTACGAAATACAATTTGAATTATATGTTATAAATTTGCAAAACATACAATATGTTATGAATCTCCAAAACATACAATATGTTACGAATTTGCGAAAACTTACATTTGAAGTTGGAAGTTTACATACACTTAAGTTAGAGTCATTAAAACTCCTTTTTCAACCACTCCACACATTTCTTGTTAACAAACTATAGTTTTGGCAAGTCGGTTAGGACATCTACTTTGTGCATGACACAAGTAATTTTTCCAACAATTGTTTACAGACAGATTATTTCACTTATAATTCACTGTATCACAATTCCAGTGGGTCAGAAGTTTACATATACTAAGTTGACGGTGCCTTTAAACAGCTTGCATTTTTTTTTTTTATGATGTCATGGCTTTAGAAGCTTCTGATAGGCTAATTGACATAATTTGAGTCAATTGGAGGTGTACCTGTGGATATATTTCAAGGCCTACTTGCAAACTCAGTGCCTCTTTGCTTGACATCATGGTAAATTCAAAAGAAATCAACCAAGACCTCAGAAAAACAAAAAATTGTAGACCTCCACAAGTCTGGTTCATCCTTGGGAACAATTTCCAAACACCTGAAGGTACCACGTTCATCTGTACAAACAATAGTACATAAGTATAAACACCATGGGACCACGCAGCCGTCATACCGCTCAGGAAGGAGACGTGTTCTGTCTCCTAGAGATGAACGTACTTTGGTGCGAAAAGTGCAAATCAATCCCAGAACAACAGCAAAGAACCTTGTGAAGATGCTGGAGGAAACAGGTACAAAAGTATCTATATCCACAATAAAACGAGTCCTATATCAACATAACCTGAAAGGCCGCTCAGCAAGGAAGAAGCCACTGCTCCAAAATCGCCATAAAAAAGCACATGGGGACAAAGATCATACTTCTTGGAGAAATGTCCTCTGGTCTGATGAAACAAGAATAGAACTGTTTGGCCATAATGACCATCGTTTGTTTGGAGGAAAAAGGGGGTTGCTTGCAAGCCGAAGAACACCATCCCAACCGTGAAGCACGGGGGTGGCATCATCATGTTGTGCGGGTGCTTTGCTGCAGGAGGGACTGGTGCACTTCACAGAATAGATGGCATCATGAGGAAGGAAAATGATGTGTATATATTGAAGCAACATCTCACGACATCAGTCAGGAAGTTAAAGCTTGGTCGCAAATGGGTCTTCCAAATGGACAATGACCCAAAGCATACTTCCAAAGTTGTGACAAAATGGCTTAAGGACAACAAAGTCAAAGTATTGGAGTGGCCATCACAAAGCCCTGACCTCAATCCTATAGACAATTTGTGGGCAGAACTGAAAAAGCGTGTGCGAGCAAGGAGGCCTAGAAACCTGACTCAGTTACACCAGCTCTGTCAGGAGGAATGGGCCAAAATTCACCCACTTATTGTGGGAAGCTTGTGGAAGGCTACCCGAAACGTTTGACCCAAGTTAAACAATTTAAAGGCAATGCTAATATAATTGACTGTATGTAAACTTCTGACCCACTGGCAATGTGATGAAAGAAATTAAAGCTGAAATAAATCATTCTCTCTACTATTATTCAGACATTTCACATTCTTAAAATAAAGCGGTGATCCTTTAACTGACCTAAAACAGGGAATGTTTAATAGGATTAAATGTCAGGAATTGTGAAAAACTGAATTTAAATCTATTTGGCTATGGTGTATGTAAACATCCGACTTCAACTGTATGTTATGTTTCGTACGGTATGTATTAAGTTGTGGATGTCCATCACCCATTTCGTATTATATGTTACGAATTACAATTCGTACTATAAGTTACGAATTTCCAAAAATCTATATGTTACGAATTTGCAAAGATATGATATGTAGCTAGGTGGCTAATGTTAGCTAGCTCGCGAACATTAGGGTTAGGGGAAGCGTTAGCTAAAAAAGTTACGTTTTTGCCTTAAGTAACCATCTGTCTTAGTAGTTAAAAAGTAGCTAAAAAATAAGTAAGTAGTTGAAAAGCTGCTAATTAGCTAAAATGCTAAAGTTGTCCGTGATGACATTCGAACTCGCAACCTTTGGGTTGCTAGAAGTTTGAATTATACACTCGTTCTACCCCCACCCACAAACAATATGTTACGAATTTGCAAAACGTACAATATGTTACGTATGATATGTTATGAATTCTAGCTTGGTGTTGGTGGCTAACGTTAGCTAGACTGCTAACATTAGCTAGAGAAGGGGTTAGGGGTTAAGGTTAAGGTTAGGGTTAAGTTTAGGAGTTAGGTTAAAGGGTTAAGGTTAGGATTAGGTGAACGGTTAGCTAAAAGAGTTACGTTTTTGCCTTAAGTAACCATCTGTCTTATGTAACCATACCAAACATAAGATATCATACTAAATGGAATGCTCTGAGACCAGGTTGTGTTTCTCTACTGATTACAGTATAGGACATTGCATAACTGCTAAACTTTGGGTAGGCTATTGAGCTCCACAATGTCGTTAAGAACATAAATATACAATGTGAATCAAACAGACACTTGTTTGTCTGACATACTTCTATAGGTCTTTGGGTATACCTTTATGTCAAATTACGCACTGTTCATTGCGTTATGGCAGTTTACGCGCACAGGAAAAAGCCATTCAACACCTTCACACAGACTTTCGAAGCTACTGATTATATTTAAAACGAATTCAAATCGCACACAAATTAACACAATCTATTGGAAAATATCTCAAACATCGTCTTACCAAGGTTGATGTTCTAGCTCGGGAGGTGTAGGATACCTTTGTATGAATGTTGTCTTCCCTTCTAAAGTTACAAAACTTGTAGACTACAGAAAGCTATTTTCACTTTCGCTTTCTGATGCATTATGCCTCGATCACACCGACAGCTCAGGCATTTTGGTACACCAGAAGTACATTAATTTCCAGTGGAACGCTGTGTTTGCCTTGCACCATTCTGTGTGGTGCATGCGTTGGATTTATCGAACATATGAGTCAAACTGTATGTGTATGGCTTGACGGAAATGGTAGCAGAAGGTGAATGTTGAACTTTTGTTACACACATATCCAGATAATGCTGTTATGCTATATGTTTCATCGGTGTGATCGAGGCGTTAGCCTATCATCGGTGTGATCGAGGCGTTAGCCTATCAGTGCTGGCAGTTGTTGTCGTAGGCCTATAAAGGAATACAACCACATATGGTTGTTAATAAGAACTCAGAAATGAGATATGCATTCAATTTCGAGTCTAAGTTGCATGTCCTTCATAAATCACTGAACTAACCTCATTTACTGCCTTTGCCAGGACCGGCCCTAGCCTTTTGGGGACCCAAAGCGAGATTTAGCGGGCAAAATATTTTAGTGGACCCTGTCTTTACAGCAGAGAAACAGTTTTTAAAAGTTAATTTCCTGCAATTCGAAACATTTTGTTATGGGGCGGAGAGAAGTTGAGCAGTTTTAAAGCTAATTTCCTGCAATTCGACACATTTTGCCAAGACTTATGCCGTGTTAATGATATCTGAGAGAGAGTGACTAACAAAATCAATGGGCCCCCCCTGGAGGTCAGGGCCCCTGGGCACATGCCCTGCATGCTGGTCGGTATTCGGCCATGATTACTACAAGTTTACATAGCAAGAGATAAACTGCTGATGCACAACCACATTTCGAAATTGCACCTTGTGTATTATACTATTTGAACTCAACAGTAAGTTGAGACCCCGACTAAGGGACCACTTATGTCACTTATGTCTGGAGCCGGCCCTGGCCTTTGCAAATGTGTTTTTGTTGTTGCTAAAATACTTTAAAAAATGTTTAGCATAGACCTAAGCTATATATTTCACAGCACAAATTATTTATGCAAACAAGACAAGAATATCTAGGCAATGACAAACAGCAAGAGAGAGCTGAACGAGTCCACTATTAGGCCTAGGTTCATGTAATAAAAAGGGGCCATATCAAATCCACAGGGATCTCCTGCCTCTGTGGAATCATATATGGAGTCAAAATACATCTGCCATTCAGCTAGGGCCAGCTCAGCTGAAATGGAAAAAGCTTAGGATTATAATTTTTTTGACCAGAGAACATGCTATTTCACAGTAAACAAATTATCAACTGACTTTCAGCAAGCTTACAAGGAAGGGCACTCAACATGCACGGCACTTACACAAATGACTGATGATTGGCTGAAATAAATAATAATTGATAATGTTTTGTTAGACTTCAGTGTAGCTTTGACATTATCAATCATAATCTGCTGCTGGAAAAACTTGTGTTATGGCTTTACATCCCCTGCTGTAGTGTGGATCGAGAGTAATCTGTCTAACAGAACACAGAGGGTGTTTTTTAATGGAAGCTTCTCCAACATTATCCAGGTAGAGTCTGGCATTCCCCAGGGCAGTTGTCTAGGCCCCTTCATTTTTTTCAATCTTTACTAATGACCTGCCACTGGCACTGAGTAAAGCCTGTGTGTATATGTACTCTATGCTGATGACACAACATTATACATGTCAGCTACCACAGCAAGTGAAATCACTGCAACACTTAACAAAGAGCTGCAGTCAGTTTTAGAATGGGTGGCAAGTAATAAGCTAGTCCTAAATATTTCAAAAACTAAAAGCATTGTATTTGGGACCAATCATTCATTAAACCCTAAACCTCAACTTAATATAGTAATTAATAGAAATTCAGCAAGTTGAGGAAGGAAAGGAAAATGGATACCTAGTCAGTTGCACAACTGAATACATTCAACCGAAATGTGTCTTCCGCATTTAACCCAACCTCTCTGAATCAGAGACTAAACTCCTTGGTGTAACCCTGAATTGTAAACTGTTATGGTCTACACATATTGATGCAACGGTAGCTAAGATGGGGAGAGGTCTGTCCGTAATAAAGTGCTACTCTGCTTTCTTGACATTGCTATCAACTAAACAAGTCCTACAGGCCCTAGTTTTGTCGCACCTGGACTACAGCCCAGTCATATGGTCAAGTGCCACAAAGAGGGATATAGGCAAATTACAGTTGGACCAGAACAGAAGCATGGCTGGCCCTTAAATGTACACTGAGAGCTAACATCAATGACATGCATGTCAATCTCTCATGGTTCAAAGTAGAGGAGAGACTGTATCACTACTTGTCTTTGTGAGAAGTTATGACATGCTGAAAGCACCGAGCTGTCTGTTCAAACGACTAGAACTACATGGAACTTTATTTCACATCAAGTAACTTATGCAAGCAGTAAAATCAGTAAAAAACAGATAAAACTACACCTTATGGAAAAATGTGGATTATGAGGTGACACACACACAGGCACACACACATCCAAGTGTGTGTGCACACACACATAGTGGTGTAATAATGTTATATGTACTGTTTTATAAAATGTTTGTTTTTGCCTTAATTTGTTTGGACCCCAGGAAGAGTAGCTGCTGATCCTTAATAAATAATCAAAAGGGGACCATTGCGCTCTCCCAGAGGTTTGGTTGGTGTGTAAAACCAGTGAATCCAGATAAATAAAAAGGTGTGATGGGTCCGCACTCAAAAAGATGTCACATAAAGCTTACTTCATTTTTTACTTTTTTATTTTATTATTTTCACTGCATCAGGGATAGTAAACACAGAGGTTTCGGCTTTGTAGACTTCTTCAGTGTGTAGATGCAAATCTTTTTCATTCAAAATAGCATTTGTAGGGAACACAGGTAAGCAATCGATGAGCAGCAGGTGCTTCTAATTAGAGTTGCCACTCATCTGCCAATCAGGGATATGGCTTCTCTGGTCTACCTGTAGACAAGTTACAGTCACAAAGAAATACAGAATTATACGGTATGGGAGCGGACACAAAGGGCAATTGAGGGCATAAGGTGTGAACCATTCATTAATCAATTGCCTTAGGTGTCTGCTCACTTAGATACATTATATCAATTCATGAGATAGCTTATCACAAAGGACATAAATATGTGGGTCTAACTCATATATGATAAGCAAAATCAGATATGGACAGCGTTCTTGTATAACAGTCTAAATTTGGCATGTATGAAGGAGGTGATCTAGTTATTTGTTTACACCATGTAGGGATGCGGAATTGAATTTACACTGAACAAAAATATATACATTCAAATTACTAGAGATTAAATGCAATTGTATTCGTTGTCCGTAGCATATGCCTGCCCATAGCATAACACCACCTCCACAATGGGGCACTCTGTTCACAACGTTGACATCAGCAAGCCGCTCGCCCACACGATGCCATACACGCTGTCTGCCGGATTCATCCGTGAAGAGCCCACTTCTCCAGCGTGACAGTGGCCATTGAAGGTGAGCATTTACCCACTGAAGTCGGTTACGACGCCAAACTGCAGTCAGGTCAAGACCCTGGTGAGGATGACGAGCACGCAGATGAGCTTCCCTGAGACGGTTTCTGACAGATTGTGCAGAAAGTCTTTGGTTGTGCAAACCCACAGTTTCATCAGCTGTCCGGGTGGCTGGACTCAGACGATCCCGCAGGTGAAGAAGCCGGATGTGGAGGTCCTGGGCTGCTGTGGTTACATGTGGTCTGTGTTTGTGAGGCTGGTTGGACGCACTGCCAAATTCTCTAAAACGACGTTGGAGGCGGCTTATGGTCGAGAAATTAACATTAAATTCTCTGGCAACAGCTGTGGTGGAATTCCTGCAGTCAGCATGCCAATTGCACGCTCCCTCAAAACTTGAGACATCTGTGGCATTGTGTTGTGTGACAAAACTGCACATGTTAGAGTGGCCTTTTATTGTCCCCAGCACAAGGTGCACCTCTGTAATGATTATGCTGTTTCATTAGTTTCTTGATATGCTACACCTGTCAGGTGGATGGATTATCTTGTAGACCCTCTCTATCTAGTCTTTTAACAGATAAGGGAAAACAGCGGGTTCACTAAAGTGCCAGGTTAGGACATCACTAAACAATTTGCATGTGCTGAATGTGAAAATGTAGGCATATCATCCCATTTTGAAGGGGTGCCATGTTTCTCTGCCTGCTCCTGCCACGTCTATGATGGACCAGGCCCTCAAAGGTGCCCATGGGTAATCAATGTGGCCAGTTATGTTGAGCAGGAGAGTTCATCACTCAAAGGTCACTAAGTTCATCATCTCAATAGTCAGCAAGTAACATCGGAAGTTGCTGATACTGCAGCCTTCGCTACTGCCAGGCTCAACATGGTGGTGAAGCCCTCCATCTAGTGGATAATTTAGTAATGACAGCTCCAGGATGTATCTTTTTTACTGACATTGATATGAAATGGGGTCCAATTCTATACAGAGAGTGGGGTTGATTGTTACCAAAGATGATCCTTACACTGATCCCTACGGGTTTGGAAATCATACCAGAGCCCACATACACATATAGGTCTCTGACCTGAGAGTTGTTGCCTGGCCTTTTGTGAAGTTCGTTGACAAAAACATTACAATTAAATCCATTTTAATTCCACTTTGTAACACAACAAAATGTGGAAAAAGTAAAGCGATGTGAATACTTTCTGAAGGCACTGTATATATTATACAGCATACATTATTTTAACCAAATAAAACAAGAAAATGTAAGCAACGACACACAGCCAGAGGAAGCTGAAATAGTCCACTATTAGGCCTTGCCAATCACCTGCCCCTGTGGAATCATATATGGAATTAAAATATATCTGCAGTGCAGCTAGGGCCACCTCAGCCCTAGACACAAGAACATGTTTATTGATTCATGGTATGACAGATAAGACAATGTCATTGTAAATTAATTTCTAATTCATGTAATGTTGAAATTTAAATAAACTATCCTAAGGTTGCCCATCCTGGTCTCCAGAGCTGTCTTGTGTGTCTTCAGGAAATCATGGCCTGATGAGGAGCTGGTGTGCTGGGATGCTGCAGGCGAAGGGACTGCAAGAGAAGAGGACCGACCCACAGTTATAATACATTTTGGCCTACCAACTTACATCTGTCCATCGAGATAACGCAAATGGAAATATTTTCTAGCTGCGCAATGCGCCAGCTCGAACGATTGGTATCATTGAGTTTTATGTTAATATTAGTCAATAATTTAACTTTCGTCTCTCATATGAGTACAATTCTCCGTTTTTTTATTTTGTGCTAAATCCTTGTTGAAAGTGTAGATTGTACACTACCCATCATCACCTGTATGATAATGGATCGCTCCAATGGTGTTACCAGTCATTATGGGAGCGTTGACACTGGCCCCATTCTGGGCTGAGATGTTGATGGATCAGACAGAAGAAGACCCCGATTCCAGACCAGATGCCTTTGTAGGTCACTAGACACAGGATATTAGGATAAGAGGGAAAACATTATCTATTTCATTTTGTAAAGTTGACTGAAAACATTGATTTATCAATGCATACAGATATGGAGACAGTATGCACCCAGTTTGAGTCAAGTATCATGCAGACAGAATAGGATTGCTGATTTGATCTACAAACATCTACTCAGCCTATGTTAAGCATTGTCTCTCAACCTGGTCTCAGAGCATTTTGTATCATTCTGTACGTAAGTATTCTAGAAGTATGCCCCCCTTGACTTTTTCAAAATTTTGCTACGTTACAGCCTTATTCTAAAATGGATTAAAAAATAATAATAATCTCATCAATCTACACACAATACCCCATAATGACAAAGCAAAAACAGGTTTTTAGAAATGTTTTCAAATGTATGAAAAATTAAATACAACTGAAATATCAAATTTGCTTAAGTGTTTAGACACGTTACTCAGTGCTTTGTTGAAGCACCTTTGATTACAGCCTCGAGTCTTCTTGGGTATGACGCAACAAGCTTGGCACAGTTGTATTTGGGGAGTTTCTCACATTCTTCTCTGCAGATCCTCTCAAGCTCTGTCAGGTTGGATGGGGAGTGTCGCTGCACAGCTATTTTCAGGTCTCTCCAGAGATGTTCGATCGGGTTCAAGTTCAGGCTCTGGCTAGGCCACTCAAGGACATTCAGAGACTTGTCCCGAAGCCACTCCTGCATTGTCTTGGCTGTGTGCTTAGGGACGTTGCCCTGTTGGAAGGTGAACCTTCCCCCAGTCTGAGGTCCTGAGTGCTCTGGAGCAGGTTTTCATCAAGGATCTCTCTGTGCTTTGCTCCGTTCATCTTTCCCTCAATCGTGACTAGTCTCCCAGTCTTTGCCGCTGAAAAACATCCCCACAGCATGATGCTGCCACCACCATGCTTCACCATAGGGATGGTGCCAGGTTTCCTCCAGACATGACTCTTGGCATTCAGGCCAAAGAGTTCAATCTTGGTTTCATCAGACCAGAGAATCTTGTTTCTCATTGTCTGAGAGTCCTTTAGGTGCCTGTTGGCAAACTCCAAGTGGGCTGTCATGTGCCTTTTACTGAGGAGTTGCTTCCGTCCGGCCACTCTACCATAAAGGCCTGATTGGTGGAGTGCTGCAGAGATGGTTGTCCTTCTGGAGCTCTGTCAGAGTGACCATCGTGTTCTTGGTCACCTCCCTGACCAAGGCCCTTCTCCCCCCATTGCTCAGTTTGGCTGGGCGGCCAGCTCTAGGAAGAGTCTTGGTGATTCCAAACTTCTTCCATTTAAGAATGATGGAGGCCACTGTGTTCTTGGGGACCTTCAATGCTGCAGAAATGTTTTGGTACCCTTCCCCAGATCTGTGCCTCGACACAATCCTGTATATGAACTCTACGGACAATTCCTTCGACCTCATGGCTTGGTTTTAGCTCTGACATGAACTGTCAATTGTTGGATCTTATATAGACAGGTGTGTGCCTTTCCAAATCATGTCCAATCAATTGAATTTACCACAGGTGGACTCCAATCAAGTTGTAGAAACATCTCAAAGATGATCAAAGGAAACAGGATGCACCTGAGCACAATTTCGAGTCTCATAGCAAAGGGTCTGAGTACTTATAAATAAGGTATTTCTGTTTTTTAAGAACCTGTTTTTGCTTTGTCATTATGGTGTATTTTGTGTAGATTGATGAGAAAAAAATGGCTTTATTCCATTTTAGAATAAGGCTGTAACGTAACAAAATGTGGAAAAGGTCAAGGGGTCTGAATACACCTTGCCTCCATCTTGTAAAAGTTTTGGAAGCTATAGAAATGCATATATTGATGTCTACATTAGTTTTTGCCACATTGTACATAATGTTTCTGCCATCGTCTCTTATAACCAAAAAGAGCTTCTGGATATCAGGACAGTGATTACTCACCTCGTATTGGACGAATAATTTTTCTTCAACGAGGCGGCCGTGAAGGATATCCTACAGACACCCGACAAGGCCCAAATCCCTGTCATTCGCATGAGGAAGAGACTGAGATATCGTGGACGTAGGTCGGGGTGCCTTGTAAGGATCCGACGGCGAGCGAGTAAACTGCCGCTCCCATCAATCCTATTAGCCAATCTTCAATCAATGGAAAATAAATTGGATGACCTAAGATTACGGTTATCCTACCAACGGGACATAAAAAACTGTAATATCTTATGTTTCACCGAGTCGTGGCTGAACGACGACATGGATAACATACAGCTAGCGGGCTATACGCTACATCGGCAGGATAGAACGGCTGACTCCGGTAAGACAAGGGGTGGCGGTCTGTGTATATTTGTAAACAACAGCTGGTGCACAAAATCAAATACTAAGGAAGTCTCGAGGTTTTGCTCGCCTGAGGTAGAGTATCTTATGATAAGCTGTAGACCACACTATTTACCAAGAGAGTTTTCATCTATATTTTTCATAGCTGTCTATTTACCACCACAAACCAATGCTGGCATTAAGATTGCACTGAATGAGCTGTATAAGGCCATAAGTCAACAGGAAAACGCTCATCCAGAGGCAGCGCTCCTAGTGGCCGGGGACTTTAATGCAGGGAAATTTACATCCGTTCTACCTAATTTCTACCAGCATGTTAAATGTGCAACCAGAGGAAAAATAACTCTAGACCACCTTTACTCCACACACAGAGACGCATACAAAGCTCTCCCTCGCCCTCCATTTGGCAAATCTGACCATAACTCTATCCTCCTGATTCCTGATTATAAGCAAAAACTAAAGCAGGAAGCACCAGTGACTTGGTTAATAAAAAAGTGGTCAGATGACGCAGATGCTAAGCTACAGGACTGTTTTGCTAGCACAGACTGGAACATGTTCCGGGATTCTTCAGATAGCATTGAGGAGTACACCACATCAGTCACTGGCTTCATCAATAAGTGCATCGATGATGTCGTCCCCACAGTGACCGTACGTACATACCCCAACCAGAAGCCATGGATTACAGGAAACATCCGCACTGAGCTAAAGGGTAGAGCTGCCGCTTTCAAGGAGCGGGACTCTAACCCGGACGCTTATAAGAAATCCCGCTATGCCCTCCGACGAACCATCAAACAGGCAAAGAGTCAATACAGGACTAAGATTGAATCATACTACACCGGCTCTGACGCTCGTCGGATGTGGCAGGGCTTGAAAACTATTACAGACTACAAAGGGTAGCACAGCTGCGAGCTTCCCAGTGACACAAGCCTACCAGACGAGCTAAACCACTTCTATGCTCGCTTCGAGGCAAGCAACACTGAAGCATGCATGAGAGCACCAGCTGTTCCGGATGACTATGTGATCACGCTCTCCGTAGCCGATGTGAGTAAGACTTTTAAGCAGGTCAACATTCACAAGGCCGCAGGGCCAGACGGATTACCAGGACGTGTACTCCGAGCATGTGCTGACCAACTGGCAAGTGTCTTCACTGACATTTTCAACATGTCCCTGACTGAGTCTGTAATACCAACATGTTTCAAGCAGACCACCATAGTCCCCATGCCCAAAGACACTAAGATAACCTGCCTAAATGACTACCGACCCGTAGCACTGACGTCTGTAGCCATGAAGTGCTTTGAAAAGCTGGTCATGGCTCACATCAACACCATTATCCCAGAAACCCTAGACCCACTCCAATTTGCATACCGCCCCAACAGATCCACAGATGATGCAATCTCTATTGCACTCCACACTGCCCTTTCCCACCTGGACAAGAGGAACACCTACGTGAGAATGCTATTCATTGACTACAGCTCAGCATTCAACACCATAGTGCCCTCAAAGCGCATCACTAAGCTAAGGATCCTGGGACTAAACACCTCCCTCTGCAACTGGATCCTGGACTTCCTGACGGGCCGCCCCCAGGTGGTAAGGGTAGGTAACAACACATCTGCCACACTGATCCTCAACACGGGGGGCCCCTCAGGGGTGCGTGCTCAGTCCCCCTCCTGTACTCCCTGTTCACCCATGACTGCATGGCCAGGCACGACTCCAACACCATCATTAAGTTTGCCGACGACACAACAGTGGTAGGCCTGATCACCGACAACGATGAGACAGCCTATAGGGAGGAGGTCAGAGACCTGGCTGTGTGGTGCCAGGATAACAACCTCTCCCCTCAACGTGACCAAGACAAAGGAGATGATTGTGGACTACAGGAAAAAAAAGAGGACTGAGCACGCCCCCATTCTCATCGACGGGGCTGTAGTGGAACAGGTTGAGAGCTTCAAGTTCCTTGGTGTCCACATCATCAACGAACTATCATGGTCCAAACACACCAAGACAGTCGTGAAGAGGGCACGACAAAGCCTATTCCCCCTCAGGAGACTGAAAAGATTCGGCATGGGTCCTCAGATCCTCAAAAAATTATACAGCTGCACCATCAAGAGCATCCTGACTGGTTGCATCACCGCAGAGGAAGGCCCTCAAAATTGTCAAAGACTCCAGCCACCCTAGTCATAGACTGTTCTCTCTGCTACCGCACGGCAAGTGGTACCGGAGTGCCAAGTCTAGGTCCAAAAGACTTCTCAACAGCTTCTACCCCCAAGCCATAAGACTCCTGAACAGCTAATCATGGCTACCCGGACTATTTGCACTGCCCCCCCACCCCATCTTTTTACGCTGCTGCTACTCTGTTAATTATTTATGCATTGTCACTTTAACTCTACCCACATGTACATATTACTTCAACTACCTCAACTAGCCGGTGCCCCCGCACATTGACTCTGCACCGGTACCCCCCTGTATATATAGCCTCCCTACTGTTATTTTATTTTACTTCTGCTCTTTTTTTCTCAACACTTTTTTGTTGTTGTTTTATTTTACTTTTTTATTAAAAATAAATGCACTGTTGGTTAAGGGCTGTAAGTAAGCATTTCACTGTAATGTCTGCACCTGTTGTATTCGGCGCATGTGGCCAATAAAATTTGATTTGATTTGATTTGACATGTATTCTATTACAGACACATTAATGCATACTTTTAAACATAAATAAAAATGAACAAATATAAAAACATTTTCCTTAAAGTATAATTCTTAAAGTTACTACAACAACAATAATAATTAAATACATGTAATTTTTCATTCATTCCTCTGGAGTACTCTGGAGTACTGCTCCTATTGGGAAGTGCCAACCTCTACTGGATCAGAGTCCCAAAATCAGGACAGCTGTTGCTCAATATGCGATATTTGACTAGAATGGCGTTGTAAACAACAGCCAATTTTCCGGGACATAGACATGTTTTATATCGTCAGAAAGCTTAAATGATTGTTAATCTATCTGCAGTGTCCAATTTACCGAAGCTATTACAGCAAAATAATGCCATGCTATTATTTGAGGATAGTGCACAACAAGAAAACACTTTTATCTAGGCAACTGTTTTGATTCATTCACCTCTGACAGTAAATAATGTACTTACATTCAGTAATCTTGCTCTGATGTGTCATCCTGAGGGTCCCAGAGATAAAATGTAACATAGTTTTGTTTGATAAAATAAATTTTTATATCCTAACACGATGTTGTATACAGCGTTTTACATGAATTCTGACTCTTTCAACTTGCAACGAAACAATTTATGAAATCTAATCTGCAACACGTTGTTTAACCCGGTCAAATTCGGTTTCTGTGCAATCCTTAGACACTCTAGAAGGCAACCGAACTTGTTTAATCATTCTACATCAAGTATTGGCCACACAGCACGTCAATTAGCCAATGAAGGTCAGCCATCATTACGCACCAATGAGACGAGCGGTGTTCACTTGATTGACAGTGTCTTGGTCCAATGACCACCTATCGTTTTGAAACATAGCTAGCTAGATAGCCAATGAGCTGGGCTTTACAGTAGTATGATGGCTGTTTGTACGACAAACAGCCATCAAGCTAGACCTGTGCACAACCGTATTCATTCTAAAGGGGAAAGAAAACAGGACGAACGGTAGTTTACATTACGCAGTGGTTCGTTCTCTTCGACAAACTTTTCTCAAAACTGAAAAAGTAAAACTTGGCTACCAAGAGTAGAAAGGCTAAATCGAAGTCCAGTCAAAAGTTTGGACACACCTACTCATTCAAGGGTTTTTCTTTATTTTGTATTTGAGATTCTCAAATAGCCACCCTTTGCCTTGATGACAGCTTTGCACACTCTTGGCATTCTTTTTTTTTTTTTTTTTTTCTCAACCAGCTTCACCTGGAATGCTTTTCCAACAGTCTTGAAGGAGTTCCCACATATGCTGAGCACTTGTTGCCTGCTTTTCCTTCACTCTGCCATCCGACTCATCCCAAACCATCTCAATTGGGTTGAGGTCGGGGGATTGTGGAGGCCAGGTCATCTGATGCAGCACTCCATCACTCTCCTTCTTGGTAAAATAGCCCTTACACAGCCTGGAGGTGTGTTGGGTCATTGTCCTGTTGAAAAACAAATGATAGTCCCACTAAGCCCAAACCAGATGGGATGGTGTATCGCTGCAGAATGCTGTGGTAGCCATGCTGGTTAAATAAATCAGAGACAGTGTCACCAGCAAAGCACCCCCGCACCATAACACCTCCTCCTCCATGCTTTACGGTGGGAAATACACATGCGGAGATCAACCATTCACCCACACTGCGTCTCACAAAGCCACGGCGGTTGGAACCAAAAATCTCCAATTTGGACTCCAGACCAAAGGACAAATTTCCACCGGTCTAATGTCCATTTCCCGTGTTTCTTGGCCCAAACAGGTCTCTTCTTCTTATTGGTGTCCTTTAGTAGTGGTTTCTTTGCAGCAATTCAACCATGAAGGCCTGATTCACACAGTCTCTGAACAGTTGATGTTTCTTGCCCTATACACCAAGTCACTTGGCTCTGTCATATCCTCACATGGCCTCTCCTATCATTGCTACGCTGACGATACACAACTAATCTTCTCCTTTCCCCCTTCTGATAACCAGGTGGCGAATCGCATCTCTGCATGTCTGGCAGACATATCAGTATGGATGACGGATCACCACCTCAAGCTGAACCCTGGCAAGACGGAGCTGCTCTTCCTCCCGGGGAAGGACTGCCCGTTCCATGATCTCGCCATCACGGTTGACAACTCCATTGTGTCCTCCTCCCAGAGTGCGAAGAGCCTTGGCGTGACCCTGGACAACACCCTGTCGTTCTCCGCTAACATCAAGGCGGTGACCCGATCCTGCAGGTTCATGCTCTACAACAGGGGTATTCAACAAAATTTAAAAAAGGTCCAGTTAGAGAAAATGTTTTGAAGCAAAGGTCCAGAAGATCATAATGTCTAACAATTTAGTGGTATATATATTTAAGTAGCCTAGTAGTTCTGAATGTAATCAATAACTGACCGTCTAATCAAATTAATTCAGTACAATTCAAAAACTTGTTGACAATATTTATTATCACGAAACATAGAACTGAACATTAGGGTTGTCCTCGTCTAAAGAAATTCTTAGTCGACTAACACTTATATGAGTTTGTCGACTAATCGATTAGTTGATTTAATCGACAGAGCTGTGCAAGACTAGAAAAGCGCAATATAAATGTAGTTAATTAACCATCTGTAAAACTGAGTTTCTCCGAAATTAATCCTGCAAAAGCACCACTTTAAATCTCGTGTTCACCAGAAATGTTCTCATAAGTTACTTGGAAATGAGTAATTAAGCATGAATAAGCATAAAAAATGACTTATCGACTAAAGAAATCTTAGTCGACTAAGACCATAATCGACCGATTAGTCGACTAATCGACTAAGAGGGGCAGCCCTACTGAACATATATGTATGACTGTAGATATGTACAATGTGCTCTCATTAATTAACTAAATAAAACTAGGGCTGCATGTCAAAATAAGAGAAAATAAATAAAATGTGAAAATTGTGCATTTTCAAAAAAAGTGCTTAACTTCAGAAAAATAATATAAAGGGAGGAAAAGTTTGAATTTCCCCTTTTCTGTTTCACATCTTGACTCAACAGTCTCAACCAATTTTACAAATAATAAATCTCAACAGATCTTAACAATTGAACAGTTTTAGAGTATCACTTTCTTCCCCTCATATCCCACTCCACCATGTTTTTGCTCAGTGAGAGAATTGAGCTTCAGCCTGTCTTGCCAGAATTTTAAACCTGGGCTTGAATGGAGTCAGGGCCATTCTCATACACATGTGAAGGTGCTCATTGGTGAGCCTGGAACGATATTTAGTTTTAATTATGTTCATTGTGGAGAAAGCTGCCTCGCAGTTGTATGTGGAGCCAAACATGGTCAAGATGTATAGGGCTACTTTCCTCAGACCCGGGAAAGCAGTCTCAGGGACCATTTGGAACCAGTAAGTGGAAGGGTCAGTTCTTACAAACTGCTCTTTCAGGGCCACATCTGCTTGGAGATCAACCAATTGCATCTGGAGAGACCCAGCATTTACCCATTTAAAGTGCTGTGTGACTTCCTTTGAGAACCCCCTGACATCTGTGATCAGAAATGGGTTCTGAATGAACATGGTGAGCTGCTCTCCAAAGCTGAAGCTGTCAAAACGGTTGCTGAAGTTTACAATCAGCTTATCAATAAAATCAACAAAAGAAGACAAATCTCTCTGTCCCTGAACCTGTTCCTGCACTGCTGGGAAGTGTACACAGTCTCCCTGCAGGTCTTCCTTGAACACTTCAAGTTTCCTCTGAAAGGAGCGAACAGCTGTCATCAGTTCACAAATTGAATTGTCCTTGCCCTGTAGCCTCAAATTCAGTTCATTCAGATGTGACGTGATGTCAACCAAAAAGGCCACATTATCCATCCATTTCTCATTTTCTAAAAGAGAGAAAACTGTGTTGCCTTCTGACTGCTTAGCTCTGCCAAAAAAGATGCTAATTCCCTCCTGATGGACCAAAAGCGCTCTAGCACCCTGCCTTTGCTGAGCCATCTCACATTGTTGTGCAGCAAAAGATCATCAGCATTGGCATCAACTTCTCTGAGGAATTCCCTAAGCATGCGATGCTGGTAGGAAGAGGATGCCCTGAGAAAATTTATCATTTTCATCATTGTATTCATCACCTCAGCATGCTCATCTGACAGGGAGGCACAGAGGACAGATTGATGAATGATGCAATGGTAAGATAAAAGCTCAGGATTGTCCCCTTTCAGTCTTGCTACAGCTCCTTTTTCTTTCCCTATCATAGAAGGGGCTCCATCTGTGGTTATTGAAACCACTTGTTTTGGCTCTATTCCTCTTTTTGTTAACATCTCCTTAATGGCCAGGTAGATATCCTCTCCTCTTGTACTGGTCTGAAGGGGAGTGACACCTAACATGTCTTCACAGAATGTTTTCTGGGCTGTGTTGAAAAACCTGGCAAACACTAACAGCTGAGCATTGTCACATATGTCAGTGGACTCATCCACAGCTAAGCCTACACATGGTGCCTTATGCATGGCTTCATCTAGCTGGGTTAGCACATCCTGAGTTAATATTTCACTTTTCTTTGTGGCAGATGATGCTGACATGGGAATTTGCTTTATTTTATCACAAAGCTCATTTTTTTGTTTTCCCTCAAGTAGTGTTTCAGCTACTGCACTCATGCATTCTTTGACAACCCCTCCATCTGTAAATGGCTTTTTGTGTTTACCCAAAATCCAAGAAACTCTGAGGGAACACTCAAGAGCACGTTGTTGGGCAGTGAATGTGTTGCTCAGGATCCTGGTGGACTGGTCATATTGGGCTCTGAGACTACTTACTTTCTGTGATCTCAATTCAGATTTGAGTGGGTACGTTTGTTCAAAACCTTTATGTTTTGTCTCATAATGGCGTTTCACATTGCCACTTTTAATAAGTGCCACGGTTTCTGCACATATGAGACACACTGGTTTAGTGCTCCCATTGGGAAGTATGAACAGAAATGAGTCTGTCCATTCTGGATTAAATGCTCTGTTTTCATTGTCCACTTTTCTTTTTTTGGAGAGTGCCATTTGTTCCTTATTTTCTCTAACTGTTACCCTTTTTCTGCCTCACTCGTCTGTTTCGCTCCCTTTCTCCGTCTCACTCATATTTTCGTCAACTTTCTCCGTCTCACTCGTATTTTCCTCAGCTTTCTCCGGCACACTCGTCTGTATCTCTCCCTTTCTCCGTCTCATTCGTCTGTTTCTCACTCGTCTGTTTCGTTCCCTTTCTCCGTCTCATTCGTCTGTTTTCGCTCCCTTTGTTTTCTACATATATCGCTATCTTTTTAATCCGACTTTCTTTTCCTTGGTAACTTGCCTCTAAAACTCTCATCTGTCTGCACTGTAGAGTCCCAATGTTTACCGCCAGGAATGCAAAGACTTCATTGGCTGAGTGGTATCACGTGGGATCGCTTAACTCACATGCAATTGGTCGGTGAGTTTCCTCATTCACAAAACGAGTACCGTAAAGACTACAAAAGCTGTGCATATTAAAATAGAAGCGCCCCGTCAGGTTTTAATTCATAATCTTTTGTTTTGGTCCGGGTGGGACGGCTTCTGGGTCCGGATCCGGACCGCGGTCCGCCTGTTAGTGACCTATGCTCTACAACATTCGGAGAGTACGACCCAGCCTTACACAGGAAGCGGCACAGGTCCTAATTTTTTTTACATTTTTACATTTTAGTCATTTAGCAGACGCTCTTATCCAGAGCGACTTACAGTTAGTGAATACATTTTTTTTTTTATACTTGCCCCCCGTGGGAATCAAACCCACAACCCTGGCATTGCAAACGCCATGCTCTATCAACTGAGCTACATCCCTGCCGGCCATTCCCTCCCCTACCCTGGACGACGCTGGGCCAATTGTGCGCCGCCCATGAGTCTCCCGGTCGCGGCCGGCTGCGACAGAGCCTGGATTCGAACCAGGATCTCTAGTGGCACAGTTAGCACTGCGATGCAGTGCCTTAGACCACTGCGCTAATCCAGGCACTTGTCATCTCCCGTCTGGATTACTGCAACTCGCTGTTGGCTGGGCTCCCTGCCTGTGCCATTAAACCCCTACAACTCATCCAGAATGCCGCAGCCCGTCTGGTGTTCAACCTTCCCAAGTTCTCTCACGTCACCCCCCTCCTCCGCACACTCCACTGGCTTCCAGTTGAAGCTCGCATCCGTTACAAGACCATGGTGCTTGCCTATGGAGCAGTGAGGGGAACGGCACCTCCGTACCTTCAGGTTCTGATCAGTCCCTACACCCAAACGAGGGCATTGCGTTCATCCACCTCTGGCCTGCTGGCTCCCCTTCCTCTGCGGAAGCATAGTTCCCGCTCAGCCCAGTCAAAACTGTTTGCTGCTCTGGCACCCCAATGGTGGAACAAGCTCCCTCACGATGCCAGGACAGCGGAGTCACTCACCACCTTCCGGAGACATTTGAAACCCCACCTCTTTAAGGAATACCTGGGATAGGATAAAGCAATCTTTCTACCCCCCAAAAAAAAAAGTAAAGTGGTTATCCCACTGGCTATAGGGTGAATGCACCAATTTGTAAGTCGCTCTGGTTAAGAGCGTCTGCTAAATGACGTAAATGTAATGTAAATGTAATGTAGAGTTATTGACCTCACAGTAACCCAGATTCGACTAACTTACATTGTGGAGCTTAAACTTGAAGCAGCAGTGGCGGCACAATAAATCGGAAATTGACAGCTTATGGTGCTGAAAGTAGGCAAATTACAGTAGGCATAATTCATTTAAATTAGACTTTACTAACAAGAGGGCTGTGTGTTGGAGCCTATTACTTCTTATTTAAGAAATACTAGGTAGGCCTGTTTGACAGACGAAATTAGGCTATAGGCAGCGATATACACAGATTTGTTGACCAATTCCACCCACCATGCAATCTTTAAATAACAGCTCTTCACTGACCCTGAGGTAGGCTAAGTTAAAACCAGGACTCGAATTGACGGGGTATGAGAGGGTATGCCATAGGCCTGCCTTTTAAAGAAAATGGCAAAAAGCTTAAGATCTAAGAAAAAACAGATCTGATTATATAAAGTAATCTATAACGGTGCTTTGGTCCTCAAAGCTTTATGCTAGAATCAAGCTGTAAAATACCTGGGAAAGACGTTTCTCCGATGCATATGGGGATATCATCTTTTCACATTGAAGAGGAGCTACAATCTATTGCAGAGGAGACAAAAATCACTTTGCGTTGACATTTTTCTGCATTGGTAGGCCTACTGTCTGGGGTGGAAAGGTAGACCTAACTTTTGAAAGTACCATGCTCAGATTCCTAATGTCTCAGATTTAATTATTTTCAAACAAGACACACTGATTTGGCAATGGAGAAACACATAAGATGAACACAATCTTAGCTCTGTCCATTCTTTAGACTATAATTTCAGTAATTTGTGGTGAAATGTAAAACAAAACTGCATTAAATGTTTATAAAAGGCAATGATAGATTGATGCAATGCTTTTACTGTAAAGGAGATCTTTCCACCCCTACTCTTGTCCGTGGTGGTTAGTGAACCCACAACCTTCTGGCCCGCAGCCCTGTGTGCTATCAAAATTCCTACGTTGCCATGTAATGCGTACAGGGTGAACAGTTTCTAAAAACAGCATATCTAAGGCTCTGGTCTGTCCAAGTAGTGAGAATGAACGGTAAGGAGGTTGTCTGCTATCCACTTTGTTTGAATTATTTTGGGTATAGGGGATGGTCACTTTTTTTTCAAGTGTTCAGAGGGTAAAATATATTTTGCTCAAGGGAGGGCCATCCATTTTCCTTTCAGAGATCTGATTTTCTCCATGTAAGACTTATAAATAATGCGCACTCCCTTAGCTCAGGGATTCTTCAAAGTCACAGGGATACTTTTTTTTATAGTTAAATTGATTTTGTTGCATTATTTGAGCAAAATTTACATATGATTTTGAAATTAATCATTCTCACAAATGTTTGTATTGAACTATTTTTTAAGGCAAAAAAAAAAAAAAAAGAAGGTGAGTATCTGTTGTCAACTCAGTCAGTGGCTTTTCAACTCAGTCACTGATGGCTAACCCCCTTGTAAAATAGCTTAAAAGTCTGGGTAGGTAGGGTGCGAGGTAACATAATGGGTATATCTGCAAGAACACAAGGAGAGGGTAGCCTTTGGACTTTTTATTAAAGCAGCTTTTTCTGTAGGCTTATAATGATGAGAAATGTCACAGGTGATGAAAGATGTAGATGAGGACGTTGAGAAATGGTTATGTCTAGGTACAGACAGAAACAATGTTAATTAAAATAAGAGGCACATTGTAAACATACCCAGAATAAATCCAAACACAGTGTTACACAATTGGCAAATAAGGGAAGTGCACTTACATGTACAACAATCAAACAGCAAACAATATAAATGTACATAACAACAACATGAACTAAAAACTTTAGCCACACAATACTCACAGTCAATAACACATCTCTAGTGGTTTGGTTGAAAGAGTATGCTTAAACAATTTAAGTATTTACTGTGCTAGACCTAAAGAATATTGTTTGCTTCATAAATGTTGTTTGTGGCAAAGGTCTCCTCATTTCTCCTAAGTGGAGATTTTCTCTTTTCTCCCTCTCTCACCTGTCCATCTCCTCATTTGAATTCCATGTGTCACTGTCACTTGTCCACTCAAGCTTAACAGTATTGTCATCTATCGCCCACCAGGTGCCCTTGGAGAGTTCCTCAATGAGCTTGACACCTTGATAAGCTAATTTCCTGACGATGGCTCACCGCACTTCATAATTGGCGACTTCAACCTCCAGACGTCTGCCTTCGATTAATTTATTTCCAACTCTCTCTTTCCCCGCCTTGCCTCTTTTGACCTCACCCTTTCCCAATCCCCTCCAACTCACAAGGCAGGCAATATGCTTGACCTCATCTTTACTAGAGGCTGTTCGCCTACTAATCTCACTGAAACCCCCCTCCAGGTCTCTGATCACTACTTTGTTTCCTTTTCTGTCTCCCTTTCCTCCAACCCTAACCACTCAGCCCTTACCCAGATGGTCTTGCGCCATCGCAATCTTCACTCTCTCTCTCCCACTACTTTCTCCTCTTCTATCCTATCATCTCTCCCTTCTGCTAAATCCTTCTCCCTCCTGTCTCCTGATTCTGCCGCTTCGACCCTACTCTCCTCCCTTTCTGCATCCTATGACTCACACTGTCCCCTTTCATCCCGGCCGGCTCGGCCCACCCCTCCTGCTCCGTGGCTGAGTGACTCATTGCAAACTTGCAGAACAGGGCTGTGGGCAGCGAAAATTGAGGAAAATTAAACTTCTGGAGGACCTATCATCCTTTCACGTCCTCTCTACCGTCTCTTCCTTTGTATCCACTGCTAAAGCCACTTTCTATCACTACATTTCAAGCTTCTGCCTCTAACCCTAGAAAACTCTTTTCCACCTTCTCCTCCACCCCCTCCCTTCTCCCTCTCTGCGGACGACTTTGTCAACCACTTTAAAAAGAAGGTTGACGACATATGCTACTTATTCATTCAGCCTATTGAGTATACTGGTCTCACTCACATAGAACTACCCTATGCCTTGACCTCCCCTCTCTCTCCAGATGAAATCCTGCGACTAGTGAGGTCTGGCTGCCCAACAACCTGCCCGCTCTACCCCATCCCCTCCTCCCTTCTCCAGACCATCTCTGGAAACCTTCTCCCATTCCTCACTTCCCTCATTAACTCATCCCTGACCACTGGCTGCGTCCCCTCTGACTTCAAAATGGCCCGAGTTGCTCCCCTCCTCAAGACACCAACACTCGAATCATCTGACCTCAAAAACTATAGACCTGTATCCCTTCTTTCCTTTCCAAAACACTTGAGCATGCTGCCTCTGATCAAGTTTCTCGTTATCTCTTTCAGAACGATCTTCTTGACGCTAACCAGTTAGGCTTCAAGACGGGTTACTCAACCAAGACTGCTCTTCTCTGTATCACGGAGGCTCTCCGCACTGCCAAAGCTGACTCTCTCTTCTCTGTTCTCATCCTCTTAGATCAATCCGCTGCCTTCGACTGTGAACCATCAGATCCTACTCTCCACCCTCTCAGGGCTGGGCGTCTCAGGCTCTGCACACTCTTGGATTGCATCCTACCTGGCAGGCCGCTCCTACCAGGTGATGTGGAGAGGATCTGTGTCTGCACCACGTACTCTCACTACTGGTCTCCCCCAGGGCTCGGTTCTAGGCCCTCTCCTCTTTTCTCTATACACCAAATCACTCCAAATCGACAAGACGGAGATGCTCTTCCTCCCGGGGAAGGCCTGCCCACTCAAAGACCTCTCCATCACGGTTGACAACTCCACAGTGTCGCCCTCTCAGAGTGCAAAGAACCTTGGCGTGACCCTGGACAACACCCTGTTGTTCTCTGCAAACATTAAAGCAGTGACTCACTCCTGCAGGCTCATGCTCTACAACATCCGTAGAATATGACCCTACCTCACACGGGAAGCAGCGCAGGTCCTAATCCTGGCACTTGTCCTCTCCCGTCTGGACTACTGCAACTCGCTGTTGGCTGGGGTCCTTGCTTACATTTACATTTACGTCATTTAGCAGATGCTCTTATCCAGAGCGACTTACAAATTGGTGCATTCACCTTATGATAGCCAGTGGGACAACCACTTTACAATTTATATTTTTATATTTTTCTAATTTGTTAATTTTTATTTTTTATAGTATATTTTTAATTTTCATTTGTTTTATAAATGTATATATATATATATATATATATATATATATAAAATAAAAACATGTGTGGGGGTGGGGTAGGGGAGGGGTAGAAGGATTACTTTTATACTATCCCAGGTATTCATTAAAGAGGTAGGGTTTCAAGTGTCTCCGGAAGGTGGTCAGTGACTCCACTGTCCTGGCGTCGTGAGGGAGCTTGTTCCACCATTGGGGTGCCAGAGCAGCGAACAGTTTTGACTGGGCTGAGCGGGAACTGTGCTTCCGCAGAGGTAGGGGGACCAGCAGGCCAGAGTTGGAAGAACGCAATGCCCTCGTTTGGGTGTAGGGACTGATCAGAGCCTGAAGGTAAGGAGGTTCCGTTCCCCTCACAGCTCCGTAGGCAAGCACCATGGTCTTGTAGCAGATGCGAGCTTCAACTGGAAGCCAGTGGAGTGTACGGAGGAGCGGGGTTCCATCAAACCCCTGCAACTTATCCAGAACGCTGCAGCCTGCCTGATGTTCAACATTCCCAAGTTCTTTCATGTCACCCCACTCCTCCGCACACTCCACTGGCTTCCAGTCAAAGCTCGCATCCACTACAAGACCATAGTGCTTACCTACGGAACATCACGAGGAACTGCCCCTCCCAACCTTCAGTCTATGCTCAAACCCTACACCCCAACCCGAGCACTCCGTTCTGCCACCTCAGGTCTCTTGACCCTCCCACCCCTACGGGAGGGCAGCTCTTGCTGATCCCAGTCCTATGATTAAACAATCAAGGCCTTTAAACACTTGTTGGACAATAATTGTAAAAATGAAATGCCTTTTATGGTGTCTGCGGGAGTTGACATAAATCCAGTTAGTTGCATTTTAAGATACAAACATTAATAAATTGGAGGTTGTTCCTTTGGAAAAGAGACCGTATGAAATCCACATTCTAGAATCACCTCAAATGACTGGGATCACCTTCATCCAACCATACTTTAGCCTCACCAGCAGATGGTGCCATGGTCCTTCCAACTGACAGATTTCACTTGCCATCATAATGACTCACTCTAGTAGGGAAGAGGTAGCTAAATCAAAATGGGATATTGTATATGTCAAACCAGGGGCACAACTTTCACTGGGGACGGGGACGGGGTACGGGGGACATGTCCCCCCCACATTCTGAAATTACATTTTTGTCCCTACCAGTTTTATCATTGTAATGTGATACAAAACGATGCAATGGTGAGCTTTAGGACCATGCGGACGCCTCCGAGCAGTCGGGTAGGATGTTTGGAGTGTTTATACAAGAACAAAATAAATAATATATATAATGATTATGTCCCCCCCACTTCTAAAACCAAAGTTGCGGCCCTGTGTGAAACCTTTGTGGGCAATGTTTTCCAGTGTTTAGTCAATCATTTTTCAGTGTTTTATGGTCTCGTTTGGATGCATAACATTGAGAGAAAAAGGGCCATTTTTATAATGTGCTTTCAAACAAGCCATTAAAAACAGAGTATTTGCAAGACGCAGTTGTACTCCATATTCAATTAATACAAAAGTGGTGGGTTGTAATAGGCTATCATGCTCCGTTGTCATCTGTGGTCGTCATCCAGACAGGGAGGGGTTATGCCACGTTCATGTGCTAGTCGGAACTCTGAAATATCCGACTTGCTAACTGGTTGTAGTTATACACGTGCAGTTCCTACTAGCACTTGAACGTGGCACTAAATGCGAGCTTACTCCCCCTGTAGCACTAGTGTCATAGACTAGCACTTGAACGCGGCACTAAATGCCAGCTTGCTCCCCCTGTAGCACTAGTGTCATAGAGGGAGATGCCCGGCACAGGCCAGACGCACAAACACACCCTGCCAAGCAACACTGTCCTGCCAAATTAAACCCTATCCTGTCCCGCAGCCCCAAAACACCCGCCGCGGCTTAGAAAACGTCTAAATCAAACAGCATACGGTAAGCAATTCATTTTTTAAAGTTTTAATTTGTGGACCGCCCCTCTGGTGCCTTTGTTGCAATGATGCGTTAAATCAATGAAGCAAGATAGATGCCATTGACAGCGCTGATTTAACCAGAACCGGACCGTTATTCTTTTGATGATCATTAGGCTATACTCATAGGCTACGATTTAAAAAATAAACTAAATATGCAATCAGTCCTATTCTACTGGCGATGTTTCGCTGGTTTGATACTATTTGCTGCAACTTTTAGTGGTGAGTCGAGTGTTTTTTCCCCTTCTGTTCATGCATCCGATATTTGGTGAATGTTGATTTTTGTGCGTAAATGTGCGTAATTGGAGTAAAACAACCATCATTATGAATTACGAAATGTTAACAGAGACAATTACTTAAATTGAGCTATGCCAAATTATTATATCTGAGGATGCCATATAATATATGGACCAACTGTGGAAAACTTGGATGAAACCATAGGAAAAAACAAGGTCATTTGCCAATAAAAAGAGAACAAAGAAAATAATCCAACATCAAGATGAGGTCAGATTACATTTAGATGCACAAACTGTTATAATATGTAAAATAAGATCTTACACTCTGATGATTCCCCCCTTTGTAAACTATAGTTAATGAAACTGTTACAACTTTGTAATAACATAATAACTTTGTTAAAGTTGTATAAGCCTTTATAGGTCTTGCACGACAGAGAGAGAGAGAGAGAGAGAGAGAGAGAGAGAGAGAGAGAGAGAGAGAGAGAGAGAGAGAGAGAGAGATGCTTCTGAATGCATGCTTCACTATGCACAGTGACTGTCAAATTATTAATGATAATTTTACAATATCAAAATATTCCTGCTAAATGTATATTGTTCGAAAGGGTGTGCAAGGGTGTGTCAATCAAATGGCACACATGATTGCCTGTTTGTCTATGCCTACTGTGCATATCCACTCAAATGCTGGGCATTCTCTTATCCATAAATGGACATCCTTAGTCACCATAGAAACACTCACAACTCCAAACACTGGCCTTGCATGATGAATAACCAATATAAGAGGAAGTTGGTGTCCCACTCAACACTGACACAGTGTTGCGTATTGGCCTGTGGTTGTCTATAAAAAGTAGTGTGTGTGTGCATGCATGAATGTGTGTGTGTGTGTGTGTGTGTGTTTGTGTGTGTGTGAGACAGAGCAATCTAGCACTCAGTCAGCAGGGGAAGTGTTGTGTATGATTCTTACACCCGCAGCTGTGAGAGGGCCCAGACCAGGGTAAACTGTCTGACGCCACAGATTACAGCACACCTAATCCTCCTGTGCCTCACTTTATCACACTTTATCCACTGTGTTAGCTGGAGCAATAACCATATATAAGTGTGTGTGCGTGCATGTGTTATGTGTGTCAATACTTTAATGCGAGAGAGAAAGAAAGAGAAGCCAGGTAAATAAGATGTAAATAAGACTTTGGACCTTTTTAGAAACAGTACCTACCCACGCACAAGTTTAATGTGCAGTCTGGCTCTGATCCTCTTCCTCTCCAGGTGATGTTATACTCTGTGTAAACACTGGGCAGAGTTACAGGAGACTGCAATATGTAGATAGAGTGAAGGGGTTAAAGGAGCCAAACGGAATGGCTATGTGGGGAGGCCTGTAGAGTTGAGGGTAGGCAGATGATACACACTTAGCTGAGGGAGAGGCCTGAGTGGAGAAAATGAGTCACCCCTAAATCCCCCTTGTACTGAGGAATCTCTCTTCCAAACCAAACTTTAGGAAACTTAGGATGGACATGAAGATCGTCATCAATGCATTGATTTGAGTACTAGACAGAACTCTATCAGACTGCTGAGAGCAAAAATGAGGAAACGGAAAACCCAAAAGTTATGATTGTGTATTTCATGTAATCTATAACATAATTGGTTTATAGCAACAGCTCTCAGTACAATGTAGTTTGTCGAATCCAGCATCCCTCTTTTCTCAGGGCCTCAGTTAAGGCCTTGCAGCAGCCAACCCAGAACACATTCCAAGCTTTTTTTCAGTTCATCTGATACTGAGGAATAAAAAGGGGCTGGTTGGTGGGGGAGGGGTGCAGCGTACAGGCCAGCAGCAAATCTCTGGGGGCGAGAATCCTGGAATGACTGACACATTTTTACGTGGTTGTGGAAAAGAGGGAAGGGTTATGACTTGCGGACGTCCTGAGGATTTGCATGGGGCAACTCTGTTATCCTCATGTGCCAATGAGACTGGGACCAGCAGTCAGGTGACCTGTTCTATTTATTCTCCCTCCTGTGGAGTGTGGAGTCTACCAAACTACCCCCTCTGAATCACTGACCAGAACACAGAGCAGATTATCATCAGAGAAGTGACTGAGTTACTGTGTATAGTTTGTGTTGACAGGGACACATAACATAGGTATATAGTATATAGTCATTTCTGCTAGTATAGCCTAGCTAGTCAACACTGTGAGGTCCAGGGACATGATTTTACAGTAAACAAATGACATCCCCTCACCTAGCACATAAGCAGACAAGTAATTACAGAGGAAGATACTGTTGCTTGTATCTAAGTAAAGTAGCAGCAGTGTCACTTGTCAGGTTGCTGCAATATATTTTGATTAATGCATGTATTCATATCATATACAGAAAATAATCATCTATGGAATGCAACTTCATTAGCTACTTTCTCTGATGAGACGTGACAGTGGGACCGGAGAGGAGCTGGCTTCCTGCTCAAAGAAGGATAACTTCCTGCTGGGTTCTTGCTCAGATGATGTTTCATATGTAAATACATTGGTAGTGATCTAGCACTGGGGGCCTTGATGTTCTCACAGACAGACAAAACAGTCCCCTCTGTCAGAGTAGAGATCACAGTTACAGGTGTTTGGTTATGTAAAACCATACTTCATGGAACATCATACTTCATGCTGCAAGTACTTCCAAAAAGTTTTGAATTAACTAGTGAGAGTACATTTCCCATGATCATGGGATTGCATTTAATGCAAATTGATGAAGGTCAAATTGCCAGGGTTAGAGCTTTCAAGCCTGTTCTATTCATTCATATTTCTATGGTTCTCTCTATCTGGAGACATTGCAATGTTCATGGTGTTGGACAGAGTTTCAGGTAACAGCTGAGCTGGGCTTATCTGTCAATATACAGTAGATCCCTGTGAGCTGTAAATCTGACTTTATGATCTGGTGTTTATGAAATGGCTATATATTCAACTGAAACAGGAATCAATGTGTTGTTTATGGCCCATGGTTTGTTCTCTGTTTGCTCTCCACAGTGGCAGATTGTTCCCCCTGTGAAATGTGTAACAGGACAGATACTTGTGTGATTGAAAACTACAATACATCAAAATTGAACTTTAAGATGATTATGATGGCTATAAGACTTACTACCATGTCTTCATGTTAGAAAAGAGAAGAGGAAAATAAGTATGTGGCTGCTTGTGAAATGAGTCATAGGTTACGAAAGAGTAGAAGAGACAGAGGAAAAAGGAGCATCAGATTCTTTGGGGTTAGGGTTGCCTGAATTCTCTCCCAAACAAGGTCACGTGTGGATTTTTTCGATGGTTGTGGCCAGTGCGCTGTCAAGAAGAATGGCAAAGCCTGCTCTGTTGCTGAGGGTTAGTCATATAAATTGAGAAGTAGCCCCAAACTGCAGTCTTTCCCTAAATAAATGAGTTGGAGACTTGAGTCCTGAGGCACGCAGATGGGCCCCAGTGCAGAAAACACTGTGTTTACTCTCTAGAACATGGCCTCATTTAGGAGCACAGAACAGCCTGTGTCACCACTTCCGCCGAGGCTGCCTCCCCTCCTTGTTCAGGCAGGTTTCGGCGTTCGTGGTCACCGGCTTACTAGCTGCTGCCGATCCATTTATCATCACTCCACTTGTCTTGCCTAATTAATCACACACACCTGGTCCTTATCCCCAATTAGTAATTGTATAAGTGTTCCCTCTGCTTCCTTATCTGTGTGGGTGATTAATTAGACAAGACAAGTGGAGTGATGATAAATGGATCGGCAGCAGCTAGTAAGCCGGTGACGACGAACGCCAAAACCTGCCCGAACAAAGAGGGGAGGCAGCCTCGGCGGAAGTCGTGACAGCCTGTTTGCGCTGTTTGGAATGTTAAGTGTGGATATAATTAATTCAGGGTGTGTTATGCTATGTGGATGTAGGCCTACCATAATAGTAATTTAACTTTCAATTTTTATGTGAACTGTTGTTGTTGTGTGTTTGAAAACGGATAAAAAATGAGGCCTTGTAATCTTATCTTGATCAGTTACTGTTTACGAAAGCTGTAGCAAATATAGATGTCTGTGGGCAACACCTTATGTGTTTGTGTGCTTTGGAAACAGTGTGTGGCAGAGCTACTGTGTAAGTACAGGAACCAACTTGACGACTGACTGAACATTTTGACATGGTTTTCTGTGGTCACTATAGTAACCTGCAAAGAGGATAGGAGGAAGGAGTTGTCTGCGAGTTAGATATTAACAGGATATGCTGCTCATGTCTTAAAAATTTCAAACATTTCCACATGCCAAAATGACCTCAAGTACAGTAGGTGATAATCTCACTGAGCATAGGCATCCACTCGATGCTTTTAATACAGTGCCTCATGGCTTTTTGGTTTCTGATATGACTGAAATGTGATATTTGTGGGCCTGTCCCATTGGGCTGAGTGCCTGACTGTGAGTGTGCTGTGTGTGTGCACTGTGCAGTAGTTCATCTATTGTCTCTCTCCTCTCTTCTCTACACACACTTATTCTGTGGTGGCACCACTGCTGGGGCTGCCCATCTCAAACCGAATCACAGCACTTCCTCTTCCTGTTCAGAGAAAGGAGGAAACACCCAACAGCACAGGGCACTAATGAGTCACCACATCACACATTATTAACTCACTACTCAAAATGTTATCTTTATATCCATGACAACAGCTCTCAGTAAAGGGAGTGGCTCCCTTCTGCAAACTATGTCCATAAATGATAGAGACTGACTTTTCTTGTCTTTTACTAGATCTTGGTCCTGAGGTCATATTTTTTAAATTATCTTAGTAACTGTCTCAGTATAACTTGGCAATTGGTGAATTAACAGTGTTCCATATCATCAATATCGTTTGTTATTTTTCCATGAAGGCAACATGGTGGACCATCCTGAGTTTGAGAAGGCTGGCCAGCAGGCGGGCCTGCAGATGTGGAGGATTGAGAAGTTTGACCTGGTGGCCGTGCCAGAGAACCTGTATGGAAGCTTCTACACGGGAGACGCCTACCTCATCCTCAACACTATCAAGCAGCGCTCCGGGAACCTGCAGTATGACCTGCACTTCTGGCTGGGTGAGGACAGAACCAGGAGCAGGATGGGTTGCATTACAAACCCTGGTGGATATGATTGATGTCATATAAATACTTTTACTAGAATGGGCATCCTCCTTCAAGTCACTGTAACTTGTGGTGGGTGTGTACTATAATTCTATCTCATTGATTGATGTGCACAGACAGAATGCTGAGTCAGGCCCATTTCATTGTATTGATCATGCCTGCGTCTAGGCAGCCTGTTAGATAGAACCTTAGCAGAATGTTATGGGAAATGGACTAAGTGAGTGATACTCAAACTTGGTTCATTCGATGTACCGGTATGTGTCCATTGAGTTTTGCTTTAGGGAAATAGTCATCCATGACATCTGTGGAATCTAGCAGACTAAGCAGCCAATGGGGGTTGGGCCTCCGTTGACAAAGACAAGAGAGCAAAACGTTACAATTCAGAGTGTGAGTTTAACCTCTGTGGTTTCTCTGCTCCAGGCGACTTCTGCACCCAGGATGAGAGTGGAGCAGCAGCCATCTTCACTGTCCAGATGGATGACCATCTGGGAGGTAAACCCATCCAGTACCGTGAGGTCCAGGGACATGAGTCCAAAGTATTCCTGGGTTACTTCAAGGCTGGATTGAAGTACTTGGTGAGGAGATGTTATTTGAGATGACAATTAGAATTTTCTTTGATAGTTTTAGCATTATTGCTACAAATCCTGGCCATGACACACATAATATTGCATTCATACCTCAGGCAGGGGTATTGTTATAAACTATACAGTAGTCTCTATACCTAAATGGCTTTGGAGTACATCAACCTTTTAATGGGAATAAAGTATGCCCTCCTTGTATTATCCCCTTGTTGGGATAATAAAGTTAATCTAATCTAATGGAGGAAATATGCCCTAGAAATGTGAATGGCTCCATAATAACTGTGCCATATCTTTTGTCACTGTTTTAGAAAGGAGGCGTAGCATCTGGGTTCAAACATGTTGTTACCAACGAGGTGGTTATGCAGCGGCTGCTACAGGTCAAAGGTCGGCGTGTTGTCAGGGCGACGGAGGTGCCTGTCAGCTGGGACAGCTTCAACCAGGGAGACTGCTTCATCCTGGACCTGGGCAGCGTGAGTTACCATTAGCATCCTCCTTCAAGTCACTGTGACTTGTGGTGGGTGTGTACTGTAATTCTATCTCATTGATTGATGTGCACAGACAGAATGCTGAGTCAGTATACTTTTAACTTCATAGTACATAGCGTCATCAAACATTGGCGGGACATTTCAATAAAATAAACAGAGAGAAAAGAGAAACTTAAGAGAAAAGACAAACTTTTAATAGAGAGATTGTCTGAATACAATTAAAATTCATGCAAACGAATTCCTGGTCGATGCTGACCACATCACTTGTCCTGTTTGTTGTGTATCCCTCCTCCCACAGGAGATCTACCAGTGGTGTGGCTCCCAGAGCAACCACTTTGAGAAACTGAAGGCCACTCAGGTTGCCAAGGGTATCCGTGACAATGAGCGCAGTGGGCGAGCCCGCGTGTACGTGTGTGACGACGGGGCAGAGAGAGACAAGATGATAGAGGTGAGATCATAAACAGCTAAAGAACAGGAGAGTCTTCTTACTCTCTTTATCTCTCTTTGTTTCTGTGATTGGTTGATGTTTATTATGGTGTTTAATGGTGCATAATGGACTTTTGAATAAACTCCAGCTGTGGTTAAAGCATTGTTTAATTTTCTAAAGTATATCTAAAAGGGATCTTCTCTGTGCGTCTTCAGGTTCTGGGAGATAAACCCGACCTTCCTGAAGGATCTTCTGATGACATCAAAGCAGATGCCTCAAACAGGAAGATGGCCAAACTGTACAAGGTGGGAATACAGTGAACAATCTACTGAAACCAACACCAACTGGTCTAGCTGCATTATGAGAACATCTCATATAGACGCTGAGGACTTTTCACATACACGTCTCTGATCTCTCCTCTAAAATTCTTCCTCTGTCGCTCCTCCTCTCCCCCAGGTGTCAAATGCCAGTGGAGACATGGCCATGTCCATGGTGGCAGCAGAGAACCCATTCTCTCAGAGTGCCTTGGAGTCCAGCGACTGCTTCATCCTGGATCACGGCTCCGACGGCAAGATCTTCATCTGGAAAGGTCAGCTGGGGTCACCCAATATTAAAGACGCTTATGATCAGCTGATTTTTCACAGTTTGTAACACTCTCCACCAATTCAGCCAGTCAATGAAAGCATAACACTGTAGCTGGACTTGTTTTGGCATGGTATGGCTGCTGTCATGTCCATTTGGTAACACATAGCATTACAGACCACATTTAGAGAACGAGACATTGTCTTGGACAGTGTCATATGATGAACTTCCACAGAGAGTATATGATGACTAGGTGAAAAATCTGTCGATGTGCCCTTGAGCAAGGCACTTAACCCTAATTGCTCCTGTAAGTCACTCTGGATAAGAGCGTCTGCTAAATGACTAAAAATAAAATAAATAAAATAATGCAACCAGGGGCGTAATTTCAGCATAACCTCCAAGGAAGTTTTATAAAATTGAAGCTCATTTACTGCATTTCTACACCATTTAAAAACTGTAAAATGCTATTTGGAGAACAGCAAAAACAACTTTCAGCCATTATCACCTTGTTGCTGTAGCTTCATTCACCTCCGTCAATAGGGGACTTAACATTCTACAAACACGTCATAAAATAATTAGTTGCTACGCACTAGCTCAGCACCGGGATTAAAACTCTAGTTTAGTTTAATGTGAAGTCAAACAGCAGTTACCTAGCCAAAGCCATCTACTATAGCCATCTTTACCTCTGCACTGTTTTGAGAAAAATTCTTGCTATTCCCTGCAGCTGCATCGAAGCGCTTTCCATAAAGCCAGCCAGCTACACAAACACCCTTCCCTCCAACTCTCAGGTGTCCGCATAGTTCTAAAGTCAGCCTTCTAATACCACTAAACTGCATTTGCCTTTTAATCGTGATTGGAATGATTTTAGTAGTCTATTTTAAATTGTTGGTGTTGAGCTAAGGTATTGCGACTGCCATACCCAATTGATGCCACTGGATGCAACTGAAAGGTGTTGTTCTTATTTCAAAAGATAACTGTCCTCCGTTATTTTTCAGTCTTTATAGTTTCTAAGTGGTTGAATTCATTAAACCCACTTTTTGTATTTCTCTCCCCTCTTCCACACACTCTTACCCAGGCAAAGAAGCCAACCTGGATGAGCGTAAGGCAGCCATGAAGGCAGCAGATGAGTTCATCAAGAAGATGGGCTACCCTAAACACACCCAGGTGCAGATCCTGCCGGAGATGGGAGAGACGCCTCTCTTCAAACAGTTCTTCAAGAACTGGCGTGACAAGGACCAGACGGAGGGTCTGGGTGTGGCCTATGTCTCCAACAGCATCGCCAAGCTAGAGAAGGTGCCATTTGATGCTGCCACGCTCCACGACTCCCCCGCCATGTCTGCCCAGCACGGCATGGTGGACGGCGGCAACGGAGACAAGCAGGTGGGTGGACAAGATGAACGGCTGGTCCTGTGCCCACATTGTACAGCAAGCCTTCCCAGTAATCTTTCTTAGAGTAACTATCAGGATGAGTATTGCTGTGAGTAACTATCAACTTTATGTATTAGGGATATTATACAGTAATAAGCATTCTGTGAGCTAATCTATGTAGACTGTGAGGGAGGTATGCTAGGGTTTCAGCCCAATGCAGCCAGTAGAGGAAGGATAATAAAGTAGGAAATCTCTGATGAACAGATAGCAACGAAATGAAAGGGGTATGAATTTGTATTTACATAACAGTACAGTGGGGAAAAAAAGTATTTAGTCAGCCACCAATTGTGCAAGTTCTCCCACTTAAAAAGATGAGAGAGGCCTGTAATTTTCATCATAGGTACACGTCAACTATGACAGACAAAATGAGTTTTTTTTTCTCCAGAAAATCACATTGTAGGATTTTTTTATGAATTTATTTGCAAATTATGGTGGAAAATAAGTATTTGGTCAATAACTAAAGTTTCTCAATACTTATATATACCCTTTGTTGGCAATGACACAGGTCAAACGATTTCTGTAAGTCTTCACAAGGTTTTCACACACTGTTGCTGGTATTTTGGCCCATTCCTTCATGCAGATCTCCTCTAGAGCAGTGATGTTTTGGGGTTGTCGCTGGGCAACACAGACTTTCAACTCCCTCCAAAGATTTTCTATGGGGTTGAGATCTGGAGACTGGCTAGGCCACTCCAGGACCTTGAAATGCTTCTTACGAAGCCACTCCTTCGTTGCCCGGGCAGTGTGTTTGGGATCATTGTCATGCTGAAAGACCCAGCCACGTTTCATCTTCAATGCCCTTGCTGATGGAAGGAGGTTTTCACTCAAAATCTCATAATAAATGGCCCCATTCATTCTTTCCTTTACACGGATCAGTCGTCCTGGTCCCTTTGCAGAAAAACAGCCCCAAAGCATGATGTTTCCACCCCCATGCTTCACAGTAGGTATGGTGTTCTTTGGATGCAACTCAGCATTCTTTGTCCTCCAAACACGACGAGTTGAGTTTTTACCAAAAAGTTCTATTTTGGTTTCATCTGACCATATGACATTCTCCCAATCCTCTTCTGGATCATCCAAATGCACTCTAGCAAACTTCAGACGGGCCTGGACATGTACTGGCTTAAGCAGGGGGACACGTCTGGCACTGCAGGATTTGAGTCCCTCGCGGCGTAGTGTGTTACTGATGGTAGTGTTTGTTACTTTGGTCCCAGCTCTCTGCAGGTCATTCACTAGGTCCCCCCGTGTGGTTCTGGGATTTTTGCTCACCGTTCTTGTGATCATTTTGACCCCACAGGGTGAGATCTTGCGTGGAGCCCCAGATCGAGGGAGATTATCAGTGGTCTTGTATGTCTTCCATTTCCTAATAATTGATCCCACAGTTGATTTCTTCAAACCAAGCTGCTTACCTATTGCAGATTCAGTCTTCCCAGCCTGGTGCAGGTCTACAATTTTGTTTCTGGTGTCCTTTGACAGCTCTTTTGGTCTTGGCCATAGTGGAGTTTGGAGTGTGACTGTTTGAGGTTGTGGACAGGTGTCTTTTATACTGATAACAAGTTCAAACAGGTGCCATTAATACAGGTAACGAGTGGAGGACAGAGGAGCCTCTTAAAGAAGAAGTTACAGGTCTGTGAGAGCCAGAAATCTTGCTTGTTTGTAGGTGACCAAATACTTATTTTCCACCATAATTTGCAAATAAATTCATTAAAAATCCTACAATGTGATTTTCTGGAAAAAATATTCTCAATTTGTCTGTCATAGTTGACGTGTACCTATGATGAAAATTACAGGCCTCTCTCATCTTTTTAAGTGGGAGAACTTGTACAATTGGTGGCTGACTAAATAATTTTTTCCCCCATTGTATATAGCTCTGTTTTGGTAGCCTGCCACCACTAGGGGTCACATAATGTGTATGTTTATGTACAGATCTGGCGTATTGAGGGATCAGACAAGGTAGAAGTGGACCCCTCCACACACGGACAGTTCTATGGCGGAGACAGTTACATCATCCTCTATAACTACCACCATGGAGGACGCCAAGGGCACATCATCTACATGTGGTAAGACAGACACTAAAGTAAAAGTACAATGAAACAGTAGAGAGACCATCAGAAGAGATACATTGCTAACTAGAATATCTCTCAGGCAAGGAAGTGACTCTTCCCAGGACGAAATTGGTGCTTCAGCCATCTTGGGTGCCCAGTTGGACGATGAGCTTGGTGGTGGGCCTGTGCAGGTAATGAATGTGTGTTTGTGAGTGGGTGTGTATAGAAGAAGTGGCTTTCTTTTCCCATCGCATATTCCTTTTTTCTATGGTTTCCTCTTAGCCTCATCAGTCCAGTAACCTCCTTCCTTACCAGTGTGTCACTCTCCCTCTTCCTCCTCTCCCTCCTCCTCTCATTGCTTCCTGTCCTTCATTTGCTTCCTGTTTGTCTCTCCAGGTTGCAGGTGCTCCTATTACCACCCAGGTACTCTCCTCTCAGGGCTGTAGAACTCAGTACAGAGCAGTGTATTTAACTGATATGGCTCAATGTGTTTACAGAGAAATCAGCTGGTTCAAATCAACAGGGACCCCAAACAGGACATTCCAGGGCCATGTTTATGAGGGAGTTCCCTTTATCCTCTCTGATTCTGTTGCTTCACCACTCTGACACATAGTTACTGTTCCCAGACGAGCCAATTCCCAGACCTGTTGTAGGGACGTTTCCCAAACGTTTTGGTTTTTGCCCTAGCACTACACAGCTGATTTAAATAAGGAACTCATCATCAACCTTTGATTATTTGAATTAGCTGTGTAGTGCTAGAGCAACAACCAAAACATGCACACCTTGGGGTCCCCAGAAAAACCCAGCAGCGTTGCAGTTCTTGATACAAACCGGTGCGCCTGCCACCTACTACCATACCCCGTTCAAAGGCACTTAAATGTTTTGTCTTGCCCATTCACTCTCTGAATGGTACACATACACAATCCATGTCTCCATTGTCTAAAGGATTAAAAATCCTTCTTTGACCTGTCTCCTCCCCTTCATCTACACTGATTTAAATGGATTTAATAAGTGACATCAATAAGGGATCATAGCTTTCACCTGGATTAAAAATCCAAGCTAATCATGGCTACCCGGACTATTTCCATTGTCCCCTCCACCCCACCCCTTCTTTTTACGCTGCTGCTACTCTCTGTTTATTATCTCTGCATAGTCACTTTAACTCTACCCGCATGTACATATTACCTCAATTACCTCGACTAACCGGTGCCCCCGCACATTGACTCTGTACCGGTACCCCCTGTATATAGCCTCCCTACTGTTATTTTATTTTACTGCTGCTCTTTAATTATTTGTTCTTGTTTACTTATCTATTTTTTACTTAACATGCATTGTTGGTTAAGGGCTTGTAAGTAACCATTTCACTGTAAGGTCTACACCTGTTGTATTCGGCGCATTTGGCAAATAAAAGCTGATTTGATTTGATTCACCTGGTCAGTCTATGTCATGGAAATGTTCTGTATACTCAGTGTAACTAGTTTGCTCTGTGTGGTCCAGGTGAGGGTGGTCCAGGGCAAGGAGCCAGCTCACCTCATGAGCCTGTTTGGGGGGCAGCCCATGGTGGTGTACAAGGGAGGTACGTCCAGAGATGGGGGCCAGTCCGCCCCCGCAGAAACACGACTCTTCCAGGTGCGCTCCAACTCTGCAGGGTGCACAAGAGCTGTGGAGGTGAGTGACATGGGGACAATGCCTCTCTTATTTCAGAAATTAGCTACTAAACTGCAATATATTTACAGACATGACACTCGTGGTCATTTTCTACCCACCATGTCTCATCCACCTCTAGATTGATGCTGTGTCCTCCAACCTGAACTCCAACGATGCCTTCCTCCTGGTGACTCCTGGAGCCTCCTTCGTGTGGGTTGGCCAGGGGGCCAGTGACACTGAGAAAAATGGCACACAGCAGCTCTGTGTTATCCTGGGGGTGTCCTCCTCAGAACTGCCTGAGGGCGGAGAGACCGGTATGTACATTGTACCAATGGACATTGGCTTTTCTTTGCTCTGTGGCTGTCTGTGGCATGTCCTAACTAACTGACTATTGTGTGTCTCTATGCAGATGATTTCTGGGAGGCTCTGGGAGGGAAGTCAGCGTACCGCACCTCCTCCAGACTCAGAAGCAATGACAAGATGGACGCCCATCCACCCAGGCTCTTCGCCTGCTCCAACAAGACTGGAAACTTCATTGTGAGTCCCATTATTATTACCATAAGCCATTCATGGTTAACCCTTTAACCCTGGTTTTTCTAATGCCTTGTCGCCTTCTCCACCCAGATTGAGGAGGTGCCTGGGGAGATGACCCAAGAAGATCTGGCCACTGATGATGTCATGATCCTGGACACATGGGATCAGGTAGATAAATTAGCATGTGGTATTTTCTGAGATGTGAACGTTATTAAGTATGCAGATATAGGACCTTAATTTGACCTATACTGTAACAGCAAAATAAGGTGGACAAAAGTAGACTTCATAAAAAGTGCAATACTCTTAATATAACCCTGTCTTAGTGTGGGTTGTCAGTGAATTTATGTAAATCACAAAGCTCATCAGCATTTCCTGCGGTAAAGGAAAATTCTCAGCAACAAAAGTATGATCAAATTAAGATCCTACACCTGCACAATAACACAATGGATAACAGATGAATTGCTGTACATAGTCTAATAAAAGTTGAATATCCTCTTCTAGGTGTTTGTCTGGATCGGGAATGAAGCCCATGAAGAGGAGAAGACTGAGGCGATGGCCTCCGGTAAGTAATAAAATGCAAAACAACTGCTAAATTTAACAAATTCTTAATTAATTATCTTGTAGACGTTTTTACATAGAGAATGTTCATGCCATCTTGCTTTTTTGAGTGCATTACTCAAGACCAAAATCATTTGATTGAGAAGCTTCCCACTGGGAAAACTGCTCTCTATAGAACTACAATTTAATCCCCTCCTCCCCCAGCTGTGCGTTACATTGAGACGGACCCTGCCAACCGTGACCGCAGGACACCCATCGTGAAGATCAAGCAAGGGTTCGAGCCACCCACGTTCTCCGGCTGGTTCCTGGGCTGGGACCATGAGTACTGGACCAGCGACCCCCTGGAGCGGGCCATGGCTGAGCTGGAGCTGTGAACCGTCACCTTTAACCCCTAACCCTGCCGCCTGGCTTTACCGCACGCACTGAGCAGCTCCAGTCATGAGACTTTCAATGGGGAAGCCTCTATGCCCCGCCAACCTCCTTTCTTCTGACTGCCAGTGGGAGAATTATTTTTGTTGAATTTTTAAATTTTTGAAAGAAATGTGTCAAAGAATATTGAGCTTTTAGGTTTGAATGTGTTGCTTTGATTAGAGAGTAGAAGAGGCTTTCATACCCCTGTATATCTGATACAGAGCACAGGTGCACTATCGCAACGCCATTAAGGTACTGTGATAGACTAGCTCTACTCCCCCACCACATGTAAAACATATGTTTCTCATTTCATGTTTTCGTATTGTCATGATAATGTTTTGTGTCATTATTTCAGCCCACCCCTGCTTCTAAATTCATCCAAGGATATTTAGGAGCAGTGACCAATGGATTCTCCTGATAATAAACTGGAGACTTTATTAGCTTTTATACATATGGAAATAAGCATGCAAGTGACCAATAACAAGGGCTTTAATGGAACCACAGGCTTAGATAAGGCTTTGCACCTGCTACAATCTGCATGGAGATTGAAATATATTTTTTGTATGAGATATTTTCTACGTGTTTTCTACGATGCCAACAACAGTAGGCTGTTTCTATTCAGTATCTCACCATTAAGAAACCTAGCATATTACAATCATCTGAACCAAGAGGCAGGGAGCCAAAGCCTTTGAGGAAAAAACACTGCCAGACATAACCTTACTTAAGTAAGGTCTCCGAAAACGCAGGAACATTGCCTTTAAATTTCAATTGGGCTTTAGCGCTGAATTTCTGCGATACGGATTGAAGTCCCTAATGTATGATACTTCATGTTCGGTATGAAGTGACACATCAATTCAGGGGTTCTCTGCCATAATGGAAAGGAACGTAGGGGAGAGGGATTGAGGGAGTGTAGCAAGCCAGATTTGTTTTTATTTGGTGTCAGCCAGTCAGGAGTAGGAGGCTCACTCAATTAGTGCTTCTATTCTGGGTATTATAGACAGAAATACTCAGCCTCACTCCTCTCCTCACTGTGGTCAGTGCATGTTCGCTTGCCTCTTTCTACAGCCTCTAATACTATTCTTCATGGGGAATCCAAAGCTTTGCTGCTAGAACCATCACAAGCCACACCTAACAGCAGTCAATGTCAAGTTCAATGGTTTTCCCCAGGCCTTACTATTGTTTCAATAAAACCTCTTATGTCACTGACACTAGATGTGTTCATTTAAAGTGTATATCATTTTTATTTAAAGGCGGAATCATAGTGAAAATAACAATACAGCTTTGAAGGACAACAGTTTGTTTTGAAGTGCAGTTTCAAATGTATGTCAATACATATACAATTAATCATAATTAACATTGACCTTTATAGAAAATGTTTACTAGCAAGTTTGCATGATGTGGATATGAAAATATGAACATGATAAGAAATAATTTAAATATGAGAAAAATAGGTTACAACAGAGCGGTTTAGTAACATGAAATAATGTAACTGTGTCCTCCTTTACACATACAGTAACACTTTAAAACCATAAAACAGAACACATACACTGACTATACAAAACATTAAGAACACCTGCTCTTTCCATGACAGACTGACCAGGTGAATCCAAGTGAAAACTATGATCCTTTATTGATGTCACTTACATTTACATTTACATTTACGTCATTTAGCAGACGCTCTTATCCAGAGCGACTTACACTTGTTAAATCCATTTCAATCAGTGCAGATGAATGGGAGGAGACAGGTTAAAGAATGATTTTTAAGCCTTGAGACAATTGGGACATGGATTGTGTATGTGTCATTCAGAGGGTGAATGGGCAAGACAAAAACATTTAAGTGCCTTTGAACAGGGTATGGTAGTAGGTGCCAGGTGCACCGGTTTGTGTCAAGAACTGCAACACTGCTGGGTTTTTCACGCTGAACAGTTTCCCGTGTTTATCAAGAATGATAGGACATCCAGCCAACTTGCCACAACTGTGGGAAGCATTGGAGTCAACATGGGCCAGCATCCCTGTGGAACACTTTCAACACATTGTAGAGACCATGCCCCGACAAATTGAGGCTGTTTTGAGAGGATGCAATTCAATATTAGGAAGGTGTTCCTAATGTTTGGTATACTCAGTGTATAACACATACCATGTTTTATACAGTAAAGTAATGTATACTGTATAGGTACTGTAACAGCATCTGAAGAGCGTGTAGTCTTGATTATAAAATATTGGTATTTTAAAACAGATTAAAATGAACTTCCAATTTCCATCGAGATATGCATAGAAAGTGTATGAGATGAGTACATCGACTCCATGGCAATGATTTAAGGCTTTGAGCAGTTTAAATGGCCATAGTAAAGAGGTTGCTTCCCATGGAGACAGACAGACAAACAGGGTCCCTAGTACATCCTGGTCTCATAGCAGTGCAGGAAACACCACACCCCAGTAGTACTGGCGAGTGGCGACTCAGTTTCCCTTGGTTTTGTTCAAACCCTGCTTCTCTGTTCCATTCAATGGGAATTCACAATTCAGAATATAGTCTTAACACACAAAATACTTACATTAAGTTATTTGACCCATAAAGCGCAACCAAGCTGTGTAACTATCCTCCTCTGCACCAGCTGGCATTGACATAACAACATTTGGCACAAGGGAAAGGGTTTGTTCAATCACAGCCACTTCATTTCTACAGCCGATTCCCAAAGCAGCACACTATGATATATGTGGGAATGTTTGCACCCAACAGGCTCTCCTCAGTCTCTCTTCATGAAGGCCTGCATCATGTCCATTGGCAGGGGGAAGATGATGGTGGAGTTCTTCTCAGCAGCTATGGTGTTGAGGGTCTGCAGGTAGCGCAGCTGCAGGCCCGATGGAGACTCGGCGATCACCAGAGAGGCCTCCTTCAGAGCCCGCGAAGCGTTCATCTCCCCCTCCGCTGCTATCACCTACATACAGGAGGCAGGAAGGAGGGGGACAGATAGAGAGATGAAGGGAGAGATGGAAGAAAAAGAGGTTAGGTAATGACCATTAAGTAATGAAGATAGATAATGGAGAGAGAGAGCAAGAATTCCACATTGTCATGGAGCGCATGTCCATGACTTATAGACAATGACACTGAAACAAATGATTGGTTGGAGAGACTCTTTATTGTATCTCTTTAAGGTATAGCCAAGAATCCTGAAACAAAAGAGAATATGTTGGATTGAGTAGCACATTCCGTTTGCCAACAATACTTTGACATTAGGCGCCAAAGTCGAGTGTTTGTTGTGCACACCAATTACTAAAACAATGTAACTTGTTAACCATGTTTCTACAGTGTATAAAGCTGCCCATTTAAACGTACATGCTCTAGCAATGTGAAATATATTATTAGAATAACGATCGATGTGTTGGTAGAGTATAATCATTTCATTTAACATACCTTGTGTGTTTGTCTGAAGCGCCGCGCTGTTTCCTTGTTGAAGTGCCGCTGTGCTTTACGCATGACGCAAATTAGTCTACGAGTCATCGAGGAACATTTATTGGTTGACGGGAATAACCAAAGTGCAGACTGGGATGCTGACGGGAGAGGTTGTGTTTTCTCTAGCAGGAGGTAAGCTTGGCTTCTTATATGGTGTTGAGTAAAGCTTAAACCATGTATTTAGATTGTAGGTAGGTATTGTAGTTAGGTATTATAGGTAGTTTACTCAGGTAGTTATTGAAGGTTATTGTAGGTAATTATTGTAGGTAAGGACTGTATTCGGCGGACTCCGGCGAAGCACGAGGCTAGCCTACCCACTACTTGGACCAACAAAGCTAGCTAGCTAGCGGGTAGCTACCGGTAACTTTTAGCAACTGTGGTTAGCTGTTTCCAATGTTATTTCACGCTTAAGAGTACCTGTAATTGAGCCAGCTAGCTGCCACCTTCAGCTGTTTTTCTAACCTCATTATCATTAACGTTAGGTGGTTGGTAGCTGCTGTACTTAATTTCGACTACTGATTGCAGTCTGCCAGTTTGGCTTTATACATAGCTTGGGCTTTGTCTGAGTAAGGCTTAAACTATGTATTTAGATTGTAGTTAGGTACTATAGGTAGGCATCGTGGGCTGTATATTATTAAGTAGTATAGGTAGGCATCGTGGGCTGTTGTGGGTAGCTGTTGTGTAGTTATTGTAGGTTACTTTTGTATTCGGCGGTGCCGGATGTAGCACGAAGCTAGCTAGCTAACTCACCTCCTGGATTAGCTGGCGAGTTGCTATTAGCAACGGTTGCAACTAAAAACAATATCCTTTTAGCCAGCTACATTCGTTCGTAGCGACGCCGTTTTTCAAACAAAGTCAACACAGTAGCCATTGCTAGCCAGCCAACACTACCAGCAGGCTGTGGTAGCTAAATACAATATCTTTGTGCTAGCTACCCAACGTTTAATCGTTGCTGCGTTATGAAAGGTAAGCTTGGCTTCTTATATGGTGTTGAGTTAAGCTTAAACCATGTATTTAGATTGTAGGTAGGTATTGTAGTTTGGTATTATAGGTAGCTTACTCAGGTAGTTATTGAAGGTTATTGTAGGTAATTATTGTAGGTAAGGACTGTATTCGGCGGACTCCGGCGAAGCACGAGGCTAGCCTACCCACTACTTGGACCAACAAAGCTAGCTAGCTAGCGGGTAGCTACTGGTAACTTTTTGCAACTATGGTTAATTGTTTCCAATGTTATTTCATGCTTAAGAGTACCTGTGATTGAGCCAGCTAGCTGCTACCATTCAGCTGTTTTTCTAACCTCATCCGAGGCATTAACGTTAGGTGGTTGGTAGCTGCTGTACTTAATTACAGCTACTGATAACAGTCTGCTGTAGTTTACAACAATTCTAATTTCTAAAGTGGAAGTTGGGAGAGTTTTACTCGGGTGGTTCAGTGAAACAATTATAGTTTCTGAGGTGGAAGTTGGGAGAGTTATATATATTATTTTTTTTTGGTGAGGGAGGCCTGCTCTCTCCTTTCCCTGATGTTTAGTTCATTTCATCCCGATCTCCTCTGCATTATTGTAGCCATCTGCTGCAGCCTGTCAACTATGCCTCTGCCTATCCCTGTTCTCTCCTCTCCGCACAGGCTACACAAACGCCTCGCACCGCATGGCTAATGCCTCTCTAACCTGGTGGTCCCTGCACGCACCACACACCTGGAGTTCCAGGTCTCAGGCAGCCTCTGGAACTGCCGTACTGCCGCCAACAAGGCTGACTTCATCCCAGCCTATGCCACCCTCCAGTCCCTCGACTTCCTGGCACTGACGGAAACATGGATTACCACTGAAAACACTGCTACTCCTACTGCTCTCTCCTCGTCTGACCATGTGTTCTCGCATACCCCGAGAGCATCTGGTCAGAGGGGTGGTGGCACAGGAATCCTCATCTCTCCCAAGTGGTCATTCTAAATTTTTCCCCTAACCCATCTGTCTATCTCCTCATTTGAATTCCACGCTGTCACAGTCACTAGCCCATTTAAGGTTCACTTGGAGAGTTCATCAATGAGCTTGACGCCTTGATAAGTTCCTTTCCTGAGGATGGCTCACCCTTCACAGTCTTGGGGGATTTCAACCTCCCCACGTCTACATTTGACTCCTTTCTCTCTGCCTCCTTCTTTCCACTCCTCTCCTCTTTTGACCTCACCCTCTCACCATCCCCCCCCACTCACAAGGCAGGCAATACGCTTGACTTCATCTTTACTAGATGTTGCTCTTCTACTAATCTCACTGCAACTCCCCTCCATGTCTCCGACCACTACTTTGTATCCTTTTCTCTCTCGCTCTCCTCCAACACTACTCACTCTACCCCTACACAAATGGTAACGCGCCGCCGCAACCTTCGCTCTCTCTCTCCCACTACTCTCTCCTCTTCCATCCTATCATCTCTTCCCTCTGCTCAATCCTTCTCCCTCCAATCTCCTGATTCTGCCTCCTCAACCCTCCTCTCCTCCCTTTCTGCATCCTTTGACTCCCTGTGTCCCCTATCCTCCCGGCCGGCTCGGTCCTCCCCTCCAGCTCTGTGGCTTGATGACTCATTGCGAGCTCACAGAACAGAGCTCCGGGCAGCTGAGCGGAAATGGAAGAAAACTAAACTCCCTGCCGACCTGGCATCTTTTCCTCCCTCCTCTCTACATTTTCTTCATCTGTTTCTGCTGCTAAGGCCACTTTCTACCACTCTAAATTCCAAGCATCTGCCTCTAACCCTAGGAAGCTCTTTGCCACATTCTCCTCACTGCTGAATCCCCCCCTCTCTGTGGATGACTTGTCAACCACTTTGAAAAGAAGGTTGACGACATCCGATCCTCGTTTGTTAAGTCTAATGACACTGCTGGTCCTGCTCACACTGCCCTACCCTATGCTTTGACTTCTTTCTCCCCTCTCTCTCCAGATAAAATCTTGCGACTAGTGACTGCAGGCCGCCCAACAACCTGCCCGCTTGACCCCATCCCCTCCTCTCTTCTCCAGACCATCTCCGGTGACCTTCTCCCCTACCTCACCTCGCTGATCAACTCATCCTTGACCGCTGGCCATGTCCCTTCCGTCTTCAAGAGAGCGAGAGTTGCACCCCTTCTCAAAAAACCAACACTCGATCCCACTGATGTCAACAACTACAGACCAGTATCCCTTCTTTCTTTTCTTTCCAAAACTATTGAGCGTGCCGTCTTTAGCCAACTCTCTTGCTATCTCTCTCAGAATGACCTTCTTGATCCAAACCAGTCAGGTTTCAGGACTGGTCATTCAACTGAGACTGCTCTTCTCTGTGTCACGGAGGCTCTCCGCACTGCTAAAGCTAACTCTCTCTCCTCTGCTCTTGTCCTTCTAGACCTGTCTGCTGCCTTTGATACAGTGAACCATCAGATCCTCCTCTCCACCCTCTCCGAGCTGGGCATCTCCGGCGCGGCTCACTCCTGGATTGCGTCCTACCTGACCGGTCGCTCCTACCAAGTGGCGTGGCGAGAAGCTGTCTCGCACCACGTGCTCTCACCACTGGTGTCCCCCAGGGCTCAGTTCTAGGCCCTCTCCTTTTCTCCCTATACACCAAGTCACTTGGCTCTGTCATATCCTCACATGGCCTCTCCTATCATTGCTACGCTGACGATACACAACTAATCTTCTCCTTTCCCCCCTTCTGATAACCAGGTGGCGAATCGCATCTCTGCATGTCTGGCCGACATATCAGTATGGATGACGGATCACCACCTCAAGCTGAACCCTGGCAAGACGGAGCTGCTCTTCCTCCCGGGGAAGGACTGCCCGTTCCATGATCTCGCCATCACGGTTGACAACGCCGTTGTGTCCTCCTCCCAGAGTGCGAAGAGCCTTGGCGTGACCCTGGACAACACCCTGTCGTTCTCCGCCAACATCAAGGCGGTGACCCGATCCTGCAGGTTCATGCTCTACAACATTCGGAGAGTACGACCCTGCCTTACACAGGAAGCGGCACAGGTCCTAATCCAGGCACTTGTCATCTCCCGTCTGGATTACTGCAACTCGCTGTTGGCTGGGCTCCCTGCCTGTGCCATTAAACCCCTACAACTCATCCAGAATGCCGCAGCCCGTCTGGTGTTCAACCTTCCCAAGTTCTCTCACGTCACCCCCCCTCCTCCGCACACTCCACTGGCTTCCAGTTGAAGCTCGCATCCGTTACAAGACCATGGTGCTTGCCTATGGAGCAGTGAGGGGAACGGCACCTCCGTACCTTCAGGCTCTGATCAGTCCCTACACCCAGGCGAGGGCATTGCGTTCATCCACCTCTGGCCTGCTGGCTCCCCTTCCTCTGCGGAAGCATAGTTCCCGCTCAGCCCAGTCAAAGCTGTTCGCTGCTCTGGCACCCCAATGGTGGAACAAGCTCCCTCACGACGCCAGGACAGCGGAGTCACTCACCACCTTCCGGAGACATTTGAAACCCCACCTCTTTAAGGAACACCTGGGATAGGATAAAGTAATCCTTCTACCCCCCAAAAAAAAAATATATATATAATTGTAAAGTGGTTATCCCACTGGCTATAGGGTGAATGCACCAATTTGTAGTCGCTCTGGATAAGAGCGTCTGCTAAATGACGTAAATGTGCCCTTGAGCAAGGCACTTAACCCTAATTGCTCCTGTAAGTCTCTCTGGATAAGAGCGTCTGCTAAATGACTAAAATGTAAAAATGTAAATGAATTATCCCGGGGGTGAATTACTTCATGAATGTGTATTGTGTGACTTAAAGAAGAAGTTATGGCACAAGTTATTGAAGTGTGTGTTTATGTAAAACTGTTGTTTATGATGTTATATGTCCATGGGAAATTACGCATTTATGGTAGAAATATGTTTTGGGGCTATCATGATGGAACATTCCTAGCTGAAGGGAGTTCCTGGAAAGAGTACTTAGGATGTTGTTGGCTTTTGCCCGGGGGAGAGCAGGCTGGGCAGGTAACAGGTTGGCTAAAGTAGAGTTATACCCAAGTTTTGTTAGAGGCAAAGAGTTGTTGCCAGAATAGTTTATACTGAGAATATCTTTGAAAGTCTTTGTCAACATCCTGTTTGTTATTTTCTGTACAAAGTTTATTGGCCAATTAGTCCTGCACCTGTTAATATTGTAAATAAAAGCCTCTAAGAGAGGTGAGCACCAGAACATCCTGTCTGTCTCCTCACTGTCCGATCCGCCGCTTCGGCTTCTTCTTCACACACATCCACAGATCAAGTGAATGTAAGCATATAGAGAGTACCCAGAGTGAGAGTGAATGTAAGCATATAGAGAGTACCCAGAGTGAGAGTGGATGTAAGCATATAGAGAGTACCCAGAGTGAGAGTGAATGTAAGCATATAGAGAGTACCCAGAGTGAGAGTGAATGTAAGCATATAGAGAGTACCCAGAGTGAGAGTGAATGTAAGCATATAGAGAGTATCCAGAGTGAGAGTGGATGATTAAATAAATCAATCCCAGGGAGCCCTCTTATCTTTAACCAGCAGATTGAAGATGATATCCAATTTGTGTAATGGCCGATGGGAGGAGACTCGGGCAGAGGAGCCCCAGCTTTTGACCTGCTATGCTCTCGGGTTCTTACGACATGACCACCGGTTGCTAAGGAACAAGGGAGATGACGTGTTGACCCTTCAAGAAAACATTTTCATCTGGATGATTTATTTTGGGAGTCAATAAAATCAACAAATGATATAATAGAAGACAAGTGGGATTTTTCACTCAGAGGAAAAGGATTACCTCAACTCAAGGGACTGAAAAATAGACTAAAGACCAATGCCTGTATATTCGAGTGTGTGTGTTCCCCTGGTCTGTATGTGTGTCAGTACCGTACCTTTGCCCTGGCCTCGCGGCTAGCCTCGGCCTCTGCAGCCATGGCCCTCTGGAGCTGCTGGGGCAGTTTGACGTCCTTGATCTCCACTCGCTCCACCTTGATACCCCAGTCATCTGTAGCGTCATCCAGGGTAGTCTGAGGAAACGCAGGGGATAAGACATTGAACTCTACATCCAACACGGTCCTTTTGAAACCTCAGGTCCTAATAGGCCCAGACAGGGCTCTAAAGTGCAACCATTATGGTCGCATATGCTCCTAAATGTTTTGCTGTGTGACCTGAAATTAAATGTAATTTTATGAGCACCAGTGCGCCTAGAAAAAATTGTTGTCATGATTAGGCTTCGTTGTACCGTTGTTTCCGAGTGCCCTCGAGAAAAAAGCGAGTGCAGATTCGTTACTGTCACGGCTGAACCATTACTACAGAGAAAACGGATTGTTTCTAGCACAAACAGATAAAAAGTTATTACCCGCACCATTACTAGTGGGTTTTGTCCAACATGTCTCGGGACATACGCATTGCCACAATCATAACCTGGATCTATGTTTGTCCCGTGGAATAGATATTGTGGATCTAAATGTTTTTCCTCATAATCCTTGACTATTGAATCACTATCTTATTACGTTTGCAATCGGAACAAATTATTCGCTCAGACCCCAACCAAGGATTATCAAAAGCAGCACTATAAATTCCTAGGTGCACTTCCAGACTCCCTCCACCTACCCAAGGGCGCCGGAGTAAAACAATCTGTTAACCACCTAACCGAGGATCTAAATGTAACCTTGCGTAATACCCTAGATGCAGTCGCACTGCTAAAAACATTCATCAAAAGAAACTAGCTCCCTGGTATACAGAAAATACCCGAGCCCTGAAGCAAGTGTATTTTTAATTTTTGCACTGGCTCTATGCACACTCACTGGACTCTACCCACACATACTATACTGACACTCCAAAACACACACACACACATATTGATGTCACACACACACACACTTCCAAACTCTTCACATACGCTGCTGCTACTCTGTTTATTATATATCCTGATTGCCTAATCCCTTTTACCCCTACCTACATGTACATACTGTATTACCTCAATTACCTCAACTACCTTGTACCCGGCACATTGACTCTGTACTGGTACTCCTTGTCTATAACCTTGTTATTGTTTTTATTGTGTTACTATTAACTTTTTTATTTAGCAAATATTTGTCTTACTTTTTAACTCTGCATTGTTGGGAATGGGCTTGTAAGTAAGCATTTTACTGTAAAGTCCACAGCTGTTGTATTCAGCACGTGACCAATTCAGCGCATGTGAAGCGTTTTCCTAAGATTTCCTTCATTAAAGTCCCCAGCTACAATAAACACGGCCACAAGATATGCGGTTTCCAGTTTGCACAAAGTCCATTGTAGTTTCTTGAGAGTTGTCGTGGTGTCGGCTTGGGGGGGGGAATATACACGGCAGTGACAATAACCAAACAAAATGATCTCGGGAGGTAATTGTTGAGGTATTCCAGATCGGGAGAACAAAAGGACTTGAGTTCCTGTACGCTACCACAATCACACCATGACTTGTTAATCATGAGACATACCCCTCCACCTTTGCTATCTAGTGGCATTTAGTGAACTCTAGCAACATCTCCTGTTTTATGGCAATTATGGCTTGCTGCAAATTGTGGTATTAAGTTGCTATAGCAAGATTAAACAAAGAACAGACCACAGTGCATTAGAGTACCTGCATGCTGTGAAGTATGGTGCGTGTGTATGGCCAGGTTATGGTCAGTACAGAGTGAGTAGTAGGATGCTGTGGTCCAGTACCTGCATGCTGTGGGCTATCTCCTCACGGTCAGACAGGATTTCAGCCAGGTTCTTGGTGCCCAGGACGTTCCTCAGGGTGGTCTGTGCCAGCAAGCGGGTGGCAGCGTCAGCATTGGTGATGTTGGCCACAGCCAGGATGGCATTCTGAACACGGTAGTACACCACACCATCAACACTGACCGTCACTGAGTCCTTAGTCAGAACCTGGGGAGAAGGAGAAATGAGTTACTACTGACAACACTGATCATAACTGGTATTACATGATAGAGTAATCAAGGTAATGGGGGGCTCACCTCTTGTGGCGGGATGTCGAAGGTGATGGTGCGCATGTCCACGTTGATGAAACTGTCTGTGCACGGCAGGATGAAGAACAGGCCTGTGGGGTGCACACACACACACACGTTTAACAGCCACGCTTAAAGCTAGTTAGTCTCACACAACCAGACTGTTGTTGATCATGACAGTATACATATCCTGCATTCATTAACTCCTCTTTGTTTGCACACACTCCGATTCATCATTGTACAATACAGTACAGTACAGTACAAACACAGAGTGCTGGGCATGATGGTGTGTAAGATAATGTAGCTTAGGCCAAAGAAAGGGGATTAAAAGGATACTTCGGGATTTTGGCCTCACTGCCAAAATCCCGAAGTATCCCTTTAACAGAGGCATTTGTCCCATGCAACTTTCACTAATGTAAACATTTCCTTCTCTTTCTAGAATAATTGTTCCCAGCTGGGACTTCAGCCAAGTGCCAGCTGCTGGCCCTGGTTCTACTGTACTGCAAGTCTGCAACACAGGAGTATACTCTGAATTTGCTATGCAAAGCATCATGTGATATGATGGAAAATTCCATGGATTCCCACCCTAAAAATGGCACTGGATCACTCACCACAACAACTTGGTTTAGGCTAATGCAGAGTAACACCAATGCATAAAGCATCAGGGAAACTTCTAACATAAAATGCAATGACTACTGACTAGCCCATAGCCTGACTTAAAACAGTTGATTCTGTTAAAAGATCTTATCTGGCAGTTGGACAAGACGTGTTATGGAGAGAGAGGGGAAGACCATGAAGATAATGAGCAGAGTTTAGTTGGCCAAACCAAATATTAAACTAAACTTTGGTGTTTGTGTCTCCGGGCAGCAGGGGAAGTTGAGGGTCCCTCCGTGACAGATGGACAGGGTCTATTATTACCTCAGGCTGTTATCATGCGGCTGTTCCGGAATCCTGCTAGATCATGTTTCATCCATGGAGAGCAAGGCTTGAGAGTTTGAGGTCCATAACCTGGCTATGGTAGATCGACTACTGTGGCCACTTTATAGTTACACTGAAGGTTGGAGATTTGTATGGGAATAGCGTATCTTGCACATTGTTAAAGTGTAAATACAGCTAATCAATCAACTATCTTAAGAATGCCACTATATACTGAGGGTGAAATGTTAACTTTTCCACTCCAACTACAAAGAGATAGGCATGCTCTCTGCTCAGCTAGGGGGGAATTCCGACACGAATTAAGCGCATAAATGGAACATAATTCCCTTTTTATAGACTTTTCTCTCTACGTGTATTCTGACCTTGAACTTAAGCATGAGAATAGCATGCTATTAACCCGCTATACGTTTGGGGTGGAGATCAAAGGAATTAAGGTGTGACGGAGGTGTGTCTGCAGATACGCCGTATTCTGACCTTGACTTCATTCCCTCATAATTCCACCACCTTTACGCACGATGAATAAGGTCAAGCAACCTGTCGGTTCCAAGTGGAACAACATCTACTTTCTTTTATTTCTCTGATAGAAATAACACCAGTTTCCATGCACTGTAATTTACTAATTGATAAGAGCTATTGATAAGAGCTAGGTAAATGAGTAAGCCGTTTGGATAAGGGGATTGTAAATATAAATGACAATTGTTTTAGATCCATTTTACCTTATGATCACTGGAGACAAATGTCAAACCAGTCATATGGCAGCAAACTGAAGCAAATCAACACCTTTTCCACAGTGAAGTTTACGAAATACTGGCCTTATAACTTGCAGGGATGACATTTGGAGTCCCAAGTTATAGGCTTCTTCCCAAGTTATAGGCTTCTTTAGCCATGCGCAAATGACAGTTTAGCGCCAAATCTACAGAGTTGATTTTTGATTAGTAGAATGCTTCAATTATATTCCCAGACTTTTCTTTACACTGTATTCTTTTACAATTTGTATCGTTTTAAATATTAGTCACTATCGGTAGCCACCGTTAGTTATACCCACATACATTCCTAACTGTCACTTTAGTGTTAGCTTCCTTACATTTTGCATCATTCCATTACATCATTAGTTTACCTTTCTTTCCTCTGTCACATTCGTGTGGTTGTTCCTGAGGATCGCTAGCAACAGTGGATCATATTAGGCAAATGCAAATTGCAAAGACAGGCAATCCAGCTCATAAAGTTATACATATACAGTGGGGGAAAAAAGTATTTAGTCAGCCACCAATTGTGCAAGTTCTCCCACTTAAAAAGATGAGAGAGGCCTGTAATTTTCATCATAGGTACACGTCAACTATGACAGACAAATAGAGAAAAAAAAATCAGAAAATCACATTGTAGGATTTTTTATGAATTTATTTGCAAATTATGGTAGAAAATAAGTATTTGGTCACCTACAAACAAGCAATATTTCTGGCTCTCACAGACCTGTAACTTCTTCTTTAAGAGGCTCCTCTGTCCTCCACTCGTTACCTGTATTAATGGCACCTGTTTGAACTTGTTATCAGTATAAAAGACACCTGTCCACAACCTCAAACAGTCACACTCCAAACTCCACTATGGCCAAGACCAAAGAGCTGTCAAAGGACACCAGAAACAAAATTGTAGACCTGCACCAGGCTGGGAAGACTGAATCTGCAATAGGTAAGCAGCTTGGTTTGAAGAAATCAACTGTGGGAGCAATTATTAGGAAATAGAAGACATACAAGACCACAGATAATCTCCCTCGATTTGGGGCTCCACGCAAGATCTCACCCCGTGGGGTCAAAATGATCACAAGAACGGTGAGCAAAAATCCCAGAACCACACGGGGGGACCTAGTGAATGACCTGCAGAGAGCTGGGACCAAAGTAACAAAGCCTACCATCAGTAACACACTACGCCGCCAGGGACTCAAATCCTGCAGTGTCCCCCTGCTTAAGCCAGTACATGTCCAGGCCCGTCTGAAGTTTGCTAGAGTGCATTTGGATGATCCAGAAGAGAATTGGGAGAATGTCATATGGTCAGATGAAACCAAAATAGAACTTTTTGGTAAAAACTCAACTCGTCGTGTTTGGAGGACAAAGAATGCTGAGTTGCTTCCAAAGAACACCATATCTACTGTGAAGCATGGGGGTGGAAACATCATGCTTTGGGGCTGTTTTTCTGCAAAGGGACCAGGACGACTGATCCGTGTAAAGGAAAGAATGAATGGGGCTATGTATCGTGAGATTTTGAGTGAAAACCTCCTTCCATCAGCAAGGGCATTGAAGATGAAACGTGGCTGGATCTTTCAGCATGACAATGATCCCAAACACACCGCCCGGGCAACGAAGGAGTGGCTTCGTAAGAAGCATTTCAAGGTCCTGGAGTGGCCTAGCCAGTCTCCAGATCTCAACCCCATATAAAATCTTTGGAGGGGAGTTGAAAGTCTGTGTTGCCCAGCGACAGCCCCAAAACATCACTGCTCTAGAGGAGATCTGCATGGAGGAATGGGCCAAAATACCAGCAACAGTGTGTGAAAACCTTGTGAAGACTTACAGAAAACGTTTGACCTGTGTCATTGCCAACAAAGGGTATATAACAAAGTATTGAGAAACTTTTGTTATTGACCAAATACTTATTTTCCACCATAATTTGCAAATAAATTCATTAATAATCCTACAATGTGTTTTTCTGGATATTTTTTCCTCATTTTGTCTGTCATAGTTGACGTGTACCTATGATGAAAATTACAGGCCTCTCACATCTTTTTAAGTGGAAGAACTTGCACAATTGGTGGCTGACTAAATACTTTTTTCCCCCACTGTATAGGTAGGAGCTACCAAATGTCATTTTTGGTGAGTTTGGACATTTACAAATGAATGTGAACGAGAGACATTGTCCAAATGAACAAAGTTATGACGCATGCTTGTCTGAAGGAAGAACAGTACTGGCTCTCCAGCAGAATGTCTAGATGCTGTGTCTGTGTGGAGTCTGGAGTCGCTAGGGCAACGAGCCTGCCGTGCTCAGAGAGGAAGGGGGAGGAGCAGATAGGCCGAGAACGGAGAGGAGAAAAAATTCAAGGAAATCAAGATAGAAGTGGCAGCTGTACAAATAACCCATCCAAAGGGCTTTGACTTCTCAAACACGTCAGAAAGCTAACCCAATATGATGCCCCGTCGCCTTATTAATTCAGCCACTTACATTACCAGTCAAAAGTTTAGACACACCTACTCATTCAAGGGTTTTTCTTAATTTTTTCTATTTTTTTACATTGTAGAATAATAGTGAAGACATCAAAACTATGAAATAACACATATGGAATCATGTAGTAACCAAAAAAAGTGTTATATATATTTTATATTTGAGATTCTTCAAATAGCCACCCTTTACCTTGATGACAGCTTTGCACACTCTTGGCATTCTCTCAACCAGCTTCATGAGGTAGTCACCTGGAATGCATTTCAATTAACAAGTGTGCCTTCATAAAAGTTAATTTGTGGAATTTCTTTCCTTCTTAATGCGTTTGAGCCAATCAGTTGTGTTGTGACAAGGTAGGGGGGTATACAGAAGATAGTCGTATTTGGTAAAAGACCAAGTCCATATTATGGCAAGAACAGCTCAAATAAGCAAAGAGAAACGACAGTCCATCATTACTATAAGACATGATGAAACTGGCTCTCATGAAAAATGACACAGGAATGGAAGAACCAGAGTTACCTCTGCTGCAGAGGATAAGTTCATTCATGTTATCAGCCTCTGAAGTTGCAGCCCAAATAAATGCTTCACAGAGTTCAAGTAACAGACACATCTCAACATCAACTTTTCAGAGGGGACTGTGTGAATTAGGCCTTCATGGTCGAATTGCTGCAAACAAACCACTACTAAAGGACACCAATAAAAATATGAGACCTGCTTGGGCCAAGAAACACGAGCAATGGACATTAGACCGGTGGAAATGTGTCCTTTGGCCTGGAGTCCAAATTGGAGATTTTTGGTTCCAACCGACGTGTCTTTGTGAGACGCGGTGTGGGTGAATGGATGATCTCCGCATGTGTAGTTCCCACCATAAAGCACAGAGGAGGAAGTGTGATGGTGTGGGGGTGCTTGCTGGTGAAACTGTCTGTGATTTATTTAGAATTCAAGGCACACTTAACCAGCATGGCTACCACAGCTTTCTGCAGCAATACGCCATCCCATCTGGTTTGGGCTTAGTGGGACTATCATTTGTTTCTCAACAGGACAATGACCCAACACACCTCCAGGCTGTGTAAGGGGTATTTTACCAAGAAGCAGAGCGATGGAGTGCTGCATCAGATGACCTGGCCTCCACAATACCCCGACCTCAACCCAATTGAGATGGTTTGGGATGAGTCGGACGGCAGAGTGAAGGAAAAGCAGCCAACAAGTGCTCAGCATATGTGGGAACTCCTTCAAGACTGTTGGAAAAGCATTCCAGGTGAAGCTGGTTGAGAGAATGCCAAGAGTGTGCAAAGCTGTCAAGGCAAAGGGTGGCTATTTGAAGAATCTCAAATATAAAACATATTTTGATTTGTTTAACACTTTTTTGGTTACTACATGATTCCATACAATTCTAATAGTTTGCCTAACTTCTGTTTATGTGACAAAACAAGCAATGTATACTGTAGAAAATCCGCTATGAAATCTATTTTCAATAACCACAAATATTGTATTTTCAGCATGCATGTTAGAGCAAAAACCAAGCCATGAGGTTGAAGGAATTGTCCGTAGAGCTCCAAGACAGGATTGTGTTGAGGCATAGATCTGGAGAAGGGTACCAAAAAATGTCTGCAGCATTGAAGGTCCCTAAGAACACAGTGGCCTCAATCATTCTTAATTGGAAGAAGTTTGGAACCACCAAGACTCTTCCTAGAGCTGGCCGCCCAGCCAAACTGAGAAATCGGGAAAGAAGGGCCTTGGTCAGGGAGGTGACCAAGAACCTGATGGTCACTCTGACAGAGCGCCAGAGTTCCTCTGTGGAGATCGGAGAAACTTCCAGAAGAACAACAATCTCTGTAGCACTCCACCAATCTGGCCTTTATGGTAGAGTGGCCAGACGGAAACCATTCCTCAATAAAAGGCACATGACAGCCCGCTTGGAGTTTGCCAATAGGCACCTAAATGACTCAGACCACAAGAAACAAGATTCTCTGGTCTGATGAAACCAAGATTGATCTCTTTGGCCTGAATGCCAAGCTTCACATCTAGAGGAAACCTGGCACCATCCCTATGGTGAAGCATGGTGGTGGCAGCATCATGTTGTGGGGATGTTTTCCAGCAGCAGGGACGGGGAGACTAGTCAGGATCAAGGGAAAGATGAACGGAGCAAAGTACAGAGAGATCCTTGATAAAAACCTTCTCCAGAACACTGAGGACCACCAGACTGGGACGAAGGTTCACCTTCCAACTCGATGACGACCCTAAGCACACAGCCAAGACAATGCAGGAGTGGCTTCGGGCCAAGTCTCTGAATGTCCTTGAGTGGCCCAGCCAGAGCCCAGACTTGAACCCGATCGAACATCTCTAGAGAGACCTGAAAATAGCTGTGCATCGACGCTCCCTATCCAACCTGACAGAGCTTGAGAGGATCTGCAGAGAAGAATGGGAGAAACTCCCCAAATACAGGTGTGTCAAGCTTGTAGCGTCATACCAAGAAGGCTGTAATCGCAGCCAAAGATGCTTCAACAAAGTACTGAGTGAAGGGTCTGAATACTTATGTAAATATGATATTTCCGTTTTTTATTTGTAATAAATTTGCAAAAATGTTTTGTATACTCTGTGTATTTTGTGCGTAAAGGCTCTCCAAACTTTTTTTTTTATTATTCATAAATACTTTCCTAACCCTAAATAATATACAAGATCAGAGTATTTTAAAATTGACCAACTGGTACTGAAAAGGAGACGAATATGTGTGTATTTACATGGGTTTCTTTCATTGATCCCTAATATTCTGAACCATTCTCTCCATATATTAGTAGTAGTGAGTCTGTCGAGGAAATTCTAATTAAAAGGTACACCAAATTTAAAGAGATGCTTTAGATAAATGTACTAAAAACAGCATTGAATGAAAACTCCACGAGACAAAGTGTTGGCCAGCAAGTGGGGTGGTTTTCTACGGTTGAAATAAATGTGCTCAGTGCACGCAAGGGAATCACGCCTGCAAAGCCTGTTATGCTCCTGCATAAGGTCATTCTGAATACCAACTACTGAGAAGTGCGTAGGAAAGGTGTGCATAGAAAAAAAGCGTACATTTCCTAAGACTGAATCGGGCCATTGGAGAAATTAGGAGAGATTGCAACCACAAATACCCATTGCAACCTCAAGTTAGCATCAATCAAAGGGTAATATCATTAGAGTGAAGGAAAGCACAAACAGGAAATACACTAAATGGTCTTCCGAATAGGCGGTTGGTAGTAGGCAAAAGAAAGATCAGAGAGAGCTGAGGAGGGATGTGGGTGTTTATTCTGCACTACCAGTTCAGTACTATGACTCAGGCCCACTGCATCTCATCAAGACATCTGTCAGACTGGTGTAGGTGGATGATAGGAATCAGGCGCAGGAAACCAGGAGGACGTCAACAGAACTTTACTAAGTCCAAACACAAGTATAAGTCGCCAACCCAACCGGGTGGCGCGAACAATTACGCCACGAAATACACAGTGCGGAAAAAACAAGAAAAAAGCGCACACAGTGCGAGCTCTCGTAAAATACAACACAACGAGAGAATAAACTCGAAGAGGCAGGCTGACATAAACAATCACGCATAACACCTGACCCAAACAAACAAACTAAATAAGGGGAACAATCAAGACACAAATAAGGGACAGGTGTTATGAACAGACAAAACCAAAAGAACAAGAAACATCGAACGGTGGCAAGCTAGTACTCGGAGACGACGACCGCCGAAGTCCGCCCGAACAAGGAAGAGGAGCAGCCTCGGCCGAAACCGTGACAGTACCCCCCTTGACGCGCGGCTCCAGCGTGCGCCGACCCGGAGCTCGAGGACGACCCGACGACGCGAGCAGGGCGCGCCAGGATGACCCGATGGAAATCGGTCAGTAGGGACTGGTCTAACACGTCCCTCCTTGGCACCCAGCACCGCTCCTCCGGACCGTACCCCTCCCACTCCACGAGATATTGAAGACCCCCATCCGGCGTCTAGAATCCAGGATGGACCTCACGGTGTACGCCGGAGCCCCCTCGATGTCCAACGGGGCGGAGGAGTCTCCTCAATCTCAAAGTCCTGGAGTGGACCAGCTACCACCGGCCTGAGGAGAGACACATGGAACGAGGGGTTAATATTTTTGTAGTCAACAGGTAGTTCTAACCTATAACTCACCTCGTTCAATCTCCTCAGGACTTTAAACGGCCCCACAAACCGCCGACCCAGCTTCCGGCAGGGCAGGCGGAGGGGCAGGTTTCTGGTTGAGAGCCAGACTCGATCTCCAGGTGCGTACACTGGCCCCTCACTGCGATGTAGGTCGGCGCTCGTCTTCTGTCGACGTATGGCACGCTGCAGATGGACGTGTGCAGCGTCCCACGTCTCCTCCGAGCGCCTTACCCACTCATCCACAGCGGGGGCCTCGATCTGGCTCTCATGCCATGGTGCCAGCACCGGCTGGTACCCTAACACACTGAAACGGGGTTAGTTGGGTGGAGGAGTGGCGAAGAGAGTTCTGTGCCATCTCGGCCCAGGGCACATATCTCGCCCACTCCTCCGGCCGGCCCTGACAGTATGACCTCAGAAACCTACCCACATCCTGGTTGACACGTTCAACCTGCCCATTACTCTCCGGGTGGTAACCCGAGGTAAGGCTTACCGACACCCCCAACCGTTCCATAAATGCCCTCCACACTCTAGAGGTGAACTGGGGGCCTCGGTCAGACACTATATCCTCGGGTACCCCGTAATGCCGGAAGACATGGGTGAACAGAGCCTCAGCGGTCTGTAGGGCAGTGGGTAGACCCGGCATGGGAAGGAGACGACAGGCCTTCGAGAACCTATCCACAACGACCAGGATGGTAGTATTCCCCTGTGAGGGGGAAGGTCGGTAACAAAATCCACCGAGAGGTGGGACCAGGGTCGTTGTGGAATAGGCAGGGGTTGTAACTTACCCCTGGGCAAATGTCTGGGCGCCTTACACTGGGCACACACCGAACAGGAGGAGACATAAATCCTCACATCCCTAGCTAACGTTGGCCACCAGTACTTCGTGCTAAGGCAGTGCACCGTCCGGCCGATACCCGGATGGCCAGAGGAGGGGGACGTATGAGCCCAACAAATGAGGCGATCGCGTATCTCGAGCGGAACGTACGTCCGACCCACAGGACACTGAGGAGGACTCGGGTCGGTGCGTAACGCCCGCTCGATCTCACCATCAACCTCCCACACCACCGGAGCAACCAGACAAGACTCCGGTAGTATGGGCGTGGACTCAACTGACCTCTCCTCTGCGTCATACCGCCGGGACAGAGCATCTGCCTTCCCGTTCTGGGACCCAGGGATGTATGTGATCTTAAACACAAACCGGGCCAGGAACATAGTCCAACGAGCCTGGCGAGGATTCAGTCTCCTAGCTGCCCGGATGTACTCCAGGTTACGATGGTCAGTTTGAATGAGGAAAGGGTGTTGAGCCCCCTCGAGCCAATGCCGCCACACCTTTAGGGCCTGTACCACGGCTAACAGCTCCCTGTCTCCTACGTCATAATTCCGCTCCGCCGGACTGAGCTTCTTAGAGTAGAACGCACAGGGACGGAGTTTAGGTGGAGTACCAGAACGCTGGGAAAGAACGGCCCCTATCCCGGCCTCTGACGCGTCCACCTCTACTTGGAACGGTAAAGAGGGATCCGGATGCGCCAACACCGGCGCCGAGGTAAACAGGTCCTTCAGTCTCCCAAATGCCCTGTCCGCCTCAGCTGACCACCGCAAGCGCACCGGACCCCCCTTTAACAGAGACGTTATGGGAGCTGCCACCTGTCCAAAACCCCGGATAAACCTCCGGTAGTAATTCGCAAAACCCAAGAACCGTTGCACCTCCTTCACAGTGGTTGGGGTCTGCCAATTACGCACAGCTGACACCCGGTCTACCTCCATCTTCACCCCTGACGCAGATAACTGGTAACCCAGAAAGGAGACCGACTTCTGAAAAAAACAGACATTTCTCTGCCTTGACATATAGGTCATGCTCCAACAGCCTCCGCAATACTCGGCGCACCAGGGCTACATGCTCAGCACGGGTAGGACTATACACCAGAATGTCGTCGATGTACACAACCACTCCCTGTCCCTGCATGTCCCGGAAAATCTCATCAACGAAGGATTGGAAGACTGAGGGAGCATTCATCAACCCATATGGCATGACTAGATACTGTAGTGCCCGGAAGTCGTGCTAAACGCTGTCTTCCATTCATCGCCCTTTCGGATGCGCACCAAGTTATATGCGCTCCTAAGATCCAATTTTGTAAAGAACTGCGCACCGTGCAGTGACTCCGTCATAGTCGCAATCAGAGGAAGTGGATAGCTGTACTTCACTGTGATCTGATTGAGACCGCGGTAATCAATACACGGCCGCAGACCTCCATCCTTCTTCTTCACAAAAAGAAACTTGAGGAACGGGTGAAACGGATGGCCGTATGTATCCCTGTCTAAGAGACTCAGAGATGTATGTCTCCATAGATTTTTTCTCCTCTTGAGACAAGGGATACACATGGCTCGCGGGAGAGCTGCGCCTGACTGGAGATCTATCGCACAATCCCCCCGTCTATGAGGCGGCAGCTGCGCAGCCCTAGTCTTACTGAACGCCAGTGCCAAATCCTCATACTCGGGGGGAATCTGCAGTGCTGGCATTAGATTCGGACTCTCCACCGAGGTCGCCCCTATGGAAACACCCAGACACCGCCCCTCACATTGAGCAGACCACCCTTTAAGAGCTTTCTCTCGCCACCCAATAATAGGGTCATGAGTCATCAACCAGGGAAGACCCAGCACCACCGGATACGCAGGAGAGTCAATCAGATAAAGCTGAATTCTCTCCTCATGACCCTCCTGCGCCATCATCTGAAGTGGTGCTGTGACCTCCCTAATCAACCCAGACCCTAACGGACGGCTATCTAGGGCATGGACGGGAAAAGGCTTATCCACTGGAAGGAGGGGAATCCCTAACTCTACACAGAACTGGCGATCTATAAAATTCCCAGCTGCGCCTGAATCTACCAGCGCCTTATGCTGGGAACGAGGTGCAACCTGTGGGAAACAAACAGGCAAGGTTAGGTGCACGACAGAAAGCTCTGGGTAAGCAGGACGCCTACTCACCTGGGGGACCCCCAATGCTAGACCTGCCATCTCCTCCTCTGGAGGACCCGCCCCAGCACCTAGCCGCAGTGTGCCCTCCACGACCACAGTTGGTGCAAGGGCCAGGTCCCCGTGGGCTCCTCCTCCTCCGTTCCCCAGCGCCAGCACCCCCGAGCTCCATAGGACTCGGCTCGGAGGCGCTGGAGAGTGGAATGGGCGAACCCCCCCCTCCGGGACGCCCACGGGTGGCGAGCAGGGTATCCAGCCGGATGGTCATGTCGACCAGTTGGTCGAAAGTTAACGACGTGTCCCTGCACGCCAACTCTCGCTGGACGTCCTCTCGGAGGCTGCAGCGGAAATGGTCAATAAGGGCCCGCTCATTCCACCCTGCATCAGCCGCTAGGGTCCGGAACTCTAAGGCAAAGTCCTGTGCGCTCCTCATCCCCTGTCGGAGGTAGAACAGACGTTCCCCCGCCGCCTTCCCTTCTGGTGGATGGTCGAATACAGCACGGAAGCGGCGGGGAGAACTCCGCATAGTTCGTGAGTTGCGGCGTCCATTCTCCTCCACTCGGCGTTGGCCCACTCCAACGCCTTGCCGGTGAGACAGGAGATGAGGGCTGAGACGCTCTCGTGTCCCGAGGGCGCCGGGTGTACGGTGGCGAGGTAGAGCTCCACCTGCAGCAGGAACCCTTGACACCCGGCGGTGGAGCCGTCGTACGCCCTCGGGAGCGAGAGCCGAATCCCACTGGGTTCCGGAGATGAAACCGGAGGGCTGACCGCTGGAGCTGGGTCGGTGGTTGGAGGTGTGGGCACCCGCTGGTCTCCAATCGGTGTAGAGTGTTCATCACCCTCTCCAGGGCGTGACAGACTTGGTTCATTCGGTCCTCCTGACCACGAAGACGTTTCGTCCATATCGGCGGTCGGCGCGGTCGCCTCCTGCTGATTCCATTGCGATGCGTGATTCTGTCAGACTGGTGTAGGTGGATGATAGGAATCAGGCGCAGGAAACCAGGGAGGACGTCAACAGAACTTTACTAAGTCCAAACACAAGTATAAGTCGCCAACCCAACCGGGTGGCGCGAACAATTACGCACGAAATACACAGTGCGGAAAAACAAGAAAAAGCGCACACAGTGCGAGCTCTCGTAAAATACAACACAACGAGAGAATAAACTCGAAGAGGCAGGCTGACATAAACAATCACGCATAACACCTGACCCAAACAAACAAACTAAATAAGGGGAACAATCAAGACACAAATAAGGGACAGGTGTTATGAACAGACAAAACCAAAAGAACAAGAAACATCGAACGGTGGCAGCTAGTACTCCGGAGACGACGACCGCCGAAGTCCGCCCGAACAAGGAAGAGGAGCAGCCTCGGCGAAACCGTGACAACATCAGTTTGTATCTGACAGCAGCGGAGCTCTCAGATCACTAATTTAGACAAGATATTTAGTTTAAGCCTCTTAAGCTCATTAGTTAATTGATTGCAATTGCTGCCAAATTCTGTGACTAATTGTTAAATAGAGACCTCTCAAAGTATTCCATGAAGATCGATTTGAAGGCCAACTACTGGTATATTCAGTTTGTCATACCAAATATACCCCAGATGTCTTTTACAGTGTTACCAAGGCAAAAATCCTACCACACAAACTATGCTTTTGAAAAGAAAGACCGGCACTATTTTAACTAATGTGCTTGCTGAAAGTATTCCAGCATGAACCCTGGAATTTGGTTTACGTTCTGGAATTCTGTTTAAACATAAGCTACAGCAGCACAGGAGTGTTTAAACTAGAACACAGGAAGTGCATAACAGATCCGTTGCAGTGAACTCCTAAACAGTGGTTCAATGGAAGAACAATAGTAGTGTGGTTGCCCACCACAATGTAAAACAAATAGGTGAAAGCAGAATTACCCCATACCACATACAAACTAAGTAGGGTCTTGACTCCTCCTCCTAACGTACTTTCACAGCTAAGGTGGTTTCAAGACAGACCCACATTCGGTTTAATGCGATTTTCGTCTATCTCATACTCTCGTCTATATCATACTCTTACAGACTTTAAAAAGTCATTTTATGGGACCTTGAGAGAATCATAGCTAATAGGCACAGTGTTAGGCACAGAGTTTCTCCAAGGACAGTGGGTGTGAAGGTGATGATGGGGAGTATGCTACCTGGCCCTTTAGCTCTTCCTCGTAGGATCCGCCCCAGCCGAAAGATGATGGCCCTCTCATACTCCTTCACAATCTGGGAGAGAAAGTAACACAGGCTGGGTAATCATTATAGTTCTCCCCTCTCCCCTATTTGACTAACTTTTCACTACACTGGTAATTGAGATATCATATTTAAAGTCTAGGAACATACAGAGAAGGAACTGTCAGATGCGTCACAATACCCCCTGAACTAGCCACACTGGGAGCAAAATTTGAAATGGAATACATTGAATACATGGAGCAGGGTGGAAAATAAATTATAAACAGGAATTTAAATGCATTTTCGGAAGGTCTGTGGTCACCATTCATGTAATATATTAAATATACAATTGAAGTCGGAAGTTTACATACACTTAGGTTGTCATTAAAACTCGTTTTTCAACCACTCCACAAATTTCTTGTTAATTTCTTGTGCATGACACAAGTAATTTTTCCAACAATTGTTTACAGACACATTATTTCACTTAAAAGTCACTGTATCACAATTCCAGTGGGTCAGAAGTTTACATCCACTAAGTTGACTGTGCCTTTAAAGGTTTCCATTTATCATCCTTGAGATGTTTCTACAACTTGATTGGAGTCCACCTGTGGTAAATTCAATTGATTGGATATGATTTGGAAAGGCACACACCTGTCTATATAAGGTCCCACAGTTGACAGTGCATGTCAGAGCAAAAACCAAGCCATGAGGTCGAAGGAATTGTCCGTAGAGCGCCGAGACAGGATTATGTTGATGCACAGATCTGGGGAAGGGTACCAAAACATTTCTGCAGCATTGAAGGTCCCCAAGAACACTGGCCTCCATTATTCTTAAATGGAAGAAGTTTGAAACCACCAAGACTCTTCCTAGAGCTGGCTGCCCGGCCAAACTGAGCAATCGGGGGAGAAGGTTTGCCAAAAGGCACCTAAATACTCTCAGACCATAAGAGACAAGATTCTCTGGTCTGATGAAACCAATATTTAATTATTTGGCCTGAATGTCAAGCGTCACGTCTGGAGGAAACCTGGCACCATCCCTACAGTGAAGCATGGTGGTGGCAGCATCATGCTGTGTGGATGTTTTTCAGTGACATGGACTGGGAGACTAGTCAGGATCGAGGCAAAGATGAACAGAGCAAAGTACAGAGAGATCCTTGACTAAAACCTGCTCCAGAGCGCTCAGGACCTCAGACTGGGGCGAAGGTTCACCTTCCAACAGGACAACGACCCTAAGCACACAGCCAAGACAACACAGGAGTGGCTTCAGGACAAGTCTCTGAATGTCTTTGAGTGGCCCAGCCAGAGCCCGGACTTGAACCCGATTGAACATCTCTGGAAAGACCTGAAAATAGCTGTGCAGCAACGCTCCCCATCCAACCTGACAGAGCTTGAGAGGATCTGCAGAGAGGAATGGGAGAAACTCCCCAAATACAGGTGTGCCAAGCTTGTAGCGTCATTCCCAAGAAGACTCAAGGCTGAAATCGCCGCCAAAGGTGCTTCAACAAAGTACTGAGAAAAGGGTCTGAATACTTATGTAAATGGGATTTTTCAGTTGTTGTTTCTTTATACATTTGCAAAAATTTCTACAAACCTGTTTTTGCTTTGTCATTATGGGGTATTGTGTGTAGATTGATGAGGGAAAAAAACTATTTAATCAATTTTAGAATAAGGCTGTAACGTTAACAAAATGTGGAAAAAGTCAAAGGGTCTGAATTCTAGAGCGACTTACAGTTAGTGAGTGCATACATTTTCATACTGCCCCCCCGTGGGAATCGAACCCACAACCCTGGCGTTGCAAGCGCCATGCTCTACCAACTGAGCTACACGGGGCCAGTAAATGAGATATTACTGTATTTCGTTTTCAATAAATTTGCAAATATTTCTAAAAACATGTGTTTACTTTGTCATTATAGGGTAGTGTGTGTAGATGGGTGATATATACAGTGGGGAGAACAAGTATTTGATACACTGCCGATTTTGCAGGTTTTCCTACTTACAAAGCATGTAGAGGTCTGTCATTTTTATCATAGGTACACTTCAACTGTGAGAGACGGAATTTAAAACAAAAATCCAGAAAATCACATTGTATGATTTTTAAGTAATTAATTTGCATTTTATTGCATGACATAAGTATTTGATCACCTACCAACCAGTAAGAATTCCGGCTCTCACAGACCTGTTAGTTTTTCTTTAAGAAGCCCTCCTGTTCTCCACTCATTACCTGTATTAACTGCACCTGTTTGAACTCGTTACCTGTATAAAAGACACCTGTCCACACACTCAATCAAACAGACTCCAACCTCTCCACAATGGCCAAGACCAGAGAGCTGTGTAAGGACATCAGGGATAAAATTGTAGACCTGCACAAGGCTGGGATGGGCTACAGGACAATAGGCAAGCAGCTTGGTGAGAAGGCAACAACTGTTGCCGTAATTATTAGAAAATGGAAGAAGTTCAAGATGACGGTCAATCACCCTCGGTCTGGGGCTCCATGCAAGATCTCACCTCGTGGGGCATCAATGATCATGAGGAAGGTGAGGGATCAGCCCAGAACTACACGGCAGGACCTGGTCAATGACCTGAAGAGAGCTGGGACCACAGTCTCAAAGAAAACCAATAGTAACACACTACGCCGTCATGGATTAAAATCCTGCAGCGCACGCAAGGTCCCCCTACTCAAGCCAGCGCATGTCCAGGCCCGTCTGAAGTTTGCCAATGACCATCTGGATGATCCAGAGGAGGAATGGGAGAAGGTCATGTGGTCTGATGAGACAAAAATAGAGCTTTTGGTCTAAACTCCACTCGCCGTGTTTGGAGGAAGAAGAAGGATGAGTACAACCCCAAGAACACCATCCCAACCGTGAAGCATGGAGGTGAAAACTCTTTGGGGATGCTTTTCTGCAAAGGGGCCAGGACGACTGCACCGTATTGAGGGGAGGATGGATGGGGCCATGTATCGCGAGATCTTGGCCAACAACCTCCTTCCCTCAGTAAGAGCATTGAAGATGGGTTGTGGCTGGGTCTTCCAGCATGACAACGACCCGAAACACACAGCCAGGGCAACTAAAGAGTGGCTCCGTAAGAAGCATCTCAAGGTCCTGGAGTGGCCTAGCCAGTCTCCAGACCTGAACCCAATAGAAAATCTTTGGAGGGAGCTGAAAGTCCATATTGCCCAGCGACAGCCCCGAAACCTGAAGGATCTGGAGAAGGTCTGTATGGAGGAGTGGGCCAAAATCCCTGCTGCAGTGTGTGCAAACCTGGTCAAGACCTACAGGAAACGTTTGATCTCTGTAATTGCAAACAAAGGTTTCTGTACCAAATATTAAGTTCTGCTTTTCTGATGTATCAAATACTTATGTCATGCATTAAAATGCAAATTAATTACTTAAAAATCATACAATGTGATTTTCTGGATTTTTGTTTTAGATTCCGTCTCTCACAGTTGAAGTGTACCTATGATAAAAATGACAGACCTCTACATGCTTTGTAAGTAGGAAAACCTGCAAAATCGGCAGTGTATCAAATACTTGTTCTCCCCACTGTATATATATATTTTTAAGCCATTTTGAATTGATGATGTAACACAACAAAATGTGAAATAAGTCAAGGGGTATGAATACTTTATATCCACACATTTTTGAATGATCTAAATGATGATGATGGTGAAGGGGGTGATTGAAATTAGAATGTACAACAGCGGTTGGCAACTAGGTTTGGCCTCCAGCCAATTTGTTCCTGAGCTTGTAGCTAGTAGGTGGGCCAGAACATAATTAGCCTACTAGCAAATAGCCTACTAGCGGCCCAATTAATAGCCCTACACATTTAACACGTGGTTAGTGGGCTAATCAATTCAATGACAATAACATGATAAATTCGATCTGATTACATTTACATTTTAGTCATTTAGCAGACGCCCTTATCCAGAGCGACTTACAGGAGCAATTAGGGTTAAGTGCCTTGCTCAAGGGCACATCGACAATTTTTCACCTAGTCGGCTCGGGGATTAGAACCAGCGACCTTTCGGTTACTGGCACAACGCTCTTAACCACTAAGCTACCTGCCGCCCCGGTGTGCCAAGCTTGTAGCGTCATACCCAAGAAGACTCGAGGCTGTAATCGCTGCCAAAGGTGCTTCAACAAAGTACTGAGTAAAAAGGGTCTGAATACTTATGTAAATGTAACAAAATGTGGAAAAAGTCAAGGGGTCTGAATACTTTCCGAATGCACTGTATATATACATATTCATAAGTACAGTTAAATTAGATCTTTAGAAAGAGAAGAGGCGCTGTGATACAATATGTTTATTTGTTTTTTAAAGCTAAACTTGTTTTAGCCTGAGCATTCCACGATGACATGGCTCTATACATAACTGATCAACGCATTAAATCTGTTTTGGGTTTGGGTACCGTGAAGAAACCCATAGTGGCGTGTCTGGTGGGGTATGTTTGAAGTGTAAGAATGGAAGTCCAAACACTCAAGCAATATCACCACCAAGATGGCCGCCGGTGCTGAAAGTAATCTATTTACCGGAGCACATCTGCACTCTTCCCCAAGATGATTACAGTGGTAAAATCACCAGTCTCTATTAATAGGCTTACCTACTCTATTAAAAATATATAAGTATTTCTCCAATGCCAAACCAGTGTGTCTTGTTTGCAACGGAACTGTCACTGTTTGCTAAGAATTCAATCTTTGATTAATCTAAGCATGGTACATTCGGAAGTCGATTTTCCACCCCAGACATAACATTTACATTTACGTCATTTAGCAGACGCTCTTATCCAGAGTGACTTACAAATAGGTGCATTCACCTTGTAGCCAGTGGGATAATCCAGTAGGAGGATTACTTTATCCTATCCCAGGTATTCCTTAAAGAGGTGGGGTTTCAAATGTCTCCGGAAGGTGGTGAGTGACTCCGCTGTCCTGGCGTCGTGAGGGAGCTTGTTCCACCATTGGGGTGCCAGAGCAGCGAACAGTTTTGACTGGGCTGAGCGGGAACTATGCTTCAACAGAGGTAAGGGAGCCAGCAGGCCAGAGGTGGATGAACGCAATGCCCTCATTTGGGTGTAGGGACTGATCAGAGCCTGAAGGTACGGAGGTGCCGTTCCCCTCACAGCTCCGTAGGCAAGCACCATGGTCTTGTAGCAGATGCGAGCTTCAACTGGAAGCCAGTGGAGTGTGCGGAGGAGCGGGGTGACGTGAGAGAACTTGGGAAGGTTGAACACCAGACGGGCTGTGGCATTCTGGATGAGTTGTAGGGGTTTAATGGCACAGGCAGGGAGCCCAGCCAACAGCGAGTTGCAGTAATCCAGACGGGAGATGACAAGTGCCTGGATTAGGACCTGTGCCGCTTCCTGTGTAAGGCAGGGTCGTACTCTCCGAATGTTGTAGAGCATGAACCTCCAGGATCGGGTCACCGCCTTGATGTTAGCGGAGAACGACAGGGTGTTGTCCAGGGTCACGCCAAGGCTCTTCGCACTCTGGGAGGAGGACACAACGGAGTTGTCAACCGTGATGGCGAGATCATGGAACGGGCAGTCCTTCCCCGGGAGGAAGAGCAGCTCCGTCTTGCCAAGGTTCAGCTTGAGGTGGTGATCCGTCATCCATACTGATATGTCTGCCAGACATGCAGAGATGCGATTCGCCAACTGGTTATCAGAAGGGGGAAAGGAGAAGATTAATTGTGTGTCGTCAGCGTAGCAATGATAGGAGAGGCCATGTGAGGATATGACAGAGCCAAGTGACTTGGTGTATAGCGAGAATAGGAGAGGGCCTAGAACTGAGCCCTGGGGGACACCAGTGGTGAGAGCACGTGGTGCGGGAGACAGCTTCTCGCCACGCCACTTGGTAGGAGCGACCGGTCAGGTAGGACGCAATCCAAGAGTGAGCCGCGCCGGAGATGCCCAGCTCGGAGAGGGTGGAGAGGAGGATCTGATGGTTCACAGTATCAAAGGCAGCAGACTGGTCTAGAAGGACAAGAGCAGAGGAGAGAGAGTTAGCTTTAGCAGTGCGGAGAGCCTCCGTGACACAGAGAAGAGCAGTCTCAGTTGAATGACCAGTCTTGAAACCTGACTGGTTTGGATCAAGAAGGTCATTCTGAGAGAGATAGCAAGAGAGTTGGCTAAAGACGGCACGCTCAATAGTTTTGGAGAGAAAAGAAAGAAGGGAGACTGGTCTGTAGTTGTTGACATCAGAGGGATCGAGTGTTGGTTTTTTGAGAAGGGGTGCAACTCTCGCTCTCTTGAAGACGGAAGGGACATAGCCAGCGGTCAAGGATGAGTTGATCAGCGAGGTGAGGTAAGGGAGAAGGTCACCGGAGATGGTCTGGAGAAGAGAGGAGGGGATAGGGTCAAGCGGGCAGGTTGTTGGGCGGCCTGCCGTCACAAGTCGCAAGATTTTATCTGGAGAGAGAGGGGAGAAAGAAGTCAAAGCATAGGGTAGGGTAGTGTGAGCAGGACCAGCAGTGTCATTTGACTTAACAAACGAGGATCGGATGTCGTCAACCTTCTTTTCAAAATGGTTGACAAAGTCATCCACAGAGAGGGAGGAGGGGGGGATTCAGCAGGGAGGAGAATGTGGCAAAGAGCTTCCTAGGGTTAGAGGCAGATGCTTGGAATTTAGAGTGGTAGAAAGTGGCCTTAGCAGCAGAAACAGATGAAGAAAATGTAGAGAGGAGGGAGTGAAAGGATGCCAGGTCCGCAGGGAGTCTAGTCTTCTTCCATTTCCGCTCAGCTGCCCGGAGCTCTGTTCTGTGAGCTCGCAATGAGTCATCAAGCCACGGAGCTGGAGGGGAGGACCGAGCCGGCCGGGAGGATAGGGGACATAGAGAGTCAAAGGATGCAGAAAGGGAGGAGAGGAGGGTTGAGGAGGCAGAATCAGGAGATTGGAGGGAGAAGGATTGAGCAGAGGGAAGAGATGATAGGATGGAAGAGGAGAGAGTAGCGGGAGAGAGAGAGCGAAGGTTGCGACGGCGCATTACCATCTGTGTAGGGGCAGAGTGAGTAGTGTTGGAGGAGAGGGAAAGAGAAAAGGATACAAAGTAGTGGTCGGAGACATGGAGGGGAGTTGCAGTGAGATTAGTAGAACAACAGCATCTAGTAAAGATGAGGTCAAGCGTATTGCCTGCCTTGTGAGTAGGGGGGGACGGTGAGAGGGTGAGGTCAAAAGAGGAGAGGAGTGGAAAGAAGGAGGCAGAGAGAAATGAGTCAAATGTAGACGTAGGGAGGTTGAAATCCCCCAGAACTGTGAGGATTGAGCCATCCTCAGGAAAGGAATTTATCAAGGCGTCAAGCTCATTGATGAACTCTCCAAGGGAACCTGGAGGGCGATAGATGACAAGGATATTAAGCTTAAATGGGCTAGTGACTGTGACAGCATGGAATTCAAATGAGGAGATAGACAGATGGGTCAGGGGAAAAATTGAGAATGTCCACTTGGGAGAGATGAGGATTCCTGTGCCACCACCCCGCTGACCAGATGCTCTCGGGGTATGCGAGAACACATGGTCAGACGAGGAGAGAGCAGTAGGAGTAGCAGTGTTTTCAGTGGTAATCCATGTTTCCGTCAGCGCCAAGAAGTCGAGGGACTGGAGGGTAGCATATGCTGAGATGAACTCTGCCTTGTTGGCAGCAGAACGGCAGTTCCAGAGGCTGCCTGAGACCTGGAACTCCACGTGGGTGGTGCGTGCAGGGACCACCAGGTTAGAGGGGCAGCAGCCACGCGGTGTGAGGCGTTTGTGTAGCCTGTGCGGAGAGGAGAGAACAGGGATAGGCAGAGGCATAGTTGACAGGCTGCAGCAGATGGCTACAATAATGCAGAGGAGATCGGAATGAAATGAACTAAACATCTGGGAAAGGAGAGAGCGGGGCCTCCCTCACCACAACTCCCAAATATAACTCTCCCAACTTCCACCTCAGAAACTATAATTGTTGTAAACTACAGCGGTTCAATGTTTTCTAGGAATAGACTAAATTAGTTTATTCAGCTAGCTAACTAGGTGCAGTGTTATTCCGTGAAAATCGTCCGGGCACCTAGTCATAAGACGCCACAGCCAGCTAGCATGCCGGACTCCAACAACACGGTTTAGCGCCAATACTCGGCCACAACAAACCACCAGTGTATCAACACGCAAGCAGATCGTTCGTGTCCGTGTCTAACGTTGTGGGTTAGTCCCGACAGCTTGAGCGAGTCCGTCGTCAACTTATTCAGCCAGTTAGTTAGCTAGAATAGTTAGCAAACTAGCTAGCCATTGCTTTCAGACAAAGAAGAACCCCTCCTTTCACAGCACGAACACACAGAGAGAGCCAAACTAACGTTAACTAGTCACCCATGTCCCGAATTCCTTGAACGACTCGGGCTATCAATATGTAAAAAACTAAACACAAATGTAGGTTATGACTTACCCCTAGCAGCTACTGTTAGCTAGCCAAGTACAAAGCTAGCCACTGAATCGACTCAGCCAGTTCGCGTCTGTTCGCTCGGTCGTTCCAGCTATTGTTTACTAGTAGCTATCCAGGTAGCAACAAGCTAGCTAAATTTCAAGCACAGTAGCCACTTGCTACCTAACGTTAACGGTTCAGACAATGAGGTTAGAAAACAGCTGAATGGTAGGCAATTATTGTATGTAATTATTGTAGGCAGCCAGCTGGCGTAATTACAGGCACTCTCAGGCGTGAAACAACTATACCGTTGCTAATAGCTACTCGCCAGCTAGTCCAGGTGGTGGGTTAGCTAGCTAGCTTCGTGCTACACCGGGCACAGCCGAATACAATACTAACCTACAATAATTACATACAAGAACCCACGATAACTACCTCCAATACCTAACTACAATCTAAATACATAGTTTAAGCCTTACTCGACAAAGCCCAAGCTATGTATAAAGCCAAGCTTACCCGACGCCAAGCTTACCCGACGACATAAGGCCCGAGTCCGATGCAGAAAGGAGGTACACTGTAAGACTTGTATGTAATCTCAACAGTAAAACACTGTAGAATGCACAGTAAAATACATTAATGTTGTTACCAATTTGAGTAAATGTAATTTGTTCCAAATTAAAGTATTAAGCTGGCAACTCTGGTGCCAGTATAATGATGTCAATGTACAGGGAAATGTTTTACAGTGTAGGCTAGGCCTATTTAAGGAGTGCATGGTGACAGTATTGGAGGAAATAGCTATACTGCCAAATATATGGCTAACATAATTGTGTCTGTCAAACAGGTATTATTTCTTAGTGCTCCAACAAAGCCCTGTTGTTAGTAAATTTGCCTACTCAACTTTCAGCACCGGGCACTGGGTAAAATCACTGGGGAAGCCAACCCAAGCCAGTAAAAAAGCCATATTACAATCTAGGTTGTGATAATTGCGTTGTTTGCTCTATAACCCATTCGTTCATACGCCACCGTGATATACAATAAGGCTGAGACAACATAAAGACAACAGTCACACAGTGGCGGAATAAATTCAACTACACATTAATTTGTATCATCACAGACCCGGAGAACAACATCTGTACAAAGTCCACAAAGCAAATATTGCATGTAACAAACAGTTACATGACCTAACAGCATGGTCCAGCAAGTTAATGTTTTCTACAGTTTACTAAACAACTACTGATTTAGAACCACAGAGTTACCGCAAGTCAGCACAAAGACAACAGGAGCACTGCCTCCGCTATTCTAGCACCATTTCAACTTAAACATTGAAACATCATCAAATCAACTAGGCTATAATACAGCAAAAACAAACTTAAAGACAATTTAGTCCAATCAATGTTGCTAAATATCATGTGGCTATCCATGGCACTGATGTCTGTCTGTGTGGGTGTGTGTGTGTGTGCACGTACAAGTAAAAACATTTGACTCACCCTACTTGTGAACACTAATTCCATCCTCCTCTCTTTCATGTTGGCAAAACGGTCTATGGCTCTGTCATACAGTACGCTTTTAGTTTTTGTTGTCATAGGCTGCCTAGCTAAAATTCTTGCTAGCCTAACTTCCTCGCATGGGCAACAATGCTAGCTAGTTAACGTGAGCCTATTAGGCTACATCTAGGCTACATATTGAACTTCAATCATCTCAGGCCAGTGGCACAATATATGAATTTATGGTTAGATCAGAATCGCCGTCATAATCATTGGCCTGTACAGATACTGTAATTAAGTCAAAACCACATGTCCAAATCCCCATCTCAAATCAATGGCTTAGCAAGCTAGCTACTGCAGGACAACAACACAAGCAGACTAGAAACAGACATGTTTTTCTAAGAATGACGTTTTTCTTTAGATGTGATTTGATTGGTGTGAAGCCAAATACAAACTGGCCTCCCTTGGGGGGCATTTTACGGTGCCTGGACAACCCACAGTTGAGCTCAACTCAACGCTGATTGGCTAATTATTTTAGACTTTAAAAAAAAAAATGCTTGCTGGCATCAATCAATCAATCAAATGCTACGGTGGCAACATGTCACTCTTTTGGTCCAGACAGCATCAGATACATGGGCTACACATACTGAGACAGAGGGGCACTGTTTCCCTCGCTCAAATTATTTATCCGGTGAGATTCAGCCACTTGTGAATTGAAGGGAAATTATGAAAACACAAAAGACTAAAGATAAATGATTTGATCATTTTTATTGCTCAAATATTTTGGGAAGCCTGGCTTCCCATGGCATCCATGAATACAGATGTGAGATTTTTTTCACTATAGAAGTACTGGTCCTCTTAAATTGTAATTCCAAGATGTATATCAAAATATTTAGGGTCATATGACGGTCTGCTCTGCCATTCCTCCCCTTCACACCAGGGCTGCCAAGAATATAGGGTTGCTATAAGAGGTAAATAGGAAAATAATGGACCTTGTCAAAAAACTTTCAAGCAGCTTCCCACTACCATGAGATGTAAATATTAAATGTATTACATGAATGGTGACCCAGCCCTTCCGAAAATACAGTACATTCAAATCATGTTTTTTTTCACCCTGCTCCATGTATTCAATGTATTCCATTTCAAATTTGGCTCCCATTGTGGCTTTTCTTCCGGGCCATTATGCCACATCTGGCAGTTCCTTTTCTCTATGTTCCTAGTTTAAAGTGAGTAAATATCTAACAATACAACCCTGACCGATTGTGCTGCATCACGAGTAGGAGAGAAAGGCCATTTCCATGGGCAGGCCATTTCCATGGGCAACGAGGCATGCTGGTTCGTGATCAATTCACAGAATAAATAGAATCACACAAATGACACCCCTAACCAGTTCTCAGTTGACGGACCATCCATCTTGTGTGGATGTATAGGTAATGACTGTACCTTAATACACATCCATATGGAGAGAGGCAGAGTCGCGAGCATCAGAAGGAGGGATAATCCGACTATGATCCACCCACATAAGCCAATGCCAGTATCCGGGCTCTCCAAGGCTGAAAGACAATACAAAAACATACCAACAGTGTGAAATACAACTGCATACAGAAAATGTACATTCTCACATCCCAGCCAACCCAAGAGCAGCCCCTTCCACATCATGCATTTCTGGAAACGTCTTTCTTCTAAATTGTTCAGCCGTATTCTTCTGTGATTTGCCAAGTCTATGTAGCTGAAATTGTGCATCAGATACCTAGGCTACAAACAATTAGGCTGAAAATTGTTTTAGAACTACTGGTAATACCCAGATATGCATGTCTCAAGTTAGCAACCAGCGAAAGCATCCAATCCAGATCACTGGGATATCACACTAACTTCTCCCTAGATTCACACTCTGAACCACCTACCACAACAATTAATCAATCAGATTGTTGTTAGATTCGGAGGAATATAAACAGTCTAGAAGAGATTAAGCTTATCCACTGAGAGACTGTTTAAATTAAATGTGGTTAATGCAAACAGCCCTAAAGCTTTACTTGTTGAATTAAACCTACCTAGTTAGCTATCTAACAAGCAGCTAATTCCACTGACATACTCCAAGGCACCTACCTGTATCAGAATCAGCAAGCAAACTACAGAGATACTGTATGCCATAATATACAAAAGACTCACAATAGTAACATTACAAGCCTTGGCATTAACATGAGGGGGGATACAGGGTTGGGTCAATTCTGAAATGAGTTGAGTGATTCCACGCCAACGGGAGCGGAAAATATTTTGGGTATCTCAGATTGTTCTGACAATTCTCACATAGGAGCTTCAATGGGAGGAAGGATATTTAACATGCTTTTTACATTTGTATCACAAACCATTTTTTTTGAAAATCATGCTGAAAGTGGCCATTTTAGAACCTTTTTAGACCTATTCGTATGTCTCCTGTAAGACCCTATGATCTGTGAATCGTACATGATACAGACAACAACTTGGTGTCATTATACTCCTTATAGTGTTCTCTCAAATATGGAGCATGTCTAGGTCTAAAAAGGGCCTAAAATGGCCACTTTCATCATGATTGTCTCAAAAATGTTTTTTTGATACAAATGTAAAAAGCATTTCAAACAGCCTTCCTCCCAATGAAGTTTCTATGTGAAAATTCCCAGAACAATCTGATACCAAAAATATTTTCCACTCCCGCTGGCATGGAATCGCCCACTTGCGAATTTCTCTTTAATTCCAATTAAATTCTTGAATTAAATTCAGAAATACCTAATTGACCCTAACCCTATACTATAGGGCTATACAACCTGGACTCAGGGGTAGACGTAAACATAGTAAATGTAATTCCGGGACATTTCAATTAGTATGATCAGTTACGTTTCGTATGGTATGTATTAATTTGTGGTATGATATCTTACGAATTACAATTCATATGATATATTACGAATTGCAATTTGTACAATATATGCCCACCCATCCACCCCGACCAACCACCCTACTTTCGTTTTTTGCCTTAAGTAACCTTCTGTCTTATGTAACCATACCAAATGTAACATATCATACTATAGGGCGTTCACGCATTGCTATAGAATGTAGTGAAATATGCGTAAATTCAAGAGGGTGCTACTAAATTAATGTATACACGTAGTTTTCTTTAGCCTATGTCATTGTGAATCACATACAATTCATCATTAAATTGTTCTCTACAATATTATAACCTTAATATGCTTGTTCCTAACAGTATTGACTAAATAAAAACGTTAGTTTGTTGTGACCGTTTGCTAATTCAGACCGTGCCCCTTGGTTGTATCTCTTTCATATTTCAGAGTTGAGAGGTGGTAACATTTGGACGTGTTTTCGCACTTTGGACCAATCAAAATCAACTTGATACCGTCGTCATTTTCATTAAATCGTCATTTTCATCTCCCGGTCCATGGCTTTCTATTCCTCTAACCCCCATCAATCAACATGTTGAGAGGGGTAATTTCTATGGCGATTTAAACGGAAATACACCATCAAAACTGGAACAGACCCTTTGTTGGCAATGACACAGGTCAAACGTTTTCTGTAAGTCTTCACAAGGTTTTCACACACTGTTGCTGGTATTTTGGCCCATTCCTTCATGCAGATCTCCTCTAGAGCAGTGATGTTTTGGGGCTGTCGCTGGGCAACACGGACTTTTAACTCCCTCCAAAGATTTTCTATGGGGTTGAGATCTGGAGACTGGCTAGGCCACTCCAGGACCTTGAAATGCTTCTTACGAAGCCACTCCTTCGTTGCCCGGGCGGTGTGTTTGGGATCATTGTCATGCTGAAAGACCCAGCCACGTTTCATCTTCAATGCCCTTGCTGATGGAAGGAGGTTTTCACTCAAAATCTCACGATACATGGCCCCATTCATTCTTTCCTTTACACGGATCAGTCGTCCTGGTCCCTTTGCAGAAAAAACAGCCCCAAAGCATGATGTTTCCACCCCCATGCTTCACAGTAGGTATGGTGTTCTTTGGATGCAACTCAGCATTATTTGTCCTCCAAACACGACGAGTTGAGTTTTTACCAAAAAGTTCTATTTTGGTTTCATCTGACCATATGACATTCTCCCAATCCTCTTCTGGATCATCCAAATGCACTCTAGCAAACTTCAGACGGGCCTGGACATGTACTGGCATAAGCAGGGGGACACGTCTGGCACTGCAGGATTTGAGTCCCTGGCGGCGTAGTGTGTTACTCATGGTAGGCTTTGTTACTTTGGTCCCAGCTCTCTGCAGGTCATTCACTAGGTCCCCCCGTGTGGTTCTGGGATTTTTGCTCACCGTTCTTGTGATTATTTTGACCCCACGGGGTGAGATCTTGCGTGGAGACCCAGATCGAGGGAGATTATCAGTGGTCTTGTATGTCTTCCATTTCCTAATAATTGCTCCCACAGTTGATTTCTTCAAACCAAGCTGCTTACCTATTGCAGATTCAGTCTTCCCAGCCTGGTGCAGGTCTACAATTTTGTTTCTGGTGTCCTTTGACAGCTCTTTGGTCTTGGCCATAGTGGAGTTTGGAGTGTGACTGTTTGAGGTTGTGGACAGGTGTCTTTTATACTGATAACAAGTTCAAACAGGTGCCATTAATACAGGTAACGAGTGGAGGACAGAGGAGCCTCTTAAAGAAGAAGTTACAGGTCTGTGAGAGCCAGAAATCTTGCTTTTATACTGATAACAAGTTCAAACAGGTGCCATTAATACAGGTAATGAGTGGAGGACAGAGGAGCCTCTTAAAGAAGAAGTTACAGGTCTGTGAGAGCCAGAAATCTTGCTTGTTTGTAGGTGACCAAATACTTATTTTCCACCATAATTTGCAAATAAATTCATTAAAAATCCTACAATGTGATTTTCTGGAGAAAAAAAATCTCAATTTGTCTGTAATAGTTGACGTGTACCTATGATGAAAATTACAGGCCTCTCTCATCTTTTTAAGTGGGAGAACATGCACAATTGGTGGCTGACTAAATACTTTTTTTCCCACTGTATATATACAGTACCAGTAAAAAGTTTGGACATACCTACTCATCCAAGGGTTTTTCTTTATTTTTACTATTTTCTACATAGTGAAGACATCAAATCTATGAAATACCACATACACGGTGTGGGTGAACAGATGATCTCCACATGTGTATTTCCAACCGTAATGCATGGAGGAGGAGGTATTATGGTGTGGAGGTGCTTCGCTGGTGACACTGTCTGTGATTTATTTAGAATTCAAGGCACACTTAACCAGCATGGCTACCACAGCATTCTGCAGCGATACGCCATCCCATCTTGTTTGGGCTTAGTGGGACTATCATTTGTTTTTCAACAGGACAATGACCCAACACACCTCTAGGCTGTGTAAGGGCTATTTTACCAAGAAGGAGAGTGATGGAGTGCTGCATCAGATGACCTGGCCTCCACAATCCCCCGACCTCAACCCAATTGAGATGGTTTGGGATGAGTCGGACGGCAGAGTGAAGGAAAAGCTGCCAACAAGTGCTCAGCATATGTGGGAACTCCTTCAAGACTGTTGGAAAAGCATTCCAGGTGAAGCTGGTTGAGAGAATGCCAAGAGTGTGCAAAGCTGTCATCAAGGCAAAGGGTGGCTATTTGAAGAATTTGTTTAACACTTTTTTGGTTACTACATGATTCCATGTGTTATTTCATAGTTTTGATGTCTTCACTATTATTCTACAATGTAGAAAATAGTAAAAGATTATGAAAAACTCTTGAATGAGTAGGTGTGTCCAAACTTTTGACTGGTACTGTATATGCTCAGTTTTGTTTTGTATTCCGTGGATTTCATTTAGAAAAACCCCATGCTATCATGATAACGTACAAACCTGCAGCCACTAGCTAGCTTGTCAGTTGACATTCGAAGTTAGCACCATTCTGCCCCCGGAGGAGTGATCGAGTTCGTTCTAGTGAGCAGCGACCACTTCCATAATGACATTCTATTCACTCTAATCATAGTAAATTCTCAGAGTAAACCGCCTGTAACTTTTTAACCATATATGGTAGAGACAGGTTTTTTTTAATGCAATTCTCTATTGAATGAACATATTTTCATAAACATTGAATGAAATAATAATTTTATGGGTGAACACCCTACATACGATTTCAGTGTTGCGGATTTACGTTTCCTATGTTAAGTCTAGTCTATGAGACCAGGCTGGGCTATGATACTAACTATAACACTCAATTATTAATTTTATCTGGCAAATCCACGTTGGGCAAATAGCCTAGCTATGCTACTGCCCAACACTGCAGGCAAACTGTATTGAATGCAAAAACGTAATGTGGCATCCGATACATTGTCGTAAAAACGCGTGCGTCGCACAACACAACGGTGTTTTGTAGGGTGGGTCTCTGTCTCACCTCTTTCTTTGGTCATGTGTTGTCTTGACCAACTAAAGATGACCAAATGTAGATATTTTGTCTATGGAAATAACCATATCAGCAGGTTTAAGTCAATAAACTGGATTAGGCCTACCTGCTTGACGTTCCCGTCTTTTACTCTCTCTAATTGAAATGGTTTCTTTGCGGTCTTCCTCCATTGTAAAATACAGTTCAGTCACTGATCTCAGTACTGTCGCTTCAGTTTAGTATGTGTATAAAAATGAGCGTGTTTGTGTCACAAGATAAGACGTCATCGGCGGGAGGTACTGACATATTGTTATTCATTTTGATGTACTTTGTCACCCCCTACTGGGTTTAATGGGTCAAGCACACAATAAAATAATAATCCATGATGAAATGTGCCTTTATCCCAACAAATGATTTAGCCGGTAATTTGGCCTGCTGAAAAGGAAAATGACACAGCTACAATATTCAGCAACTCTTGGAGGACAGTTGATCAAAGTTTTTTTTTAAAGCGCTTCGGCCCTCATTTGGGTTTTACACACAGAGAAATGAGGAGGGTTTTATATATCAAGTTTCAAGTTTTAATGTCACTTGCGCAAGTACAGTGAAATGCCTTCCTTGCAAGCGTTTAACCCAACAATGCAGTAATCAACATCAATAAAGTACTAAAAAGAACATAAGGTAGAACAAAAACACACAATAAATAAAATAAGAAATAAGAAAAACATGAGAAGTAAGTAAGCTATATACAGGGTCAGTTCCAATACCATATTTAAAATGGAGTGATAGAGGTAAATATGTATAGGGGTAAGGTGACCAGGCTTTGGAATATATGACAAACAGAGTAGTACCAGAGTATATGATGACTGTATGTGAGTGTGTGCTTGTGTGTAGAGTCAGTATAAATGTGTATATGCATGTTATGTGTGTGTGTGTGTGATAGTCAGTGTAGCCATTTTGTTATCTATTTAGCAGTCTTATGGCTTGGGGATATAAGCTGTTCAGGAGCTTATTGGTGTCAGGCTTGATGCACCGGTACTGCTTGCCATGCGGAAGCAGAAAGAACATTCTATGGCTTGGGTGGATGGATTCTTTAACGATTTTCCAGGCCTTCCTTTCACACCACCTGATATAAAGGTCCTGGATGGCAGGGAGCTCGGCTCCAGTAACATACTGGGCTGTCCGCACCACAATCTGTAGCGCCATGCGATCGAGAGTGGTGCTGTTGCCATAACAAGCAGTGACTGCAGCCAGTCAAGATGCTCTCAATGGTGCAGCTGTAGAACGTTTTGAGGATTTGAGGGCCCGTGCCAAATCTTTTCAACGTCCTGAGGGGGAAGAGGCGCTGTCACGCTGTGCACGTGTGTGGACCATTTTAAGGCCTTAGTGATTTGGACACCGAGGAACTTGAAGCTCTCAACCCGCTTCACTGCAGCCCCGTCGATGTGGATGGGGGCATGCCTGCCCAGCAGTTTCCTGTAGTCCACAATCAGCTCCTTGGTCTTACTGATGTTGAGGGAGAGGTTGTCACTAATCTCCTCCCTGTAGGCTGTCTCATCGTTGTCACGATCGTCGGGAAGAGAGGAGGACCAAGGCGCAGCGTTGCAGACGAACATACTCTTTATTTATGATACACGATCAAAAACAACAAAATGATAACGCGACAGTCAATGGTCAAACACAAACCAACACGAACAAGATCCCACAACCACTGTGGGCAAACAGCCTGTTTAAATGTGGTTCCCAATCAGAGACAACCAGCCACAGCTGACACTCGTTGCCTCTGATTGAGAACCACACTGGCCAACATAGAAATGAAATACATAGATCTACACACCCTGGCTCAACATAACAGTGTCCCCAGAGCCAGGGCGTGACAGTACCCCCCCCTAAAGGCGCGGACTCCGACCGCGCCAACTAAATACCACAGGGGAGGGACCGGGTGGGCACTCCGCCTTGGCGGCGGATCCGGCTCCGGGCCTGATCCCCACTCCCTCTCCAACCCCCCAAAGTACCCCTGGTCCGGTCTGGCCCCGCTGGCCGGAGCTGGACAGTACACTGATGGAGCGGATTGCTCTAGCTCCGGCGTAACGCATCTGACCGGTGCCGGACCAGGCACCAGTTGAACAGGCACGGGCCGTGCCGGACTGATGACGCCCACCACTGGCTTGGTGTGGAGAACAGGCACGGGCCGTGCTGGACTGACGACGCACACCACTGGCTTGGTGTGAGGAGCAGGAGCGGGCCGAACCGGGCTGGCGACGCGCACCATTGGCTTGGTGCGGGAAGCAGGAGCGGGCCGGACCGGGCTGACGATGCGCACCCCTGGCTTGGTGCGTGGAGCAGGAACGGACCGGACCGGGCTGACGATGCGCACCCCTGGCTTAGTGCGTGGAGCAGCAACGGGCCAGACCGGGCTGACGATACGCACCCCTGGCTTGGTGCGTGGAGCAGGAACGGGCTGGACCGGGCTGACGACTCGCACCCCTGGCTTGGTGCGAGTGGCAGGAACAGGCCGAACCAGGCTGGCGACGCGCACCATAGGCTTGGTGCGGGGAGCAGGAACAGGCCGGACCGGGCTGACGATACGCACCCCTGGCTTGGTGCGTGGAGCAGGAACAGGCTGGACCGGGCTGGAGACTCGCACCATTGGCCTGGTGCGGGGAGCAGGAACAGGCCGGACCGTACTGGGGACACACACCACTGGCCCTACGCAGGGATCTGGAATGGGCCGGACCGGACTGGTAACACACCCCAGTACCTCTCGCCGTGCCTCTACACCTTCCATCCCCTCTTCGACCAGTGGCCCCCGTAACCTGGCGGCCTCCTCTGCCAACCCGCTGGGCCGCTCTGTCGCGGTCTCCTGCTGGCCCGTCGTCCACGGCGTTAGCCCCCCCCTAAAAAAATTCTGGCCGTCTCTCCTACCTGTGGACCAGGTCTCCATGTCCCTCGCCAGACTTTCGCCCTTCTGCTTCCAAGTCCGGCCCTTCTCTTCCTCACCCGGCTTGACCCAGTCGAGGAGGCGAAGGAGATCTGCTAGAGATCTCCATGGCGATGGCTCCTGGACACGCTGCTTGGTCCAGTCTTGGTGGGATCTTCTGTCACGATCGTTGGGAAGAGAGGAGGACCAAGGCGCAGCGTTGCAGACGAACATACTCTTTATTTATGATACACGATCAAAAACAACAAAACGATAACGTGACAGTCAATGGTCAAACACAAACCAACACGAACAAGATCCCACAACCACTGTGGGCAAACAGCCTGTTTAAATGTGGTTCCCAATCAGAGACAACCAGCCACAGCTGACACTCGTTGCTTCTGATTGAGAACCACACTGGCCAACATAGAAATGAAATACATAGATCTACACACCCTGGCTCAACATAACAGTGTCCCCAGAGCCAGGGCGTGACAATCGTCGCCTGTGATCAGGCCTACCAATGTCGTGTCATCAGCAGACTTGATGGTGTTGGAGTTGTGCGTGGCCACGCAGTCGTGGGTGAACAGGGAGTACAGGAGAGGACTAAGCACACAACCCTGTGGGGTCCCCGTGTTGAGGGTCAGTGTGGCGGAGGTGATGTTGCCTACCCTCACCACCTGGGGTCGGTCTATCAGGAAGTCCAGGATCCAGTTGCAGAGGGAGGTGTTCAGTCCCAGGGTCCTAAGATTGGTGACGAGCTTGGAGGGGACAATGGTGTTGAACGCTAAGCTGTAGTCAATGAACAGCATTCTCACATAGGTAATCCTCTTATCTAGGTGGGTGAGGGCAGTGTGGAGTGCAATTGAGATTGCGTTGTCTATGGATCTGTTGGGGCGGTATGCACATTGGAGTGGGTCTAGGGTGTCTGGGATGATGGAGTTGATGTGTGCCATAACAAGCCTTTCAAAGCACTTCATTATTACAGATGTGAGCGCTACATGGTGGTAGTCATTGTGGCATGAAGCCTTAGAGTTCTTGGGAACAGGAATGATGGTGGTCATCTTAAAACATGTGGGTATTATAGACTGGGACAAGGAGAGGTTGAAAATGACCATGAATATGCCTGCCAGCTGTTCTGTGCATGCTCTGAGAACGCACCCAGGAATACCGTCTGGCCCCCCAGCCTTACAAGTGTTGACCTGATTAAAGACCTTACTCATGTCAGCCTCGGAGAGAAAGATCACCCAGTCCTCTGGGTCGGTGGGGGCCCTCACGCACGGCACGGTGTTGTTATTGTCGAAGCGTGCATAAAATGCATTGAGTTCGTCTGGTAAAATGCATTGAGTTCGAGAGGCATGGAAGAGTGGCATCGTTGGGCAGATCACAGCTGGGTCTTCCATTGTAATCCATAATGGACTGTAGCCCCTGCCACATGAGGCGGGCAGCGGAACCTGTGTAATATGATTCCACCTTATTCTTATATTGTCCTTTTCCTTGTTGGATGATTCTGCAGAGGTCATAACGTGACTTCTTGTACTTGTTCCTGTCCTCAACCGTAGCCTCAAGGTTGTCTGCAATAGCCTTGTGTGCGGTAGCCCTGTCCTTTAGTTTAGCGGCAACCTCTGTGTTAATCCAGGGCTTTTGATTGGGGAAGCAGCAAGCCTTCACTGTGGGGACAACATCGCCGATGCATTTCCTAATGAAGCCGGTAACGGAGGTGTTTAGCTCGTCAATGTTATGGGCGGAGTCTCAGAACACATTCCAATCAGCGCTAGCAAAGCAGTCCTGTTGCATAATCTCTGATTCTGATGACCATTTCTCAACGGAGTGAGTCACGGGTACTTCCTGTTTGAACTTCTGCTTGTAAACAGGAAGCACGAGTACGGAGTCATGATCTGATTTACTGAATGGGGGACGAGGGAGGCCCTTGTATGCTTGTTTGAGGGTAGAGTAACGGTGGTCTAGGACTTTATTGGCCCTAGTGGCGAAGGAGAAGTGTTGATGGAAGTTGTGCGTCACGTTTTAATTAAATTCGCCAGCAACAAGGAAAGAAGCCTCAGGGTGCAGGTTTTCCTGCTTGTTCATAGCCTCGTATAGTTCATTAAGTGCCAGCTTGTTATTTTTCTTGCCCTTAGGTGGAATGTATACAACAGTCACGATAACAGCTGAAAAATCCCTCGGGAGGTAGAACGGTTGGCATTTGACCATCAGGTATTCTAAGGCGGGTGAACAATGGGTCGAGACTTCCACTGCAGTCGAGTAGGCACACCATTTGTTGTTGATGAAGAAGCTAACCCCCTCTCGATGTCCCTGACTCCACTGTCCTGTCCGCTCGGTGAATGGAGAATCCATTGAGTTGGATAGCAATGGGTGTTATCTTGTCCGAAAGCCATGTTTCAGGAAAGCAGAGAATATTGCAGAGAATATTGGAAGTGCTTTATGTGAAGCACTCGCTTATTTCACACAGGTAGGCCAACGAGCAAAAAATTGTCTGGTCAATGATATGCCTATTGACAAATGAATAGCCCACTGGCTTGCAGAGGTAGGTGAACTACCCAGTTCACCTAGCCCAGTCTACAGCACACTATAGCTGTGTGTTCAAAGTGACCCGGGCCCACTGCCAACCATTCCTCTACTGGGCCTGTCTTTTCCAAGCAAAAAAAAGCCCTGCAATTCCTGGAGGTGCGATTATCCTGGGAAAGCAAGGGGATGGAAGCTGCCTGCGCGTGTTGGAGTGGCCGGGAAAACTCCATGCCGGCTAATCCTCTTTTAATTAGGGTAAGGAGAGGGGATCTGGGACCCCTCCTGGATTAGTCACAGCACATTGACAAAGCACCAAGCTGGGACCAGCGCACTGGACTGGCTGGCAGTAGCCAGTTAGGGCCCGCCAACGCCCACTCAGGCGTGAAAAAATGCTTTTCCCTCTCCCAGTGGCTACCTGGGATTTGACCTTTTCCTCTAATGCTAAAGGTTCTTTGGTCTCTGTTGGGCCTGGTGGATAAGTTACAGAATATGATTCACTCGTTTTTCCATTATCTCTCTCCCCCCTTTCTCTCTCTTGGTCTATCCCTCCCTCTCCCTACTATCATCCCCCTTTCTATTCCCATGTCACTCTCTCACTCTATTTTCTCGCTCCTATTTCCCAATTCCCCCTCTATTCGTCATCCCCTCATCCCTTTCTCTTTTCCCTGACCTTCTTTGTTTCTACTGTACAGTACTAATGGAGGTGAGAACCCCTTCATGAGAGTAAGGGGTTGAGGACAAAAGGATGCTTGAACCAATCACATGTCCACACAAAAAAAGGCACTTATGGTTCTCTAAATATCGTCATGGCTGTATTGCAACCTATGGACAGCCTTGTGCAAATACTAGAACATTAGTGGTAAATAAAAAAATTGATATTCTCAGACTAATTTGTTTAACATTTTGTAGTTTTTTATGTGAATCTGTTGCAGCAACATCAAGGCCAGTGATATGTGTCACTGCTGGTGGATGATTTAGTTGTGTGGTCTGTACTGGTGAACGGTTCTGAACACTAGAGAGCAGTGTTGCTCTCCAAACAAGATCATGTCAGCTTGGCGCATGCCATGTAGAACAACTGGGACAAGGGACAGAGCAGAGTGAGGAAAGAGTGGGCCTGCAAGCTGGGACACACATTTAACAGCTCTAGTAATCAATTAGCACTTTTTGTAGGAGATATGCCTGCAAAAAATATCAGTGGAAACATTTAAACTTTTAATGGGGTACAATTTTTCTATATCATTTAGGGTTTGAAACTTATGTTCCACATAGGAATAAAGAAGACTAAGTAAGTAAAGCAGGTCATAGAATAGGTGTTCAAACAGTTCACATTTGTATTCACTTTAGTCTGAAGATCACAATGGTCTCCATGTATTAAATACACATAGAACAATAGAATAGGTGTTCACACAGTCGACGTTTGTATTCACTGTAGTCTCAAGATCAGACAACATTTCATGTATTAAATTCACATTCTGTATACTACATTTACATTTACATTTAAGTCATTTAGCAGATGCTCTTATCCAGAGCGACTTACAAATTGGTGCATTCACCCTATAGCCAGTGGGTTAACCACTTTACAATAAATGAGAACAGTTTCCTCCTATTACAGTGATACATTCTTACTACTGTCTTAGTAAATATAGAAATCAGCTGGATGAAAAAACCATGCTCACTGTGCTAACATAATCACTTGTACATAACACGTTCAGCGATCAGTTCACCCTATCATACAGTCACTGCTTGATAACCCAAGAACCTTTGCATTTCATGGACTATTTTGTGATTTTCCTTCAATACCAGTATGTGTAGTGCTGTTCCTGAGCATTATGATAATATAGTAGCCCACGCAACCTCTGATTTCCATTGTTCCTGTTGGTATCCAGGTAGTGTGCTGCTGCCTTGACAAGCGAGGCGCCTGCCTGCCTGCCTGCCTGCCTGCCTGCCTGCCTGCCTGCCTGCCTGCCTGCCTGCCTGCCTGCGTTTGGCATTCTGCTCCACTTCTCCCAGCGAAATTAGTTCTCTCTCTTAACTTACAGAGGATGTAGCGCCCACACAGCTGTTCTCCCCTGAGCTGGCGTACATAAAACATAAAAGCCGGGCCTATATGAAAAATGCACAGAGCGCTGAAATATAATGTGCTTGATACCCTGCTGCTGTGGAGAGAGGCAGAGATAAAGAGAGAGGCCTGCCCTGGATAGATTCTCTTTCTCCTCAATTCGTTTGACTGCAGAGCTTGGATGGCTGCCTCCGCAAACATTTACTCAACGTACTCCAGCCGCGTATCACATTACAAAGATTGATTGCTCGCTTGCCTCTCACCCACTGCTGTTTCATTGGCCAATATGAAATCAAATGGGATTCTTGAAACAAGGCAATTTGAAGGGTAGAATAATGCAGAGAACAAGTGGCTGCCTCTGCCAAGCGAGAAAATACAGACTTAGTAGGCCTGTGTGTGTTTCCAGGAAATGTATACCATTGTTCTTCTTGTGTATTGAAGATTCATTGAATACTGGGTCCAGTGATAACAGATCAAGATGAAAATGACAGTAACTGTGCATAAAGGGGAACAGACGACTATTTGTACTTAGATGGTAATTATGTTGAGAGATCAAATTGATGTAGAGGCATCTACATCAAATATAATTAAAATATGACTTAAAATGTCATGTGAAATGGTATTTGAAAATGTTTATTAAGGTATAGATTTGTGCGTCATCTATATTCAGGTCTACTGTCAATTAAAAGAGCCACCAAAGCACAGCAGCTGAAATTGGCGCTGCAGGATGCAACTACTACAGGTATTTAAGGTATCTATAATTTCATGGGTCTTGGGGCACTGCAGAAGGAAAAACGATCTAAAAAACAAATGTTCCAGAGACAGAGGGAGCAGGAAAACTCATACCAAACAATAGAAAGTGCCTCCGGTCCCAAGATGCAGCGCTCAGAGCAGATCGAAACAGACATTACTCTCAGTTCAAGGTGACCCACAGCTTTTACCCCAGTCTTTTCCGGCCAACTACACCAGCCAACGCCGAATCAATCTGCAGCATCTAATTTCATGTAGTAAAAGAAGACCCACTCCCCCATGTTTTAATCAATAGTGGCGTTAAAGTAGGTAAAAATGAGCATACCGAGCCCTGGTGGAGAGCCGGGCTGAGCAGAGCACAGGGCTCTGGGCAGCTGCCGTGTGTCAGAGCAGCTCGAATGGAAGTAAGAGGACAGATCAGGTGCTTTGACCCTGGGGATGGAGGGTCAACACACATGATGCTGTGTTTCTCCTCAGCTAACCCACTCTCAAAATAACCAAACCACTCTCTGGGACCCCAGGCAACTGCAGATTAGCCCCCCTCTGCCGCATCGTGTCCTCCCTCACCAACATATCCCCTCTCCTCTCTCGCTCTCGCTCTCCTTCTCTATTCTCTCTCTCTCTCTCACTTGCTCCCTCACATCGTTAGCATTTAGATAGACGAGAGCAGAGAGGCTTGGGTAATAGGCTTTACCTCCATCCCTCCATCCCTCCTTACCGTCTTGCTCAAATCAGCTGAAGTGAGAGGGATTAAATCAAAAGAACAACAGTGATGATGAGAGAGAGCGAGGGAGAGAAAGAGAGAATCAGAGGGGAAGGAGGAGAGGAAGGGGAGAATCATGCTGATCGGCTGTGAGCTCATTAACCGAAGCCTTGACAGAATTTATGTTAGAGGTGATTGGAGATTATCACATTTAGGGAATACTTCATTCCCTTCTCTCCTACCCCTCCCCTCTCTCTCCATCTTCCCTCTCGATTCCATCCAGGTCAGCTGTCCCCTGCTCAATTCTCCAAGCCCTAGGGGGCCTCACAGATACCACCAACACTAGCTGTCTGCTTGATCTCCTAATTCTGCTTCATTTAAACTTCATCAACTGTTCCACTGGACCGGAAGAGGAGAAGAATTGAAACAGCTTGGGTGGAAACAGCTTTTCTTCCTCTCCCCCCTTTTGTTGTAAGATCTCTGATATGACATCCCCGTAGCTACCCCCTCTTCTCTCTCCTCCCAACACACACTCTGCACATATATGCGTATACCCCCACCCCCCCCAGAACCTGACCGACCCCAGAGATACACAAAAAAAATACACAAATCCTACACCCCCGTACCCCCTGCCCCCGTCCTCACACAGGGAAATTTAGCATGCCCCTTCGGCTGATGCAGAAAATGAGATTACTGTATTTAAATGACTATGGTAATAGAAAGCGTGCTGTCGGGCCCCTGTAGGATAGGGGCTTTATACTGCGCTCATTGTTAGCAGTTTTGCTAAGCGCCATCGTCCTGCTCCTAGTTGCAATAGGGATGTAATCTGAAATATATATTTTTCTTTTTCGTTCTCCTCTGTTCCCTCATTTCCCTCTGCCCCCCCACACTATGTTCCGCTCCCCTAAATATCAGTTCCTCAAAGGACTCAAGTGTGTGTGTGTCACCCTCTCCAGTCCAGACCAAGGTGAATGTTGTTCATTCAAAGCCTCACTGCTCTGATTGGACACGCTCGGTCTGTCCGTAATCCATTTTATGTTTGCAGTGAAATGAACACCCAAGGGACTCCCAGCTCCATTTTGACAACAGAGGCCAGGTGTCCAGTAAGCCAGTAGTCAGGTGTTTGGTCATACCTGTGTGACTCTTCAACTGCCCTCCCAATAGCAAAGTTTCATTCCATTGTTTTGTCTCCCCAAGAAGTGGTGGTGAAGGTAGAAGTAAAGCTAGAACGAGATTGCCAAGAGATTAGGAGAGAGAACACGTCTCTATAAAACATAATTACCATTTTGACAGGGCTCTTTTGGGGTGCTATGTGTCTGAGTCAAGCAGTCACCCCCCCCCACCCCTCCCCCCCCTCCTCCCACCGCCCCAATGTGCTCCCTCATGTCAATGATCTGATGACCAATACAGAAATGGCTCACTTCCAAAACAAAGAAATACTGGACCCATAAGAGCACTGTCACCCTTGTCTCTCCATCAGTCCTTTTTCTTTCTCCGTCACTGTGTGTCTCTCTCCCTCACTGTCTGTCTCCCTCACTGTCTGTCTGTCTCCCTCACTGCTCGCTGTTTGTCTGTCGATCTGTCTGTCTGTCTGTCTATCTTGGACAGCTAATCCATCACACCTCAAAAGTTGGTTGTTGATGTAAGTCCTGATAGAGTAAGGGATAAAGGAGAGAGGGATCGGTGGAGAATTGAAGATAAAAAAACAAGATAAGTAAAAAGGCCTACAGCTGCAGAGATAATAATAATAATAATAATAATATGCCATTTAGCAGACGCTTTTATCCAAAGCGACTTACAGTCGTGCGTGCATACATTTTTGTCAGATGTAGGAAGTAGGATCTAGGGAGAGTGAAAGAGAGTGAGATAAGCCAGAGCGATGTGTGTATGTTGTGCTGTATGGGATGTATTCAGTGGAGACTGTATGATAGCAGGACACCGGCTGTGAGCACAATGCTGCCGTTGGTTTTTCCTCTGCCTCTCAAAGTATTTCATCATAGGTGAGGTTTTCTACCCCCCCCAGAGCCCCCATTCCCTCTACCTGTCCCCGTCCCTGTCCCCCATCCCTGTCCCCCATCCCTGGTTCCTCTCTGCCTCCAAGGCCCCCCGCTGCATGGCTGATCTATTGGTTTTCACCAGCGGAGGGAGCGATAAATCATGGGAAATGGGGGCCGCCGATGATTGGGCTGCGGGGCGCAGAGAGAGTTAGAGAGCGGGTGGAGAGATAGATCGGAGAGGAGCAGGAAGAAGGGAGGAAAGGAGGAGGGGAGGAGAGGAGGAGGGTAAAGCGTGGGCTCTGGCACGATGCAGTGCAGCGCCATGCGTGCATCAGACAGGTTACTGATGGTGTTGGTTTCTCAGAGGAAGAGCTGTACCTGTGCAGGGGGTAGAGTGAGAGTCCCCCGGGTGTTATATAAAGGAGCTATGGGTCTGTTATGGATCTGTTATGGGTCTGTTATATGTCTGTGGGGGGACACAGAGAGCCTCCAGGACACATAAACTGGGGGAGGTGACAAGAATTACCTTCGCGCTGAAAAATATGGGCACAACATTGCTTATTCTGGCCAAGCCATTATAACAGCACTACTCTAGAGAGCAGAGAGAGAGCGAGAGAAAATGAGGGTGGAGGGGGGAAATAGCCCCTGGGGTAAAAAAAATCAGGTAAATAGCGTTGAATACATTAAACACAATTAAAACTTCATTTGTATAAATCTGTGGATTTTAGCCTCATTTAAGCCCTGGGCCCGTATAAACAAAGAGTCTCAGAGTAGGAGTGCTGATCTAGGATCTTTCCATATAATCGTATTCATTATGATCTAAAAGGCATAACTGATCCTAGATCAGCACTTTGTGGATACGGGCCCAGGATGGCTTGCTATAGAGAGGGGAATTAAGAGAAGCGTTTAACGAAGCTGCTTAGTAAACATTTACAGCTTACATCTAGAAGCTATTTTGTTCTGAAACATTCTCAAAATGGGTACTAGTTTAGCATCTTTAGGCCAACTCGAGACAGTCAGACTGGCTATGCGTTATTAATGACTTAAGAATTTGATTATGGTATAAGGGTGAATATTGATGAAGAAACTCCAGCAAGATAGGCTACACTGTAGCCTCTGTCTGTCATCACATTGTCAGAGTGAGAACGCCAGTCACCCTGTCACTTCTGCAGCTGTTTGTGATAAGCACCGCCACACGTGTGCCGTGTGTCTCTGTCTGAGCCTCAGCCTGAGAAGTCACAACACAAACTCAACGGTGCCTGCCAGGGATAATGAACCACAGTAAGTGTGACAGGGAAGCCTGAACAAGCTCTGTTGTATTGTACAGGCTTTTACAGTACAGCGTTTCCTGTTGCATTCCCATTTAATGGACGTTCTCAGTTTCAGTGTGTTTCATCAGCGTTGGCGAGGTGGCAGTTGGGAGGGATCCTGCCTTTGGAGGAGCGGAGAGGGCTTTTGTTTGCTTTAGTTTACACACTGCCACTCGTTGTGTGTGGCGTGTTCGGCAGCCAGCTCTATGCCATCAGCACTGCCGTCATCGAGGCTGACAGCTCGCTGCCATGTTGTGAGGGAGGAGGAAGAATTACAAAAAAGAACAGAACAACAGACAAAACAGCCTTACACCTGGGCCATGTGGACCATTTAGTCAAACTAAATGTAGGCCAAAGTAACAAAAATTTACGAGATTAGATTTTTACATCTGCTCTGAATATCTAATCTCGTAAATGTTTGGCCTGCATTTAGTTTTACTGATTGAGTGAAGCTACATAAGAGCTAAGTGATAAAGAGTGATTTTTTGGGAGGGAGAAAAAGGGGGGGGGGGGTCTGGGATTATAGAGATCATCCTGCTATTCATCCTAGCCCTAAACAGACCCCGTCTTCCCTTCCCAAACCCTGCTAATTCCCTTTTGATGAGCCGTGCTAAATAAATCCTATTTCCACGCCTTTATTCCCTGCTGGCTCCCACAGCGCTGATCAGGCAGGCAGATTTGAGGGCTTCTGCTGCCTGCTGTGTGTGACCCACAATGGAGCCTGTCTGCATCGTGTATGGCCTGCTCTGCTCTGTCCACTCAGCAGCCTCATTATGCTTTCACCCCAACATGTCTGACTGGTGGCCCACAGACAGACAAATATGGCCAGACATATGGAATAACACACAAACATGTTTACACAGAGATGTAGCCAACGAAGATACATTTTGTATGATTGCAATGGGCTGATCGCTGACACATTACATCAACCTTAGGACTGTGGCTGAATTGTGTGCTTGTATGGAATGTGTTGGTAGTGTTTAAATGTATGGCTTCTGCCTGTTGTGTGTACTGGACTGTACATCTCCCTCCTGTTCCCTCTCTAGTCCTACTCGCCCCTCCACTCCCGTCCCCTCTCCCACGCTGGGCCCCTGTGCTCGGCTATGACGCTAACAAGCTTCTCTGTCTCCCTGCCTCTGTCTGCCTTCCCCACTGCCTGCTGCCCGCTGTCAGGGCCCAGTTATTAATGGGGACCAGCTGGGAGTGGTGAAGGTACATGCACAGCCAGACAAAGCCCCATATATAACCATAAAGTAATAACAAATCACCTGATGTAAATGAGGAAGGCGGTGGATGGAGCGAAGAGGGACAGAGAAACTATGGCGGTGGAAGTTATGTGAGATATGTGTTATCTGACGTAATAATGGCCACGCCCTCTCGGCTGGAGGGGAGAGAACTGTCCGCCCTGGCCTTTGACCCTCTGGACACGGCAGGTTGGAGGTCAGGCCTTGAGAGTCATGGCTGAGTATCTCTTGGACGGGTCATTTGGGCGCTGAATGGAGCAGTTAGCCAGAGAAGACAGCTGCTTGCAGAGTGGCTACCGTACGTGTTCAAGCAAACAAAGGGAGGCTTTGGAGTCCCTGCGTGCTGCTGCTATAGACCAACCATGACTGACTAGCTACCACTCTGAAAACACATAATAATAATGTTTAAATCATTACACCAATATATTACTGAGATGATGTTTTAAGGGATAAATTGTTGAGGGGAGTGATATATTGAAGGAGGATGGATTTGACGTATCATTACCAGAAAGAGATGGTGATTATGAGGCTATACTGTACGGTATGGCAGGCAGAGAGTCAGAATCCTGGCCTGCTCATCTGCAGTATGGAGGCGTCGCCAAGGCTTACCCAGACACATGCTCCCAATTAGCTGGCCTTCTTCATGTAAATGCTTCATAAATTATCCCCCCTGCTCCGGGATTAGGTGCTCATAAAGAGAGTTAGCATCTCAATAAACAGCCAGGTTGTGCATGGAGAGCAAATTAGTGGGACAGGAGGAGAGATGAGGGGTGTATGAGGGGGTTGTAGACTAGAGGTGGAAGTGGTGGCTATGGATTGGGGGAGTTGGTAGGAAGGGGGTGGCATATACATTAGGAACAGGCAGAATGTTGTGGTTGGAAGTTCTGAAGATAGTGTGTATATGTGTGTTACTCAAGATCTCCTTTGTCAGTGGATTTTACAAGGTGTATTCTGATGTGAGGTTGAAGCAAATGTGTTGTCCACCACCGGCTGCATAATAACATTTATTACCAAGCATACCATTCTTCAGATGATATTGATACACATAACTATTTTCTATATACTTGACATTACAGAAGGCAATCTTTTACATGTCTTATGGTAAACCAGCGTCTCTCTGTGGGATCTAATATCTGTAATGGCTGTGGCATTACGGGGATTAGACTGCTGAGTGTGTGTGACAGTGGGTGAGAGAGAGAGAGAAAACTCTGAATTCTGACGGGTATGTAAAGCATCTGTAAACACACGACACAAAGGGCCTTAACTCTCTAAACAACAGGCCGCACTGCCCATACAATGGAACGCCTTCTTGAATTGGCCCAATGCTGCCTGGGGGAGAGACTGGCTAGCTAAGAAGAGAGCAGCGTGTGAGCTAAGCTGGGAGGAAGCAGCATGGTGGACACTTGTCCATGTAGGGACAGTTTCTCAGCAACGGTACTCTGACAGACATTAATAAATGCAAACTCACTTTTCATCTTTGACTGTGACACACATACACACACACACATACATACACACACACACACCAAAACAGACAGTCAATAAACAGAGCGGGGGATGAGATTAATACTAAGCCTGCCTTCTTTTCATATAGCACAGGAGCTGCTGTCCCCAGATCAGGCACCAGATGGCGCTGTGCCGGTGGGTGCCAGGAGATAATCGGGACAGATCGGGCCGCATTACTCCCCATTATCTTCTAATTATTCTTGTGTGGAGCACTGATCCTGCCGTTTGTGTAAGAGGATGGCACAGAGAGCCTGGCTGTCGCCCCTGGCAGCATGGAATCCTCCCGCTCGCCTCACCTCCTCAGGGACAGAGAGAGATCAGCTGGGGGTGGGGGAGAGGAAAGAGAGGGGAGGTGGCCACCTAGAGGGTTAAGGCAACCAACCTTATCCAGAGGAGACATTTTTATAAGACATTATCTATATTAGCAATATTCCTTAAAGAGAGGAAGGACCCTGGCACAGGAAGAATGCATTGTAACCTTTGACCTGTGCCAAGGAATATGTGGTTTCATGCCCTCATACTGTATTACCTACCATAAGTTTGCAGCTATTACTAGATTGGGGTCATCCTTGATCCCTTCCCTTGCTTCCTGGTATAGCCTACATAAACAGACTTAAGATGCAGTCCTTCCCTCCTAATGACTCTATAAAGTGACGCAAGGATATAGTTAAACTCTCTGAGGTTCTATTTTGACAGTGCCTGTGCAGAACAGACTTTCACCCCCACCCCAAAGCACAGCACTAACTGCTCGGAGGCATATGGCTTACCATGTGCTGGGTCCCACTTGCACGCACTTAAGCGCGACACTACCCAGAACATCTTCGCTTAATTATCATCATTTTGTTCAGCATCCTCCTATTTTGCATATTAATATCTGTCAGCTCAGTAGGCCTAAGAGAGGAAAGGATAGATCACTGCCAAGATCTTACAGTAAAATCACCATTCCTCTGAGTGATAGCAATCTGCATGCTTACCATCTACCATTTACTCTAACTGGACATGATATACAGACCAAATGCTTAAATGCATTTTTCTGACTCATAAGTATATCTGTGCAATGTGTGCATATCCACAGGCTTTAAAGTGTGTATTTACAGTAAGTTGAGTGTTTGTGCATTACGTGTGGATGTTTTGTGTGCCTGTGTGCGTGCGCATATACCTGTGCATGTGCGTGTGCATGTGCGTGATGAAGAAAACATGTTTACCCACTAGTGTACACGGCTGCGTGTGCTGGTGTGCATGTGTGTGCCCACTGCGTCTGGTAGCAGCCTCCGACTGACATGTAATAAAACACACTGCGGCGTTCTTGATCAATCTCACCGGTTCGCAGGCCGCACAGCAAGGGCATGTACATGCAAATGAGAATAGCTAAATGCCACTGAGGGGGCGGGAGAGAGAGGCAATCAGTTCAGCTGACAGAATGCACAGGGAGGGAAGGCGGCTGGGGGATGGGATGGGAGGGGGCATCAGGAGGGAAATACATGCAAGGTGAACCAAGAGGAATAAGGACAGCAGGCTTAATTACTGTAGCCCTATGTGGGGTGAATCGGTCCACGGCCAGTCGACTTTAAACCTATGGGTTTGTGTTAGAGAGATCCATTGGCTCCTAAAGAGCCCCTGTCGATTATCAAAATGTCTATGGCACATTGGATGATGATGTGTAGTGAAGAGGGGACAAATAGGAAGCATTGTTTATGTTAGTATTTGTGTGCATGTGTATATGGGGGATGGAGAAAGAGAGAGTGAAATACAAAGATTTAATGAAGAGTGAGAGAGAATAGAAGAAGAGTGGAACTATTCGTGCCATTCCGAGGTCAGGGCAGCTAATCTGGGCCACTTGGCCAATCCCAAACGCACACACGGCCAGAGAAAGGAACAAAAGTGCTTGGAGCTGCTGGTAAAAGGATGATAGAGGTGGCCCATGAGAAGATGATCAGCCAGGGAGATCATGACAGGAGAGCAGATTAGGATGGATGCCTTTAGAACTCTGGGAACCATCGGAGGGAACCAGCCTAGAGCTCTACAAAGCCTGACCCTTACACAGAGACTCATCCCTGGGAGCGCCTCCACAACAATCCCCATCCTCTAAGCTGCTCCAGGCTGGTCTATTGATGGTTCATTAAACAACAATGAGAACATATAACTGCTGAATGGGAGTATAGAAAGTTTTTAGTTTACCTTTAGGAGGCTTTAAACTTACTTCATCTCCCATTTGAGAGAGGAATCATTTGCCTCTTGTCATTCTCTCCCTTGTCTTTGTAGTACTAAAAACCACAGATAGTAAGATCACTTTCTTTTCTTGCAGTCAATTTCCACCCTTTCAAGCTAGATGTAAAAAACTCTTTAGGTGCTTTGACTAGTCTTGATGAAACCAGACACATCATCATCCTTAATTTAATCTCCCAAAGATAATCACACAGTTGGAAGGTGCAAAGAGGGGGCTGAGCGAGGGGGATGTTCCAGAAATAATGCCTGAGCTCTGGGCTTTCTCTCTGGGCACTCCCTTCAAGGGTGTAAGAGCTGGGGTGGACAGGAGGGACATGTTTTCCCCAATGTTAGAAGCAGGTAAAATGGTCCCTCCCAGTTATGTTTTTATTTGTATTTTTTAATCTGCTACACTTTATTTTGAAAAACTAGTCACTAGATTAATTGAGGGTCTTTTAATTTGAAAAGGCCTCTGCTGCTGGAACGTAAGTCACTTCCCCTGCCCCAACTGACTGCTTTGTTCTCACTCTCGGTTGTTGCATGCAGTGTGGCATTGTGTGAGTGAGAGAAAAAGCACTGTGTAAGTTAAAGTAAGTTTAAGTAAAAAGTGTATGAATGGAAATAAACGTTGATATGTTAGAACAAACGTGAGCAACTATAAGCTTTCTCCTGGCTAGTAGCTAGTTAGCTTTACATTTACAGTTTAGTCATTTTCAGCTGTGTCAGGTTTTATCTAACTAGCTAACGCTGGGTAGTTCTGGTTGTGAGAAAATATATTGAAGCCAAGAATACTTTCTAGCTACAGAATGACTTGCACATTCACTATCTTAGGGCTCTATTTAATCAGATCCGCTTTACCGACATCCGCATAGCGATTGTTTTGGCGGTGTCGGAGGTGGAACTGCGTCAGAGATGTCAAATCCACAAGCGGCTCCTGGCATTATACCTAAAGCGGACATTGCCATTGGCTGCATGGAGTCGCATTAAGACAAATCCCATGTAGCCTTGTTTACAATTTCGAACACTGGAATTTGAGATATAATCTACAGCTCTATTAGGATGATAGAAATCCTCATTATTTAATTTAATGATTTTCTATTTGAGCGTCATTATTTCTATATTGCCTACACGTTCTCATTCTGAACTTCTAACGTGAGTGGGAGGGGTGTGGCTTTGTGACAATGATCAACAGCAGCTGCACCGATTTGACATCTCCAACACAGTCACACCTCTGACATCGCCAAAACATTAGCTATGCGGGTGTCGGCTATCGCCGGTTAACGCTTGACCTAATTGAATCTGGGCCTTAGTCTTCATTATAGGGTCAGCAAGTTAGCAATGGATGTGCCACCAGTCAAGAAGATTTAAAAAAGAGGAAATCAATGTTTTTGTTCAAAGGAGTGCAAAGGAGTGCACACCACCTCTGGCAAACTAGCTGGCAAATGTGAGTGCTTTCAGCTTAGATGTCTAACTTCAACACAGTGATTATGGGTCATGAAGGTCAGTTCCATGTGTTAAGACATTGTTTGGTGCTATCATGATCATGGCAGGAGAGTGACAGCTATGAACAGATAGACAGGCAGAGAGGGAGAGAGAGAGGCCACAAACCAACAGGTAAGCTAGTCAGAAGTGCCTCTCCAAGCCCATAGAGTTCATTGACTGATGACCTGTCATTGTGTGAAACAATCGGAATGATCATATGATCTCTGATGAAATGACAGCAGCTCAAGTCTAGAGGATGTACTGAATGTGTTAACCTCATGCAGGAGAGAGGCAGCCATGATGATATTACATGTTTGACAATTGTATAGAATGGAGATTGATTCATTTCAGTTTGACCTTTCATGCCTACCTTTTTTTTTATTAAAACAGTTTTTAACTGTGTATGTTGTGGTTATTATAACAGTATAATAACTGTATTATAAATTGAAAATATTACTTTAAAGTTTCAAACCATACAATATGTAGAGTAGCAGTAGTCACAACCTGACATTGGGGAAGTGAGAAAAATACTAAGAAATTAATCATACAGTAGCAGAGAAAGAGTACAGAATGGTTGTTTAATTGAATATATCCACATGAACAGTCACACTGGTATTCTGTACAGAATGGAAGGCCATGGCCCTTAGACTGATTGGGCTACCAGAGTAAGTGCCCCTCTGCAAGGCCTGCCCATTTGTAAGTTAAAAAAATTTCTGTATCATTTTCTCAAAAGTCACTAGAAATGGGCATTTAAAACTTCTTTTTTTCTGAGGCATGTCCCCGGACCCTCGCGGCAAAATGTGTCCCCCCAAATGCCAGTCACACTTACGCCCCTGTCCATCGTGCTTTAGAGGGCCTGCTCTGGATCAAAGGCGAGCTCCACTGATGTGTGTGTGCAGTGCTCTCCTCCTCTCCCCAGTGCCCTTGTCATACGTGCTACTCTCTCCTCCACCCTTTGATATTGCTCCCCCTGCCCACACGCTCCATCCCTCTCAAAGGATATAGCATTCCTTCAGTAGGGACTAGAGAAGGTTGGCCCCTTCCCTGAGGCCCTGTGTTCATCATCAGACAGAGTCTGTCAGGGGCAGAGGGGTCCAGAGGGGTCCAGAGGGGTCCGGAGGGATCCATATCAGAACAGGAACAGCCTTCTGTTTATCCGGCCTGGGACTGCCAGCCAGTCACAGAAATCAAAGTGAATAGAAGAGGCAGCCAGGTGGTAATTGTGTAATATTTAACTTACTAAGACCATGCCATACTGCTCTAGCCTATTGGCTAAGGGCTGTTCTTAGGCACGACGCATGTGCCTGGACACAGTCCTTAGCATACCACAAACCCCCGAGGTGCCTTATTGCTATTATAAACTGGTTACCAATGTAATTAGAGCAGTAAAAATAAATATTTTGTCATACCCGTGATATACTACGGCTGTCAGCATTCAGGGCTCGAGCCACCCAGTTTATAATGCAATTAATTAACATCTCAGAGTTTGGCACCTGGCTTTCTCCACCCTCTCTCACCATTTTGTCTCTATTTCTGGAACTTTGAGAAGCAGTGTGTGTGTGTGTGTGTGTGTGTGTTTGTGTGTGTGTGTGCACATGTGTGTGTGTGTGTGTGTGTGTGTGTGTGTGTGTGTGTGTGTGTGTGTGCATGTGCCTGTGCATGTGTGTGTATATACAGTTGAAGTCGGAAGTTTACATGCACTTAGGTTGGAATCATTAAAACTCGTTTTTCAACCACTCCAAACATTTCTTGTTAACAAACTATAGTTTGGGCAAGTCGGTTAGGACATCTACATTGTGCATGACACAAGTAATTTTTCCAACAATTGTTTACAGACAGATTATTTCACTTATAATTCACTGTATCGCAATTCCAGTGGGTCAGAAGTTTAGATACACTAAGTTGACTGTGCCTTTAAATAGCTTGGAAAATTCCAGAAAATGATGTCATGGCTTTAAAAGCTTCTGATAGGCTAATTGACATAATTTGAGTCAAATGGAGGTGTACCTGTGGTGCATTTCAAGGCCTACCTTCAAACGCAGTGCCTTTGTTTGACATCATGGGAAAATCAAAAGAAATCAGCCAAGACCTCAGAAAAAGAATCGTAGACTTCCACAAGTCTTGTTCATCCTTGAGAGCAATTTCCAAACGCCTAAAGGTACCACGTTCATCTGTACAAACAATAGTACGCAGGTATAAACACCATGGGACCACGCAGCCATCATACCGCTCAGGAAGGAGACGTGTTCTGTCTCCTAGAGATGAACGTACTTTGGTGCAAAAAGTGCAAATCAATCCCAGAACAACAGCAAAGGACCTTGTGAAGATGCTGGAGGAAACAGGTCCAAAAGTATCTATATCCACAGTAAAACGAGTCCTATATCAACATCACCTGAAAGGCCAGAAGCCACTGCTCCAAAACCGCCATAAAAAAGCCAGACTAAGGTTTGCAAATGCACATGGGGACAAAGATCGTACTCTTTGGAGAAATGTCCTCTGGTCTGATGAAACAAAAATAGAACTGTTTGGCCATAATGACCATCGTTATGTTTGGAGGAAAAACGGGGATGCTTGCAAGCCGAAGAACACCATCCCAACCGTGAAGCACAGGGGTGGCAGCATCATGCTGTGGGGGTGCTTTGCTGCAGGAGGGACTGGTGCACTTCACAAAATAGATGGCATCATGAGGAAGGAAAATTATGTGGATTTATTGAAGCAACATCTAATGACATCAGTCAGGAAGTTAAAGCTTGATCGCAAATGGGTCTTCCAAATGGACAATGACCCCAAGCATACTTCCAAAGTTGTGGCAAAATGGCATAAGGACAACAAAGTCAAGGTATTGGAGTGGCCATCACAAAGCCCTGACCTCAATCCTAAGGAACTGTCACGCCCTGACTCAGGGGACTCGTATATGTTGAGTCAGGGTGTGTATGTTCTATGTTGTGTATTTCTATGTTGGTTTTCTAGTATGTCTAGATCTATGTTGGCCGGTGTGGTTCCCAATCAGAGGCAGCTGTCGCTCGTTGTCTCTGATTGGGGACCATACTTAGGCAGCCTATTGGCACTAGTGGGTTGTGGGATCTTGTTCCGTGTTAAGGTATGTTGTGTTGTGCTGCCTTGGACTTCACGTTTCGTTTCGTTTGTTATTTTGTCGTTGTGTTTGATATTTAATAAACATGTACGCATATCACGCTGCGCCTTGGTCCGTCCCATCTGTAAGCAAACGTGACAGAAGATCCCACCAAACGAGGACCAAGCAGCGTGTTCAGGAGCAAACGCCGGGAATTCAACAGGAGGTTACATTAGTAGATGTCCTCCTCGGTTGGGGGAGAATTACGGAGGAGGAGGCCGTCCGTTACCGGAAGGCGATGAAGGAGGATGCCCAGGTAGGAGAGGAGAAACGGCGGCAACAGTGCCGACGACGGAGACCCGAGAGGCAACCCCAAGAAAATGTTGGGGGGGCACACGGTGTGGACGACGAGGCAGCAGGAGGCCGTTAAAGGGCGGATCTGCAGGTTAGGAGAGGAGGCCACCATGTTACGGGGGGCTATTGGTTCAGAGGGAGCAGGAGTTATTCGGTCAGAGGGAGGTGCTACAGGAGGCTAAAAGGGAGAAGGAAAGTGTAGAGGCACGGCGAGAGGAGCTGGTTAGGCAGCAGAAGGAGCGGGGGTTTATAAAGGAACCCAGTCCCGCTTCTTGCACCAAGCAAGTGGTGCGTGTCGCCAGTCCGGTCCGGCCCGTTCCTGCTCCCCGCACCAAGCCTGTGGTGCGCGTCGCCAGCCCGGCCTGGCCTGTTCCTGCCCCTCGCACCAAGCCAGTGGTGCGCGTCGCCAGCCCGGTCCGGCCTGTTCCTGCCCCTCGCACCAAGCCAGTGGTGCGAGTCGCCAGCCCGGCCCGTTCCTGCCCCTCGCACCAAGCCAGTGGTGCGCGTCGCCAGCCCGGCCCGGCCTGCTCCTGCCCCTCGCACCAAGCCAGTGGTGCGCGTCGCCAGCCCGGCCCGGCCTGTTCCTGTCCCTCGCACCAAGCCAGTGGTGCGCGTCGCCAGCCCGGCCCGGCCTGTTCCTGCCCCTTGCACCAAGTCAGTGGTGCGCGTCGCCAGCCCGGTCCGGCCTGTTCCTGCCCCTCGCACCAAGCCAGTGGTGCGCGTCGCCAGCCCGGCCCGGCCTGTTCCTTCCCCTCGCACCATGCCAGTGGTGCGCGTCGCCAGCCTGGCCCGGCCTGTTCCTGCCCCTCGCACCAAGCCAGTGGTGCGCGTCGCCAGCCCGGCCGGCCTGTTCCTGCCCCTCGCACCAAGCCAGTGGTGCGGCGTCGCCAGCCCGGTCCGGCCTGTTCCTGCTCCTCGCACCAAGACAGTGGTGCGCGTCGCCAGCCCGGTCCGGCCTGTCCCGTCCCCTCGCACCAAGCCAGTGGTGTGCGTCGCCAGCCCGGGTCCGGCCTGTTCCTGTCCCTCGCACCAAGCCAGTGGTGCGTGTGTCCAGTCCAGCACGGCCGGTGCCTGTTCCACCGGTGCCTGGTCGGCACCGGTCAGCTGCTCCACTCCGGAGCCAGAGCAATCCGCTCCACCGGGGTCCAGTCCAGCTCCGGTCAGCGGCTCCACTCCGGAGCCAGAGCAGTCCGCTCCACCGGTGCCTGATCCAGCTCCGGTCAGCGGCTCCACTCCGGAGCCAGAGCAATCCGCTCCACCGGGATCCAGTTCAGCTCCGGAAAGCGGCCCCACTCCGGAGCCAGAGCAGTCCGCTCCACCGGTGCCTGATCCAGCTCCAGTCAGCGGTTCCAGTCCAGACCCAGACGTCAGCCCCTCTCCAGGTTTCGGGGTCTCCCACACCAGGGTCCAGACAGAGCTTGGTACTTCGTGGGAGGAAGGAGAGGGGAAGCAGCGCGCCGAGGTCCAGACCAGACCAGGGGCGCAACAGGGAGGCGGAGAGTAAGAGGTCGTCACGCCCGGAGCCGGATCCACCTCCGAGGCGGAATGCCCACCCGGCCCCCTACCCTGTTATGTTTATGTTGCGCGGTCGGAGTCCGCACCTTTGGGGGGTACTGTCACGCCCTCGTATATGTTGAGTCAGGGTGTGTATGTTCTATGTTGTGTATTTCTATGTTGGTTTTCTAGTATGTCTAGATCTATGTTGGCCGGTGTGGTTCCCAATCAGAGGCAGCTGTCGCTCGTTGTCTCTGATTGAGGACCATACTTAGGCAGCCTATTGGCACTAGTGGGTTGTGGGGATCTTGTTCCGTGTTAAGGTATGTTGTGTTGTGCTGCCTTGGACTTCACGTTTCGTTTCGTTTGTTATTTTGTCGTTGTGTTTGATATTTAATAAACATGTACGCATATCACGCTGCGCCTTGGTCCGTCCCATCTGTAAGCAAACGTGACAGAAGATCCCACCAAACGAGGACCAAGCAGCGTGTTCAGGAGCAAACGCCGGGAATTCAACAGGAGGTTACATTAGTAGATGTCCTCCCTCGTTTGGGGGAGAATTACGGAGGAGGAGGCCGTCCGTTACCGGAAGGCGATGAAGGAGGATGCCCAGGTAGGAGAGGAGAAACGGCGGCAACAGTGCCGACGACGGAGACCCGAGAGGCAACCCCAAGAAAATGTTGGGGGGGGCACACGGTGTGGACGACGAGGCAGCAGGAGGCCGTTAAAGGGCGGATCTGCAGGTTAGGAGAGGAGGCCACCATGTTACGGGGGCTATTGGTTCAGAGGGAGCAGGAGTTATTCGGTCAGAGGGAGGTGCTACAGGAGGCTAAAAGGGAGAAGGAAAGTGTAGAGGCACGGCGAGAGGAGCTGGTTAGGCAGCAGAAGGAGCGGGGGTTTATAAAGGAACCCAGTCCCGCTTCTTGCACCAAGCAAGTGGTGCGTGTCGCCAGTCCGGTCCGGCCCGTTCCTGCTCCCCGCACCAAGCCTGTGGTGCGCGTCGCCAGCCCGGCCTGGCCTGTTCCTGCCCCTCGCACCAAGCCAGTGGTGCGCGTCGCTAGCCCGGTCCGGCCTGTTCCTGACCCTCGAACCAAGCCAGTGGTGCACGTCGCCAGCCCGGTCCGGCCTGTTCCTGCACCTCGCACCAAGCCAGTGGTGCGCGTCGCCAGCCCAGCCCGGCCTGTTCCTGCTCCTCGCACCAAGCCAGTGGTGCGAGTCGCCAGCCCGGCCCGTTCCTGCCCCTCGCACCAAGCCAGTGGTGCGCGTCGCCAGCCCGGCCCGGCCTGCTCCTGCCCCTCGCACCAAGCCAGTGGTGCGCGTCGCCAGCCCGGCCCGGCCTGTTCCTGTCCCTCGCACCAAGCCAGTGGTGCGCGTCGCCAGCCCGGCCCGGCCTGTTCCTGCTCCTCGCACCAAGCCAGTGGTGCGCGTCGCCAGCCCGGTCCGGCCTGTTCCTGACCCTCGCACCAAGCCAGTGGTGCACGTCGCCAGCCCGGTCCGGCCTGTTCCTGCACCTCGCACCAAGCCAGTGGTGCGCGTCGCCAGCCCGGCCCGGCCTGTTCCTGCTCCTCGCACCAAGCCAGTGGTGCGAGTCGCCAGCCCGGCCCGTTCCTGCCCCTCACACCAAGCCAGTGGTGCGCGTCGCCAGCCCGGCCCGGCCTGCTCCTGCCCCTCGCACCAAGCCAGTGGTGCGCGTCGCCAGCCCGGCCCGGCCTGTTCCTGTCCCTCGCACCAAGCCAGTGGTGCGCGTCGCCAGCCCGGCCCGGCCTGTTCCTGCCCCTCGCACCAAGCCAGTGGTGCGCGTCGCCAGCCCGGCCCGGCCTGTTCCTTCCCCTCGCACCAAGCCAGTGGTGCGCGTCGCCAGCCTGGCCCGGCCTGTTCCTGCCCCTCGCACCAAGCCAGTGGTGCGCGTCACCAGCCCGGCCGGCCTGTTCCTGCCCCTCGCACCAAGCCAGTGGTGCGCGTCGCCAGCCCGGTCCGGCCTGTTCCTGTCCCTCGCACCAAGCCAGTGGTGCACGTCGCCAGCCCGGCCCGGCCTGTTCCTGCTCCTCGCACCAAGACAGTGGTGCGCGTCGCCAGCCCGGTCCGGCCTGTCCCGTCCCTCGCACCAAGCCAGTGGTGTGCGTCGCCAGCCCGGTCCGGCCTGTTCCTGTCCCTCGCACCAAGCCAGTGGTGCGTGTGTCCAGTCCAGCACGGCCGGTGCCTGTTCCACCGGTGCCTGGTCCGGCACCGGTCAGCTGCTCCACTCCGGAGCCAGAGCAATCCGCTCCACCGGGGTCCAGTCCAGCTCCGGTCAGCGGCTCCACTCCGGAGCCAGAGCAGTCCGCTCCACCGGTGCCTGATCCAGCTCCGGTCAGCGGCTCCACTCCGGAGCCAGAGCAATCCGCTCCACCGGGATCCAGTTCAGCTCCGGAAAGCGGCCCCACTCCGTAGCCAGAGCAGTCCGCTCCACCGGTGCCTGATCCAGCTCCAGTCAGCGGTTCCAGTCCAGACCCAGACGTCAGCCCCTCTCCAGGTTTCGGGGTCTCCCACACCAGGGTCCAGACAGAGCTTGGTACTTCGTGGGAGGAAGGAGAGGGGAAGCAGCGCGCCGAGGTCCAGACCAGACCAGGGGCGCAACAGGGAGGCGGAGAGTAAGAGGTCGTCACGCCCGGAGCCGGATCCACCTCCGAGGCGGAATGCCCACCCGGCCCCTACCCTGTTATGTTTATGTTGCGCGGTCGGAGTCCGCACCTTTAGGGGGAGGGTACTGTCACGCCCTCGTATATGTTGAGTCAGGGTGTGTATGTTCTATGTTGTGTATTTCTATGTTGGTTTTCTAGTATGTCTAGATCTATGTTGGCCGGTGTGGTTCCCAATCAGAGGCAGCTGTCGCTCGTTGTCTCTGATTGGGGACCATACTTAGGCAGCCTATTGGCACTAGTGGGTTGTGGGATCTTGTTCCGTGTTAAGGTATGTTGTGTTGTGCTGCCTTGGACTTCACGTTTCGTTTTGTTTGTTATTTTGTCGTTGTGTTTGATATTTAATAAACATGTACGCATATCACGCTGCGCCTTGGTCTGTCCCGTCTGTAAGCGAACGTGACAGGAACATTTGTGGGCAGAACTGAAAACGCGTGTGCGAGCAAGGAGGCCTACAAACCTGACTCAGTTACACAAGCTCTGTCAGGAGGAATGGGCAAAAATTCACCCAACTTATTGTGGGAAGCTTGTGGAAGGCTACCCGAAACGTTTGCCCCAAGTTAAACAATTTAAAGGCAATGCTACCAAATACTAATTTTGTATGTAAACTTCTGACCTACTGGGAATGTGATGAAAGAAATAAAAGCTTAAATAAATAATTCTCTCTACTATTATTCTGACATTTCACATTCTTAAAATAAAGTGGTGATCCTAACTGACCTAAGACAGGGTAACCTGAGTTTAAATGTATTTGGCTAAGGTGTATGTAAACTTCCGACTTCAACTGTATGTGTGTACGTGTGTGTATGTGCAATGGTGTGTGCATGTGTGTGTGTGTGTGTGTGTGTGTGTGCACTCTGGGGGCAGTCAATACATTATCAGCTCTTGTTGAATGCTGACACCTTGACAGCAAATTATTACTTTTTCATGACGCAACCAGGTGCAATTACAGCAACAACTGTCAGAACACAGCAGGTAAGACATCAGGCCCTCCCAGCCCTCCACACACAGATAGACGGACAGGCAGACCGACAGACAGACAGACCGAGAGGATCGAGGAGGGGAAACTAAATACTATCTTTTACAAGGGAAGTGTTGAAAATATTTCTAAAGATATCGCAAATTGTCCTTTTCTGGCCCATATTTTATTTTGTATTGTTTCAGAGTGCACCGTTTTCTTTCCATCTAGAGGTTTGGCTTTGGGTTGTTGACTGACATTAAGAATGATATTCACTGATATTCAATTCAAATGAACAGCCGAAACGTCAAAAGAGATTGTTTGAAGCTGTCAATACTACAAGTAAAACACTTAATATAGGCTTATGAATATGACCCTGTAAAATTGACTATTGAGCTGTGACTAATGTATCACAAACAACCCAGGAAACAGTATGGTTACAAGCACACAATAATATGATTATTGTGAATAGTCAGATTAATATAATAGTTCAATTTAAACATTCACATTCTTTGCAAGAAGAAACATTTCCCTAATATTCCTTTTTATATCAACATATCTGAAATCAGGCTACCTGATGGGACTTTGATAAATGCAGAAAATTCCACCACACGTTATTTTTGGGAAGCCTTTTTGTTCGGAGATACAGTGCATTCGGAAAGTATTCAGACCCATTCCCTTTTTCCACATTTTGTTACGTTACAGCCTTATTCTAAAATCGATCAAATTGTTTGTTTTTTCTCATCAATGTACACACAATACCCCATTATGACAAAGCAATAATAGGTTTTTAGAATTTTTTGCTAATTTATTACAAATAAAAAACTGAAATACCTTATTTACATAAGTATTCAGACCCTTGGCTATGAGACTTGAAATTTATCTCAGGTGCGCCCTGTTTCCATTAATCATCCTTGAGATGTTTCTAAAGCTTGATTGGAGTCCAACTGTGGTAAATTCAATTGATTGGACATGATTTGGAAAGACACACACCTGTCTATATTAGGTCCCACAGTTGACAGTGCATGTCAGAGCAAATACCAAGCCATGAGGTCGACGGAATTGTCTGTTGAGCTCCGAGACAGGATTGTGTCGAGGCACAGATCTGGGGAAGGTTACCAAAACATTTCTGCAGCATTAAAGGTCCCACAGTGACCTCCATAATTCTTAAATGGAAGTTTGAAACCACCAAGACTTCTTAGAGCTGGCTGCCTGGCCAAACTGAGCAATCGGGGAAGAAGGGCCTTGGTCGGGGAGGTGGCCACGAACCCGATGTTCACTCTGACAGAGCTTATTTTTAATACATTTGCAAACATTTCTAAAAACCTGTTTATGCTTTGTGATAATGGGTTATTGTCTGTAGATTGATGAGGGGGGGAAAACAATGTCATCCATTTTAGGATAAGGCTGTAACGTAACAAAATGTGGTAAAAATCAAGGGGTCTGAATACTTTCCGAATGCACTGTATAAAGTGAAAAACTATTTCTAAGATGCATACTTTCAGTTTTTACAAACTCACGTCACTCGCGCATAAGAGGGAGGCTTGCGCTACCGGTGCTGGCACATGCTCAGATCAAATACACCACTGGATCTCCGATTAAGCTGTTTACATGTCCTAATAATTTGAAAGATTGCTCAGAAAATCAGGTGTACCTTACGACGATTAAGAAGCAGAGTAAGGTGTTTACATGACCAATGCCATACTCGGCCTACTGCCATAATCAGTTTAATATCAAATGATTAGTGTGCATGTATACATACTTTGGAGTAAAGCTCAATTAAGAGTGTGACTCTCCCCATGGAGAGTGGAGAGGAGTATGACACAAAGAGTCAGAAGTGTGTGAAGCCCCCCCTGTGGATAGAGCTTCCAGACAGGGTGGAAACTTTCCATCCTGGAGGTGGATGTTGCCTCATGTCTCTGTGTTTGGTGGGTCCCCCGACTGGGACTAGTGGAGTGTGTGTGTGTGTGTGTGTGTGTGTGTGTGTGTGTGTGTGTGTGTGTGTGTGTGTGTGTGTTGGTTCTTCTATCCTTGTGGGGACCTAAAATCCCCAAAAGTCCCCAGAAGGATAGTAAAACAAGGAAAATTTCCCTTGTGGGGACATTTCCCACTTCCCCTTGAGGACAAAGGCTATTTTAAGCTTAGGGGTTAGGTTTAGGGTTAGGGTTACAATTAGGGCTAGGGTTAAAATTAGGGTAAGGGGTTAGTGGTTAGGTTTCGGGTAAGGAGTTAAGTTTAGGTTTAGGGAAAATGTAATTTTGAATGGGAATTAGTTTTAGGTCCCCAAGAGGATAGAAGAACAGAACAGAACAGAACAGAACAGAACAGAACATAACATAACATAACATAACATAACATAACATAACATAACATAAAACATAACATGTCTGTCTGTCTGTCTGTCTGTCTGTCTGTCTGTGCGTGCGTGCGTGCGTGTGTGGTGAGGTGGGGGGACAGGTAAGCGAGACCAAATCCGTACACACCACTAAGAAGCCTGAGAACGAATGTCTTTCATCTCAGACTCATCATCATCGCTGCTCCAGCACTGATCCCCCTTTCCCTCCCTCTCTCCCTCCCTCCCCACTGAGCCAATTTCCTCAGTTTCCCTTTTACGCTCCTTGTGTCTCGCAGACACTTACAGTGGAAAACCACAGCTGACTTATGTAGCTAATGACACCTCAGTGAGCTATTGGGTTTTCTGGGCTCTCTGTGTGTTTTTTCTACTCCTGTCTTCTTCTTTCACCCATCCCCTCTCCCTCCCTCTTCCTCTCTCTCTCTCTCTCTCTCTCTCTCTCCCATCCTCCATCTCTCGCCAAGACCCCCTCCCTCCAGTCTCACTGTACTCCCTCTGGCCTCCCCTCCCTCCTTTCCCCCTTCCTCTTTCTCTCTCTCTCTTTCTCTCTCTCTCTGCTCGGTGTGTCAGAAACAGATTTATTCTGCCTGTGATGCGTGTAGAGCAGAGCAGTGTGAGTGAGTGGGGACGGGGGGAGAGGGGGATGGGGTCAGTAGGAGGGAGGTGTGTATACAATAAAAGATAAGATCATGGCTCCCCAGGGGCTTGTTTGGCCCTGTACTCCATCTATCAAACGCCGACCAGAAATGCCAAGGTCAACTCTAATGAGCATGTTCTGGGGTCTTATTCTCCAACCCCCCCCCCTAACACGCGCACATAGGTACACATGTGCATACATACGAACACGTATGACATACATGTACTGTACCCCCTCAGTGCGATGTATTTTGCAATTGAAAACATGAAAAGCAATCCATTGATCTCTACTCATGTGTAAATGGTAGCCTGAGTAATGTTTATAGTAAATGACTTACAGTACAGAGGATTGTGAGGGTACAGGCAGGATAATATTCACGGATTCATGTAGACTGTTCTAAGGCTTGGTCAATGAGCCCCATGCACCCCACTACTCCCATCATCTTTGTCCCAGGAGCAGGCAGGCAATGTAGGCCAGGATGGTGCAGTGTGGTGCAGTGGGTAAGGGTCCGCTCATCATCCCCTAGTCTGCCCAAACTTGTTAGGGTTTGCGGGCTTGTGGAGCGTGGGTGTGCCCTGGAGCATGTGGAGCCTACTAATGAAGCAATAAAAGTCACGGCGGGTGGGGCGAGAGTGAGGGTGGGATGTGAGGGAGGGAGGGATGGGTTGTGGTTATAACGGGAGGATTGGGAGCCCAGTTTAACCACTGACAGGAGGTGTGATAATTGAGATGTTGCGACCCCACATATTACCTGCATATTGACCACATTATGAGCTAGAGACAAGGGCTGAGAGCTGAATGGTGGAACCCCTGCCAAGCTGTGTGTGTGTGTGTGTGTGTGTGTGTGTGTGTGTGTGTGTGTGTGTGTGTGTGTGTGTGTGTGTGTGTGTGTGTGTGTGTGTGTGTGTGTGTGTGTGTGTGTGTGTGTGTGTGTGTGTGTGTGTGTGTGTGTGTGTGTGTGTGTGTGTGTGTGTGTGTGTGTGTGTGTGTGTGATTCTGAATTTCACTATCTTACTGTCCTTTATTATTTTTATAATCTTTATAGAATGTACCCACTGAGCAGCTGGACCTGCTATTTTATAGGCTTTGCCTTGGGAGCGAAATGATGTCATAATGGCATTGACATGACACAATAGTGATATGTTTACATCATTTGCATTATGACAGCTGAGTCTCCTGTAGTAACCTAACCGGGCCATTCCAAACACAAAAAAACTGGAAAATAAATTAAAATACAAAACACAGTGGAACATAAAGTTGACAGTAGGCCTGCCATGTAAGAGGACAATGCACTTCTTTTTAGCCTCTGCGCTAAATAGGAGTAGACCCTCCCGTAGCTTAGAAGGCTTAGCGTATTATAGAAACATTTAAAAGATGGTGAACTTCAGAATGACGACTACATTTCTGTGTTGACATTAAGCCAATGTTATCCATCTAACAAGGTCATTAAATTCAACATACTGTATAGACTTCCAAGGTATCCATTCACACAGCTAGCTGAACACAGAAGTCATTAGTCTTGTGAGTAGAATGTGTCCTGTCTGCTGACACGTATGCAGTGATTCATTGACATCAGAGTAGCTTCCCTAGCCACAACCCCCCACATGGAGGGAAGAGGGTAAGGGTGCAGCCCTGGCTCTGTCTCTGATGGCGGGTTAGAGGCTGGGGGCAACCCTGGTTCTCCACCCCCTGGAGGCCTGAGGGCTAGAGGGGCAGCATATCCGCTGTCCACCAGCTTGTGTGTGTCTCCCCGTGGCAGCTGGAAGGGACCCCGGCCCAACCTGAGCCCACCGACCCACCGTCACTCGGTTGGGGATGGGGGGGGGGGCTGGACAACAGGCTAACATTGAACTATGGCTCCTTACAGAAAAAATATACTCTCTCTCTATCTCTAGCCCCAAATTTCCTCAGCTTTTTATTTCCATTCTACTGTGGGATAGCTAATTACAGGACAGGTACTCATTAGGGTAAATTAAGTTCATTGTAAATATTGTATGCAATTATGTTTCCTATTACAATCATGCCCCGTATTCCTACATCACTCTTTGAAGCTGATGACTCTACTTGTTCACCATCTCAACAATCCTTCTCGATCAAAGTAAAAGCTATAGTTTCTATGTAATAATGAGCTCTGTGATGGTGCTGGCTCAGACCTTGGCCTCATGACTGTGGGGTCAAGGGTCATGGAAAGGAGGGTCAGGGATGGTTTAGGGGAGTTGGCTTTCTTCACCAGAGGCTGATATGATGGATGGTTGGAGCACCTCGTCCTCTGCCTCTCCAGACTCTCCTCCATCCTCGGCCTCCATCCTCTCGCTCATCTCTTCCCTGTTGGCACCTTCTCTCCATCCAGTCTCTGCCTCAGACCAGATGTGTTCATTGAACTCTGTCAAGAATAATAAACCACTGGCTTGTAGAGGCACACTGGGCATACAGAGCAGGAGGACCCAGGGTGAGGAGGCCAGGAGGGCCTGTGTTCTGGAACATGGATGGACCCATAGTCATGAGACACACTGTACATAGACTAGTAGATCAAGACAGTAGGCCAACATCAGTCCACATTATTTGATTTTTGTTAAATTAACATACACAGATTCCCACAAACACAACTAATATGAATACATAGAAATGCAGATAAAAGTCCATAGTGGAAGACAATCCACAGGCACATACCGCACATTCACATTTACTCATAAGTCACTCACTCTATCAAGTGAGCTCACACATACTGTACACATAGTCATCATGTTGATTCTGGTTCTAAGTTGTAATCAATATTGCTGACCACTGCTCTGTGTAGAAAGGCATGTCATCATAGCTGGGTCAGCCTTTCCCTGGTCTCATAGACAGTACTGTATCAACCCTGCTATGTTAGAAAGGAATCACTCATTGAGTTCTGCTCTGATGGCATAACCCCGGGCCAGGAGTCCCCCTGGGACTGAATCAAACCCTGTCTCCACTCCTGAAACCCTGATGCCCTGGGAGGCCAGCAGCTGCTGACCACCTAACTCTCTCCTGGCTCTCGCCTGGCATCTGACTGACCAGGGATGAGAGAGGGGCAGTGAGGGGATGAAGGGAGAACAACTGAAGGCTAGAGTGATGATTTCTTTCACAGACAGACAGAACCGCACACACACACACATGCCCCCCTTACCCCTGCCCTTCAGTGATCCCCCCCATTCACTCACTCACTCTGACACACACATAGGGCTGTGTCAGTCATGGAATTCTGGGTGACGGTTATTACAGTGACCGCGGTCATTTGGCTTGCCAATAACTATCAAACAGAATATACAAATAAAGTTTAAAAAATATCACATTTTCTCCTCTCCTCCACTCCGCTCCTGACTGCATGTGCTGCCATAGAAATAAAGATGAATAGAACGGGCATCCCCATTCAAGTTGCCCCAATGATGGCATAATGGGTGGACTGGTGGCCATTGCGAGTGTACCCATAGGAGCAAAGCAGGAAGTAAAAGCAGGAAGCGTATCCATCAATATGTGCTGTGATTTGTTGATTCATCTCAACTGGCATTACAAAAAATATATTCCATTGTATGAGCCACATCAGTTAACATCATTAGAATTAATATTCTACATTACCATGGAAATTATTGCATCACAATACCAAGCAGCCATTGAGAGTGTACCCATGATGAGTTTACAAGTCGAATTGCCAGGGTTAGAGGTTCCAAGCACATTCTATTCATTCTATTTATATGTGTGCTGTTGCTGCAGGTAGCGGGGCATTGCCTAGGCAACCGAAGACTTGTTTGCTACAACACTTTGCTTGTTTCAGCAACAAGCAACAAAGTTTCATCATGTTGTTAAGAGTCCATGTTACCACAGAAACGGACTCAACCACACAAATGCCCAGCGTCCAGTCTTCAGTCAGCTGTATATTTTCATGACTGTCTCGACTGTCTTCATCCATAACAGTCTATTACACAGTTATAAGGTAGGCCTCTCCAATTAAATCAAAAGTGGTTTGTTTGTATTGGTCTTTTGGGCTGACAAGTGGGCTATCAACCTGACGGCTCTACCTGTCAGTGACTGTCTGAAAATCCTCAGTTGACAATGCCCAATGCTTCCAATTAGAGGAGAATCAGACTCCTGGCGTGCTAGCCATCTTTCCACCCTCCCCCAAGGCCCACCTTCCCTCTGCCTCACTCTTGAACTCCTCGTAATTTCTACCTTCCCTCTCTCTACTGCTCTCTTTCTGGTGGCGAGAGGTCTGTCTCCGCTGCAAATTACCAACACAAAACGAGGTGGCGCGCTGCCTGGCGCTGAGAGCTGCCGGTCCTGGGCCCTGTCAGCTTTAATGAGACGATGAAGGTTTATTTCGCCCGCATGCGTGTGCTAAATTCTTTCTTGTGTGACAGCTGACTGGGAAATGTGAGTGTTAACCTTATAAAAGATTCAGCGATTCTCATTATTTTCTGTCAAGTCTTTTTAAGGTGCATAATTTGCATCCCTGACTGGTCCAGGTGTGTGCCCATTCCTGCCAGTTTTTTTTTAATGCTATTTGTTTGTTGTGTAAAGTCATATTTTTACATATCTCCTCTTGAAAGCGATGTTTTACTCTATGTTCCAAAACGATAGAGATGCCAAAGTTTATCCAAAGGCGAGACATATTTTACAAACCAAATCTAGATATATATATAACAAATGAATAAATAAAAAGTTCCACATTGTTTTTTTTAACCACATTTCCCAGAGTGATAAGCCCCAGTAGGTGTTATTACTCACAATGGAGTGGGCTTTGTAGCAGCAGAAATGAGTAAGTGTCCAGAAACAAAATTAATTAATATAAGTGACAGCTAGTCTAGATTTATAAATATTCTTCATTTCAGCTGCACTTTCTACAGTATGAGGAAACCATTAATTTTTTTTACTTCACCCCTTATTGAAATGAAAGAATCCTCATGGTAAACCATTGGTTATGCACATATTATTCAAATACACAATTATTAGTTAGGCTAATTAAACTGAAAAAAATTGACAGACCATATTTAGCAGTACTTACACCTGTGACGCCGACCTTGATAAAACAAACAATTGACAACCACCCAAAGAGTGTGCGCAAGACACATATTTTGGGTTTTATCCACAATGTCCTATTTGACCACAATCTTTTCCATTTTAGACAGAAAGGGTTATCATATCATAGCAAATCATATGCATTAGATCTCTCAAACATTAACACACACACAAACACACTTCATCTGAAATTCATCCTCCACATATTGGGGATTTATGATATCAACAACACTGACTCACAGTCATTCCATTGGCTGCAAATCTCTGCTTCCTCTGACCAGACACTTGTTCAAAACCAGCAGCTAAAGTCATTACACTGCAGACCCATCTTTCTCGTTCACAAACACACACACACACACACACGTCTTGTACAGCTAACCTTGTGGGGACACACAATTCAGTCCCATTCAAAATCCTATTTTCCCTAACCCCTAACCCTAACCCTAAACCTAACCTGTACTCTTACCCTTACCCTTACCCTAACCCTAACCCTAACCTTAACCTTAACCCTAACCCTAACCCAAAAACCTAACCTTAACCCTAACCCTAAACCTAACCCTAGCTCCTAACCCTAACCCTAAAACGAACCCTAGCTCCTAACCATAAGCATTAACGTAATTCTAACCCTAACACTAATTCTAACCTTAACCCTAAACCCCCTAGAAGTAGCATTTGACCTCGTGGGGACAAAGAAAATATCCCCAGTTGGTCCAAAAAAAAAATGTTTACTACTCTTTTTGGAACCACATGAGTAGTTAAACACGTCCACACCACACACACACACACAAACACACACACACACACACAGGCTGTGTACAGCTGGCCATCCATACACCTGCAAAGGACAAGTGCAGCACTGCAGTAGAACATAATGACTGAGAGATCAAGACACCATAAGTAAGTCTACAGTCTAGTCTCATTCCCTTGTGAGGAATTGTTCGATAAAGTGGGAAAGTGTACAGAGAATTACTTTAAATTACTCTTGCAAGGGAAGCTTCAAAATATCAATTTACAAATGTAATCACTCACATTTTTACAAAATACAGATCCAATCCCATTTGGAGCAGCAATGCATATCCACTTGAATTATTTTGCATACTATTGTAACGATTTTATGTAGGCTACTTTATATATTAGCCATGTAATTGTTAATCTGAAGATTATAAACTACATCCATTTTTGTAAACACATGCTAGATTTGATTCGTGAAATGGATAGACCAACAAAAATATATAGGCCATTACTTTTTATTTTCGAAAATATGGCAAGGAAGAGGAGTTGTTCGAAAGCAATCTCCATAACCCACCTCCGGAGCCCAAGTCAATTGTTAAGAAAGGCAACGTCAGGATGGGTGTGTAGGCTACTCTTTCCCATCTCTGTCCCCGCCTCAATGTGACAGCTTGCAGCCGCGATAGGACCCCATGGGAGCGGGGAGCGGATTCACTAACCTGCCGGTGTCTGAGACCGACGCGCGCCTCCAATCTGGTGGTCACATGGGGGGTTCGATTATTAGGGCCTGTCGGGGAGTCATGTGGGGCTAACTGTTTTGGAAAAAGAAGCGAAAGTGTAGACAATGGTATTTCATGCACGTTAAAGTTTGCGTCACGCCATCCTTTCAGCGCATGCTGTTCGGACTATTATCCCTCATTAGCATTGTATTACTATTAGATACGTATTATGAGCTAAACGTTGACTATTCGATGCTGGTGCTTTGTTCTCTCCCAGAAAAGTGTGTGGAGTAGGATTTTGAGGCCCAATTATTAATGTATGAAATGCACTTGCTCTCGATGCATAGCGCAACAACAACACATTTATTCGAGAAAATATAATGATTTTTGAAACGTTGACTTTACAGGGTGAAATTCAAGAAAATAGCACTGGCTGCGTCCTCAATTCATTAGAAATGAATGTAGGCTACATTAAGTATGTGGAAAAATTATAATGATATGCATTCCTCATAACAGTAACACAACAACAACAACACAACAACAACATAATAATAATAATAATAATAATAATAATAATAATAATAATAATAATAATATACAATATACAATTCCTTTCGGAATATATTTTGAACCAGAAAAATACACCCGATGCAACAGCATATAACAGCTGATCTGTGTCAACTAACGTCAATAAAAGCTTTTTGATATTCATAAAACAACGTGAACATAAATTGAAAAACAATTGACCTAAATTTTGAACCTTGTCAATAAATGCAAAGGTGGGAAAATTCCGATAATGTAAAAAAAAAAAAGCCTGTAAAGTATTGACTGAACACGCGCGTAAAGAGAGACGAGAGACAATACCTACCAGCTCCACATAATAACCCCATTATAAGCCTCATCAATGATGTAATGAAAGCAAACAGTGTGAAAATTGGCTGTAAACAGTTGGATCTGAGTCGCCTGATGAATTCAGTGTCTCTTTTAATCAAAGAGAGGGGGCGAGGAGGAGGGGTTGAGTGTAGGTGTGTGTGTGGGGGGGGGGGGGTCCACTTTCCTCTCCGCAAACCCGTCAACACCCAAAAATCCCCCTCAACCAATGAAGGCTTGTCACTAGGGACTCACGTGGACGGGGCGTCCTTAAAAACCTAGCTCCTGAGTTTTCCTCAAGTTCCATTTTTTGAGATTTTCCACACATCTCTGTGCGTTAGTTCCCAGTTGTGTCTATTTAACCCGCGTTACCACTGTTTTACTGTGCGCGTCTTCTCGACTGCAGCAGCCCACCGGTTTCGACACTCTTGTTGCATCTTTTTGCTGGCGCAGAATGCCTCTACCTTCCTCTACAATCGAGCGCCGCACCGGTCACACCAGCGAACTACTTTTTAAGTGATGACAATTTCAGCAATTGTGTCCTCGCGCTGCGTCATTTGCAGGTCTTGAATTCCACCTGCAATATTCCACCTGCAATACGTTGTGCTGAATCGCCTGCCTATTTAACTTGCACTAATGCTGCTTCACTGCCCCTAATCATTGCAGATTTTGTCTCAATATTTGAAATAAGTTGATAAATAATTTAGAAGTCGTACCGGCGTGTTTTCATTTCTAAAAAGAAAAAATTGGATCCAGAAAAATCTATCAAACTTGCCAACAGAGCCAAGCTGCATCGATTTCATGAATTGTTCTGTATTTAGGACAAAATAGTTGGATGTAGGGTCGATTTTGTAGCCTATTCTTATATAACGTCGAGAACCTGGAGATGTTGCTATTTTGACAAGTATAACAATCAATCAAGAAGAGGAGAAAACCTCTTGGTTGAATATTTGTGATTTCCGAATCATCTTTGGATTTTCCTGCTGGATAAATTGAGGCAAAGTCTCATCTCAGCAATCACCTGAACTTGCCTCGAACACCAATGATAGTTTGAGTTGAGGCCTCGAAGAACTTAGCTGTGCTGGTAAACAATGGAGGCATCCACCAATGGGTCCAGCTTTGGGATCGACTCTTTACTTTCCCACAGACCTGGAAGTCCGGTCATGTCGAAAGGGGACAGTTTGGTGGGAGAGTGCCGGTCACCGCTGGAGTTCAGCCCGAGGTCTGACCTAGAGAGCGGCTGCTCGTCTCCCCCGTCGCCGAGGAGGGAGTGTGTGGATGAGGCATTGCAGAGGCAAGGTCATGCTATCGGGTTGCCGCCCCATCTCCAACACGGACAGATCTCCGCCGGGTCACAGCCGCGGACCGTCACCTCATCCTTTCTGATCAGAGATATTCTAGCTGACTGCAAACCGCTAGCCGCCTGCGCCCCATACTCCAGTAATGGCCAGCCAACTCAAGAAACGGGGCGACTTGCCTCCAAGCTCGCAGACGACTTCATGGACAAAATCCATAGCAACTCATCGTCAGACAGCGAATACAAAGGTAAAAGAGTGATGTAAACAAGCTTAATGTTTTGAAATCTATTAGACTTTGCCACATTATTTCTAATGAAATGTTTGTAGTCCTACTGTTCTATATCCGTTGTATTTGTGTTAGCTTTATGCAGATATTAGGCTAACCTGCAGTTGATTTGCTAGATCATTAATTTTAACTCAATATTTTCTTATCATAATCAAACGTGTTAAAACACCTGTCCAGGTTTCAAAGTGTTTCTGAAGGTGTAGTGCTCGGTTAATTAGGCTATGGTGTAAATTGTGATTAGCCTCGGAAGGCAAATAGGCAACTGGGGAAAGTAGGCTATAGCCTAGGCTAGAAGCTTTGCACAAAAGGAATCCCCTATAAAATGTATCTAATCAAATATTAAATGATGCACTTTTACATTATCCCAGTAAACCCAATAAGAGATTAATCGTTTGTGTGCCCCCCCAAAAAAAATAAAAAAATAACAATTATAATAACAATAATAATAATAAATAAATAAAATGCTAGCAAATGGTGAAAGTTGATCAACAATATTATCCTGGACACTAAAGCTCTTTATCAGATTGGCTATAGTTACAGTAGGCCTATAAAGGATGACACTAGCCTATTCTTTTCTTAACTGTTGATATTCTCCAATGATTTGGAGGATAAACATTAGGTGTCAAACCGTTTTTCCTTTCAGACGCATTTGCTTGCATTAGCAGACGTCTTGAAAGCATCTGTTGATGTCAGGGAGGCAAGAGAAGAGCTGCATGGGAAAAGATGACAGGGTTGCCTCCAGATAAATGCCATCAAGGGTCTGTCTGTTTCCAATCATGTCAGCCATAACAGACATGTCATCTCCATTGACAGTTTAATGAAGCAGCGCCTGGATACAAATAAGTGAACCGTTGGTATAGGCGAGGACAATTCCTGCTTGCAGGAAATAGTAAATAGAAATGTGCTTAGAAATATAAAACAAAAATATAATAGGCCTACTAAATATTGACTTGATTAACTTATATAACAAAAACCCGAAATATATCCACCCTCCTTATTGATTAAAAGAAAATGCCAGTTTACAGTAAAAGTGTATAATAAGGATAGGCCTATATTATTATGTATTTATTGTATTATTATTATTATTATTAATAATAATCTTTCGACTATTTATTAATGTGAATAATATAATTTACATGTTATTTATAGCCTACTAGTGAACAATGTTATTATATTAATCCATTATAGCAAGGGTTTTACAAAAAGTCCTGACACCTCAGTTTTAAAAAAGGATCATGAACATAAATAACCTCAATATATTTTGGATACAGTGTGTGTGTGTGTGTGTGTGTGTGTGTGTGTGTGTGTGTGTGTGTGGTGTGTGTGTGACAGATTGTCATCTCAACGCAGTCAATTCAGCTCCAAAGCCCTTGTAGGGAGTAGTATGCTGCTTTGATTTCAGCGAATCCGCCTCCTAATATTTTGGGGATTTGATGCAATTTGTCCCAGTGCTAATCATATTTGTAACGCGCAAGGCCGGCCGGCTCTTTATTTCGCTCTCATCCGCGGCCCTGTGAAGTTTCTCCGGTCGCGGTTGAAAGGCGCCCATCCCTTGTGGCTCAATTAGCCGGATTATTGTGCTTCTTGAGAGACGACTCAACTATTCAACTAGCAAGAGCTCTCACGTCGCGTCTCCTCTTTTTGGAGGGTACGGGGGAGAATAAACTGAGAAATGTATATTACAGTTCAAACCCCAACACGACAGCAAAGGAAATAATAGAACAAAGGGGAATGTTACACACATCCAATTGCAAAAACAATGTGCTAATAAAAAAAAAATATTTTCATTTGTAGATAGTCCTAGGCTACTTCTTCATAAAAACTAGGCGCAATCTTAATCAAATGGAGAGTGGACTAAAGTCCTCCAACACAACACCCAAACAAGGCTATGAAGTTGTATAAAAAAGTTAAACTTTGAAATAGGCTTACGTCCATTTATAAATGTAGAATTTAAACGAAATCCCAATCCTTTTCATAAATGGGCATATAGCCTATAACCGAGCCCTATATTGATTTTTGATTAGGCCCTACCCATCACTTTCTAGGCTTTATGAACATTTGAGATATTGTTGTAAATTTGAGTTTTTCATATTTGTCCTATTCTTGTGTTTGCAGTGAAAGAGGAAGGAGACCGAGAGATCTCGAGTAGTAGGGACAGTCCGCATCACGTTCGGATGAAGAAACCCAGGAAGGCGCGAACAGCCTTCACTGACCACCAGCTGGCCCAGCTCGAACGAAGCTTCGAACGGCAGAAGTACCTGAGCGTGCAAGACCGAATGGAGCTGGCCGCTTCCCTCAACCTCACAGACACACAGGTCAAAACCTGGTACCAGAACAGGAGGTAAGCACTGCGACGCTTGGTTGTCTTTAGTGTAATTACACAAATTATACCAATTTAAAATCACGAAAAGTATTTTGATAGTGCCTAATGGTAGAATGCAGTAAGCCTAGTAGGCCAACAATGGTGTGTGTGCACGCCTGCACCTGTCATTAGGATTTTAGGGTAAACGCTCTTCACCTCCAGACAGACTATATATTTTCTCATGTCAGTTAGACAAACTCATTGGTCACATATGAGGTCCAATTTCTTTCTTAAAAATTGTGCACACTGCATCAATTCCTTAAGAATAAAGGAGAAAATAGAACAGAAATAAAAACAAAACCATCTTAAAATACTGGCAATTTGGCACTGCGTGAAACCTTTGAACAATGTGATTCAAATACTGACAAATAGCCTTCTACTAGACTAGAGACTAGATTGTTTTTAATCATTCAGACATTCAGACAGCAAAACGATATTAATAAATAGGTATAAAAACAACACTTTGGTGCATGAATAATATATCGATTCATGTAGGACTATGCCATATCAATAATTCAGCCACGCTACTATATTTACTCAATGATTATAATTATGAATAATTTACCTGATTGAGGAGTGCTTTTCAATTGACAATCTGACAGATTAACCCTCCGCCACGTGAATACAAGTGACAGAGGACTGATTTATCAGAATAACTGAAGTGCGTAGCTGGGTACAACCACAATTTAGATCTTTCTTGGAAACATAAAATAATTAGACTAATTTCAGACCACATGATGAAACCAATACGATCCCAACCGAAAGTGAATGCACGCTGTAATATTGCGTAGGCTACAGATGTTTCCAACTGACTCCGACTGAACATCAACTTTGCACTTAAAACACCACATTTTGGTAACGCTTGTTATTACAAAGCAGGCCTAAATCCATTACGAAAAAACTAATTTCGTTTAAATTGAACCATGCAGCCTATCTTATTTGATATTTCAACGGGTTTTCCCAAACTGCATTTTACTCAGTGCAGATTTGATTGAATTCTAAACTTTAGAGTCCTATAATAAAAAGATTCTAACTGCACTTTTCAAACTTGTTTATAACTTTATGACGAGAGTTTCAATTACTAATATCCACTGTTTCTTGTCCGAATAGAACAAAGTGGAAGAGGCAGACGGCGGTTGGACTGGAACTGTTAGCGGAGGCTGGAAATTACTCAGCCCTTCAGAGAATGTTTCCTTCACCCTATTTCTACCCTCAAAGCCTGATGTCCAACCTGGACCCCGGAGCGGCGCTCTACCTGTACAGAGGCCCCTCAGCGCCCCCTCCGGCTCTGCAACGACCTCTCGTTCCGCGGATTCTTCTGCATGGTCTGCAGGGTGGTAGTGAACCACCCCCTCTCCCCCCTCTCTCCGGTGTGCTTCCCCGGCCAACACAGCAGCGGTGAGCCGGTCGCTCCGGATATATGCCATACCTGGCAGACTAGGACTCTATGTGATAGAGAAAAAAAAAAAACGATCTAAAATGGTGACAAAAGAAGTCATGGCATTAAACAATGAACTTCATGACTGAATCTCGAACTCTCTAAAGTGGACAGGTTTTTACCATACTGAAGTTATTTATTTATTTATTTATTTTTCTCTATGCATTTAACTTATATATTTATATTTTTGCTTACCATATCTTCAGTGTGGGCAACATCAGAAAGGGCACGATGGTTTTACTGAAATAATCGTTGCTGGCACCAAGGTTTATGGCAATGGCACTTTTACTCAGAATCATGAAAATATTATTATTATTATTATCATTATTATTATTATTATTATCAGGCTAAGTTGTCAGGATACAATTATATAAAAAACATGCATAACAAACCAATGTATTGGTCTGCAAACTGAAATAGCATTCCAAGTTTAGTTGAATAGCTAATTAGATGATCCAAAGGCATTTCATGACAATGATGATTTCGTTCTATTTCTCTTCACAAAGACGAGTTGAGTTTCATTCACTTTTTACAAACGATGAAAATAATAATCACCAGACATAGGCTATAGACATGTAAATACGAATATTTAGAATTTTATTCAAAAAAGTATCTTGATATGAAGATATTTTTTATTCATCCATTTTTTATTTCCTTCAGATGACAGTGATCCAGTACAAAAAGCTATAGATTAGCCAGAGATAAAAGGCTAATTTCCTATCATTTCAGTGGTAATCTGGATGGGAATAATGAAACTCCATGAGAGAAACAACATAAAATACCAAATTGTAACGAAATGTATTTCAAAATGTCTAATCATAATGTTTTTAGTTGAAGTTTTAGCTAACAGCCCAATTATATACAATTTGAAGTCAGAGTAAGAGGTAATTCAATTTATCAAGTAGCAATGTATCCTTGCAAACCCTTCACTTTTGCTAAACAGATAATGACTGAAGACTGAGTCGGTTGCCAATTTGGGTCTTTCGCCTGTTGATTTGCTAGGTGTATTTAAGCAGACGTTGTGGATTACTTATGTTATTTCGTATCAAACCGTGGAAACCTTGTTACTCTCTTTGGTGAAAATGTGTATTGCAGATATTAATTTGTGGAGTGGTTCTCGTATTTCTGGATCGTTTTTCGTTCCTCGCCCCCATTAGCTGAAATAACTTTTTGTCAAACTGTTCAAACAGCTTAAATCGGAGCTATAGAGGGGGATTTGAAGTAAAAAATAATTACTTTTATATATGTGCAAATAAAGGTATTTCATGTAATAACGTGACTCAGCTATATCTTGCCAAATCCATGATTGACAAATACAGGGCCACAATTTTTTTTGCAATTGGAATACAAGTAGGCTAAACATCATCATCATCATCATCAACAACATCAACCAGGGGGTGTATTCATTACTGCCGAATCTGTTGCAAACGTTTCGTCTGTTGCAAAAAAATTAAAAGGACTCCAAACTGAAAATGTTTTAAAATGAAAATAAGAGTTTTTATTGGACAAATGAAGGTATAGGTCCCTTCACGTTTCGTTCCGTTGCTTCCGTTTGGTTTCCTTTGCAAGAGGGAATGAATAGGCCTACATCCGAGGAAAGTTGGGTTATTCAAGGTCTGGTAAGGGGCGTCCTATTCTCTAAAGAAGAAATGGACGAAAATGGTCCTGCATGCAATCATTGCTCGTGTCAAAGGCTCACTTTTCACCTTATCAATTGATTAATTAATCACATTGATCATTAGTCACACAGAGTAACATTTCTGATGTATAGTTTAATGTCATACAATGTAATTACAAACAAAAATAATAATTTGCCATATTTGATAGTTAAACAACAAAACATGTTCTGTTGCGACAAAGGAGAGCCAACGTGTAAGCCTGTGATAAATCAGCCAAGTATGCCTGATAAAATCTAATTAAGGTTCGTAGAATTCTATTAGAAGCACCATGTTTGAATAATTTTGAACATGTCTGTCAAACACTTCCTTCACACCCCCTCACTATTTGGTTAGTATCGTGGATTTAATTTGTCAAACCTGAAAAAGTTAATAAGAATGTCACCATCAGAGCAAGAAACATTCACCGCCTTAACCTTTAAAAAATGCCTGGATATTTATCCAAAGATTCGGAGTGGTGAGAGTTCAATTTGGGAAATGTAGGCTGGCTGGCTAATTCTGCCTTGATATCTAAAACTTTTGCCTATCTAGTAAGTTATGACTAGAAATGTGTTTTGGTATATATTTGGTATAAATAAATATGGATTTCAACGTTCATTCACCTTAGGATTTGCTAATAGTTCTGTCAAAAATATACATTGATGGGAATGTGTGTATGATAAAAAACACACACAGACAATTAAATATATGCATGCTTGATCACGCACGCACGCACGCACGCACACACACAGACACGCACGCACACACACACACATACACACACACAACAGCCATGTCTCAAAAGTGGACTCGGTTAAACCTAACATAGGTCCATAACAAATACAAATTCATAAAATAGTCTGCTACGGATTTGAGCAATTGGATCGAGAGACGATCATTGGTAAAAGCAGTCAATTAATTCAGCTAGGGGATAGCCTACATGTTGCAAATAGGCTAATACAGTAGACAGTAGGCAAACTGAATTAAGAATGCCATTTAATTCCTTTTCCATAAACAATAAGCAGATTAAATATTAATGCGAGGCTAGTGCAATTGTTTAAGTGCCTTAAATGATCCCATTTGGAAATGGATTGTTTCCATGCCTCTTTCTTGGAGTGTTGGTGCTGTGCTCTTTGCCAAACAGCTCCAACAGCTGGTGACCGAGGATGCTGACTGTGGGCCGGATCAGCGAGGGGACATCTGGTCAGCGGCTCGGCAGGGCCCTGCTCTACCAGCCCCCCACCCGTCGGCCCAACCTCACTCCTAATAGGAGTCTGACTTTAAACCAACCGAAATATCAGACCATAAAGGATGGTTGGGTAGTTCAGTCTGACGAACGGGCTATTAACGATTAGACAAAATACTTTAATAGCGTTTAATTGAAGGTCGATAATGGGTGTGATATTCAGACCCCCGCTGCACCGCTCGCATGGCACATGTTCTCCCTTCTCCCATTGACCATCTCTTCATAAAATAGGCCCATTAGTCTGACTTTGACTAATTGACACATTTATATTGCGTACATTTGCTATAACTGAGAAATATTCTATGTCTAGGCTACATCGCACTGAAGGTGGGTGGGACTTGGAAAAAAGGGAGAGGAAAACCCCCACGAAATTCCCAACTTGCCAAAAAATCATATGGATCCGTGACCGATTCAAATAAAGATGACCCCCTCAACATTTATGAAAAGGGATATTCTTGCGAAGTGCGCAGCTGATTACAGGGAAAGCTCCCTGTGTTGATGGATGACGCGGATATTTTTGCATGTGAAAGGATACGGGCAAATCCCTCGGCTCTTACCGCGGATTGTCCCCCGCTCAGGGTTAATGAAGTGCGGATAGAGTCTCGTTGAGCTCCCGACAAACAAAAACACAACACGGGGAGGCTTAGACCCAGATGATCAGTGACTCTGATTAAGCTCATTGACTCAGAATAAAAACTAAACAAAACAACCTTCAGATGAAATTAAGATTCAATCAAAGCGCAATTTGTGGGCAATAGTCTTTTCTCCTAGATGTATTTTCTCAGTGCCTTTTCAATCGGTATTATAACTCTAGATTGGGCTACCACATCCTTCTAAATTAACAGGCAACGTTATTTCACAAGTTTTTGAATCCAGGGGAAGCCTTGGAGGATGGAAAACATACATAAATGCAAAACAGAATAGCATATTTTGCTTTTCCTTATGGACAGTTCTAATAAAAGACTTGAGGCTATTTCTTCCATTTAGCAAGTGCATATCCAATTGAATTTCAAATTAATAACTGTTTTGTGATGTATTTCTTTAAAACTGAATCATTATAACTTCTTATTGTAATTTGATGTCCACAACCTTTAAAAAACCAAGTGAAGTTTCCCATACTTGTTAGAAAATGAAATTAATAAATGCAAAATTGATTGGACCAAATTCAGCTTAAATATAGGCCATGAATGGCTGCACTGTTGCTGTGAACAATACATTCCCACTATACCCATAGACCTATAATAATGGAGTGAAAGAAAGTAAGTAAGCATTTGTTATTCATATTTGATTAAAAATACAGACTAACAGTAAAATTGCATGATACTATCACATAGCCTACTATTGAACATTTGCAACTAAGCTGTGGATGAACTGTAAAGGTGAATATATTCACTCAGTATGGTGGGCTAGGGGTAGAAACTAGGACAGGTGCATCCAGGTGGGTTATCACTCCATGGGGGTGGTTGGATGACCTCTGTGAACCAAGGTAAAACAGACCCTAACCCTGGCTCTCTCACCCAAGTATATGCCCTCCGTTCTGTCACACACAAAACAAAGTCAAGAACAACACACTTTACTCTACCATATCATTCGGTAGGGTGGGAAAGGGGACAGGAAAGAGAAAAAAAAACAAGAATTTGGATTCTGACACAGTGCTACAGAAACATTTAGGATAGACAATTTAAATATCAGAAGAAAATATAGAGGGAAGGAGTGCGGGGAAAAACAGTGAGTCAAGTCTTTCCCATGGCAATGTCCTGTACAGCAAATCTTCTCCTTCTTCCTAGCCTGAAGGTATGAGTTGGGGAGAGTGAGGAAGAAATGCTTTGCAGTGCGGAGGGGAGATAACCACGCTAATCATTTTCCCAATAAAATGGGGAGAACTACAAACTTGGGTCAGGGGCGCAGGGATCCCAATCTCAGCAAACAATGAAAGCTTGAGCTTTCTGCTTCCCTCTCAGAGCTGGAGGCAGGGGTGGACTGGCCATCTGGCATTTCGGGCAAATGCCAGATAGGCTGGTCCATTTTTAGCCAAGTGGGCCTGTCTAACATGTTTTTTGTTGTTGCGCAAACTGATGAACATCCGACTAATAATAATGGCCTCAAGGGAAAAAATGGGCCGGTGTGGGGGCCTCGAGGAAAGAAATGGGCCGGTGTGGGGGCCTCAAGAAAAAAAGTGTGCTGGTGTGTTAGAAATGCCGATTTTTGGTCCCAGTCTGCCACTGGCTGGAGGAGAAAAGAAAAGAAGAGAGAAGGAAAGTGGAATCAAAGCAGGACTAACAGATGAAGAGGTGGTGCCTTATGTTCAAGGCAAGCATCCCCCCCGCCCTCCCACTCACCCCCCCCAGTCAGTGATTACTGCCATGTACCCCAGCAGGGATGCAGTGTAAGCCACACCGCCATCAGATGACACAGAGATTATCTAATCAATAAATTGTGGTGTTAAGGCCAACCTGAGCGCCTGTCTATCGCAGAGGTCCCTAAGCAGCCTCTCAAGGAAATGTCCACCCCTCCCCTGACCCCCCTCTACCTGACCAGGGAAGTGCCTCTGAGATAATACACCCCTGAGCAATAACAACATCTCACACAGGACTGACCATGACCACAACAGAGGCCTACAGTAGAGTGAGGGACAGCAGCCTCAAAGACCCTCAGTGTCCTCCAGTCTCCACATCACACTACAGCGCCTCCTGCTGGATGGGGGCATTCTACTGCCTCCCAATTTACTTAGGTACTACAGACCTGGTACCATTAGCAAAGCTAAGTACCTAACTACCTGTAGTTACCATCTGGCTTGAGGAAAAAATACCTAAACCTGAGGATGGTGAAATTCCCTAAATATCTACTCAATTCTGAAACTGTATCTTTGTGTTCTTATCTTTGTCTTTGTCTTCTACAGTAAGAGCGGTAACACTGATCCACCATATTATGTCAATTTCTACCCAAACATGACACTACTTAAATATGATTCCCAATTATGATAAATGCAACTCCTAGACAATGGAGGAGCTCCTCTTCCAATGTAGCATTACTATTTATGTGATCCCTGTGTACAGCATGCATATATGGAGGAGTCCACATGTTATGGTCTCATTTAAAGTGGACAGAAAATAAGGAATAGGCAGTGTCTCGGACTCACTGGTGGACCCATGGGTCAATGTACAGGACCACGGGGAGGCCTCTCACCTCATAAACATAAAGGGAGGATAGAAGCATCAATAAGTCATGAGGTGTGGCATGCATGTATTTTTAACACCCTTCTGTGTGAAGTCTGGCAGCCGCTCATACACTGTCTGCTGGTACAGGGCAGAGACCAGGAGGCTTTTGTCTTACAGTTCTCTGGCTGTTCAATGTATGTGTGTGAGTGGGGGTCGGGGGGTTATCGGGGCTAAGAACAGAAGTTCAACAGAGGACAATAATGCAAATTCCAGTACAGGGAACTACCAAGCTAAGTATATGGCCAGGTGCTCTTTTGCTTTAGATAGGAATTTGAGGTGCAGACGTAGAGCCATGACGGGGAGAACATGATGAAGACATCTTTGTCTCAGGGGCCCCATTGCACCATCAATAGGCAAAAAGACCCAAGGGTGGTGTAGAGGGCTATTGTCTTAAACCACAGGACTCCCCTATACCTCTTACTGGGTCAAGGTGGCAAGTGCCACCAGCTTTATAACAACTATAGTGAGAGCAGTGTGGATAGTGGGCAACAAGGTCTCAGTGAGATTGTGTGTGTGTGTGCGCACGTGTGTGTGTGTGTGTGTGTGTGTGTATGTTAGCGTGCGTGTGTGTATGTGTGTTGGGTATAGGCTGGTCCAACACCCCATAATTGGACATGTGAGGCCAGTAGCAGCAGTGAGGCTGACTGCTGCGGGAGACGTTCTACCTCCAATGATCAGTCCTTGACTTCCCATTCACATTTGTGGACCCCTAGGGCTGGCCAAGCAGCTGCCCGGCTGAGCTATAACGCCATGCCAAGGCGAGGACCCCAGGCTAACAAGCCAAAGATAGAGAGCTGGGAGGAGAGGAGGAAGGTAGAAGTGAGGAGAGAAGACAGCAGAGAGAGGTAGAAAACAAAACAGGAAATAAACCAAGAAGTCAAAAGAGGCACAGAGATGGACTATGACATTTGTGCTTAATAAAAGTTTATTCCTTGACACACACAGAGGTGGTGAATTTCAGACCATGAGAGAGAGTAAATGGCATGGTCCCCTGGCTTGCTCCTAACTAATACTCATTTCATCAACAGACAAACTGACACAGTGGAGATCAGAGGGCTGATTTCTATAATGGAGGCAGCTAGCAACACAACCGCAGCACTGGGCTTCCTCACCCTGCTCCACACAACTGAACAGGGGGAAACACACTTCACACTCCTCTCTGGGGGTTTGAAGTAAGTCTGGAGTGGCAAAACGGATAAAGTCTGAGGAGTGTGATACCAGGTAGAGGAGAGAAGCGTCTTCAAACGGTTATCAATACAATTGGCTGTGCCTGGCGTAGCAGTTTAACCTCTTAGCCCGTTGCACGTCTGCTAACTGGATGTGACGCCTCCTCGCCGATGCCTTCTGTGAGCCTTACAACACTGGAGGATTATGGGTACTGAGAGTCCCAGTTTAACTCCGTACGGTCCCTTTGAGAGTCCCCAAACTGAACTGCTATAGTGTCTTAGCAAAAACCACATATACAGTGCATTCTGAAAGTATTCAGACCCTTTCACTTTTTACGTTACAGCCTTATTCTAAAATGGATAAAATATTTTTGTTACTCATCAATCTACACACAATCCCGATAATGACAAAGCGAATGACAAAGAGAAAACGGGTTTTCAGAAATGTTTGTACATTTATTACAAATAAAAAATAGAAATACCTTATTTACATAAGTATTCAGACCCTTTGCTATGAGACTCTAAATTGAGCTCAGGTGCATCCTGTTTCCATTGATCATCCTTAAGATGTTTGTACAACTTGATTGGTGTCCACCTGTGATAAATTCAATTGATTGGACATGATTTGGAAAGGCACACACCTGTCTAAATAAGGTCCCACAGTTGACAGTGCATGGCAGAGCAAAAACCAAGCCATGTTTATACCCTGATGAAGACAGCTTCTGTCGAAATGTTGGTTATTCGGTTATTAAATGATTGCATCTGAGCTCCTAGAGTGTGCGGCTCTCCTTTTCTTTTTCAAGAGCAAAAACCAAGCCATGAGGTCAAAATAATTGTCCGTAGAGCTCAGAGACAGGATTGTGTTGAGGCACAGATCTGGGGAAGGGTACCAAAAAATGTCTGCATCATTGAAGGTCGCCAAGAACACAGTGGCCTCAATCATTCTTAAATGGAAGAAGTTTGGAACCTTCCTAGAGCTGGCCGCCCGGCAGAACTGAGCAATCGGGGGAGAAGGGCCTTGGTCAGGGAGGTGACCAAGAAACCGATGGTCACTCTGACAGAGCTCCAGAGTTCCTCTGTGGATATGGGAGAACCTTCCAGAAGGACAACCATCTCTGCAGCACTCCACCAATCAGGCCTTTATGGTAGAGTGACCAGACGGAAGCCACTCCTCAGTAAAAGGCACATGATAGCCCACTTGGAGTTTGCCAAAAGGCACCTAAAGACTCTCAAACAATGAGAAACAAGATTTTCTGGTCTGATGAAACCAAGATTGAACTCTTTGGCCTGAATGCCAAGCGTCACGTCTGGAGGAAACCTGGTACCATCCCTACAGTGAAGCATGGTGTGTCACGCCCTGACTCAGGGGACGCTTATATGTTGAGTCAGGGTGTGTATATTCTATGTTGTGTTGTTCTATGTTATAGGTTCTAGTATAGGTATTTCTATGTTGGCCGGTGTGGTTCCCAATCAGAGGTAGCTGTCGCTCGTTGTCTCTGATTGGGGACCATACTTAGGCAGCCTATTGGCACTATTGAGTTGTGGGATCTTGTTCCGTGTGAGGTATGTTGTTTGTGTACCTTGGACTTCACGTTTTGGTTAGTTTGTTGTTTTTGTCGTTGTTTATTCGGTTCAAATAAACATGTATGCATATCACGCTGCGCCTTGGTCTGACCCGTCCTTCAACGAACGTGACATGGTGGTGGCAGCATCATGCTGTGACGATGTTTTTCTGCAGCAGGGACTGGCAGACTAGTCATGATTGAGGGAAAGATGAACGGAGAAAAGTACACAGAGATCCTTGATGAAACCCTGCTCCATAGCACTCAGGACCTCAGACTGGGGCGAAGGATCACCTTCCAACAGAACAACAACCCTAAGCACACAGCCAAGACAATGCAGGAGTGGCTTCGGGACAAGTCTCTGAATGTCCTTGAGTGGCCCAGCCAGAGCCCAGACTTGAACCCGATCGAACATCTCTGGAGAGACCTGAAAATAGCTGTGCAGTAACGCTCCCCATCCAACCTGACAGAGCTTGATAGGATCTGCAGAGAGGAATGGGAGAAACTTCCCAAATACAGGTGTGCCACGCTTGTAGCGTCATACCCAAAAGACCCGAGGCTGTAATCGCTGCCAAAGGTGCTTAAACAAAGTACTGAGTAAAGGGTCTGAATACTTATGTAAATGTGATATTTCAGTTCTTTATGTTTAAAACATTTACAAAAAACTTTTTTTTCTTTGCCATTATGATGAGGGAAAAAAACAATTTAATCCATTTTAGAATGAGGCTGTAACTTAACAAAATGTGGAAAAAGTCAAGGGGCCTGAATACTTTCCGAATGCACTGTATATGGAAAAAATGGTGAATAAAAGGATGGCACTCCTGAAATATAGTTTTTTAAACAGTGGCGGCCGCTGATTGGCTGAATACCCTGTGATTTCATTGGGGCAGTTCCCCCTCATAGCAAATAGCTGGCAAAATAATCCAGCAATGTTCGCACGGCCTATGCAACCGTGGAGGCGGAGCTGCTGCTGCTAGGGCGCCGCCTCTAACACCCTAATGGGCGGACCGCCACTGGATTTAAGGCAGCCATTTTCTTGCATGGATACACTTTTCCTGACTTCTCACACAACACTTTGTATTGAATATGTTTTAACGTGCAAGCGATTCACGCTATTACATGATATATAATAACCATGTAACTAATTTACATGGCTTATTGACGCTTAATTATAGACCAACCTTCTAATCATGTGCCTATCAGTCAAACAACACTGATATAACCTGAGGCCTGAGGAGAAGAGAAGAGGAATAAATGCATGAGAAAAACCTCCTTATTGTGCCAAGAAGAGGAGCAGAGAGAGAAGGGCAGAGGCCCAGGCTGCCAAGGATGTGGCAGAGGCATTAGGGACTGCAGCTGGCTTGCGATCAGGCTGGCTCTCCGCACTAGCAGCCCTGCACCCCTTGATCCTGCACAGAGGCAGGTCTCCACAGACCTAGGGGTGCCAAGAGTAGATGCTCCAAACCAAGAACCCTCAGCCTCCATACGGACACATGCAAACACACAAACACTCACTTGCATGCAAAAAAAACGTGTGCGCATAAATATATACAGACACCAGACACAATGCACACACATATCCATGCGCGCGCGCACACACACACACACACACACACACACACACACACACACACACACACACACACACACACACACACACACACACACACACACACACACACACACACACACACACACACACACACACACACACACACACACACACACACACACACACACACACATTGCACATGCTGTCTCTCTGATTGACACAGGCTATACTAATCAGGTGCACCAGAGACAATTATGACAACAGTGTCAACACATAACCCACATCCAAGTCATATAATAGAATGCTGGTAGACAAGGAACATAGGATTTCATCTTCAGGGTGAGAGGACCATTGCTGTTTTTCTGTGCACAAGGAATGTATCCCCCCATGCTATCCTGTAAACCATAGAGAGAGAGAGAGAGAGAGAGAGAGAGAGAGAGAGAGAGAGAGAGAGAGAGAGAGAGAGAGAGAGAGAGAGAGAGAGAGAGAGAGAGAGAGAGAGAGAGAGAGAGAGAGAGAGAGATGGGGTGGTGTAGGGAGTGTAACATGCTCCTCAGCTTTAAAGGACACGTACCATCAGTGCCTGACCCATTAAGCAGATACTCAGTAATTAGGCTGCGTAGAGGATTACCTGACGGCTGAGTGAAAGAGACATGGGGTGGGGGAGACAATACAGAATAGACAGATATACAGTAGTTTGGGTGGCTAAAAAAGGAGCAGTGAGAAGAAAGGTTGAGTCATCACACAGAGAGAGGGGAAGTAAGGAGGAGGCAGTGGGGGATGGTAAAATAAAATAGACCACTAGATAGGGGACATAGGCAGTGCAGTAGGTATGCCTACACCATGTGGCGCAAGTAGAAAACACGTTCAAATGCACACGTCCTCACAGACACTCATCAGACACAATAGACTCATTCTACCTCCCCGAAGACACCAAGGAGCTCCTGAGGTCACACACTGGGCCGTTTCACTACTGTGAAGGCGTCTGCTGGACCAGACACAGACTGGACATTCAATGATGAACAAAGAGGAAGAAAGGAGTGTGGGTAGGGGGCAGAGGCTCTCCAATAACACTACAGCTGCCAGGTACATCCCGCCCAGAACACCCAATCTCTCTGGTTCTAAGGTTACCCTGCTGTACCCAGTGACATGCAGCACGCTGTTTAGTCAGCCTTGAAAGTCTGCTAAACAATCAAATAGTCGCCGAAAGACTGTACCTTTTTCTGTATTTCCTAGGACTACCAAGACTTGACTCTGAAGTTTGAATAATTGAAGATTTGACAATATAATCTAACAAACTTTTCCTATTGTCACCAAATCACATTAAGCCTCAAACGACCAACATATTTTTTTACACCAAGAAGAAACAATTGGAAAAAGCAACAATCATAGCAAATTATCAACTTCATTCTCATCAAAACATCATTAGACATGTAATCAGTGTTATCTGAAATAAACATTTACCAAAACATACTGCAATTTTAGGAAAATTACAGTTAATTTTCATATTCTGTGAAACAAAAATAGATTTTTCCGCCTTTTATAATAGCTTTTCTTTCAACAATTAAGTAATAAAATGCAGATTTACCATCATTTCATTGTAGTATCATTTAGTTTTTAGAATTGTGATGTAAACATTTTTTAAATCATATTTATGTGGTAAACATTACTGCCATTTGAAGGGGCAGTACAACACATTTTGAAATATACTTAATTTGGCTTGCAAAAGTATTCACCCCCCTTGTCATTTTTCCTTATTTTGTTGCCTTACAACCTGGAATTAAAATGGATTTTTGGGGGGTTTGTATCATTTGAGTTACACAACATGCCTACCACTTTGAAGATGCAAAATATGTTTTATTGTGAAACAAACAAGAAATAATCTTGAGTGTGCATAACTACACATAACTTGACTAGGCCATTCCAAGACATTTAAATGTTCCCCCTTAAACCTCTCGAGTGTTGCTTTAGCAGTATGCTTAGGGTCATTGTCCTGCTGGACAGTCTCAAATCTCTGGAAGACTGAAACAAGTTTCCCTAAAGAATTTCCCTGTATTTAGCGCCATCCATCATTCCTTCAATTCTGACCAGTTTCCCAGTCCCTGCCGATGAAAAACATCCCCACAGCATGATGGGCTCCCGAGTGGCGCAGCGGTCTAAGGCACTGCATCTCTTTGCTTGAGGCGTCACTACAGAGCCCCTGGTTCGATTCCAGGCTGTATCACAACCGGCCGTGATTGGGAGTCCCATAGGGCGGCGCACAATTGGCCCAGCGTCGTCCGGGTTTGGCCGGTGTAGGCCGTCATTGTAAATAAGAATTTGTTCTTAACTGACTTGCCTAGTTAAATAAAGGTAAAATAAAAAAATTGAAATTATACTGCCACCACCATGCTTCACTGTGGGGATATGTGTTCTCGGGGTGATGAGAGGTGTTGGGTTTGCGCCAGACATAGCGTTTTGCTTGATGGTCAAAAAGCTCAATTTTAGTCTCATCTGACCAGAGTACCTTCTTCCATATGTTTGGGGAGTCTCCCATATGCCTTTTGGCGAACACCGAACATGTTTGCTTATTTTTTTATAGGTTCAATTTCTCAGAACAAGAATAGACTGACGAGTTTCAGAAGAAAGTTATTTGTTTCTGGCCATTTTGAGCCTGTAATCGAACCCACAATTGCTGATGCTCCAGATACTCAACTAGTCTCAAAAAGGCCAGTTTTATTGCTCCTTTAATCAGCACAGTTTTCAGCTGTGCTAAAATAATTGCAAAAGGGTTTTCTAATGATCAATTAGCCTTTTAAAATTATAAACTTGGATTAGCAAACACAACGTGCCATTGGAACACAGGACTGATGGTTGCTGATAATGGGCCTCTGTACGCCTATGTAGATATTCCATAAAAAATCAGCCGTTTCCAGCTACAATAGCCATTTACAACATTAACAATGTCTACACTGTATTTCTGATCAATTTTATGTTATTTTACTGGACAGAAAATTTGCTTTTCTTTCGAAAACAAGGACATTTCTAAGTGACCTCAAACTTTTGAACGGTAGTGTATACTGAGATCATGTGACAGATCATGTGACACTTAGATTGCACACAGGTGGACTTTATTTAACTAATTATGTGACTTCTGAAGGTAATTGGCTGCACCAGATCTTATTTAGAGGCTTCATAGCGAAGGGGGTGAATAGATATGCATGTACCACTTTTCTGTTATTTATTCTTTAGAATATTTTGTTTAGTTTTTGTTTAAGTTATTTTTTCATTTCACTTCACCAATTTGGACTATGTCCATTACATGAAATCCAAATAAAAATCCATTTAAATTACAGGTTGTAATGCAACAAAATAGGAAAAAAGCCAAGGGGGATGAATACTTTTGCAAGCACTGTAGCTGGTAGGGCCTGTGGCAGGATGCTTCAAAAAGCATGCCCAAATCCTGAAAGTCACTTTAAACCAAGTGTTATAGCAACCAAAGAACCATATCAAGTTGCACATACACCGAGTGTACAAAACATTAGGAGCACTTGCTCTTTCCATGACATAGACTGACCAGGTGAATCGAGGTGAAAGCTACGATCCCTTATTGATGTCAGCTGTTAAATCCACTTCGATCAGTGTAGGTGAAGGGTAGGAGACAGGTTAAAGAAGGAGTTTTAAGCCTTGTGACAATTGAGACATGGATTGTGTATGTCTACCATTCAGAGGGTGAATGGGCAAGACAAAATATTTAAGTGCCTTTGAACGGAGTATGGTAGTCAGTGGCGTGTATTCATGGATGCCAAGGGAAGCCAGGCTTCCACCCAAAATTGACCAATAAAAATAACAAAACATATAAAATAACTGATATTTTGTCTGTGTTTCAAAATGTTCCTTCAATTCGCAAGAGGCTGAATGTATCTCACTGGACAAAGCATCCGAGCGAGCGAAACAGCGCCCCTCTGTCTCTGTATGTGTAGGCCATCCATCGGATACTGTCTGGTCAAAAAGAGTATGACATTGTTGCCGCCCATAGCACTGAATAAAATAATAGCCAATCAGCATTGAGCTAAACTGAGTAAGCTCAACTGTGAATGGTCCTGGCACACCCAAAAAAAGTTTCAAGGGAAGCCAGTTTGGATTTTGGCTTCACTCCAATCACATCACTTCGAGAACAAAACATAATTGACAGAAACAACTTGAATTGTTGACTTGTGGTTTTACTTAATTCTCCGTACTGGCCAATGATTATGACGGTGATTCTGATCCAACCATAGATTCATACATTGTGCGCCTGGCCTGAGAGGATGGAAGTTCTATATGTAGCTAGGTGTAGAAGGCTAATGTTAACTAGCTAACGTTGCCCATGAAAGGAAGTTAGGCTAGCGAGCAAGCATTTTAGCCAGGTAACCTAGGACAACAACAAATAAAAGCATGTGCTGTATGACAGAGTGATAGACCGTTTCGTCAACATGAAAGAGAGAAGGATGGCATTACTGTTTCTCTACAAGTAGGGTGAGTCAACATGTTTTTTCTACTTGCACGAATGCACACACACACACACACCAGTGGCGGTCAGTGCCATTTATGATGAGGGAGGACAATTTAATTTTTCATGAGCATGGCCTTATTTCTATTACAGCATGTTGGATAACTGTCATTCATATTCCATTCACCCAGTTCAATGTAACAGTGATAGGTTTTGGCTACTACATGATACTGAAATGTTTCCTATACCCATCATGAGGTTGCTACAACCTAGCCTATGAATGAAAGTTTACAATGTAGGTGCACACAGGTCGAGAGAAGAATTTGAGATGACAGACAGTGACACGTGGACAGACAGTGACACATTCAATACTGCCTTGCACACTCTTGCCTGCATCTAGCTTATCTAGTGTTATCATTAGTCAAACAGTGGCAAACGAGAGTTTCTAATGGACAAATTCTGGTATTTTGATCCCCGTTTCGTTTGATTCCGTTTAAGAAACGTTTTTCAACAGAATCGGCGGAATGAATACACCCCTGATCACGCATAAACACAGTTCACTTTCATACGTAGCAGCCACGTTGTATTCATTCTAGCCTCTATGCACTCTCCTCTCACCTTTTCCCTTCGTTTGTGGACTCCAATGAACAACACATCAGCTGTATGTGACCAGGTGAAAAAACCTTTCCCAACAATGTCATAACCGCTACACACAGCCTACATCGTTGTCCCCATATTAGCTAAAGTAACGTCCTAGTAAACATAGCTAATATAACTAATGCTTAGTAAACCCCCTACAATCATGCAGTAATGTTACAGTGTATAGTCAGTAAGCAGTTAGAACGGCGGGCCCCAGTGGCAATAAATTAATACAACCAAAAGCTTACCTTGACTTGGAAGAGTTCCAGTGTTGTGTTGAATAGTCATAGCCAGCTAGCTAACATAGCATCCCTCTGTTTGAGCCTGGTGTATTGAAGTCAATGTACCCAGAGGAGGACGGAAGCTAGCTGTCCTCTGGCTACACCATGGTGCTACTCTACAGAGTGTTGTTGAGGCTACTGTAGACCTTCATTGCAAAACAGTGTGTTTTAATCAATTATTTGATTATGTGAATATATGTACTATAGTTTTGTCTAAAAATGATAACTTTTTCAATGTTTTTCAATTTTTATTTTTATGAAATTCAATGAGGAGGATGGTCCTCCCCTTCCTCCTCTGAGGATCCTCCACTGACACACACACACACAGAGAAATCAGAACCATGGACAGCCACATCATATTTAGCTTACGTTGATTGGACTCAATTGTTTTTGGTATCTTTTAGTTGTCACTGTATTAGGTTAAGCATAACTGATTTTATGATGTTGAAATTTTGAAGTTGAAATGGTGCTGGAATAGTGGAAACAGCTCCTGTTTTCTTTGCGACTTGCGGTAACTCTCTGTGGTTCTAAATCAATAGTTGTTTAGTAGTCCGAAATGTCGGAAACATTAACTTGCTTGACCATGATGTAGGTCATGTAACTGTTTGTTACATGCAATGTGCTTTGTGGAATTCACCAGACAGAGGTTGCTCTCCGGTTTTGTGATGAAACAAAGGTGTGGTTGAATTTATTCTGCCACTGTGTCTTCTTATTGTCTCCGCCTTAGGCCTATATATATATATCACGGTCGCAAGGCATATGAACTAACAGGTTATAGAGCAAACAACGCAATTATCACAACACATACAGTGAGGGAAAAAAGTATTTGATCCCCTGCTGATTTTGTACGTTTGCCCACTGACAAAGACATGATCAGTCTATAATTTTAATGGTAGGTTTATTTGAACAGTGAGAGACAGAATAACAACAAAAAAATCCAGAAAAATGCATGTCAAAAATGTTATAAATTGATTTGCATTTTAATGAGGGAAATAAGTATTTGACCCCTCTGCAAAACATGACTTAGTACTTGGTGGCAAAACCCTTGTTGGCAATCACAGAGGTCAGACGTTTCTTGTAGTTGGCCACCAGGTTTTCACACATCTCAGGAGGGATTTTGTTCCACTCCTCTTTGCAGATCTTCTCCAAGTCATTAAGGTTTCGAGGCTGACGTTTGGCAACTCGAACCTTCAGCTCCCTCCACAGATTTTCTATGGGATTAAGGTCTGGAGACTGGCTAGGCCACTCCAGGACCTTAATGTGCTTCTTCTTGAGCCACTCCTTTGTTGCCTTGGCCGTGTGTTTTGGGTCATTGTCATGCTGGAATACCCATCCACGACCCATTTTCAATGCCCTGGCTGAGGGAAGGAGGATCTCACCCAAGATTTGACGGTACATGGCCCCGTCCATCGTCCCTTTGATGCGATAAAGTTGTCCTGTCCCCTTAGCAGAAAAACACCCCCAAAGCATAATGTTTCCACCTCCATGTTTGACGGTGGGGATGGTGTTCTTGAGGTCATAGGCAGCATTCCTCCTCCTCCAAACACGGCGAGTTGAGTTGATGCCAAAGAGCTCCATTTTGGTCTCATCTGACCACAACACTTTCACCCAGTTCTCCTCTGAATCATTCAGATGTTCATTGGCAAACTTCAGATGGCCCTGTATATTTCTTGAGCAGGGGGACCTTGCAGGCGCTGCAGGATTTCAGTCCTTCACGGCGTAGTGTGTTACCAATTGTTTTCTTGGTGACTATGGTCCCAGCTGCTTTGAGATCATTGACAAGATACTTCCGTGTAGTTCTGGGCTGATTCTTCACCGTTCTCATGATCATTGCAACTCCACAAGGTGAGATCTTGCATGGAGCCCCAGGCCGAGGGAGATTGACAGTTATTTTGTGTTTCTTCCATTTGCGAATAATCGCACCAACTGTTGTCACCTTCTCACCAAGCTGCTTGGCGATGGTCTTGTAGCCCATTCCAGCCTTGTGTAGGTCTACAATCTTGTCCCTGACATCCTTGGAGAGCTCTTTGGTCTTGGCCATGGTGGAGAGTTTGGAATCTGATTGATTGCTTCTGTGGACAGGTGTCTTTTATACAGGTAACAAACTGAGATTAGGAGCACTCCCTTTAAGAGTGTGCTCCTAATCTCAGCTCGTTACCTGTATAAAAGACACCTGGGAGCCATAAATCTTTCTGATTGAGAGGGGGTCAAATACTTATTTCCCTCATTAAAATGCAAATCAATTTATAAACATTTTTACAAGCGTTTTTCTGGATTTTTTTGTTGTTATTCTTTCTCTCACTGTTCAAATAAATCTACCATTAAAATTATAGACTGATCATTTCTTTGTCAGTGGGCAAACATACAAAATCAGCAGGGGATCAAATACTTTTTTCCCTCACTGTAGGTTGTAATATGGCTTTTTCTTCTGGCTTGGCTTCCCCAGTGATTTTACCCATGCACCGCTACTGATGGTAGTAGATGCCAGGCGCACCGGTTTGAGTGTGTCAAGAACTGCAATGCTGCTGTGTTTTTCACACTCAACAGTTTCCCGTGTGTATCAAGAATGGTCCACCACCCAAAGGACATCCAGCCAACTTGCCACAAATGTGGGAAGCGTTGGAGTCAATATGGGCCACCATCCCTGTGGAAAGCTTTCAACACATTGTAGTCCATGCCCCAACGAATTGAGGCTGTTCTGAGGTCAAAAGGGGGTTGCAACTCAATATTAGGAAGGTGTTCCTAATGGTTTGTACACTCAGTGTACAGTATATAATATTGTAGGGTATTGTAGGAATTATTGTATTTACTGTATATAACACGTTCCGTTCATTAACTATTTTTCAGAGAATACACACCTATACAGCACTATGTGTACATATATAATATAATATGCCATTTAGCAGACGCTTTTATCCAAAGCGACTTACAGTCATGCGTGCGTACATTTTTGTGTATGGGTAGTCCCGGGGATAGAACCCACTACTTTGGCATTACAAGCACCGTGCTCTACCAGCTGAGCTACAAAGCACCACATTCAGAGGGTAGCTGGTTTCTGTATTACAGTTCAACCATGTATTTATACCTCTGAATGAAATTCAATGCATGCAAAATGCTCATAAGATGTCCAGAGATGCCTGAGTAAATGTTCAAAGACTATACTCTTGAAATGTTTATGACGTATATGTCACATTGGGCATATTGATGCAAACCATACATTTGCATAGATTTTTTGTAAAGCAAAATCATATATTTTAATTTTTTTGTCAGACATATGTTATTTGGGGTCTCCTTGGGCAGTCTAAAATAAATGAATTGTCAGTGTGGCTGTAGGTGGGTGTGGTGGTGGAATCAGGCGCAGGACGCAGAAGCACAGTCCAAAGACTTTAGTGAAAATCACAAGGGAAACGCACCAACTAGCCCGAAGGCGAAACTCCGCACGCAGGCGAGAAACAAAACGGGCGCACTACACAGGTGCGCCAAAACGCTCCAACACAGTGGAGAACAGCTCAACCGAGCAATACAATAATTACGTCCAGCAACGCACGACAGAGAAAACAATCACACACAACAATTGACAAACACAACGAGAACTTATAGGACACTAATTACACTAAACGATAACAGGTGTAACAACAATCAGACAAAAGCAAACGAACATAGAAACATGCAACGGTGGCAGCTAGTATTCCGGAGACGACGAACACCGAAGCCTGCCCGAGCAAGGAAGAGAGGCAGCCTCGGCCGAAACCGTGACAGTACCCCCCCCCCCCTTGACGCGCGGCTCCAGACGTGCGCCGACTCCGGCCTCGGGGACGACCAGGAGGACGCGGAGCAGGGTGCGTCGGGTGCCCACGATGGAATTCCGTCAGGAGAGACGGGTCTAAAATGTCTCTCCTCGGCACCCAGCACCGTTCCTCCGGGCCGTACCCCTCCCACTCCACTAGATATTGGAGACCCCCCATCCGACGTCTCGAATCCAAGATGGACCGCACGGAGTACGCCGGTGCCCCCTCGATGTCCAATGGGGGCGGAGGAGTCTCCAAGATCTTACTTTCTTGGAGTGGGCCAGCTACCACCGGCCTGAGAAGAGACACATGCAACAGGCAGTTGTAATTTGTAACACACCTCGTTCAATCTTCTCAGGACTTTAAATGGCCCTACAAACCGCCGACCCAGTTTCCGGCAGGGCAGGCGGAGGGGTAGGTTTCTGGTAGAGAGCCAGACTCGATCACCCGGCGCGTACACCGGTCCCTCACTGCGGTGGAGATCGGCGCTCGCCTTATGACGACGGAGGGCACGCTGCAGGTGGACGTGTGCAGCGTTCCATGTCTCCTCCGAGCGCCGCACCCACTCATCCACCGCAGGAGCCTCGATCTGGCTCTGCTGCCAAGGTGCCAGAACCGGCTGGTAACCTAACACACATTGAAAAGGGGTTAGGTTAGTGGAGGAATGGCGTAGGGAATTCTGGGCCATTTCGGCCCAGGGAACGTACCTTGCCCACTCCTCCGGCCGGTCCTGGCAGTATGTTCTGAGAAACCTACCCACATCCTGGTTCACACGTTCCACCTGCCCATTACTCTCCGGGTGGTAACCCGAGGTGAGGCTCACCGAGACCCCCAACCGCTCCATAAACGCTCTCCAGACTCTGGAGGTAAATTGGGGACCTCGATCAGACACGATATCCTCGGGTACCCCGTAGTGCCGGAACACATGGGTGAATAGTGCTTCGGCCGTTTGCAGGGCAGTAGGAAGGCCCGGCATAGGGAGCAAATGACAGGCCTTAGAAAACCGGTCCACAACGACCAGTATAGTGGTATTCCCCTGTGAAGGAGGAAGGTCAGTGAGGAAATCCACCGAGAGGTGAGACCATGGTCGTTGTGGAACGGGCAGGGGTAGTAACTAACCCCTAGGCAGATGTCTAGGCGCCTTACACTGGGCGCACACCGAGCAGGAGGAAACATAAACCCTCACATCCCTCGCCAACGTGGGCCACCAGTACTTGGCACCAAGACAGTGCACTGTCCGGCCGATACCAGGGTGTCCAGAGGAGGGTGACGTGTGAGCCCAATAGATCAATCAATCCCGAACCTCGAGCGGAACGTACTTCCGACCCTCCGGGCATTGAGGTGGACTAGGGTCGGTGCGTAACGCCCGCTCGAGTTCAGCATCGACCTCCCACACTACCGGTGCCACCAGACACGACTCCGGCAGTATGGGCGTGGGCTCCACGGACCTCTCCTCCGTGTCATACCGCCGAGACAGTGCATCTGCCTTACCGTTCTGTGACCCAGGGATGTACGTGATCTTAAATGTGAACCGGGTCAAAAACATATTCCACCTCGCCTGGCGAGGGTTCAGCCGCCTCGCTGCCCGGATGTACTCCAGGTTACGGTGGTCCGTCAAAATGAGGAAAGGGTGTTGAGCCCCCTCAAGCCAGTGCCTCCACACCTTTAGGGCCTGTACCACGGCTATTAGCTCCCTGTCCCCTACGTCATAATTTCGCTCCGCCGGACTGAGCTTCTTGGAATAAAAGCACAGGGGCGGAGTTTAGGTGGCGCGCCGGACCGCTGCAAAGCACGGCCCCTATACCGGCCTCTGACGCGTCCACCTCTACCTGAAATGGTAAAGAGGGATCCGGATGCGCCAGCACCGGGCCGAGGTAAACAGGTCCTTCAGCCTCCCAAACGCCCTGTCCGCCTCGGCTGACCACTGCAGACGCACCGGACCCCCCTTCAAAAGAGACGTTATGGGAGCTGCCACCTGTCCAAAACCCCGAATAAACCTCCGGTAGTAATTCGCAAACCCCAAAAACTGCTGCACCTCCTTCACAGTGGTTGGCGTTTGCCAATTACGCACGGCTGACACCCGGTCTACCTCCATCTTCACCCCTGACGCAGACAACTGATACCCCAAAAAGGAGACTGACTCCTGGAAAAACAGACACTTCTCTGCCTTGACATACAGGTCGTGCTCCAACAGCCTCCGCAACACTCGGCGCACCAGGGCCACATGCTCGACTCGGGTAGGCGAGTACACGAGAATGTCATCTATGTACACGACCACCCCCTGCCCCTGCATGTCCCTGAAGATCTCATCCACGAATGATTGGAAAACTGAAGGAGCGTTCATCAACCCGTATGGCATGACAAGATACTCGTAATGGCCCGAGGTGGTACTAAAGGCTGTCTTCCATTCATCGCCCTCCCTAATGCGCACCAAGTTGTACGCGCTCCTGAGATCTAATTTAGTGAAGAAACGCGCCCCGTGCAATGACTCCGTCATGGTCGCAATCAGCGGGAGTGGATAACTGTACTTCACGTGATCTGATTGAGACCACGGTAATCAATGCACGGGCATAACCCACCATCCTTTTTCTTCACAAAAAAGAAACTCGAGGACGCAGGGGAAGTGGAGGGCCGTATGTATCCTTGTCTCAGAGATTAGTCTATGTAAGTCTCCATAGCTCTCTTCTCCTCCTGAGACAGAGGATACACATGGCTCCGTGGGAGCGCAGCTCCTGCCTGGAGGTCTATCGCACAATCTCCCTGCGTATGGGGAGGCAACTGCGTCGCCCTCGACTTACTGAACACAATAGCCAAATCCCCATACTCAGGGGGAACGTGCAATGCGGGCACCTGGTTTGGACTCTCCACCGAGGTAGCCCCTACGGAAACGCCTAAACATCGACCCACACACTGGGCAGACCACTCCATCAGAGCCCTCTCCTGCCACGAAATAGATGGGTTATGGGTACTCAACCAGGGCATGCCCAGCACCACCGGATACGCAGGCGAGTCAATCAGAAATAGCTGGATCATCTCCTGATGACCCCCTGCGCACACATCCTAAGTGGCGCCGTGACCTCCTGATCAAGCCCGCACCCAACGGACGGCTATCTAGGGCATGAACGGGGAAGAGGACGTCAACAGGGAGAAGGGGAATCCCTAAGGCTAAACAAAATTTCTTATCAACAAAATTCCCAGCCGCGCCTGAATCTACCAGCGCCTTATGCTGGGAATGAGGTGCTACCTGTGGAAAATGCACAGGTATACAGAAGTGTGCAACAGAGAGCTCTGGGTGAGTGGGGCGCCTACTCACCTGGAAGGACTCCCCAGTGCGGGACCTGTCGTCTTCTCCCCTAGGAGGCCATCCCCAGCACCTAGCCGCGGTGTGTCCTCCCCGACCACAGTTGGTGCAGGAGATGGACCACCTCGTAAGCCGACCCCTCCTCTCTCTAGCGCCAGCTCGGAGGCGCTGGAGGATGAAATGGACGGACCCCCCTCGGGACGTCCGCGGGTAGCTAGCAGGGTATCCAGCCTGATGGACATGTCGACCAACTGGTCGAACGAGAGACTGGTGTCCCTACAGGCCAGCTCCCTACGGAAGTCCTCACGTAGACTACATCGGTAGTGGTTGATGAGGGCCCGCTCATTCCACCCTGCATCCGCCGCTAGAGTACGGAATTCTAAGGCGAACTCCTGAGCACTCCTCTTCCCCTGCCGAAGGCAGAACAGACGCTCCCCGCCGTCCCCTCCGGGGATGGTCAAACACCGCCCTGAAGCGGCGGGAGAACTCGTCGTACGTAATGGTGTTAGCGTCTATTCTCCTCCACTCCGCGTTGGCCCATTCCAACGCCTTGCCGGAAAGGCAGGAGATCAGGGCGGACACGCTCTCGTGTCCCGAGGGCGCCGGGTGCACGGTGGCCAGGTAAAGCTCCACCTGGAGAAGGAATCCCTGATACCCGGCAGCGGTCCCATCGTAGGCCCTCGGGAGCGAGAGTCAAACTCCTCTGGGTTCCGGAGTGGGAATGGGCTGACTTGCCGATGGTGAGGGCAGGGAAGATGGCGGTGGAGGTGTCCCTCGGGTCTCCCAGCCTCGGATGGTGGTGATCACCTCCTGCAGGGCGGCCCCCATCCGCAGGATCTGGTCATTCTGCTGGAGGACCCTGTCCTCCAGCGTCTCCTGTGCTGATGCGGCTCCTGCTGATTCCATTCGAGCGGGTGTGTGATTCTGTCAGTGTGGCTGTAGGTGGGTGTGGTGGTGGAATCAGGCGCAGGACGCAGAAGCACAGTCCAAAGACTTTAGTGAAAATCACAAGGGAAACGCACCAACTAGCCCGAAGGCGAAACTCCGCACGCAGGCGAGAAACAAAACGGGCGCACTACACAGGTGCGCCAAAACGCTCCAACACAGTGGAGAACAGCTCAACCGAGCAATACAATAATTACGTCCAGCAACGCACGACAGAGAAAACAATCACACACAACAATTGACAAACACAACGAGAACTTATAGGACACTAATTACACTAAACGATAATAGGTGTAACAACAATCAGACAAAAGCAAACGAACATAGAAACATGCAACGGTGGCAGCTAGTATTCCGGAGACGACGAACGCCGAAGCCTGCCCGAGCAAGGAAGAGAGGCAGCCTCGGCCGAAACCGTGACATGAATGCAAGGAAAACTGGGATCTGGGTTTCTAATGGTTAAGAAATCAAACATAATTTGATGTTTGAGAAACATGGATGAATGTCTAATTCTGACGTGAGACTGTGAGAGCTGGTAGAAATTTACTGAGGAAGAAAAAGCCATAATACAACCAGTTGTGATAATTGCGTCGTTTGCTGTATAACCTGTTAGAAATACCATCATAGGCTACGCCTCAGTGATATATAAGGCCGATAAGCCATGTCCAAGAAAATGTTGAACTGTTGGCCCCTACTTGGTTGTCGTTGTCCTTTGTATCTTTGTGTTGCACAGAAAAATAACCAGTAAGTTTAGATACTTTTCATATCATTTCTCGCTCCCGCATTTTTTTTTTTCTGTAATTAAATTTTCTGGGCCCCATTCAGTCCACTCTCACTTTTTCCCACCATTTTCACTAGCTAGCAAGTTAGCAATATTTTTTTTCTCACGGTCACAGCAGACAACGAAAACCACATAGGCCTACACCTACACATGTGCTTTGGTTAACAGCTTTGGATTATGAATCAACAGGTCTCACACAATTTACCAGTCACATTGATTTATTATGCAAATTGTTTATATATATATTTCTTTATAAATCAGTTACCCAATCAAGGCAGCCCCCCCCCCCCACCCCCAGTTACCCACCTGGGCCCCCTACCTCCTCTCCTCCCCCCATCTGATGATTAGCAGAGCGGCAGAAGGCTATCTACACTCATTGACAGCGGGCTCCTGTGGTTGTAAGCCCCTGCATTAATCTGGCCCTATGTAAGTTATTGTCCCAATAAGTCATTACAGTTCCCCTCTGCCATAATTCTACTAACAGGAGATTACATCACTTCCTCTCTACAACACTGGTTCAACAGTCCTGTAAAACTGGATGGATAGATACATGTATAAGAGCTGGTGAGCCAGACCATGAAGATTAACTTTAATACAAAGCAATCAATATAAAACTGACCTAACTCTATACAAGTTAGAAACCTGATGGTTTTCACTTTCATGCTACAATAACATCCATCTAACCTCTTCTCAAAGCCATTAACTTTAAGCCACAAAGTTTACTGGTGACGCAACACTCCACTTCAACAAGAGCTATAAAAATAGAGAGAAAAGAGAAACGTATTGTTTTTATATGAGAGATATTCCCCCGGTGGTCCGGTCAATAATGATTTGATATATCAGTGACTGCCTTGCTATTTGCACTGTTTTCCCCATGTTTTCTCTGCCTTTGATTGAGTGGAGCTATTTTCATGTGTGGAGAGAGGTGGTTCAGGACCAGGGAGGCTAACGTCTGTTTGATCAAAGTTTATGTGAAATTTCCCGGGGCCGCCGGGGGAGCTGGTGTTTATGAACTGTAATAAAAAGAGTCATTTTGACGGCATGACCCCGGTGCCGTGGCAGGGGGGATTTGGTTATATCTCTGTTTGCCAGGGAGGAGCGGAGCTCAGAGCAGATCTCTGAGAGACAGAATATAGAGAGAGGATGAAAGACAGAGAGAGAAAGAGAGAGGACAGACAGAGAGAGAAAGAGAGAGGACAGACAGAGAGAGGGAGAGAGAGAGATGGAAGAGGAGGGTATACCACCCTTGTGTTCTCTAAGCAGCCAGCCAACAGCTCTTTAATGAAATACTTAGATCTATTCTGAGTCTCCTTACATCACCCGGATTAACTATTAAAACATTCCTAATACTTTGAATATATAATATACTTTATCAAGAAGAAATTACTATACACAATTTCTTAGATTATGCACAGTAAATGACAAAAAATTGGAAATGGGAACATGAGGCTGGGACCAATGTAGCAAAGTATGTTATGAAAAGAGTGCAATCAATAAGTGATTTAAGTAGCCTAACCTTTCAGAAAATCAAATAATGTTGACCTTTTCCTTTGTCGATAAGCCATAATCCATTTTAGCTCTGGGTACCCTACTGTATGCTGAGGTTCAATGGTATGATAAATATAATGAAGCTGTGCAGTCCCTGGATTGAGAAACCATGAAGTAGTAAACCAATAGGTTGCTGTACAAAACAATAATGCTAATGAGGGGTACGCATTAACATCACACTTACTATTTATTTGATCACGTTAAATGAAATTAAACATATATACTTTTTGTCTGTCTTCTTCTTTACCACAAAATTCTGCATCACATAATGCATGTAAGACTGTTTTTACATATACAACTGTTGGGAGAGGGTATCAAAGGCATCACATAGATCAACGCAGACTACAACAGATGCCATAATACATTTTACAAATAGTTGGGAGACTGTAAAGTATAACCATGCGGACCTACTGTACATATCTTTGTGCATAGCGCTGCATTGTGTTGCTAATTATAAACTGGGTGGTTCGAACCCTGAATGCTGATTGTCTGAAAGCCGTGGTATATGAAACCGTATACCACGAGTATGACAAAACATTTCTTGTTATTGCTCTAATTGCGTTGGTAATCAGTTTATTTACGCAATAAGGCACCTCGGGTGTTTGTGGTATATTGACAATATACCACGGCTAAGGGCTGTATCCAGGCACTCTGCACTGCGTAGTGCATAAGAACAGTTCTTAGCCGTGGTATATTGGCCATATACCACACCCCCTCGGGCCTTATTGCGTAAATAAACTGCCCCCAGGTCACTGAAACTGCAGGAGAAATCACTGAGTGTCTGATCCATGAAGCTCTGCTGTGACAACACTGCTCTGATGTTCCTGATAGAGTCATACTGGAGGAGACATAATAATATCAATAGTACAGCTACATAACACACATATGTACCATAACACATACTGTCTGGAGGCCTATCAGTAGTAATAACCAATGACTGAGTTCATGGGAGCTGAAGGATAACCGTAAGGCTCAGAAACTCAGGTGTTTGTCTGAAGTGGTGAACAAAACAAGAGCTTACTTAAATGGCAGCAACATAATTGTCAGCCAATATAATAAAGTCTTCAGATTGTGTCTGTGTAACACTAACATCCAACATCAAGATGGTTGCCCTAATTCGTCAACACAGCACAAACACAAGTTGCAAAATGCTTATGTCCATGAGCACACTGCGATAGATAGCATGCCCTCATGAAACACACACACACACACACACACACACACACACACACACACACACACACACACACACACACACACATAAACACAGACAGACATAGGTGCACTACACACACAGACACATGTGCATGCACGCACACACATACACAGGGCGGCCTGGATTATTGAGGTAGTATCAAACAGGAATAATAAAGCAGGTTCTTAAGATTTTAATAAGAATAAAATGAAACAGTAACCACCAAGGGGCCAGCAGGGTTAATCCCTTCAATATTACTGAAAATAAAAAGGATAAAAAAAACAGAAAGAGGAAGGGAGGGCTACAGTGAGAGGAAGAGGAGAGAAGAGGTTGAGAGAGAAAGAGAAACACAGAGAGAGAAAGAGAGAAACACACAGAGAGAGAGAAACACACACAGAGAGAGAGAGAAACACAGAGAGAGAGAGAGAGAGAGAGAGAGAGAGAGAGAGAGAGAGAGAGAGAACACACAGAGAGAGAGAAACACAGAGAGCGAAAGAGAGAGAAACACAGAGAGAGAGAGAGAGAGAGAGAGAGAGAGAGAGAGAGAGAGAGAGAGAGAGAGAGAGAGAGAGAGAGAGAGAGAGAGAGAGAGAGAGCAGGGAATACGGAGCAGGAGCTATTAAATGTAGAATACAAAATACCATTACCTACAGATTTAATATAATCCTGTTGCTATGATGCAACTGGCTAGCATAGGCTGAAAGATAAAACAGGTTAATGAGTTCACAATTAACAATTAGGTTTTCAAAAACAATTATCTCTCTTTTGCACACACACACACACACACATTTACACAAACACATACAGTATGTTGAGGTGACACAGGTGGCACTACATTTATATCTTGATAACTATACTGTTAATTTCCTATGTGTTGAACACCAGTGTTGGTTCCACAGCATATTTCCAATGTTAAAGCACGTGCACAGGCAGCAGATGGCATGAAACAGTTGGCAGGAGCGAGTGAGCGTGAATATCTGTTTACTAATAACCCTTTAATTACTTCAGATGGGCAATAGGATGAAAAAGGCAGACTCACATAAGAATTACCCTTAAATGAGACCGGACTGGAAAAATACGCTAACCCCTTATGTTACCAATAAGGACCTTCACTGGGGGAAAACATTTTTTTTTGATAGGATACATTATCTGAGAGGAAATAACTCCTTAGTCTGTGTGACTATATATACACTGACAATGACTGCAGTACAGGCACCACCAGTACACAATGTAGTCTACTGCCTACTATGGTATAATACTTTTATAATGGATAGTGCCGAGAAAAACCCTGCTGTGAGTAAATGTCATGAAGAATTCCTTCATCTGCTAGGATAACGTTAACCTTCTCCATTTTGTTTCAATGAACCCACCTCTCGGGCAAATATGTTACAAAGATGTGCACTATCTGGGCTTTCTCTCCCAGACTGAGAGTTCTAGGCTGCATCTGCTGGCTTCTCTGTTTCATTATGTGAATGGAGAGTGAATTCCATTCAGCGCCTGCCCTTTTCCTATGGTGCACTGTGAAAGCATACATTTTAATGATGAGACCTTTACTTTTGAATAACGGCACAGATCGAGGAAAATAAATTGCTGTTGAAAAGGAAATATTACTCTTGGCACTTTGGGATTGTGGAGGATTGGACAGATGTGGGGCTGTGACCTGTACATTGAGCCCAAGCTGTATAAATTAAGATATAAATAACCTCATATAGAGTAGAATAAGTGGGTTTGTGCTTGAGTGTGAATGCATATAAATGTATCCGTACAAGTGTCTGTGTATGTATGTGCGAGTGTGCACACTTGTGTGTGTGTTAGTGCGACCTTGTGTGCATGTGTGTGTTCGTGAGAGAGTATGCGTGCGTGTGAATGTGTGCACACGTGCATGTGTGTGTGGAGACATAAATCCCTCTCAAGTGTAAGACAAACAGAGTGGTGGCTGTGTGAGGGCTGAGGCAGCCATGTCTGGTTATTGTATTTCCTTCCCTTGATTCCCAGTAAAGACCCCCACAGCCCTCCGCTGTCACTCAGGCCATACTGTCATCAGTCAGTGGTCGGTCCCAGGTTGGAGGGATGAGGGAGATGCCTGGCTCAGGCCCCAAAAGGAAATTAAAAGGGGATTATGACTGGCTGACACTTTGTGGCCAATAACTCATATACTTTGGTGTGTAGTGCAGGGTGGGGCACTGCTGTGTCTTGTCACGATCATGGAGAGAGGGTGGGGTTGGGGGGAGGGGACCTCTAGGTATTATTAGCTTAATGTCGATAGTATAGGCACCCAATAGGTTTTGTGTTTATGTGTTGTTACTCTTACCTGGTCTTCGTTTCCTTGACCTTAAAGAGGGTGGGTACCTGGTCTGGTCCACTGTTGAAAAACAGATTGAATAATCAATAATTCACTAACTTCACTTAATTGCATGTTTATGATGGTAAGAAACATGCGTACAACTCATTAGCATTTGATTGCATAATACTTTTGACGTACAATAGTAACCCGTGTAGCATCATAACGAATGCTATTACATTGTTGCACCTTGAAGGTGTTACTACACAGTATCAACTTATCACTGCAAGGAGAATGGAGGAGCCAGATGCTGGTATTAGAAATGCTTATTGGCAGTGTCTGTGTAATTAATAGACATTAGCAGTCAACCAGTTTCCTGCCCAACAGGGTCTCCTGCCCAGGACGTCAGGGGGAACCAGGAAGCTGTCTCTATCCTCAGAGGCCCACTGAGGCTCAGTGAGGGGTGACAGGATCCTGGAGTGTCAGACAAGAGCCAGAGAGAGAGCGATGTTTAGTACTGTACTGTATGGACATCTCACAACACCAATGCAAACACACACGTTCATGAAAAAAAGACATTTAAATACTATAGACTAAAATTGCCACATGCAAACAAATAGGCCTATTCATGTCCACACATAATGCTTATGAGTGCTTGCACATGCACTTGCAAGCACACAGGACACAATTGGCATGCATGCATGTTACACACAGAGGTGAAAGCACACACAAACCTTTGGTAAGCAAATATCCTGAAACAAATGCATTAAGAGTAAATTGGTCAGGTGCTATCTTTGGCATTAATGTTGTCCATCCTGTCCCTCTCTCTGATCAGGTGTGATGTGAGGTGTGGTGTGGTGGCGATATGACAGAGTTATCAATTATACAGAGCACAGTGGCACTCTGGCTTCCCCCAGATCTGGTGTTAAATTAAGTTGTCAGCGCTGTCTCTCCGATTTCCCCCATCACACAGGCAGACGGTGATGCTGCGTGACGGCCGCTCGCCGCCGCTCCTCGCCGGCTGCCGCCCTGCATCTCGCCTGCAATTCATCAGCTCTGAACACACTGGCCCAGGCTCAGTCCACGCCAACACACGCTAGGCACACGCTGCACAGCGCTGGAACCAACCAACCAGTGGATGGCAGGAGAAAGAGACGGATCACCTTCCAAAAACCACCAGCGCTGACAGAGGATGGGGTTCAGTGGAGTTTTGCCCCGGTGTCTGTGACTGTGACTACATGTTAAGTGTGTGAGAGAGATGGAGGGAGAAAAAGTAGATAGAGAAGGGGAAAAGGAAATAGATGGAGAAGGGTAGAGAGAGAGAGAGAGAGAGAGAGAGAGAGAGAGAGAGAGAGAGAGAGAGAGAGAGAGAGAGAGAGAGAGAGAGAGAGAGAGAGAGCAGAGGGAAACAGGGATAGCGAAGGGCAATGTCTTGGGAGCATGCAGACAGCAGGGCAGGCTGTTGGCCCCCTTGTCCTGTGGGGACTGGGCCTCAGGTGAGGGCAGATAATGTGGGCCACTGGGCAGGGAGAAAGGTTTGGTGTGCGGGCACCATAAGCCACCAGGTCCATCACAGACCAAGCACGCCATGTCCCTGAGCTGAAGGGCACGGGAACGAACAGTCACAGAGGAGGCAGCAAGAAGAGAGAGGGAAGGGGCCAGACCAGACAGCCGGGCGACAGAAATAATGGATAACTGTAAAACAACGGGATGCTAAGCTCTCTGTGCTAAAGTATTTATTTGTGATGAATAGTAATGATGGCACACTTACAAAGCACTTGGTTAATATGGAATGGCTCGAGAGGCGGGTATCGTTCTCAGAGTCCTTAACAGGGCCCATGCTCCTCTGCGGCCACAGGGAGATGCCAAACCCTGCCCACCCCCGGTCCCTCTCCACCCCTCCAATCCACAATCAAAACATTTTCCGTCCCTCTACACTGTCCCTGCCCTGGTGTTCAATAATACATTTAACACCATTCTGAGATATTAACCTACTTATAGAAAAAGAGTGTGATTTATGTCAATTTGGTTAGCGTTCAATGCAGCCCAGCTGTCACGGTCTAGCTAACCTAAATAATCTACTAGTGTTTGTTCTAAGGACTTTGGTTGGATTCCACTGTAAAGGGAATAAACTACTGGGCAATTCCATGATAACAGAAAGACGCTGAAACTCCGATTCTTTACTTTAAAAGTATGCCAAACATTGACTGTAAAGTGTTGTTTGTTGTTGTTTTTTTCACCTTTATTTAAGCAGGTAAGCCAGTTGAGAACAAGTTCTAATTTACAACTGCGACCTGGCCAAGATAAAGCAAAGCAGTGCGATAAAAACTACAACAACACAGAGTTACATATGGAATAAACAAAATGTACAGTCAATAACACAGTAGAAAATCTATATACAGTGTGTTCAAATGTAGTAAGTTATGGAGGTAAGGCAATAAATAGGCCATAGTGCAAAATAATTACAATTTAGTATTAACACTGGAGTGATAGATGTGCAGAAGATAATATGCAAATAGAGATACTGGGGTGCAAATCAGCAAAATAAATAACAATGTAAATAACAATATAGGGATGAGGTAGTTGGGTGGGCTAATTACAGATGGGCTGTGTACAGGTGCAGTGATCGGTAAGCTGCTCTGACAACTGATGCTTAAGGTTAGTGAGGGAGATAAGTATCTTCAGCTTCAGAGATTTTTGCAGTTTGTTCCAGTCATTTGCAGCAGAGAACTGGAAGGAATGGGGGCCAAAGCAGGTGTTGGCTTTGGGGATGACCAGTGAGATATACCTGCTGGAACGCATACTACGGCTGGGTGTTGCTATTGTGACCAATGATCTAAGATAAGGCGGGGATTTGCCTAGAAGTGATTTATAGATGACCTGGAGCCAGTGGGTTTTGCGACGAATATGTAGTGAGGGCCAGCCAACGAGAGCATTCAGGTCACAATGGTGAGTAGTATATGGGGCTTTGGTGACAAAACGGATGGCACTGTGATAGACTACATCCAATTTGCTGAGTAGAGTGTTGGAAGCTATTTTGTAAATGACATCGCCGAAGTCAAGGATCTGTAGGATAGTCTGTTTTACGAGGGCATGTTTAGCAGCATGAGTGAAGGAGGCTTTGTTGCGAAATAGGAAGCTGATTCTAGATTTAACTTTGGATTGGAGATGCTTAATGTGAGTCTGGAAGGAGAGTTTACGGTCTAACCAGACACCTAGGTATTCTAAGTCAGACCCGCCGAGAGTAGTGATTCTAGTCGGGCGGGCGGGTGCAAGCAGCGTTCGATTGAAGAGCATGCATTTAGTTTTACTAGCGTTTAAGAGCAGTTGGAGGCCACGGAAGGAGTGTTGTATGGCATTGAAGCTCGTTTGGAGGTTTGTTAACACAGTGTCCAAAGTTAACCCAACAGAGTCTAAGCCCTGTCTATGCCAGGGGAGGGTTCTACTAAGGTATATGGAATTGTTTTAAGAAGGTCATACCAAGGATCATTTAGCTGTTTGATTTTTAATTTTAAGACCCCTTGAATTATCAAAAAGATAAAAGAAATACATGATTTGATGAAAAGTTATTTTGGCCGTACTGCTATTAGCCCATACAAAAACATTGAATAACAGATTCACTACATGGAACAACAGATAGTCCCAAAAAATATAAAAAGGAAGTTTGTTCTGAAGTGTCTCTCCTATATCTGAGAGATATAAGAAAGACCAGGAAACATGTTTTTTATTTTTATGTATTTGACCCAATATTTTTGTCATTAAACAATCTCCATATATACTTCCATTAATTTTTTCAACTGGTACTGGGAGACCGTCAGACGAGTCTTGTGAGGCCTGTGGGCGTGCGTCCTAGAGCAAAATAACTGACATGTACACTACCAGTCAAAAGTTTGGACACATACTCATTCAAGGGGTTTTCTTTATTTTTACTATTTTCTACATTGTAGAATAATAGTGAAGACATCAAAACTATGAAATAACACATATGGAATCATATAGTAACCAAAATAGTGTTAAACAAATCAAAATATATTTTATATTTGAGATTCTTCAAATAGCCACCCTTTGCCTTGATGACAGCTTTGCACACTCTTGGTATTCTTTCAACCAGCTTCACCTGGAATGCTTTTCCAACAGTCTTGAAGGAGTTCCCACATATGCTGAGCATTTGTTGGCTGCTTTTCCTTCACTTTGTCGTCCGACTCATCCCAAACCATCTCAATTGGGTTGTGGTCCGGGGATTGTGGAGGGCAGGTCATCTGATGCAGCACTCAATCACTCTCCTTCTTGGTAAAATAGCCCTTACACAGCCTGGAGGTGAGTTGGGTCATTGTCCTGTTGAAAAACAAATGATAGTCCACTAAGCCCAAACCAAAACCAGAAGGGATAGCGTAGCACTGCAGAATGCTGTGGTAGCCATGCTGGTTAAGTGTGCCTTGAATTCTAAATAAATCACAGACAGTGTCACCAGCAAAGCACCCCCACACCATAACACTTCCTCCTCCATGCTTAATAATAACAAGCTTGATTTGATGAAACAGCGAGGCACTTTGAAGTGTAAAAGGAGTAGGCCAACTTCTGTCAATAACATCTGAACCGTTTGGGCTACACCCTCTGTGCAAAGGTGAGACTCTCACAAACATGTACACTACCAGTCAAAAGTTTGGACACACCTACTCATTCAAGGGGTTTTCTTTATTTGACCAGAAATCAAAGCCTTTACTTATTCAAAAATTTTGGGATGGAAAATTGTTGAACAATTTATGTATGCCTTAATGTCTCAAAAATATAGACTTATCTTCCACTTGACACCAAATTTGATGTGCTCCTATGAACTTCATATGTTTGTGTTCATGTGGCTTTTTACATGGAAATGGCCTATTCCTTTTACACTTCAAAGGGCTTCGCTGTTTCATCAAATCAGGCTTGTTATTATCTCTTAAATCAAGCTATTATTGAATCATAGTGATAATGAGTACATGTTGCCCTTGCTTACAAACAATATTTCCTTTATGTATTTTCAAGGCTAATATAACACAACAGTGCTTAATCTTACACCTAAGGCAGCAAAACACTGTCGGAGTATCTCTCCTGCTAATAAGCTGTATCCAGCCCAACCCCAGCACAGGCTTCAGCGTCCATGGATCAAACAGTCATAACCTCCTGTTCCAGGGATAAGCTGCAATCTGATCTGTGGGGGAGCTTTAAACAGGGAAGAGAGAGATAGAAGGGGAAAACAGACGAGGGGAAGTGAGCAGGGAGAGGAGTGAGGGGGCAGGAGGGTGAGGGATGTGGGGGGGTAGGTAAGCTGCAGCGATGCCTCTGGGTGGAGATGGCACCCCTCTCACCTGTGACGTGCCTGAACGGGCCACGGGAGGAGGGCAAGCTGAGCTCCTGCGCTTAATTGGGCACTCAAATGCTATCGGGTCCCTTCCCAACAGTTCTCGAGGTGACACATGGCAGAGGGAGAGAGGGAGAGAGAAAGAGAGAGAGAGAAAGAGAGAGAAAGAGAGAGAAAGTGAGAGAAAGTGAGAGAGAGAGAGAGAGAGAGAGAGAGAGAGAGAGAGAGAGAGAGAGAGAGAGAGAGAGAGAGAGAGAGAGAGAGAGAGAGAGAGAGAGAGAGAGAGAGAGAGAGAGAGAGAGAGAGAGAGAGAGAAAGAGAAAGAAAGAGAGAGCGAGAGAGAGGCCCCAAGGTGGGGATAGAGCAGTGTGTGAGGAGAGAGGAAATGGAACAGAGGGTTTAGCACCTCCTATGGCCAGTTTTTTTCTCTCTCTCTGGGTTTTTGGGAGGATGAGGGATGGAGAGAGTGATGGTACATTTGGTTCCTAGCTGTGCCAAAGATGACATGGCAAAATTAACCCCTCAGTGGCAGGATGGATGGAGTCCGGGGTTGAGGTATTATATGATTATCATAATATGTGATAATCTGTAATATATCAGCTGATTAGGCGAGCCCATCATGTTGGGGTCACCCAAAAAAATAGTTTACCATGGTGTTGCCACAGTTTTGCGTCGGTGGACTTATCTAAGACCTGATAAGTATTTTCACATAAGACAAAGTAGCATGCATCATATGCACTTACTGAGTTATTATTGATTTACGACGTTTACATACCTTGAATTGATGAATTTGTGACATTGTGCAATACATCAGAAAAACAGCCTTTTGAGTTTATATGCTTCCTTTTTGTAAATATAGCATTGTCTTTTACAGTATCTTTATTGTGAAGATAACAGAAGCTTTGCAGGAGACAATGAGTAAACAGCTCTAAATGTTGTTCTATTTTCCAGTCCATCAAAGCTTGCGGCGGCTAATCCCTTTCTTATATAAATAGCTCTTTGGTGGAGAGTGTAGCTGCCGCATGGAGCTCTAACCCTTCTGTCCCTGAAGCTACAGCCAGGATAAGCTGTGTGTTGGATTGGCACATCGTGCTGCCTGGGGCCTGCTGCTGTGCTGGCCGCCAGTACAGATGGAGGGCAGGGCTGGGCAATGCCAGCTTGTCAGTCGGATTAAAACGACTCATTTATTCACTGAAGTATTGCGCAAAGCGACTGGGCCAAAGCAGGGTGAGACGGAGGGGGAGAGGAGGGTCGAATAACGGCAGAGGAGGAGGGGGCAGTTTGAAAGTGAGAGTGGATCTTCAACTAACTGCCCCTTACCCGTTCCTCCCGTTTCCCTCTCTCTGTCGTTTTTTGACGGTTACTTATCTTTCTGGGGCTGCCAGAAGCCATTACCGCAGTGTATGGAAGGTGGCCGGCAGGGTGGCATCCCCCCGTGCCCGGGTGACAGATTGCAGTGCGCATTTGTGGCGGAGGAGGTGAGGCTGGAAAGCGATTGGCTCTGATGGTCAGGAAGTGGGCACTGAGGGATGGCGAAGGGAGGAGGGGGAAGAGGAGGAGGAGGACAGAGAGGCAGGGAGAGGATGACAAGACCTGGCTGTGTGACCTTTCGTATTAGGTGAGTGACTTAAAGGGGCAGAGGCCCTGCTTTTAAGAGCATGCTTGGCAGTGGTGGGAACTGTGGTTCAGCCGGCTTGTACACGGATGCCAGGGCACGGAGAGGGCAGGGGCTGACTTCTCTGGTTTTGCCCGGATGGGCCTGCTGTCACTATGAACTACAGCCTGACAGGATGGCCCTGAGAGGAGAAGTAAAGGACGACAGTCGCGGTCTACAGACTGATCTATGTATACAGGCCGTACTCAGATCCACAAGCCCAGAGAGTTGGTAGAGGTCCAAATTGTAGACCAAGTCAGATTCACCTCTGCAAGGTTATGTGAAACTTTATGATGTCAGAAGGTCCACTACTACTGGTACTAATGCACTGGAAGACAGACAGAATTCTACTGAAGATCCCTGCTAAGAGGCTACTTACAACATCCATGGAACTTCATCATTTCGATGAGGACAGATGCATCTGTTGGTCACAGATACCTTTTGAAAAAAGGTAAGGGTGTGGATCAGAAAACCAGTCAGTATCATTTGCCTCATGCAGCGCAACACATCTCCTTCGCATAGACTTGATCAGGCTGTTGATTGGGGCCTGTGGAATGTTGTCCCACTCCTCTTCAATGGCTGTGTGAAGTTGTTGGATAGTGGCGGGAACTGGAACATGCTGTCGTACACTTCTATCCAGAGCATCCCAAACATGCTCAATGGGTGACATGTCTGGTGAGTATGCAGGCCATGGAAGAACTGGGACATTTTCAGCTTCCAGGAATTGTGTACAGATCCTTGCAACATGGGGCCGTGCATTATCATGCTGAAACATGAGGTGATGGCGACAGATGAATGGCACAACAATGGGCCTCATGATCTTGTCACGGTATCTCTGTGCATTCAAATTGCCATCGATAAAATGCAATTGTGTTTGTTGTCTGTAGCTTATGCCTGCCCATACCATAACCCCATTGCCACCATTCGGCACTCTGTTCACAAAGTTGACATCAGCAAACCGCTCGCACCGCTGCAGTCAGTTCAAGACCCTGGTGAGGACGACGTGCACGCAGATGAGCTTCCCTGACATTTTGTATGGCGATCTCGGAAGTGTACTGTAACCTCGTAACATTTAGTATCTCCCTATGTTACGGTATGAAAACAGATTTCATTGGCACACATATCCAAAATAATGTATGTGATTGCAAAATCCAATGCTTCAAACAGAAAGAGTAACTTTACGAAAAAAATCGATACTGTCATTAACTGGGTTCTTCATTAATTATGTGTCATTGTTGTTCGATGCGCGTTCGATGTCTAGCTGTTTAGTTAACGGGTTTAGTTATATTATCGCGCAACATCAGCTGATTCAGGAAAGGATTTTCTGACTGACAGTCAAGTGATAAAGAGCTTGTGTGATACTACATGCGATTTAAAAACAGCCAAAGTGCAGGAATTCATGTTGATCTCGAGGATTGACATAACCTTTTGGTGACTATGTTGTTACCACGGTCAAGAGAGTTAGCCTACTTCATGTACAAAATTAAATCAAGATTCCCAAGGTAAGACTACAGTCTGTGTACGTTTTGATTGTTTGTTTTCCAAGTTATTAAAACGGAGCAATCGGGAATGTGAAAAATAAACAAAAAACAACTTCATATTTCGATGTTCAAATGTGGGTGGGGTTAAATGTGGAATGCCAGGTCAAGAGCACAGCCAACACTTTCTGTCCTTTCAAAGTAGGAGGTCACCCTTCAAACTCCATTCTATGAATCTATGAATCTATACTCTATCAATTCATTGATAAATAACTGCCCATACCATGCCACAGTGCCAAGATAAGGTACGATTTCTCAAATTCTGCATGAGATTTAGTGTGTATTGACTTATTAATGAACTGCTGTTACTGTAAATGGTTAGCTGTCTGATATATCCTAGCTGCCTAGCTCACCATTGGTAATCTTATTAAATGATGCTATACAGCAAAACAACAGTATCTATTGCTAGACTAGAGATATGCCCTAGCTATAGTTAGTCAGTGGTTGCACATTTAACTAGCTGGAATGAAGCAATGGTGTGAATAGGAGACATGTAAATACACCCTTTCATTATTTACAGCAGGTCTCCAGCTACCCAGAACTGTCTGATCAGCCTGATAGGGTGCCGTGGGTGTGTCCAGCTTACACCTGTGCAAATCTGTGTGTGTATAGCAATGGAATTAAACATCAAATCAAATCAAATTGTATTTGTCACATGCGCCGAATACAACAGTGAAATGCTTACTTACAAGCCCTTAACCAACAATGCAGTTTTAAGAAAAATAAGTGTTAAATAAAAAATAGATAAGTAAAAAATAAAATAGAAAACATTTAAAATAGAAAACTAATAATTAAAGAGCAGCAGTAAAATAACAATAGCGAGGCTATATACAGGGGGTAACGGTACAGAGACAATGCAAATAGTCTGGGTAGCCATTTGATTAGCTGTTCAGGAGTCTTATGGTTTGGTGGTAGAAGCTGTTAAGAAGCCTTTTGAACCTAGACTTGGCGATCTGGTACCGCTTGCCGTGCGGTAGCAGAGAGAAGTCTAATCAAATCAAATAAAATTGTATTGGCCACATGCGCCGAATACAACAGGTGCAGACATTACAGTGAACAGCCCTTAACCAACAGTGCATTTATTTTTAATAAAAAAGTAAAAATAAAACAACAACAAAAAAGTGTTGAGAAAAAAAGAGCAGAAGTAAAGTAAAATAACAGTAGGGAGGCTATATATACAGGGGGGTACCGGTGCAGAGTCAATGTGCGGGGGTACCGGCTAGTTGAGGTAGTTGAAGTAATATGTACATGTGGGTAGAGTTAAAGTGACTATGCATAAATAATTAACAGCGTAAAAAGATGGGGGTGGGGGGGCAGTGCAAATAGTCCGGGTAGCCATGATTAGCTGTTCAGGAATGTGGGTAGAGTTAAAGTGACTATGCATAAATAATTAACAGCGTAAAAAGATGGGGGGGGGGGGGGCAGTGCAAATAGTCCGGGTAGCCATGATTAGCTGTTCAGGAGTCTTATGGCTTGGGGGTAGAAGCTGTTGAGAAGTCTTTTGGACCTAGACTTGGCACTCCGGTACCGCTTGCCGTGCGGTAGCAGAGAGAACAGTCTATGACTAGGGTGGCTGGAGTCTTTGACAATTTTGAGGGCCTTCCTCTGACACCGCCTGGTATAGAGTCCTGGATGGCAGGAAGCTTGGCCCCAGTGATGTACTGGGCCGTGCACACTACCCTCTGTAGTTCCTTTGCTGTAGGAGGCCAAGCAGTTGCCATACCAGGCGGTGATGCAACCAGTCAGGATGCTCTCGATGGTGCAGCTGTATAATTTTTTGAGGATCTGAGGACCCATGCCAAATCTGTTCAGTCTCCTGAGGGGGAATAGGCTTTGTCGTGCCCTCTTCACGACTGTCTTGGTGTGTTTGGACCATGATAGTTTGTTGGTGATGTGGACACCAAGGAACTTGAAGCTCTCAACCTGTTCCACTACAGCCCCATCGATGAGAATGGGGGCGTGCTCAGTCCTCTTTTTTTTCCCTGTAGTCCACAATCATCTCCTTTGTCTTGGTCACGTTGAGGGATAGGTTGTTATCCTGGCACCACACGGCCAGGTCTCTGACCTCCTCCCTATAGGCTGTCTCATCGTTGTCGGTGATCAGGCCTACCACTGTTGTGTCGTCGGCAAACTTAATGATGGTGTTGGAGTCATGCCTGGCCATGCAGTAATGGGTGAACAGGGAGTACAGGAGGGGGCAGCCGCGAGCTGCCCAGTGACACAAGCCTACCAGACGAGCTAAACCACTTCTATGCTCGCTTCGAGGCAAGCAACACTGAAGCATGCATGAGAGCACCAGCTGTTCCGGACGACTATGTGATCACGCTCTCCGTAGCCGATGTGAGTAAGACTTTTAAGCAGGTCAATATTCACAAGGCCGCAGGGCCAGACGGATTACCAGGACGTGTACTCCGAGCATGTGCTGACCAACTGGCAAGTGTCTTCACTGACATTTTCAACATGTCCCTGACTGAGTCTGTAATACCAACATGTTTCAAGCAGACCACCATAGTCCCCGTGCCCAAGAACTCTAAGATAACCTGCCTAAATGACTACCGACCCGTAGCACTGACGTCTGTAGCCATGAAGTGCTTTGAAAGACTGGTCATGGCTCACATCAACAGCATAATCCCAGAAACCCTAGACCCACTCCAATTTGCATACCGCCCCAACAGATCCACAGATGATGCAATCTCTATCGCACTCCACACTGCCCTTTCCCACCTGGACAAGAGGAACACCTACGTGAGAATGCTATTCATTGACTACAGCTCAGCATTCAACACCATAGTGCCCTCTAAGCTCATCACTAAGCTAAGGATCCTGGGACTAAACACCTCCCTCTGCAACTGGATCCTGGACTTCCTGACGGGCCGCCCCAGGTGGTAAGGGTAGGTAACAACACATCTGCCACACTGATCCTCAACACGGGGGCCCCTCAGGGGTGCGTGCTCAGTCCCCTCCTGTACTCTCTGTTCACCCATGACTGCATGGCCAGGCACGACTCCAACACCATCATTAAGTTTGCCGACGACACAACAGTGGTAGGCCTGATCACCGACAACGATGAGTCAGCCTATAGGGAGGAGGTCAGAGATCTGGCCGTGTGGTGCCAGGACAACAACCTCTCCCTCAACGTGACCAAGACAAAGGAGATGATTGTGGACTACAGGAAAAAAAAGAGGACTGAGCACGCCCCCATTCTCATCGACGGGGCTGTAGTGGAACAGGTTGAGAGCTTCAAGTTCCTTGGTGTCCACATCACCAACGAACTATCATGGTCCAAACACACCAAGACAGTCGTGAAGAGGGCACGACAAAGCCTATTCCCCCCTCAGGAGACTAAAAAGATTTGGCATGGGTCCTCAGATCCTCAAAAAAATTCTACAGCTGCACCATCGAGAGCATCCTGACTGGTTGCATCACCGCCTGGTATGGCAACTGCTTGGCCTCTGACCGCAAGGCACTACAGAGGGTAGTGCGTACGGCCCAGTACATCACTGGGGCAAAGCTCCCTGCCATCCAGGACCTCTATACCAGGCGGTGTCAGAGGAAGGCCCTCAAAATTGTCAAAGACTCCAGCCACCCTAGTCATAGACTGTTCTCTCTGCTACCGCACGGCAAGCGGTACCGGAGTGCCAAGTCTAGGTCCAAAAGACTTCTCAACAGCTTCTACCCCCAAGCCATAAGACTCCTGAACAGCTAATCATGGCTACCCGGACTATTTGCACTGCTCCCCCACCCCATCCTTTTTACGCTGCTGCTACTCTGTTAAGTAAGTATTTATGCATAGTCACTTTAACTCTACCCACATGTACATATTACCTCAACTACCTCAACTAGCCGGTGCCCCCGCACATTGACTCTGCAACGGTACCCCCCTGTATATATAGCCTCCCCACTTTATTTTACTGTATATATAGCCTCCCTACTGTCACTTTATTTTACTTCTGCTGTTTTTTTCTCAACACTTTTTTTGTTGTTGTTTTATTCTTACTTTTTTTGTTTAAAATAAATGCACTGTTGGTTAAGGGCTGTAAGTAAGCATTTCACTGTAATGTCTGCACCTGTTGTATTCGGCGCATGTGACCAATAAAATTTGATTTGATTTGACTGAGCACGCACCCCTGAGGGGCCCCCGTGTTGAGGATCAGCGTGGCAGATGTGTTGTTACCTACCCTTACCACCTGGGGCGGCCCGTCAGGAAGTTCAGGATCCAGTTGCAGAGGGAGGTGTTTAGTCTCAGGGTCCTTAGCTTAGTGAAGAGCTTTGAGGGCACTATGGTGTTGAACGCTGAGCTGTAGTCAATAAACAGCAGTCTCACATAGGTGTTCATTTTGTCCAGGTGGGAAAGGGCAGTGTGGAGTGCAATAGAGATTACATAATCTGTAGAGCTGTTGGGGCGGTATGCAAATTGAAGTGGGTCTACGGTTTCTGGGATAATGGTGTTGATGTAAGCCATGACCAGCCTTTCAAAGCACTTCATGGATACAGACGTGAGTGCTATGGTCTGTAGTCATTTAGGCAGGTTACCTTAGGGTTCTTGGCACAGGGACTATGGTGGTCTGCTTGAAACATGTTGGTATTACAGACTCAGTCAGGGACAGGTTGAAAATGTCAGTGAAGACACTTGCAAGTTGGTCAGCGCATGCTCGGAGTACACGTCCTGGTAATCCGTCTGGCCCTGCAGCGTTGTGAATGTTGACCTGTTTAAAGGCCTTACTTAATTTAACTCATCTGGTAGGCTTGTGTCACGGGCAGCTCACGGCTGTGCTTCCCTTTGTAGTCTGTAATAGTTTGCAAGCCCTGCCACATCCGACGAGCGTCGGAGCCGGTGTAGTACGATTCAATCTTAGTCCTGTATTGATGCTTTGCCTGTTGGATGGTTCGTCGGAGGGCAAAGCGGGATTTCTTATAAGCGTCCAGGTTAGAGTCCCACTCCTTGAAAGCTGCAGCACTACCCTTTAGCTCAGTGTGGATGTTGCCTGTAATCCATGGCTTCTGGTTGGGGTATGTACGTTCGGTCACTGTGGGGACGACGTCATCGATGCACTTATTGATGAAGCCAGTGACTGATGTTGTGTACTCCTCAATGCCATTGGAAGAATCCCTGAACATATTCCAGTCTGTGCTAGCAAAACAGTCCTGTAGCTAAGCATCTGCGTCATCTGACCACTTCTTTATTGACCAAGTCACTGGTGCTTCCTGCTTTAGTTTTTGCTTGTAAGCAGGAATCAGGAGGATAGAATTATGGTCAGATTTGCCAAATGGAGGGCGAGGGAAAGCTTTGTACTCCTCTCTGTGTGTGGAGTAAAGGTGGCCCAGAGTTTTTTTCCTCTGGTTGCACATTTAACATGCTGGTAGAAATTAGGTCAAACGGATTTAAGTTTCCCTGCATTAAAGTCCCCGGCCACTAGGAGCGCCACCTCTGGATGAGCGTTTTCCTGTTTGCTTATGGCCTTATACAGCTCATTGAGTGCGGTCTTAGTGCCAGCATCGGTTTGTGGTGGTAAATTGACAGCTACGAAAACATCCAACCAATGCCTCAAGTGTCATGCTGTAGCTCAGTTGGTAGAGCATGGCGCTTGCAATGCCAGGGTTGTGGGTTCGATTCCCACGGGGGGCCAGTGTGAAAAACAAAATGCATGCACTCACTAACTGTAAGTCGCTCTGGATAAGAGTGTCTGCTAAATGACTAAAATATAAAGAATGTCTACCACACACCCGAAGGGTTGTGGGGTCCTGTCCAGAAATAACTTATATCCCCTAGACACTTGTGGAGATCTGAGATAATTGTAAAGGTGTAAGCAACACTACCAAAATTCCACCAAGCCTATCAGAGGTCAAGGTGGAGCTCTCACCATGTCACCATCAATCCCTCTCAGATCTCCACAAGTGTCTAGACTCTGGGCAGTAGGGGCTAGGGGTTGTTTCTGGACAGGCCTTGGGTATTATGGTAGCTCAGTCAGTCAGTCTGGCACTGTCAGAAAATGTTAATGGCTGTCAAATACTTGCTTCCTCTGTCCTCAATTGAATTTCCTTGATTCGTTGCATCCTCTCTCCTTGTCTCCTTCTCAAAACCCATTGGAGGAGAAGGTCAGAGGTCCAGCCCCTCTCACCTTCTTATCCAATGGGTTTTGAGGAGAGAAAATTTGAGGAATTAAATGCAATTGAGATTCTCCCCTTGTTTCCTCCATCCTTCACGTCCCTCTCAAAGCACATTGGGGGAGAGGAGGGAGGGTTTCTCATTGGATGAGAGGAGGGAAGGTTCCTCCCCTCGGCCTCCAATGCACTTGCAAGGAGTGCAGGAAACAAGGACAGAGGAAGGAAGAATGCGATGTCTAGTTCACACACACACACACACACACACACACACACACACACACCTGATTGAAGAGTTTACTGGTTATAATGATTTCATTATTGGTTATTATTATTGTCAGTGATTTTGTTGACAGAACCCATTGTATTGATTATATTATTGTATTAAATTATTATATCAACTATTACAAAATATAGAAATGCTGTTGTTGATCTTTTTCATTATTTTGGAAGGTTTAGCATGAATATAAATGATAGAGAAATTGACTAAAGCAAAAACAGACCTGACTACTAGGCATGACAAAGAAACATGCAGTGTCCATGTTCCATGTGATATTTTGAGTGACATGTAGATGTTTTGTTGTTGCTAGGAGTTATGGTCTCATTGTGCCTATCTGGACTCTTATTCCTGCAACTACACATGTGAAGCTGCAAGAAAAACATATGTAAGTGTATATCAAACCATTTAGAAATGTTGACTCTGATATCACACATTGGCTCCTTTATTTATAGAAATACCCATATACAATATGTATATATACACTGCTCAAAAAAATTAAGGGAACACTTAAACAACACAATGTAACTCCAAGTCAATCACACTTCTGTGAAATCAAACTGTCCACTTAGGAAGCAACACTGATTGACAATACATTTCACATGCTGTTGTGCAAATGGAATAGACAACAGGTGGAAATTATAGGCAATTAGCAAGACACCCCCAATAAAGAAGTGGTTCTGCAGGTGGTGACCACAGACCACTTCTCAGTTCCTATGCTTCCTGGCTGATGTTTTGGTCACTTTTGAATGCTGGCAGTGCTTTCACTCTAGTGGTAGCATGAGACGGAGTCTACAACCCACACAAGTGGCTCAGGTAGTGCAGCTCATCCAGGATGGCACATCAATGCGAGCTGTGGCAAGAAGGTTTGCTGTGTCTGTCAGCATAGTGTCCAGAGCATGGAGGCGCTACCAGGAGACAGGCCAGTACATCAGGAGACGTGGAGGAGGCCGTAGGAGGGCAACAACCCAGCAGCAGGACTGCTACCTCCGCCTTTGTGCAAGGAGGAGCAGGAGGAGCACTGCCAGAGCCCTGCAAAATGACCTCCAGCAGGCCACAAATGTGCATGTGTCTGCTCAAACGGTCAGAAACAGACTCCATGAGGGTGGTATGAGGGCCCGACGTCCACAGGTGGAGGTTGTGCTTACAGCCCAACACCGTGCAGGACGTTTGGCATTTGCCAGAGAACACCAAGATTGGCAAATTCGCCACTGGTGCCCTGTGCTCTTCACAGATGAAAGCAGGTTCACACTGAGCACATGTGACAGACGTGACAGAGTCTGGAGACTCCGTGGAGAACGTTCTGCTGCCTGCAACATCCTCCAGCATGACCGGTTTGGCGGAGGGTCAGTCATGGTGTGGGGTGGCATTTCTTTGGGGGGCCGCACAGCCCTCCATGTGCTCGCCAGAGGTAGCCTGACTGCCATTAGGTACCGATATGAGATCCTCAGACCCCTTGTGAGACCATATGCTGGTGCGGTTGGCCCTGGGTTCCTCCTAATGCAAGACAATGCTAGACCTCATGTGGCTGGAGTGTGTCAGCAGTTCCTGCAAGAGGAAGACATTGATGCTATGGACTGGCCCGCCCGTTCCCCAGACCTGAATCCAATTGAGCACATCTGGGACATCATGTCTCGCTCCATCCACCAACGCCACGTTGCACCACAGACTGTCCAGGAGTTGGTGGATGCTTTAGTCCAGGTCTGGGAGGAGATCCCTCAGGAGACCATCCGCCACCTCATCAGGAGCATGTCCAGGCGTTGTAGGGAGGTCATACAGGCACGTGGAGGCCACACACACTACTGAGCCTCATTTTGACCTGTTTTAAGGACATTACATCAAAGTTGGATCAGCCTGTAGTGTGGTTTTCCACTTTAATTTTGAGGGTGACTCCAAATCCAGACCTCCATGGGTTGATACATTTGATTTCCATTGATAATTTTTGTGTGATTTTGTTGTCAGCACATTCAACTATGTAAAGAAAAAAGTATTTAATAAGATTATTTCATTCATTCAGATCTAGGATGTGTTGTTTAAGTGTTCCCTTTATTTTTTTGAGCAGTGTATTTTGTACACAATGAAGAAAATCCATTACGGGTCAACATCTAACTGTTGCTCCCAGCATTGATCAAAGCTAAGAACACTTATATTCTTGATCTGACTGTTCTAAGTAATGATGTATATATATAAAACATTGGTTCTAATCGTGCCTGCCGCTTTACGAACGAGTGGAATCATGAACGGTGATTTGTTTGTTATGTTTGCCTGTGTCCCCCGGATTTGCCTCCCGGATTTGTCTTTTTAGCAACACATTCAACACTCTCTCAAACGGCTAACTCTGCCCTCTTGCGGCACAAGCCGAGGGCCTGAGACATGCAACGAACTACCCCAGCGCGCAATCAGCTTATTGTGTTTGCGAGATGCCTGACAAAGGCCATTTTAAAACCATCTCGCAACTCCTGCTGTGTCTACAGACATCCCCCAAACAAACAAAAAATGACTCCCGGAGAATGAGTGCACAGCTGGTAAATAGTCACTTATAGATATGTCTGTCAGTCAGGTGGCTAGCTGCCGGTAGAGACTTCTATTGCAGTAATGTTGAAGGGCTCTGGCTAGTATTACTTAGCCAGCTAGAAGGGTGAAGCTAATGTCAAACAGAGCCTACCTCAGCAGGAGCAAAAAATACCCTACTAAGTTCTCATGATAACTTTGCTTTGCAGAGAGTAGGGTACTGAGAAAGAAAGTGATGTGGCGCTCAGTGGTGAGGCTGAGGCAGGCTGCAGTGCATGCAGGAGAAAGCAGAGGAGAGAGAGATAGAGACAGAGAGGAAGCAAGCAAGCAAAGAGAGAAGTCAGTACAGTGGTTCCTAAACCTGGGTCCGGGGCCCCATATGGGGATTAGAACTAGCGACCTTTCGGTTACTGGCACAACGCTCTTAACCACTAAGATACCTGCCGCCCCTATCTGTACTAATCTGTACTAATCTTATCAAACAAGTAAAAAAGAAAAAAAAGAAAAGATATGTTTCAATATGAACATCTCCACATGGCCCATCTTCCCTACAGGCCTATAGGCCTATATTAAAATGCAAGCAAAATGCAAACAATACAGTTCTAAAAATGTCATATGTTTTCGTTTCGTGCCAGTGTGAATAATTTATCATATTTCCCCCCTTTCACGGGTATAACATTACAATTGTATAGCTAATAGGGTATGTGTTTGTAGATCGACTGAGGTGAATGAACCTACAGCAGCCAATGTGATAATTGCTGGGGTCATTTTTGCTTGTTTTTGCTGTTCTCCAAATAGCATTTTAAAGTTTTTTAATTGCATAGAAATGCAGTAAATTAGCTTCCCCTAACCCTTCCGGACCTCATTAACTCAAGCCTTGGTTACGGCCTGTGTGTCATGGAGTTTTCTATCCCATAATCCCCCACTCTCAGGTCACTGCCAGGCCAACGGTGTTTCTGTGTGTGGTGTGTTGGGTGTGTATGTGTGGCAGGGCCAGGGGGTTGAAGCTTGGAAGGGTTTTATCGGGTCTAATTACTCCCGATAGCTGTAATTTACAGGTTGACAGCGGGGAGAAATCTGCAAAATTCACACTTCTGCGGGTCAGCATCTGTCGCCATTACGGCACCGTGCGCGCTGCCGGCCAGTCGGCGAGCGAGCAGTGAGGAACGGTAAACAACAAACGGCGTGTGACAGATTAGCAGCGCGGGCTAAAGGACCTTCTACTGACACATCATTTCTCTCGCTCTGCCAGTTTGTTTCGCGGCAGCTGTCACCAATAAAACGGAAAAGCAGGAGATGGGGAGGTTGGGGGGAGGTTGGGGGAGGCGGTGGTGGTGGCGGGGGCTTTTGTTCCAGTTCCAGGGACGTGGGTGGTGCAGGAGGAAGAGAGTGAGGAGGAGAGAGTGAGAGAAGGAGAAGAGGAGGGAGTTCAGTGAGTGACCTGTTTAAAAGTCTGGCCTCACTTTTTAATGGTGTATTAGGAGAAAACCAGGGCAGGATCACATCAAGCTATATATTTCTGCTGACTTCATAGTAATTACCTTCTCTACTTATCTATTTTAGGTCTGCGTTACAAATTGCTGGTGTCACCCTGAAGCGATTATTTTAGTTCCGTTTGTGACAGCATGTGTGGTAAGGAGCACAAAGGTATTCTAGAGGGTAAGCATTAGCTCAGGACATTGTGCACTCATTCATACTGTACTGCAGCCCCATCATACACACACACCCTCCCGCCTTCCTCCCCCTTCCTACATCCTCCCATCCCATGTGTCTCTCCTCCCCCCAGTCCCATGCTGCACAGAGCAGAGCCAGAGAGGTCTCCTCTCAGTTGTTGTTTCACTGAATCTGTTTGTCTGGGTTTACATGGACATGGACAAAAGAGTGAGTATACATAAGAGGAGCATGGTCAGTGAATACCATTTTACAAAAAAGGCAACCAAATTATGTCATCTGTCATTTAAGTGTGCTTGTAGTAGCTTCTGTATGTACACTCTTAGAAAAAAGGGTTCCAAAAGGGTTCTTCGGCTCTCCCCATAGGATAACCCTATTTGGTTCCAGGTATAACCCTTTTTGGTTCCAGGTAGAACTCTTTTTGGTTCCAGGTAGAACCCTATTTGGTTCCAGGTAGAACCCTTTTTGGTTCCAGGTAGAACTCTTTTGGGTTCCATGTAGAACCCTCTGTGGAAATGGATTTACATGGAACCCAAAAGGGTTCTACCTGGAACCAAAAAGGGTTCTTCAAAGGTTCTAGATAGCAACTTTTTTTCTAAGAGTGTAGTAGCTTCTTCAGTGTTCTCAGAGTAGCCATGCACATGCCTCTATCTACTTCATTTTTACTCTCCCATAACCAAACACATCAATAATGCTGGGTGGGTAACAGGGGAGCCCGCAGGTCTGGCCCTGTCCGGTTCAATATCTAACGGGAGACTGGTGGCTCTGTGTTCCAACCTCCAGAGCCCCAGCCTTCCCACAAGTGCCATATGGGCGGGCCAGCCCCATTCCATTAGCAGGGCCCAAACAGAGGCCCGGACCCCGGCCCTCCTGGCCCTCCCCTGGCACAGCCACAGGGCATGGTCTGCCCACCACCAGCTGCCAAGACCAGGGCAGGGGAGAGTGGACAGGACAGCCACATCCACACCGCACCTGGCCCTGCCAGCAACCAACAACCAGCCACAAGCCTCTGGCAACACTGGGACACATTGGAGATGAGATTATTGGACAGACAAAAAGAAACTGAACAATATGTCATAGAGATTTGATAAAATTATAATAAAGGGTGATTCCACTCCAGGACAGCCCAGAAATATTTTAGGTATCTCAGATTGTTCTGGCACATCATAATTTTTTGGGAGGAAATCATGATGAAAGTGGCCACTTTAGGCCCTTTTTAGACCTGTGAACCGTACATGATACAGACAACATCTTGGTGTCATTATACTCCTTATAGTGTGCTCTCAAATATAGAGTACTGTATGTCTCGATTCTGAAATAAAAATTTTCACATTCATTTATTCAACCTAAAAATATGTCTGAAAATGAAAAAAAATCAAAATGGGTACTTTGGAGATATTCATATTTTTTATGTTGAATAGTTTAATGTAAACATTTTTCTTTAAGAATCTAGACATACTCCATATGTTAGAGCACACTACAAGGAGTATAATGACACCAATATGTTTTCTGTATCATGTACGGTTCACATATCATAGGGTCTTACAGGAGGCATATATACAGTGAGGGAAAAAAGTATTTGATCCCCTGCTGATTTTGTACGTTTGCCCACTGACAAAGACATGATCAGTCTATAATTTTAATGGTAGGTTTATTTGAACAGTGAGAGACAGAATAACAAAAACAAAATCCAGAAAAACGCATGTCAAAAATGTTATAAATTGATTTCCATTTTAATGAGGGAAATAAGTATTTGACCCCTCTGCAAAACATGACTTAGTACTTGGTGGCAAAACCCTTGTTGGCAATCACAGAGGTCAGACGTTTCTTGTAGTTGGCCACCAGGTTTGCACACATCTCAGGAGGGATTTTGTCCCACTCCTCTTTGCAGATCTTCTCCAAGTCATTAAGGTTTCGAGGCTGACGTTTGGCAACTCGCACCTTCAGCTCCCTCCACAGATTTTCTATGGGATTAAGGTCTGGAGACTGGCTAGGCCACTCCAGGACCTTAATGTGCTTCTTCTTGAGCCACTCCTTTGTTGCCTTGGCCGTGTGTTTTGGGTCATTGTCATGCTGAAATACCCATTCACGACCCATTTTCAATGCCCTGGCTGAGGGAAGGAAGTTCTCACCCAGGATTTGACGGTACATGGCCCCGTCCATCGTCCCTTTGATGCAATAAAGTTGTCCTGTCCCCTTAGCAGAAAAACACCCCCAAAGCATAATGTTTCCACCTCCATGTTTGACGGTGGGGATGGTGTTCTTGGGGTCATAGGCAGCATTCCTCCTCCTCCAAACACGGCGAGTTGAGTTGATGCCAAAGAGCTCGATTTTGGTCTCATCTGACCACAACACTTTCACCCAGTTATCCTCTGAATCATTCAGATGTTCATTGACAAACTTCAGACGGGCCTGTATATGTGCTTTCTTGAGCAGGGGGACCTTGCGGGCGCTACAGGATTTCAGTCCTTCACAGCGTAGTGTGTTACCAATTGTTTTCTTGGTGACTATGGCCCCAGCTGCCTTGAGATCATTGACAAGATCCTCCCGTGTAGTTCTGGGCTGATTCCTCACCGTTCTCATGATCATTGCAACTCCACAAGGTGAGATCTTGCATGGAGCCCCAGGCCGAGGGAGATTGACAGTTCTTTTGTGTTTCGTCCATTTCCAAATAATCGCACCAACTGTTGTCACATTTTACATTTACATTTTTACACCTTCTCACCAAGCTGCTTGGTGATGGTCTTGTAGCCCATTCCAGCCTTGTGTAGGTCTACAATCTTGTCCCTGACATCCTTGGAGAGCTCTTTGGTCTTGGCCATGGTGGAGAGTTTGGAATCTGATTGATTGATTGCTTCTGTGGACAGGTGTCTTTTATACAGGTAACAAACTGAGATTAGGAGCACTCCCTTTAAGAGTGTGCTCCTAATCTCAGCTCGTTACCTGTATAAAAGACACCTGGGAGCCAGAAATCTTTCTGATTGAGAGGGGGTCAAATACTTACTTCCCTCATTAAAATGCAAATCAATTTATAACATTTTTGACATGCGTTTTTCTGGATTTTTTTTTGTTATTCTATCTCTCACTGTTAAAATAAACCTACCATAAAAATTATAGACTGATTATTTCTTTGTCAGTGGGCAAACGTACAAAATCAGCAGGGGATCAAATACTTTTTTCCCTCACTGTAAGTCTAAAAGGATATAAAATGGCCACTTTCATCATGATTTTCTCAAAAATGGTTTGTGATACAAATGTAAAAAGCATGTCAAACATCCTTCCTCCCAATGAAGTTTCTATGTGAAAATTGCCAGAACAATCTGAGATACCAAAAATATTTTCGGGCTGTCCTGCCGTGGAATCGGCCTAATGACACTCCCACAAATACATGCAGTCCAGCATGTAAAGAAAAGGGATTGTAGCTAACAGTGCTACTTTAGTTGGATACCTAGTATAGAAATTATAACGGATGGAGGTGAAAATAATTTCCCAAAATTCTCTCATGTTTTGCAGTAAGGGGTGCAATGATCTGAACTTAGGTCTGCAGTCACTGAAGGAAGGCATGAGGGGTAGAAAAAAAAATTGAAGAGCGAGAGAGAGAGAGAGAGTGTAATGTGTGTCTATTCTTTTGAGTGTAATGTTTTCTGTTAATTTCTGATTGTCTATTTCATTTTGGTTTATTGTTTATTTCACATGCTTTGGCAATGTATGTTTCCCATGCCAATAAAGCCCCTTTGACTGTAATTTAATTGAGAGAGAGAGGGAGAGAGAAAGAGAAAGGGGGAGGGAGAGAGAGAGAGAAATGTTTAGCACATCGCATGGGAATGTCAGTGTGTGCCTCAGCAGCCTGTACCTGCCACAGGACCTGAGGCCTTTTTTAATTAATCATTACAAACATTGAATAATTCAGCCATTATCAGTGTGGATATATAGAATGGCTCGTTAGTCTCCAGGGAACTTATTTTCCAATCAATGTTCATGTTTCCTTTAATAAGCTACAGTTCCCAGTGAGAGATACAAATACATCACAAGAGAAAATATTATATCGCTGTTGCAGAGCAGAAATCCTTCAAACTCATCATCAAATGTCTATAGTTATCTTGGAGTTTCAAAGATACACTCCCAAATGACAAAAATAGGCTAACTGTGAAGTTTCTAAGTTGTTTCTAGGTGTAAGTGAAGGGAATATAATAATAATATAATATGCCATTTAGCAGACGCTTTTATCCAAAGCGACTTACAGTCATGCGTGCATAATTTTTTTTTTGGTGTATGGGTGGTCCCGGAGATCGAACCCACTACCTTAGCGTTACAAGCGCCGTGCTCTACCAGCTGAGCTACAGGGGTCAATATAAAACCTGGACCTGGCTGAATGAGATAAATCATATAAGAAAATATTATTGTTCCAGCCTATAACTTTAGAATTAAGGTTGTTCACATTTTACACACACACTCATTCAAACAAACACATACTCTAACAGGATATTGCAGGACAACCAACCAGGCTCACATGTAAAATAGGCCTACAACAGATCATGACATTGTGTCACCTTACCATCTCTTGGGGTGTCTTAACAACTAAAAATAACCAGACCGAGTGTTGTATATCTGGTTCCCACTGATTAGAAATCATTAACTTCTCATTGAAAGGGGATTTACAGTAGGTCCTAGTGTGTTTCAGTGGCCTACCTACCATGGTAAGGAAGGGATGGGGGGCTTGCCTGGTTCCCAACATCACCCCAAGGACAGCACGGGGGGCAGAGGAGCACTGATTGAGAGCAACACCTGTCAGGTAAGACTTTCACAGTTGACGGCACACAAGGTGAGCAAAGCCCTCTGCTATGACTGCTAATCTCCTATGTGCCAGCCCGCTGGGCACTGCCAGTCTCCACAGGGATACCGTCAGGGTCCTGAGCACCCGATCGAGCTGCCTCAAGGCTGCCGTCCCGCTCACTGACGTCTCCTCAGTCTCCTGAGCCGAATGAGCCGTGCTGATGTGCTCTAAATACATTTCATTATCATCATCATGATTATAGCCGTGATTGTGTGTAGCTGGTAATGCGCTGCAGCAGCTCCCCCCTGGGAGTTGTCTGTGCGACTGAATGATTAAAACACGTATGATGAACCATGCATCAAAACATCCCTGTGGGGTTCCTACGACATACAGCCAACCACATCCACTGATACTTTATGCAAGCAAATAACAAGGGATTGGAGGGGAGGGGGATAATATGACAGCTGGTGGATTTTAACAATGCAGAGAATTGACCTTTGCTGACCCCACATATATCCATAACTGTGATGGGTGATTTGAAGGAGTCAGGCGCAGGAGGGTAAATCACAGAAAACAGGATTTTTTCCGGAATAAAGAGTACGCAGTAAAGCGTCAAAACAGTCAACCAACAAGGCAACACGGGGAAAATAACCTGGCGATACAAAATACATGGAGCTCCACCGAGCTTCACTATCCTCACAATAAACAATCACACACAAAGACAAGGGGGCAGAGGGAACACTTATACAGGTACTGATGAGGGGATATGAACCAGGTGTGTGTAATAACCAAGACAAAACAAATGGAATGATGAGATGAGGAGCAGCAGTGGCTAGAAGGCCGGTGACGACGAATGACGAAGCCTGCCCGAACAAGGAGAGGAGGCAGCCTCGGAGGAAGTCGTGACAATAACCTTATTAACCTGACACTATATCTAACCTATACCTTTGGACATGACTCTTAATACTGTATAGCCTTTGGAATAAACTCACTATCACACAATAAATTAACCAAGTATGATGGTCTTCTGCCTGCACCGGGCTCCCCCACCACGTGATGACAGAAAGTGAAGTGAGTTTATCTGACAGCATTCAATGAATGTTTAATCCAACATTCCCATACATCCCTAGCTGGGATCACCCAAAGTCAAAACCCACCAAAGACACACAGCAGGTGTCTGAAATATTAATACGCTACACGCTTCATTACAAATTCAACATACCAAGGTCCCTGCATTTATTTATTAATTTCGATTAGCGAAACAAAATACAGATTTTTTTTTTATTAAAACACGTTCGGCGCGCGCTATTCTATTTTTGTCTCACAGATTTGTAACAATTTGTTTTGTGACAAATAACTGTGCCTGGTAAAATCTCACTGTCATCTCAGTGAGAGTCAGGCTGTGGCTGCGAGAGAGAGTTACTTTTCCTGTTACTGCTGGGCTGCAACAAATCACTGTCTGTCTCTGTAGTTCTATGCTCTTCAGGAGACCACAGCAGTTTGCCCTTTGTCCTGTCCAGGAGCGTTCAGTGCCTCATCTTACAACGCATGCTGATTTGTCTCTTAGAGACACGAACCAGAATCCACATCTACAGCAGAGCACATGATAGTTTAAATATTTTCACTACAATTAATGATCCCACTTGGTGACCTTTACAAAGGCCACTAGGCAGACTGATGTGTCGCTTGTCAGGTAAGGAAGAACTCATTATTTAAGAGTATGCCACTCTAATGCATGCCATTGGGCCCAGTGTTTCATCTTTGGAGGTGATTGTACAACACATTCCTACAGTGGCTGAGTCAGTGTCAGGGTCTTGATGTAGAACTGATAGATAATAACTACCCAGTAGATAATATGAAATTAATTTGAACTGCAAATACACTAAACCCAAATCAACACTCATGTACAAACATCTGGTAAAACAACAAGATTTGAGTGAATATCTTGTTCCAGCCCAGCGAACAATTCTAGGGAGACTGAGATAACGTTTTTGTAACGTTCCCCGTAATGTTACCCTAATGTTTGAGTGTCCATTTTCCATTTGTTAGAAGAACATTCTATTTATGTTAGCAAAAACCCTTTTAGCATGTTTCGGTGTTAAAGTCAGGAGAACATTCCCTTAATGTCAAACAGAACTTATCTGGAACGTGGTTACAATTTTCTCAGAATATACAACATTCATGTTCTAGACGCGTTTTATGGGACATTGCGAGAACATTCATGTGTCCAGTTTTCTGAGGGTTAGGAGAATATTCCATCAACGACCCACCAAACATGCACAAGACATGGTTGCCATGTTCTCAGAATATAAGATATAAGATAATATAACATATCTAGACACGTTCCATGAGAACGTTGCAAGAACATTTATTTGTATCAGCTGTCAGGACGTCGCCTGATGGTCCCAAAGAAACGTTCTTTAATAAATAAATAAAAGTTTCATTACAAATCACACCGTGTTACTGTTGCCAAGCCCATCAAACCCTGATTGGTGAACCACTGATCAATTCACAGCTCTTGTTGTCTGTTGGCAAGGTTAAGGATACAGTGCCTTGCAAAAGTATTCATCCCCTTTGGCGTTTTTCCTATTTTGTTGCATTACAACCTGTAATTTAAATGGATTTTTATTTGGATTTCATGTAATGGACATACGCAAAATAGTCCAACTTGGTGAAGTGAAATGAAAAAAATAACTTGTTTCAAAAAAGTCAAAACAATAAATAATGGAAAAGTGGTGCGTGCATATGTATTCACCCCCATTTGCTATGAAGCTCCTAAATAAGATCTGGTGCAACCAATTACCTTCAGAAGTCACATAATTAGTTAAATAAAGTCCACCTGTGTGCAATCTAAGTGTTACATGATCTCAGTATAAATACACCTGTTCTGAAAGGCCCCAGAGTCTGCAACACCGCTAAGCAAGGGGCACCACCAAGCAAGCGGCACCATGAAGACCAAGGAGCTCTCCAAACAGGTCAGGGACAAAGATCTGGAGAAGTACAGATCAGGGTTGGGTTATAAAAAAAGATCTGAAACTTTGAACATCCCACGGAGCACCATTAAATCCATTATTAAAAAATGTTAAGAATATGGCACCACAACAATCCTGCCAAGAGACTGCCGCCCACCAAAACTCACAGACCAGGCAAGGAGGGCCTTAATCAGAGAGGCAACAAAGAGACCAAAGATAACCCTGAAGGAGCTGCAAATCTTCACAGTGGAGATTGGAGTATCTGTCCATAGGACCACTTTAAGCCGTACACTCCACAGAGCTGGGCTTTACGGTAGATTGATGAGGATTTTAAAAAATCCATTTTAGAATAAGGCTATAACTTAACAAAATGTGGAAAATACTTGCCAAGGGGGTCAGAATACTTTCCGAAAACACTGTATGTTTAAAGCACCGTGTGTGTGTGTGTATATACAGTGGCTTGCAAAAGTATTCATCCCCCTTGGCGTTTTTCCTATTTTGTTGCATTACAACCTGTAATTTAAATTGATTTTAATTTGGATTTCATGTAATGGACATACGCAAAATAGTCTAAATTGGTGAAGTGAAATGAAAAAAATAACTTGTTTCAAAAAGTCTAAACAATAAAAAAAAAGTGGTGCGTGCATATGTATTCACCCCCATTTACTATGAAGCTCCTAAATAAGATCTGGTGCAACCAATTACCTTCAGATGTCACATAATTAGTTAAATAAAGTCTTCAAAGTGGTAGGCATGTTGTGTAAATCAAATTATACAAACCCCACAAAAATCAATTTTAATTCCAGGTTGTAAGGCAACAAAATAGGAAAAATGCCAAAGGGGATGAATACTTTCGCAAGCCACTGTATATACACACACACACAGTGCTTTAAACATACAGTGTTTTCGGAAAGTATTCTGACCCCCTTGGCAAGTATTTTCCACATTTTGTTAAGTTATAGCCTTATTCTAAAATGGATTTTTTTAAATCCTCATCAATCTACACACAATACCCCATAATGACAAAGCAAAAACCGGTTTTTAGAAATGTTTGCAAAAGTATTAAAAACAGAAATACCTTATTTACATAAGTATTCAGACCCTTTGCTATGAGACGCGAAATTGAGCTCAGGTGCACCCTGTTTCCATTGATCATCCTTGAGATGTTTTTACAACTTGATTGGAGTCCAGCTGTGGTAAATTCAAATGATTGGACATGATTTGGAAAGGCACACACCTGTCTATATAAGGTCCCACCATTGACAGTGCATGTCAGAGCCAAAACCAATCCATGAGGTCAAAGGAATTGTCCGTAGAGCTCTGAGACAGGATTGTGTCGAGGTACAGATTTGGGGAAGGGTACCAAAACATTTCTGCAGCATTGAAGGTCCCCAAGAACACAGTGGCCTCCATCATTCTTAAATGGAAGAAGTTAGGGACCACCAAGACTCTTCCTAGAGCTGGCCGCCCGACCAAACTGACTAATCGGGGGAGAAGGGCCTTGGTCAGGGAGGTGACCAAGAACCCAATGGTCACTCTGACAGAGCTCCAGAGTTCCTCTGTGGAGATGGGAGAACCTTCCTGAAGGACAACCATCTCTGCAGCACTCCACCAATCAGGCCTTTATGGTAGAGTGACCAGACAGAAGCCCCTCCTCAGTGAAAGGCACATGACAGCCCACTTGGAGTTTGCCAAAAGGCACCTAAAGTACTCTCAGACCATGAGACACAAGATTCTCTGGTCTGATGAAACCAAGATTGAACTCTTTGGCCTGAATGCCAAGTGTCACTTCTGGAGGAAACCTGGCACCATCCCTACGGTGAAGCATGGTGGTGGCAGCAAAATCATTTGCATTAATATGGAGTTGGTCCCCCTTTGCTGCTATAACAGCCTCCACTCTTCTGGGAAGGCTTTCCACTAGATGTTGGAACATTGCTGCTGGGATTTGCTTCCATTCAGCCACATGAGCATTAGTGAGGTTGGGCGATTAGGCCTGGCTCCCAGTCGACGTTCCAATTCATCCCAAAGGTGTTCGATGGGGTTGAGGTCAGTGCAGGCTAGTCAAGTTCTTCCACACCGATCTCGACAAACAACTTATGTATGGACCTCGCTTTGTGCACTTGGGCATTGTCATGCTGAAACAGGAAAGGGCCTTCCCCAAACTGTTGCCACAAAGTTGGAAGCACAGCATCGTCTAGAATGTCATTGTATGCTGTAGCTTTAAGATTTCCCTTCACTGGAACTAAGGGGCCTAGCCCGAACCATGAAAAACAGCCCCAGACTATTATTCCTCCTCCACCAAACTGTACAGTTGGCACTATGCATTGGGGCAGGTAACGTTCTCCTGCATCCGCCAAACCCAGATTCGTCCATCAGACTGCCAGATGGTGAAGCGTGATTCATCACTCCAGAGATCGTGTTTGCACCAGAGTCCAATGGCGGCGAGTTTTACACCACTCCAGCCAATGCTTGCCATTGCGCATGGTGATCTTAGGCTTGTGTGCAGCTGTTCGGCCATGGAAACTCATTTCATGAAGCTCCCGATAAACAATTATTGTGCTGAAGTTGCTTCCAGAGGCAGTTCGGAACTCGATAGTGAGTGTTACAAACGAGAACAGACAATTTTACGCACTGTGCACTTCAACATTCAGTGATCCCGTTCTGTGAGCTTGTGTGGCCTACCACTTTGCGGCTGAGCTGTTGTTGCTCCTAGACTTTTCCACTTCACAATAACAGCCCTTACAGTTGACCGGGACAGCTCTAGCAGGGCTGACATTTTATGAACTGACTTGTTGGAAAGGTGGCATCCTATGATGGTGTCACATTGAAAGTCACTGACCTCTTCAGTAAGGCCATTCTACTGCCAATGTTTGTCTATGGTGATTGCATGGCTGTGTGCCTGATTTTATACACGTGTCAGCAACGGGTGTGGCTGAAATAGCCGAATCCATTCATTCGAAAGGGTGTCCACATACTTTTGTATATATAGTGTACTTTTTGCTGATAAAAGGCTGTGCGTGATGACATAGTGCACATAAAAATAACTTTTGCTGTAAAATGTCCATGTCCTGAATGAAAAGTACAAGCTAAATGGGTTTTCAACTCTACTGATGGTTTTGTCACAAAAACTGTTGCATTATATAGCGAATGTGCCCACTCTGGTATTGGCACATGAGCTCTAGCCAACAGCTCGCAGATACAGTGCGGGTTGGCTACTTGCATTATGAGATTATTATGGATTATATTATTTATATTTGTCAAATGACAGCCAAATTTCGATCATCATGTCACCAGAATAAGACCCTCGATATTTATTGGAAAGGCGCATCAAGCTCATACCCTTGCACATTCACCACCCTGTGAAGTTCATAATAAATTATTTAATCTGAAGCCTAATAAACTGCATGCTTTCCCGAGTTGTAGTGGGAGGACCACACAACATATCATCTCGTGACTCCAAGTTTACTTCGATATGATGGTTATATAAATATTTGCGCATAAAGGCTTTTCCACCGCCATTTTTCGCAAAGTTAATTTTACGGACACAAAAAGATCCCACCATTTTTTGAACAAACAAATTGTCTGTTGGCATATATAAAATTGTACTGTTTCCATCAGCCCGGTTGTGACCTTTTTCATGCGTCAGATAATTCATCTGCATGAAATGGTTGGATGGAAACGTGATTAGTAACCAGGTTTCCATCCAACCTTTTTATGCGAGTAAAGTAAAAATGTCATGACAGGCCTGATGGAAACAGAAAATGTTTCTGTTAACTTTCCAAATGTTGACAAAACAAAATACGCTAGACGAGGTGGGGTCTTTTTGTGTCTGTAAAATGAATTAATGCGAGAAATGGCGGTGGAAACGCCTTTATGCGCAAATATTGATATAATAATCATCATATCGAAGTAAATTTGGCGTCACGCCATGACATAGTGTGTGGTACTCCCCCTGTGACTCAGGAAACCATGCAGTTTATTAAAGCTACAGATGAAATAAATTATGATGAACTTCACATGGTGGTGAAAGTGCTCGGTATGAGCTTGATGCTCCTTTCCAATAAATGCTGAGGGTCTTATTCGGGTGACATGATAAGATCGATGCTTGACTGCCGTTTGACAAATAAAAATAGTATCCCTTTTATCCATAATAATCCCATCATGTGTTGTAGGCTGACCTACCCGCAGAGCCTACTCACACTGTATCTGCCAGCTGTTGTCTCGAGCGCACGTGCCAAGACCAGAGTAGGCACATTTGCTATTTAAAGCAACAGTTTTTGTGACAAAACTATAGGTATAGTTGAAAATGCGATGGAAACACATTGAACATTAGATTGTTATTCGGTACATGAAAACATAAACGAAAAGTACATTTTGTGTGCACTATGTCATCATGCACTGATTTTTATCCGCAACAATTCAGTTTGGTGGAAACCAGTGGAGGCTGCTGAGGGGAGGACGGCTCATAATAATGTCCGGAATGGAGTTAATGGAATGGTATCAAACACGTGGTCCATGTGGTTGATACCACTCCATTGACTCCATTCCAGCCATTATTATGAGCCGTCCTCCCCTCAGCAGCCTCCACTAGTGGAAACACACCACTTTTTGGAATATTTGCATGAAAATATGTCGCCAATTGGATGGAAACCTGGCTAGTGAAAGATGGGAATAGGTCGAATTCTAGATAGCTGAGAATCTCAAAGGGAACTCTATCATCTTTTTGAAATCCACACCACATACAGTATATCATATGGAACAAATATGTGTCTTTGATTAGGAATCACATGAGCTCGTCATTGCATTTCTATCTGTAACATTCCTAATTTGTTGCCAAAACATGGCCCAGATGCAGTGGCGGCTGGCCGATAGAGGGCGCTAGGGCGCCGCCCCCTTAAATAAAATTATTTAAAAAAAAATAATAATAATAATAATAATAATAATAATAATAAAAACATCAGTATGTCAATATTTGTGTGTTTGAAATATGGAATGCACACAGTAATATGTGTAAGATATGATAGAAAATCATATTCGCAACCTTTCCTCTGCCTGTCAAACGCCTCGTCAGCTCTGGGCGATACAGAAAGTGCCCCGAGGAGGCGGGTCTACGTAGCAGTTAAGCCAATTGCTAATTTAAGATATGAATGTATGACATAAAATGTAGCTAATCAGCGATTTTAATTCGAATCCAAGGAGGGCGATTATTTTATCGCCCCAAGCTCGCCCCTGATAAAATAAGGACCGGGCTCCAGTGGCGCCATTTTTACTAGACGACAATGGCGAGCGCAAACGTTACTCCTCCAAGACCCAACCCTAACTCGGTGAAATCTCTCCTCCAAGATCCGTTTGAGAGGAGAACTTTGTCAGAGAAAGTTCGGGTGAAAGAGCTGGGCCCAGATCAACCTGACCTCTCAATCAGACAGCAGGCTAGCGAGAAAGGGAAGCAGTATATGCGCGGCTTCTCCCGTAGCTGGTACACCAGGAAGGCTTGGCTAGCTGGGTGCACTGATGCTAATGCTTTATTTTGCTTTCCGTGCTTGCTTTTTTAAAACGACGGGGTCAGATTCAGCATGGACAGGTACCGGAGTGAGGGATATGAAGCACCTGTCAGAGAAGGTAAAGAAACATGAGAACACCAGGGCACACATGGACAACTCTGTAAAGCTAGCTGTATTAGGAAGGGTGAACATTGCTACGCAGCTGGATGACGGCCACAGGATTGCGGTGAGGAAACACAATGAGGAGGTGGATAAAAACAGGCACATTCTATCCAAAATTATCGATTGTGTGAAGTTCTGTGGGGCTTTTGAGTTGGCCTTGCGTGGGCACGAGGAGACTGACTCCTCGGACAACCCCGGCATTTTCCGGGGCTTAGTGGATTTTGTTGCCTCCCTCGACAGTGTGCTGGAGGAGCACCTGAAGACAGCTACCGTTTTTAAGGGCACGTCAAAGACGATACAGAACGAGCTGTTGGACTGTATGCTGTCAGTGCTTAAGGATTACATCCTGGAGGAAGTAAAGAGTGCTGATTTTATCGCCATTCAAGCTGACGAGACGACTGACGTTTCCACCCACTGCCAGTTGGTGCTTGTGATACGCTACATCGATGCTAAAAGTAACGTCCAAGAGCGTTTTTCGAGTTCATTTTGATCGAGAACGCAACCGCCGACACCATCGCTACAGCGCTGCTGGAGAGGCTCAGCACCATACTCTCACATGGACAAAAGGCCAAACTTATTGCCCAGGCTTACGACGGAGCAAGTGTGATGAGGGGAGCCACCGGCGGAGTGCAGCGTAAAATAGTGGATGTGTACGAAAATGCGCACTACGTCCACTGCTATGCACATCAGCTGAACCTCATCATGCAGCAGGCTACTTCACGCATCCCCAGGATCGGCACTTTCTTTTCCGACCTTGCAGGATTTTCTGCTTTCTTCTCCAGGTCTCCCAAGCGAACCACCGTGCTTGACGAAGTGGTTGCGCATAGACTCCCCAGAGCCTCTACAACACGGTGGAACTTCCACAGTCGCGCTGTAAACACTGTGTACGAGTACAGGGATGACCTCCTAACGTGTTTCCAGACCATCAGAGACTCTGGGAACTTTGATGCCCCGACTGTCAGAGAGGCGGGGGGCTTTGTGAGGATGCTCGAAGACGAGGCTTTCTGTTTTTCCTGGCACTGTTCCACAAGATCATGCCAAATGTGGACATGCTTTTCAGCCAGCTGCAGAAGAGGAACATCGACCCTGTCTTCATTAAAGCACTTGTCCAGAGGTTCACAGACAGCATGCTAACAATCAGGTAAATAACTATATTTACTATTGGCTGATAAAGATGTTGTTAGAAAGATGAATAGTTCACTTACAACAGTTTAAAAGCCTAAATGTGTCTGGTCATCAAAGTGAGTGATTATCATAGAGCCGTCACAATTATATTTGTTTTAGTATTTTAAAAGGAAAGAGAAGACACAATCAGACGTTGATAATAATGCAGGAAAGTACTACACAGTTTGTAATAATTATTCAGGTGTCCACCAGGTCAATTTCTAGAAGAGGCCTAGTTGTTATTGAAGATTAACTTTATTGCTAAGTGCACAGCAGAACAAAATGATGTTGCATCCCTCTCACAAATGTAATAGAAAAAGGCTTTAAAACGTAATAACATCAGTTAATTATGTACATCACAGGTTAAAAGCAGTTACTAGACATAGTTTGTGTGTATATACACACTATCTGTCTGTCTGTCTGTCTGTCTGTCTATATATATATATATATATATATATATATATATATAAAAGTCACTGGTTGTGTGTTGAGGGGGAATTACAGTGAGTTAAGAAGTCTGATTGCAAGTTATCAAATTAATTCCCCTCTTTGTGTGGGGACAGCGCATCTGACGAGCAGCAACAGCCCATCAAGCGACGGAGGATGCTGGGACCAGGAGAACAACAGAGGTTGGCTATAGAGGTAAGTTGTGATGTAATTGTCAGTGTTTCCCCCTAGAACTTTTTTCAGGCCTGGTAGTATGTAGCCAAAACCCTGAACAATCAGCACCTTGGTAATCATATACTTGAGTTGGACATAGGCATGTGTCAGTCAGGATCACTTGCATCAAAATAGCTTAATTGCAAATTAAAGCTGATGATGTATCTTTTACAGGTATGTGATACCATCCTGAGTCATGCCAAAGAGAGGTTCTCCTTCACCCAGCACCTCATCAGCGCAACACTATTGCACGGAGAGTTGTTCCCACAACACAGTGTGAAGTTCCCCGATACAGCGCTTGAAACAACCGTGGAGGCGTACCCCATGTTGAACAAGGCCAAGCTCAAAACCGAACTGTCCCTCATCTATGAGAACAGTGAGTTCAAGGCTTGTAGTGGTGCAGTGCCCCTGTACCAGTTCTTCATGGAGAACAACCTTCAGAGCACTTTCACAGAGACTGCCAGCCTCCTCAAGATCCTCATCACCACACCCATGACAACTGCTGAGTCAGAAAGGTGCTTCTCTACACTGAAAAGGATCAAGACCTTCCTGAGAAACAGCATGACACAGGATCGCCTGAACGCTCTGGCCATGCTCTCCATGGAGAAGAAACTTGTCAGGGACATTCCTGACTTTAATCAAAGGGTCATTGAGAGGTTTGCCACTCAGAAGGACAGACGGGCAAAATTCCTGTACAAATAAGATGACAGACACACACACACAGAGCAGCTCTGGCCGCATGTTTCTTTGTATATAGTTGACCTTAGCATAAAAAATCCAGTTATATATGGTACTCTAGAAAGTCTTAATAGTGTCTTTGCTAATATTACTGTATATATGTTGTTTTGTATCAATTAATTGTTGCAGTTCTGGAGCACATTAACAATTAGTCACATTTAGTATGATCATAAAATACTGTATGCTATTCTTCCAGTCAAAGGTTTGAGTTCATCCACTTGATATCCATTTCTATATTATACATCCTTTTATACAGTGTAAGATTTCCTATAAACTTTATAATAATTTCATGTTATTGTCCACTTTCCACTCTGTTCTGACAGCATGCCTGTTGCGTTGCCTGTTTACTACCAATGGTGAAAAGTTCACTTTAAATGCAAATGAAAGGCTTGGGTTTGTGTAATATGTTTTTGTGTAAGAATGCCTCAACTTTTTAATATTGGCATTAAATAATTACTGAATGTTTCACTGAGCACTGCTGTCCTGCAGTTTGTGTTAAAATATATCGCGATGGTTACAGGAAAAAAAAAGTATGGCACAGCCCCACCGAGAATATTTTTCACCAGCCGCCACTGCCCAGATGGAAGTGCTGCTTCTGATAGAAACATACCCAGAACATGGTGGCCATATTTACAGTAGCATGTCTGTACTTTCTCACATTTGCCATTTAAGCAATAATTATTCCAGTTAAACCAAAACAATACACAGAGTTCCATCTCCATGTTCTAATGTGGAAAAACATAAAAATTGCAACAGATTCACTAGGGACAATTCACAGAAATCACAATATGTTAAAGGGGCAATATGCTGTTGCTACATCCATTCTTGAACTTTTTAATGATATACAGTACCAGTCAAAAGTTTGGACACACCTACTCATTCAAGGGTTTTTCTTTATTTTTACTATTTTCTACATTGTAGAATAATAGTGAAGACATCACAACTATGAAATAACACATATGGAATCATGTAGTAACCAAAAAAGTGTTAAACAAATCAAAAAATATTTAAGATTTTAGATTCTTCAAAGTAGTCATCCTTTGCCTTGATGACAGCTTTGCACACTCTTGGCATTCTCTTAACCAGCTTCATGAGGTAGTCACCTGGAATGTTTTTCCAACAGTCTTGAAGGAGTTCCCACATATGCTGAGCACTTGTTGGCTGCTTTTCCTTCACTCTGCCGTCCGACTCATCCCAAACCATCTCAATTGGGTTGAGGTCGGGGGATTGTGGAGGCCAGGTCATCTGATGCAGCACTCCATCGCTCTGCTTCTTGGTAAAATACCCCTTACACAGCCTGGAGGTGTGTTGGGTCATTGTCCTGTTGAGAAACAAATGATAGTCCCACTAAGCCCAAACCATATGGGATGGCGTATTGCTGCAGAAAGCTGTGGTAGCCGTGCTGGTTAAGTGTGCCTTGAATTCTAAATAAATCACCAACAGTGTCACCAGCAAAGCACCCCCACACCATCACACCTCCTCCTCCATGCTTCACGGTGTGAACCACACATGCAGAGATCATCCGTTCACCTACTATGCGTCTCACAAAGACATGGCAGTTGCAACCAGAAATCTCAAATTTTGACTCATCAGACCAAAGGACAGATTTCCACTGGTCTAATGTCCATTGCTCATGTTTCTTGGCCCAAGCAAGCCTCTTCTTCTTATTGTTGTCCTTTAGTAGTGGTTTCTCTGCAGCAATTCATCCATGAAGGCCTGATTCACGCAGTCTCCTCTGAACAGTTGATGTTGAGATGTGTCTGTTACTTGAACTCTATGAAGCATTTATTTGGGCTGCAATCTGAGGTGCAGTTAATTGCCGATTTCTGAGGCTGGTAACTCTAATGAACTTATCCTCTGCAGCAGAGGTAACTCTGGGTCTCCGTTTCCTGTGGCGGTCATCATGAGAGCCAGTTTCATCATAGCGCTTGATGGTTTTTGCGACTGCACTTGAAGAAGCTTTCAAAGTTCTTGAAATTTTCCGGATTGACTGACCTTCATGTCTTAAAGTAATGATGCACTGTCATTTCTCTTTGCTTATTTGAGCTGTTCTTGCCATAATATGGACTTGGTCTTTTACCAAATATGTCTATCTTCTGTATACCCCCCCTACCTTGTCACAACACAACTGATTGGCTCAAACGCATTAAGAAGGAAAGAAATTCCACACATTAACTTTTAACAAGGCACACCTGTTAATTGAAATGCATTCCAGGTGACTACCACATGAAGCTGGTTGAGAGAATGCCAAGAGTGTGCAAAGCTGTCATCAAGGCAAAGGGTGGCTACTTTGAAGAATCTCAAATATAAAATATATTTTGATTTGTTTAACACTTTTTTGGTTACTACATGATTCCATATGTGTTATTTCATAGTGTTGATGTCTTCACTATTATTCTACAATGTAGAAAATAGTAAATTTAAAGAAAAACCCTGGAATGAGTAGGTGTGTCCAAACTTTTTACTGGTATTGTAGATGGTATGTTGTGTGGATTTCAAGAAGACAATGGAGAGATGCTCAGCTAAATAGAATTAATAAATACTGATCATTTATGAGAGGTAGTAGAAATGTGGTCATAATTCGTGCTCAATACATAATCCTACAGATTCCCATCTTTCAATGAGAAACTCATTTTAAATATATCAGATAAGTGTCATAACTGTTACCAAATAATGACATTAACATACACTTCTAAGAATGTGACAGTAGGGTGATTCACCTAGCAAGTCTCCAACCCAAGCCACCAGCACCAATGAAGAAGGCCCTAACCACTGTTCCGATAATGGATATCTCCAGGGCATGTGTTTATTGGGCCAGTATAATTAGGCCCTTTCCAGAAGAAATCCTAACCCCTCCTCCCTAGGGACTTGTGTAGATCTGAAACAACTTGATAGGTGTAAGCAATATTGTGAATGCACTTTGAAGTAAATCTCAGCTCTGTTAAAAGTACACAAGAAAATATTTTATTGATCATAGGGATTCAGGACTATCATTAAAACAGGTTAATATGGCCCACCAACATTAGACAAATACCCAGAAAGCCTTTACATTGCTGAAATAATACATGGACATTGTGGTGTAGCAAGCAGGAGAATCGGATTACCGTGAACCAAGAGGTTGTGAGTTCAAATCCCAGGTGAGGACATGATGAATAAATGACTGATTAACTGAACATGCACAATGTAATCCACAGACACATGAATGTTCTTACAACTTTCCTATGAAATGTGTCTAGAACATTAATATCTTAATTTCTGAGAACATGGTAACCAAGTTCTGGGTAAATTATATTTCACGTTAAAGGAATGGTCTCTTGGAAACATTCCTTGCACAACACCGGAACAATCCTATGAAAAAGTTAGTTAATCACCTAATGAGACTCTTAAGGGAACGTTCTCTAAAGTTGTGGGAATGTTTGTTATTAGCTGGGAGGTAATCGAGCTAGTGTTTTTCTTTTTGCCAAGCACAGACAGTCAGTCATGCGGTCATCTCAACCCAGATCTCTATACTGCAACCCGAGAGGCTTTGATGATGTTTTTCCTTGTGGTATGTCCCTCCTCCTCCGCCGTAGTGACGCGTTGTTTTATTTTTTACATGGAAAATGGCTGCTTGCAGCCCAACTCGTGCTACGGACGGGGTAGAGGCAGGACATCTTACCGAAGCCGAACCGGAGAATGATCCCTGGGCAGCACTCGGTCCAGTTGTGAAGAGGGATCCGGTAATAAAGCTCTTGAGTCCGGTCAGCGGCTTGGAGCCGCTCACGTGGTCTGAGGACCACCGACTCTCGGCCTCTACTGCAAGTGGCATTTCTTTGATGGAGGTATTGTGCGATGTTCACGGCAACAACCAAGACTTGGTGCTGCATCGGACCTCCATCCCCGTGCCGGACAAAGTCTGTGAATTGAAGGTGAATCTAGAGCACATGTAGCTAGCAAACTTGCTTACTTTGGCGTTCATTCCACACCTCAAAACCGCGCATGCACAAATTGAAGTTGTGACGTTGTTGTTTTTAACTGGGAGGGCTCCAGCTGACTGATATAGCCAGAACTACAGCTGATGCCTGCTGCCTATTTGTTTCTAGCTGCTAGCAGCAGTTAACCATTTATCCCATTGTAAAACATATTTAGGCTAGCAAACTAGGTTGATGAACTGCTGTCAAAAGTGAACTTACTTTGCGATTTAGATATGATCTGAAAGTCGTTTTTGTTTTCTCAGTATGTTATACTAAATACATTCAGATACCTACTTTAAGAGGTAACTGTTTTTATGTGTCCAGGTGGGTCCAGCGGAGGAACTGTTGAGGGCCAAAGACAAGTTCTCCAGCTCCAGTGACCCTTCAGTGAGCCAGTCCTTCATGCTGGACAGAGTGTTCAACCCCACATTGGCCGTCCATAAGGGCATCATGTACACCAGCTGGTCCCCCCTGGGCTGTGATGCCAACGGCCTCAGCCTGCTGGCCTCCCTCACCCTGGACCACCAGCTGACCGTCCACAGCAGCACCAAGCGTCTACAGTGGACAGTGGTGGCAGACCTGACCCAGCTGTATGGAGAGAGCCTGGAGAGCAGAGGCTACTCAGTGCAGGGTGGGGAGCCCCCCAAGGATAACCTCTTGGACCTGGCTGAGCTTCAGAGACGCTACCGCATGCAGACCCCTGTACGGATGGAGTGGTCCAGTGTGTGCACCACGCAGCACATCCAGACCAACAACAAGTGGAAGGACGTGGGGACGGTGCTGCTGGCCGTGCTGATGGAGAACGGAGACCTGGTGGTGTGGCAGTTCTGCCTGCCCATGCTGGGGAAGGATTCAGTGTTGTCCTGTAACACCATCCAGTCTGGGGTGTCGTCCCCCAGCGTGCTGGCCTGGTGGGAGTACGAGCACAGCGGTCGCAAGATGAGCGGCCTGATCGTGGGCAGCGCGGTGGGGCCTGTCAAGATCCTGCCCGTCAACCTGAAGGCTGTGAAGGGCTACTTCACCCTGCGCCAGCCCGTGGTCCTCTGGCAGGAGTCGGACCAGATCCCCGTACACAACATCAAGTGTATCTCCCTGTTCCACCCCAAACAGAACTGTAACTGTAGCCTGGTGGTGGCGGCCAGGGGCTCCTACCTCTTCTGGTGCCTGCTGCTCATCTCTAAGGCGGGCCTCAACGTGCACAACTCACACGTGACGGGCCTGCACTCCACCCCCATCGTCTCCATGACAGCCAGCCGCCAGGGGGGCTCCATCTACACCTGTTCCATGGACGGGACGGTCAAGAAGCTCACGCCCATCTTTACCGACATGGCCGTGGCCTTTAAGCAGGAGGAGATCGTGCTGCCAGAAGGCATGGCAGGGCGGAGGATGCATGGCATCGCGGTCAGCCCCAACGGAGCCTACCTGGCCCTGGTCAGTACTGCAGGGATGACCAATGGTCAGCACCCAGACTCCAGGCCCTACCAGGTCCAGTTTGTGACCCTGAAGACGCCCATCGACGCGGCTGCAGAGCTGCTGGAGTCCCAGGTCCAGAGCCTGTTCAAACAGACTGACCTGCTGGACCTGGTGCGCTGGAGGGTGCTGAAGGACAAATGCATCCCTGCTCTGCTGCAGGAGGAGCTGGACAACAAGGTACACAACACGGGCTCCCCCTACCTGTGGAGGTTAAAACTCTTCCTGGTGCGCGTGCTCTACCAGTCCCTACAGAAGGCCCCCATGGAGGCACGCTGTCGCCCCACACATGAAGACTCCAAGGTGTTTGTGGGGGACGAGGAGGGGGGTGGAGGAGGGGAAGAGGAGGAGGAGGTGTCGAAGCTACAGGACCCAGAAGCCCGGGCGTTGGAGGAGAAAATGGGAGAGGTGATAGCGTGGATCGAGGCAGTAGAGGCCCACCTGACCAGGGAGCACATGAAGAGGGTTCTGGGGGAGGTGTACCTTCACACCTGGATCACAGAGAACACCAGTATCCCCACTAGGGGGGTCTGTGACTTCCTCACCAGTGACCCTACGTACGAGGACAGGGCTGCCAAGGTTGGACTAGGCTACCTACACCTTTTCTATGATCTATTACCAGAGCAATATTCAACTGTTTCAACATTAGGCTAACCCTGTTTTTGTGCATTATTCAGCACCTCTCACATCTTGCTCTCTGTACCCTAGGTCCTGATAGGTCACATCCAGAAGAAGATGAACAAGCAGACGTTCCCAGAGTACTGTAGTCTGTGTAAGGAGGTGCTGCCCTTCACAGACCGCAAACAGGCTATCTGCTCCAATGGACACATGTGGCTCAGGTAAAGTGTCATCAACCTTATTTGCATCAACCACCAGTCACCCGATTCCCGTAATCTAAATCCAGGATTTTTTGCTATACTAGCCTAATTTTTATGCCAAAGTTGCCTTCCTAAGTCAGTTGGCTTTCATGTTGCAGACAGCATTTTCATAAAAATGAGTCATTAGTCAATTTCATTGACTGATGAATGGCATCACATCACCCCTAGTTTTACAAAGTTTTTTTAAAAAAGCTTTATGAGATTGCCACTGTCTAAACTGAATGCCGCAGCCCGTCTGGTGTTCAACCTTCCCAAGTTCGCTCACGTCACCCCCCTCCTCCGCACACTCCACTGGCTTCCAGTTGAAGCTCGCATCTGCTACAAGACCATGGTGCTTGCCTATGGAGCAGTGAGGGGAACGGCACCTCTGTACCTTCGGGCTCTGATCAGTCCCTACACCCAAACGAGGGCATTGCGTTCATCCACCTCTGGCCTGCTGGCTCCCCTTCCTCTGCGGAAGCATAGGTCCCGCTCAGCCCAGTCAAAACTGTTCGCTGCTCTGGCACCCCAATGGTGGAACAAGCTCCCTCACGACGCCAGGACAGCGGAGTCACTCACCACCTTCCGGAGACATTTGAAACCCCACCTCTTTAAGGAATACCTGGGATAGGATAAAGTAATCCTTCTACCCCCCCCAAAAAAAAGTAAAGTGGTTATCCCACTGGCTATAGGGTGAATGCACCAATTTGTGAGTCGCTCTGGATAAGAGCGTCTGCTTAATGACGTAAATGTGCCCTTGAGCAAGGCACTTAACCCTAATTGCTCCTGTAAGTCGCTCTGGATAAGTGCGTCTGCTAAATGACTAAAATGTAAATGTAAATGTAAACAAGGGAGCATAAACCTCTGAATTCTAAACAACTCTAAGCAGAAGGAGAAGTCTCCAGAGGTTCCTAGACGCTGGGCTGACACTGAGGAGTGACTTCCCACACAGCATCTTAATGCCAAATGCCATTTTTAACTGTTTATTTATTTTCACAGAACAGTAATGAAGCCTCCAACCTTTTGATATTTACCCGTGTACTGCACCCCTCCCCCCTCTATCCCCCCCATTCCTCTCAGTAGTTGGATGATATGTGCTGCCCCTGGTGGACAGTTGTGGGAAACTGTTAGGCTACTTGCTGAAAGCAACAGCTCAGTGCTTCTCCTGTTAGTGAGACAGAAGTGGACCAGAAAAGTATTCTCGATTCCCTCCTGAATGCAGCCTCTAAGTCCAACAGCAAATCTCAATAGTCTAAGGTGACTTCCTGTCCCCATCTCCTAGGGCAGCATTTCCCAAACTAGGGGTCGCCTGATTTGAAAACAGTCGTGAGAGAAACCTCCTACCTGCGGTAGCCACTAGATGCGGTTGTAATAAACAGAGCGGTTTATGTTTTCTTCCTACAAATGTGGCTATCTTTTGTGTGGTTTAAGCTACAAAATATTATGACCCCCATCACTGAAAGAAAAGACTATCAGGAACATGTGTCTTCTGTTTTCCTATAAAATGCCCACAAGCTGCGTTGGACTCATTTATAATGGAGTTGGCAAGACCAGGCACTAAATCAGACTGGGGGGGTAAAGAACATCATCATTGATGATATTATTTTCTACACAGAATTTCAAACAGAATTATTGCCTGATGATCTTCTGAACGTCCCTATAACTTTTTGATGCATTTCAGTCACTTCAAACCATACCTACTTCAGAATGAAATACTTTCAGACTGATTTGTAATAGACTGTCATAGCCCCAATTAAAAAAAGTTAACATTGGCCTGATTTACATTTTTAAAAAATTGTACATGGTGAGGTTGTGAAAAAGTTTTGATATGAAAATGGGGTCGTGGGCCAAAAAAGTTTGGGAACCCCTGTCCTAGGGATGTCTTGAATAATGATGTCTACCGGGAATTCGCTTTCACATATTCCGTTCTTTCCAGTCATTGCAAATGAAGGGAAGGAGATGAGCAAAGGAAGCCACTTTAGACTATTGATATCCCTCCCACTCAGTGTCAGTGCCTGTCTGAAGCGTGCCCGTCTCTTTCAGGTGTGTGTTATCCTACCAGGCGTGCCAGACACTCACGTACAGACGCTGCCTGCTGCAGGATAGCATCGCTAGACTGCCAGTGCCTGAGGGTAAGCAGCTAGCGCCACTTTCCATCTCTCTACCTCTCTCACTCCACTCTCTTCTCTCTCTCCCAGGGCTGTTATTCACTGTCGGCTCTCTCTCATCCTGCTCTCTGATCAGCATATCTCCTTATATAGCATTGACAATATAAAAGAAAGTGCTTTTTCCCACTAATTGTCACAGACTGTCTGCATAAACGATTTTCAATAAGCTTAACATTACTGAGTGATCAAGCTGTTGTCTGTTTACTGCTCAAATAGTGGAGCAGATGATTGTGATTGAACAGATGATTGTGATAAAATATTCAATGTTGGCTTATTTATTTTCCTCCTTCTCACTGCAGACCCAGACTGGATCAAGAGGATACTGCAGGGTCCTTGTACATTCTGCGACTCTCCACTCCTCTAGGACTATAGGACATGCTTGTGGAGAACAGAGGTTACATTGCCTGCAGCATTTGTGTGCCTGCTCGGACTAGACGGACAATTTTCACAACTGACACCACTATTCCTTGTTTTTACCTGTTACTTATTGCCAAGCATAATTTATATATTTAAAATGAATTACACCACATAACCTTATCATTTTTTAAATATAGGTTTTGAATATACATTTGAAACCCCGCTGATATGACTATGGTTTAATGAGAGAAAGTTGAGTGTGTGGAGATGGATATAACCTTTTCTCTCATGAGTGCATTGACTGCATTTCCAAACACGTGTGTGTTATTCTGTTAGGCAAAAACAAGGGGTGGGGGGGGACTTAGTGTCAGCCCTATTTTGGTCTATTTCTGCCATATACATATCCTCACTGACTGAGAGGAAACAATCTAAATGTACCGGTATCTGTTATTTTAATTGGCAGTGTAAAACAATTTCCATGCTGCGTGTAGGAGAAGACGAAGACTGTCATTCTCTTAGATGAGGACTTCCGCTACTGTAGACGGAGAGAGAGGGGGAGCGCTAGGCGAGAGAGGAGGAAGAGAGGGATAGAAAGTGTTTTTTTTAAACTGACGCGTGTCTCCCATGGGGGCTGATTGTAATGAGATTCTATAGTAATGAGGGACAGAGCCGGGCGGCAGGCAGATGTGAAACTTATTCTAATCAAGCGGGGGGGGTTAGAGTGCATATTGTTAAATACAATTAACCCGTTTTTATTTTGGGGAGTACAAGGTTCCATGGGGAAGGATGTGCACTCGTTGGTGTGCTCTCCCCCACCCAGTCCCCCCCTCTCACGCCTTCCCCCTTTCTCAGAGACATAAAGGTCAGTGGCCAGTGATCAAAGATGGAGTTGGACCTGAGAGACTGGGCTAGTAGCAGCCCTGCTCTCTATCATGTCCTCTCATCCCTTACATATCCCCGTGCACATCCCCGGCCAGGCAGAGGGGTGAGGCTGCTCTGGGGATGGCCCTGTGTTAGGAAGTGGCCCGGCTCTCAGCTCTCAACACTTGATGAGAGGGCCAGAGTTTTACCCGGAATCCTCTGCCCATTGTCAACACTTGACTCGAGAGACAGATCTTTTCAGATGTTTTATTTATTTGTGGAAATAAGGATAATTTGCCTGTTTTCTACAAAGTGGCTCGTTTTGTCTGATCTAAACTTGTCTGTGGTCGATATAGCGATAGTATGTGTGACACTTCCGTATTTTGGAGATCCACACTTATGTCTTCAGGTTTTTAATCAATCATTAGAAACTAGCACTTTGCTAGTTATTACCATTCAATATTATTAGACAATGTGCAAACTCTGTAGCATTATACAGAGCATGCAGGTTTTTTCATCATGTGATTGGCTCCCAGTAAGCGTGTTTGTCAAGTGGAAGTAGGCCTTCAGGTGAGAATGTTCTTGTCATTGATAGGTGGAGACCACTGCTGTTAGAGGTTAGCTGTGTTTGGTTGAACCTCCTCCTACTTTAATAGAATAATCTGTCAAAGAGCATTTCCACCATTAATTACCGACTCCCCTCCCTTTCTTCCTCTGTCTTAGCTCTCACAAGACTTCAAAGAGGGATTCAACTCTATGCATACAATATTTATAGCCTTCATGTCAATGGCTGGATCGCATAAAACATTCATAGCACCTTTTCACACTTTTATTTAATATGCTATTCCTTTTGTTTATCTAGCTTGAATATGATACAATATACTGTATCAACTCTTATGTGTACAGATGTATTTTGTAGTACCCAAATATCTCCATCTCCACACATTTACATGGCAGTTGCTTCATTTCACTGGAAAATCCTTATGGGATCAAATCCATGTTTCTATTTGTATTTTTTATGTGTTCATGTTGATTTCTCACTTTTGTATTTTGCCATGTTTTGAGTCATTTCGATAACTGTTTAGTCAGCTCATTTTACATTCACTTCATATTTTGGAATGGAAGGCCAACGTTGGACAAAGGGTTTCCATTAGAATGTCTCACCTGGACTACCCAGTCTTCTGTCCTTAAGTCCTATTTGACAATTGCATGTCAACTAACGGAGTGGACTGTTAACCCAGAGACACTGATCCCTATAGTACCCAAAGGTGACAGCACTCACTCCTCTCTCATCTAGCTCTGTGAAACCTTGTGTCCTTTTCACAGTGCCATTTCACGAGTTCAATGTGTCCTTTATCGCATTTCATTGGGTCATCAGGACCTTTCCGTGACCCTTACTATTTGGAACCAAGAGTTATATTATCCTTATGTTGTGTAAATAAACATTTTTGTCTATGTACATTTTTTGTCTTTTTCCATTGAATTAAAGAGTCTTAATATGTAAAAAATCGAATCCTCCGTAGTAATTGTATTACCCTAAACAATGACGTTTATTTATGCAGGAAACAGACAGTCCCCTAACTCTGAGATAAACATGACTGTCTGCAATGTTTGGACCCCAAAAATAAACAACATTTTGGAGAACGAACGCTTTTCTGAAGTCACTTCCCTCTGCCATTCTGCTCACACACTCCAACCCCTGAGAGAATACTTTTCTCTGCTCAGGTTTTAAACTATTCCAAACTAAGGCACATCTTCTAACTTGTCCCTGCTAATGAAGTGAGTCTGGGGTTTGTTTCTAGAGCAGGCTGTTAACAAGGTCCTTTAACGGGTAGACACCCCTCTCTACTCTTCCTATCCCTAGAGGGGCGGGGGCAGTGACCCGAGACCAGTGGTGGAGAGAAGGGGGACGTCTGTCATTAGAGGCGCTGCTTGTTCTTGTTCCTAAGTATGGGGCCTCTGAAGTGGAACTAATACTGAGCAGTAGCAGCTGAAAGGGCATGAGCAGGGAGGTTTGTGTTTTACTGCTACATTAATTAAGCTCATTCTCAACACGGTACCCGCCACTCTCAGCCAGAGTTAAATAAGTCTAGGGGTGTTGTGTGTGTGGTTTCATGTTGGCTCCACTTAGCGACCAGAATGTCTATCTAACTAATAGGATTTGTATGATATGGAGTTGATGTGAATGGAGAGTTGTGTTGCCCTCTCATTGGTAAGTGAGTCATTTACTGGATCAGTCTAGATGAATCAGATGTCAGTTGAAAAGAGAAGCCTAACTTATACCTGGCTTTCTTCAGCTTGTTTCTTCTTTGTGTAAGTCACAGTACATGTATTGTAGTTGTAAATCTCGACAGTTGCTTTTTTAGGATGTCTCTCTCCATCACTTATGACACTGTGAGGTGACAGCTTTCGATAATAGTGACAGCGTTGAGTTACAGCTGAGAAAGATTGCCTTCAAGTGTCTGACTCTGGATCCAGACTCGTACCACGGACGCTTTCCTCTCCTTTTGAAGGCTGAAGGGCTCTTTGTGCCTTTTATATTCCCATACTTCAGCGGAAAGACAAAGGGAAATGACTCATTTGAGAGTTTGCTTTAATATCAGTCTTTCAGAGATCAGAGCATGTCATATGCATACACCTCATACCTCACGTATCACACAATGTGTAACAGTCCCTTAAAGAGTATTATAGAATCATAATGGCTGCTTTCCATGACTTTATCTGACAAGTCACCTTTCTTCTTTGACTAAACTGAATTGTATAGCAAGTGCTGCAAATAAATACAAGAGGCTGATGTCTACCGTATTGTGTCTCGCACATAGGCCTATATCAAAGGTTGAAGTGTTCAACTCTTGGACATAGGAATGCTACTGTAGCATCTTTGGAAAGATAATCAATCAACAAAGAAGATGAAGTGAGACGCATGTAGAAGGCATTGTTCTGATTAAAAAGTGAAATAGTTTATTGGCAGTGCACATCATCCTGAGTGTTTGTGTTTGTTTATGTGTCTGTTTGGCTGAGAGTATATGAGAGTATTTCAGGGTTTGGTTATGCAGAAATTATAATGAGTATTTTATTTCAATGTTTTGTAAGAAATACCGGTAATAACTACTGTGTGAAACCATTAAAATTAATATTTATGTTTCTTGTTATTAAATATTAATAAGTTGGTATAGAAAAAGAACAAGGAGCAAGACTGGGTAGTGTGGCGTGTAGTTTGTGGTGTGTGTGTGACGTGTGTGGTGTGTGGTGTGTAGTGTGTAGTGTGTGCTGTGGTAGTGTGTAGTGTGTGGTATGTAATTTGTGGTGTGTGTGTGTGGTGTGTAGTGTGTGGTGTGTAGTGTGTGGTGTGGTAGTGTGTAGTGTGTGGTGTGTGGTGTGGTAGTGTGTGGTGTGTAGTTTGTGGTGTGTGTGTGAGGTGTGAGGTGTGTGGTGTGTGTGTAGTTTGTGGTGTGAGGTGTGTAGTGTGTAGTGTGTAGTTTGTGGTGTGTGTGTGAGGTGTGTAGTGTGTGGTGTGTGTGTGTATGGTGTGGTGTGGTGTGGTAGTGTGTGGTAGTGTGTAGTGTGTGGTGTGTTGTGTGTAGTTTGTGGTGTGTGTGTGGTGTATAGTGTGTAGTGTGTGGTGTGGTAGTGTGTGGTGTGTAGTTTGTGGTGTGTGTGTGAGGTGTGTGGTGTGTAGTGTGTGGTGTGAGGTGTGTGGTGTGGTAGTGTGTGTGGTGTGTTGTGTGTAGTTTGTGGTGTGTGTGTGAGGTGTGTGGTGTGTAGTGTGTAGTGTGTGGTGTGTAGTTTGTGGTGTGTGGTGTGTAGTTTGTGGTGTGTGTGTGGTGTGTGGTATGTAGTGTGTGGTGTATGGTGTGTGTGTAGTGTGTGGTGTGTAGTGTGTGTGTGTGTGTGTGTGTGTGTGTGTGTGTGTGTGTGTGTGTGTGTGTGTGTGTGTGTGTGTGTGTGTGTGTGTGTGTGTGTGTGTGTGTGTTTTGGAAAGGGGCGATAGGTCCACATTGCCTATCGCGCAAGAGAGCTACTGACAAAACCCTTGGATTGAATATCTGACATCTATTAAAAAAAGCAGCAGCAATAGCATCTTCCTCCCCTTGTTTTTTCAACCATCCCTTCCTTGCTCCCTCTCTTCTACTCTGCCTGTGGTGATACGAGTCCCCCTGTTCACCCGGTCTCCCCATCTCTCACATTCTTTCTCCCTCTCTCTCTCGCCAATCCCTACCTTTCTCTCCCTCACTTGCCCTTCGTTCCATCTACCCAAATTAAGAAATTAATGAGGGATAGGTTCTTCACCAACTGCCCCCGCAATGTTTACCACTGATGAAATTATAATGTAGGCCTGCTGTATTATTTATAAGCCAATTAGGGGAAGTGTTACTTGATTTGATGGGGAGCCGACACACAGAGTACATTTAACTAATAGAGAGAAAGAGAGTAGAGGAGAGGAAGGAGGGAGGGAGGGAGAGAGAGAGGACAGCTGAGGCTGATGATTCCGTACGATGCTCTAGGATTACGTGGCTAATTGCCCTGCTTTATCTGTCTGTCACGGATAGCCATGCATATTTCAACGTTCCCAAACACTTTGATTGTTTGCACTCGTGTTGGGGCTGTAACAAGTAGAGCAGAGGCCAGAGTGGAGTGTAGTTAAAAACTGGCAGCAGGGGAGCTAGGAGGGGGCATGGGGCAAGCGAGGGGGGATTGGGGGGGCTATACAAAACTCTGTCATTGTGACAAGTGCAGGGGAAGTTCTGACAGGGAGGAAACGGGACAAATATATGAAAAACATATTTCAATCAATCAATCAAATGTATTTATAAAGCCTTTTTTACATCAGCAGATGTCACAAAGTGCTTATACAGAAACCCAGCCTAAAACACCAAACAGCAACTTCAGCTTAAAGGGATAGTTCACCTAAATTACAAAAATACATATTGGTTTTCTTACCCTGTGAGCAGTCTATGGACAAGGTATGACAGCAATCCATGCTTTGGTTTAGTTTCCCTGGCACGGTTCCATATGCTATTGTTTTAGCATATGTGGCACAAATCCCATTCAAGTCCTGGTACCAATATTAGCATTTTTCGTCATCATGTTGAACCATGTTGAACCAAAGTGCCTCAAAACTGTAGACATGGATAAATCATGTATTTTATCTAAATGTGTCCTTATATTTTATCTTGTTGGCTTCCACATGGACATCTATAAGTTTAGTATTTTTTAAATGTGTGCCACCCACAAGCAGTGCTGTAACATTCTAACATTCTGCTGGAGCCCCCAAGGACAGCTCAGAGGAAGGAGCTTCTCTCTCTGACTGATCAGCTTTTTGAAAGTTGATCAGACACTTATGCAAAGGAGGGGAAACTGGAGCAAAGGCATGGTTAATTATCTGATGAGGGAAGTTTATCTGAACGGTTTCTTTTCCTCTACTCTTTTATCCTGCAGGATCACATGGCACCTCTTTACATAACAAAAGAGCTACCTGGCTGACCTGCTTCAGTTAAGCTGCATCCTGATCCGCGCGCATGCACAAGCACACACACACACACACACACACACACACACACTCATCTTGTGTCATCCCAGGCACGCCTCTGGTTTGAGAGAGGCTGTCTTAATAAAATAGGAAATCTACATCTGTATTCTAAATAATAACTCTGGTTCCTGTACATCTGATGACAATATCTGAATGGAATATCGAAGCTGCTTTGGATGGAAATAGTGTCAACAGGCACAGTGCAGGCACATGTAAACTAAGACCTGGCTGTTGGGTCTTACCAAAATATTGATACAGCAGTCTAATTAATTCACATTTAAAAGTATTAGTGGAGGCTTTGTGTGGTGGCAGAGGCCAGGTTTCCTCCTTTAGGGAATGAGGGGTAAGAGGATCCACCCTGTGTACCAGGCCCTCCTTGCCCTCCAACCTCTCCTATAGGACTGTGGTTTCTCCATTAGAACACCTAGGGTGCCTTCAAAATGGCACCCTATTCCCTATATAGTGCCCTACTTTTGACCAGAGCCATATGGTCACTATAATGCACAATATAGGGAATAGGGTGCTATTACAGACCTAGACAAGGGCCCTACACACGGGCACACACGTCACCATGTTGACTTATTCATCCCTCCTAAATCCCATGTAACGGGATAGCCGTTAATTAATATAGCTGTCGGGTAAATGGTTGCCACCGGTCAGACCAACAACCTCCCGTTCCATCAGTAACATTATCAAAGCCTTGTTTTCATGCCAGGCTTTGGGCTCAATTAAGATAATGTTATGCAAATGAGGTCTCCCTCCATTAGCCTCATCACTGAGGGGCCCTTAATGGCATCATTGGGGCACTCCAAAGGACAATTACTATCGCACCACCCCGCGCCTATGAGATCACCCATCATCTCTAAAAATGGAGTTGGAGACTTGAGTCATGACTGGAGGGTGAGGAGTCATGGCAGGGAATCGATCCAGGTGGGTTTCTGTCACCCCCCAACCATCTGGTGAGCAGGGACTGTGTTTCTAGGTGGAGGTAGGACAAATAGTCCACCTGTAGCCAAGGGAGTAGGGATACAGATTGAAGGTGAAAAGGGTTGAATTATGTCTAACCTAATTAGCTTGTTCCTTTTTCTATCAATCAACAATTGTATACTTTGTAAGCTTACATCCACAGAGAGGATAGTAGGTAAATCCTTAGAATTAATATGAGGACTGTCTGGACCATAGACATTAAGGTCTGGACTAATGAAATATTAGTATTACACAATCAGAGCTAAAAAAATATAGCCTATAAGATGCTGATTCTACTTGCTCTCCTAAAAGAGTAATAACCACCATCTCTACAACACTAAAGGTGTCAGCATGCTTCATTTCGGCTGGCGGCTAGCCGAAGTTGGCTAGGCGAACCGAACGAGTGTGCTCGCATACTCCCTTAAAAGACATTAGCTTGAAAACCAAGAAAAAATAAACAATAGTACTGTTTGTCCATTTTGAGATGTCGTAGCCAGTATACACTTCCTCTAAATAGTATAAAGAAATCTGTCATTAATCTTAGTTGCGTAATTTTACATCAATCTAAGATGTTTGGTACATTATTTCTCAACGGAAAAATGTGCATGAAAACGAGTCGTCTCTTGTTGAATGACAACAAAGACTACTTAAGAATCCCTACCTGTCACGCCCTGACTCTGGGGACTGGTATTTGTTGAGTCAGGGTGTGTATTTTCTGTGTGGTTATGTTCTATGTTGTATTTTCTAGGTTTAGATCTAGATCGTTTAGATCTATGTTGGCCGGTGTGGTTCCCAATCAGAGGCAGCTGTAGCTCGTTGTCTCTGATTGGGGCCCATACTTAGGCAGCCTATTGGCACTAGTGGGTTGTGAGATCTTGTTCCGTGTGAGGTATGTTGTGTTGCGCTGCCTTGGACTTCACGTTTCGTTTTGTTTGTTATTTTGTCGTTGTGTTTGATATTTAATAAACATGTACGCATATCACGCTGCGCCTTGGTCCGCCCCGTCTGTAAACGATCGTGACAGAAGATCCCACCAAACGAGGACCAAGCAGCGTGTTCAGGAGCAAACGCCGGGAATTCAATGGGAGGTTACATTAGTAGATGTCCTCCTCGGTTGGGGGAGAATTACGGAGGAGGAAGGCGATGAAGGAGGATGCCCAGGTAGGAGAGGAGAAACGGCGCCAACAGTGCCGACGACGGAGACCCGAGAGGCAACCCCAATAATTTTTTGTGGGGGGGGCACATGGTGTGGACGACGAGGCAGCAGGAGGCCGTTAAAGGATGGATCTGCAGGTTAGGAGGCCACCATGTTACGGGGGCTATTGGTTCAGAGGGAGCAGGAGTTATTCGGTCAGAGGGAGGTGCTACAGGAGGCTAAAAGGGAGAAGGAAAGTGTAGAGGCACGGCGAGAGGAGCTGGTTAGGCAGCAGAAGGAGCGGGGGTTTATAAAGGAACCCAGTCCCGCTTCTCGCACCAAGCAAGTGGTGCGCATCGCCAGCCCGGTCCGGCCTGTTCCTGTCCCTCGCACCAAGTCAGTGGTGCGCGTCGCCAGCCCGATCCGGCCTGTTCCTGCCCCTCGCACCAAGCTAGTGGTGCGCGTCGCCAGCCCGGCCCGGCCTGTTCCTGCCCCTCGCACCAAGCCAGTGGTGCGCGTCGCCAGCCCGGCCCGGCCTGTTCCTGCCCCTCGCACCAAGCCAGTGGTGCGCTTCGCCAGCCCGGTCCGGCCTGTTCCTGCCCCTCGCACCAAGCCAGTGGTGCACGTCGCCAGCTCGGCCCGGCCTGTTCCTGCACCTCGCACCAAGCCAGTGGTGCGCGTCGCCAGCCGGCCCGGCCTGTTCCTGCCCCTCGCACCAAGCCAGTGGTGCGCGTCGCCAGCCCGGCCCGGCCTGTTCCTGCCCCTCGCACCAAGCCAGTGGTGCGCGTCGCCAGCCCGGTCTGGCCTATTCCTGTCCCTCGCACCAAGCCAGTGGTGCGCGTCGCCAGCCCGGCCCGGCCTGTTCCTGCCCCTCGCACCAAGCCAGTGGTGCGTGTGTCCAGTCCGGCACGGCCCGTGCCTGCTCCACTCCGGAGCCAGAGCAGTCCGCTCCACCGGTGCCCAGTTCAGCTCCGGTCAGCTGCTCTACTCCGGAGCCAGAGCAATCCGCTTCACCGGGGTCCAGTCCAGCTCCGGTCAGCGGCTCCACTCCGGACCCAGAGCAGTCTGCTCCACCGGTGCCTGATCCAGCTCCGGTCAGCTGCTCCACTCCGGAGCCAGAGCAGTCCGCTCCACCGGTGCCCGGTCCAGCTCCGGTCAGCGGCTCCAGTCCAGACCCAGACGTCAGCCCCTCTCCAGGTTCGGGGTCTCCTACACCAGGGTCCAGACAGGGCTTGGTACTTTGTGGGAGGAAGGAGAGGGGAAGCAGCGCGCCGAGGTCCAGACCAGACCAGGGGCGCAACAGGGAGGCGGAGAGTAAGAGGTCGTCACGCCCTGAGCCGGATCCGCCTCCGAGGCGGAATGCCCACCCGGCCCCTACCCTGTTATGTTTATGTTGTGCGGTCGGAGTCCGCACATTTTGGGGGGGTACTGTCACGCCCTGACTCTGGGGACTGGTATTTGTTGAGTCAGGGTGTGTATTTTCTGTGTGGTTATGTTCTATGTTGTATTTTCTAGGTTTAGATCTAGATCGTTTAGATCTATGTTGGCCGGTGTGGTTCCCAATCAGAGGCAGCTGTAGCTCGTTGTCTATGATTGGGGCCCATACTTAGGCAGCCTATTGGCACTAGTGGGTTGTGGGATCTTGTTCCGTGTGAGGTATGTTGTGTTGTGCTGCCTTGGACTTCACGTTTCGTTTTGTTTGTTATTTTGTCGTTGTGTTTGATATTTTAATAAACATGTACGCATATCACGCTGCGCCTTGGTCCGTCCCGTCTGTAAACGATCGTGACACTACCGTTGTACCAATCAACGACGAAGGGTCGTAGACTTCCAAAACGAACAAAAACGTCACAAAATGTCATCATAATACATGCACAAACCCATCTGAACTGTTTCGGCTGGGAAGCATTCGGACGCCTTAAGACCTCCTGTCAGTTCTCACCTCCACCTCCCTAACTTTACACCTACTTCACATCCACCTAGCTAGCAGAGACTAAGCTGACCAGGCGCTCTATCTTGACCCTGGTTTAATGATTCCTCTGATACACATTGAGGCACATCATTCCACAACCTAGCACAGCTTTGCAGCTGAAGGCCCCTAAACCTCCCTCCTACTTCTCAGAGAAAAGACTGTGTGTGAGCGCGGCTCCTTGGGAATTTTAAGAGTCAAGGCCCTCTAAATCTCCCTGTTTCTACTTTGAAAAATCAATACCATAAATATCCTGTGTGTCCCTCTCGCCTCTGCCGTCAGACCAGCACATCCCTCACATCCAGGTCATTGGAGCGGTGAATTTCACCCTCACCTCGGGCTATGTTTAAAATAATCCCTGTTTTTGGGCTTTAAATGGCCAAGGATCTCAGGTGTAGCTTTTGAAACAGGGAAGGGAGAGGGAGAGTCGTGTTTAACATATGCTAATGGAGAGTGCCAATGGCTAAGTCCTGGCATCGACCCGCGTAGTGTGTGATTAGGCTAGTGAAGCTGAGCCTATCCTAGACACAGATCGAACAGCCAAAACTCTCAATATGGAGGCGCCTGTGCTCACAGCAGCTCACTGCCAGCCACATCCAGCTGCTTCTATTGATTTCTTCCCTCAATTATATAATGGAAGCTCTGTTCTGGATTTGAGCTAAAATCACATAGTTTGGAGAGCCAACGTCTCCCATAAATCAAGCGTTTTCCCTCATATCAAATTGGATTTTTATCGACAGTGTTTGACAGCCTCTACGGAGACGTGTGTGTGTGTGTTTGTGAAAGAGGGAGTCTGTGATTCAGTCAAAATTAAATGTTATTTTTAGTTGAGTTCTAGGAGCAGACAGAGGAATTGACTTGAAACCTGATCATGCAGTTCAGCAGGCCACAACAGGCCTTTACAACAAATGTATTTTTCAAACCCTTGGATTAGTTCTCCTACACACAGCTCTCATTTATAATTGGAGTAAATAAATGTTTTGGCTGTTGGTACCTACTAATACAACTGTATACTATTATTATTCAAGTCCTCTGGATGAGGATAGTCTCTGTCTATAGTTAGAAGGACAAATCAAATACATTCCATTTACACCTGTGTTATATTTCCATTTCAGGGGGTTTTGGTATTTCCTTGGATGGTCAGGTAAACTAATTGGTATACACATCCACGTTCATGTAAGGCGACTAAGGTCAAAATGTTAAGAGGATGAAATAATGAAAAGTTATAGCACTTGCCTTCGTGCCTCCTGTGAATTTAAACTGAGAGTAACTGATACACAGACAACCCAGTAAACTGACAGGTATAAGCTCTGTACTATTCCAGCATGTCCTGCTCATTGACAGTCTCGACCCCATTTCAACTCACTGTCCTTTCTGCAAATGAGAGCACCACCATTATCACATAGTGCCATCAGACACCTGAGGAAGACAGGTGGGGGGGGGGGGGGGGGTTGGAGGTGCGGTTGGATGGGGGGTAATCGGAGTCGGAGATGCTAATCTAGCTACGCCAGGGTTTTTGGAGGATAATTGTAGCCCTGCCGCAGCTCAGGTGATGATGCAAAAGAGCCACACGAGTTAAGGCGAAGATCCCCGCTCTGTTTTACTGCTCTTCTTCCTCTTCCTCCGTCCTCCTTTCCCCCTCTCTCTTTCTCTCTATCTATCTATCTCTCTCCGTCTCTCTCCACCTCCTCTGTATGAATATTCTCTGGCACGCCTAACAAACCCATGGTAAGAGGCGGTGGCTAGGCGGTGGGGAAGGGTCGCGGGCGTAGCTTTAGCTGGAGTAATGAGGCCTAATCCCCTGCTGACTGGGGCCTGTTTAAACAGCTACTGCCTGAGCCACCCAGTAATGGAGTAATTAACCCCAGCGCCCTCTCCTGCCCAGCAGCTCTACACCTCCATCAAGTCTTCTCAGCACCAGCAGCACTACCCCTCAACTACCCCTACTCTACACAGCTCCAGCCGCCCCTGTTCCAGCCTCAACCACAAAGAATGATAAAGGGAAAACTGCAAGTGATGGGATGAGAGAGGATCAATGTTGAGGAGAGATAGACATGGTAGAGAATAACCAAAGAGAAGGACATCAATACTATATCCCTCACTAACAGGTTCATATATCCTCCAGGTATACAGTATGAGGGGTAGGACTATACAGTCAGTGTTGAAGTATTAGCATGGTAATGATGGTTAAAGGTTTAAGGCTCTCCATTAGCACTGTCATGAAGTACATACAGTGCTATGAAAAAGTATTTGCCCCCTTTCTAATTTTCTCTACTTTTGCATATTTGTGATACTGAATGTTATCAGATCTTCAACCAAAACCTAATATTAGATAAAGGGAACATAAGTGAACAAATAACACAACAATTACATATTTATTTCATTTATTTCATAAACAAAGTTATGCAACACCCAATTCCCCTGTGTGAAAAAGTAATCCCTTACACTTAATAACTGGTTGTGCCACCTTTAGCTGCAATGACTCCAACCAAATGCTTCCTGTAGTTGTTGAACTGTCTCTCACGTCGCTGTGGAGGAATTTTGGCCCACTCTTCCATGCAGAACTGCTTTAACTCAGTGACGTGTGGGTTTTCAAGCATGAACTGCTCGTTTCAAGTCCTGCCACAACATCTCAATTGGGATTAGGTCTGGACTTTGACTAGGCCATTCCAAAACTTCCAATTTGTTGCTTTTTAGCAATTTTCATGTAGACTTGATTGTGTGTTTTGGATCATTGTCTTGCTGCATGACCCAACTGTGCTTCAGCTTCAGCTCACAGACGGATGGTCTGACATTCTCCTGTAGAATTTTCTGATACAGAGCAACATTCATGGTTCCTTCTATTAAGGCAAGTCGTCCAGGTCCTGAGGAAGCAAAGCATCCCCAAACCATCATACCACCACCACCATGCTTGACCTTTGGTATGATGTTCTTACTGTGGAATGCAGTGTTTGGTTTTCGCCAGGCATAATGGGACCCATCTCGTCCAAAAAGTTGACTCAAGTTTGCCAAAAAGCACCTGGATGATCATCAAGACTCTTGGAAGAATGTTCTATGGACAGATGATTCAAAAGTATAACTATTTGGACGACATGGTTCCAGTAATGCCTGCCGAAAACCAAACGCTGCATTCCACAGTAAGAACATCATACCAAAGGTCAAGCATGGTGGTGGTGGTGTGATGGTTTGGGGATGCTTTGCTGCCTCAGGACCTGGACGACTTGCCTTAATAGAAGGAACCATGAATTCTGCTCTGTATCACAGAATTCTACAGGAGAATGTCAGACCATCCGTCTGTGAGCTGAAGCTGAAGCGCAGCTGGGTCATGCAGCAAGACAATGATCCAAAACACACAATCAAGTTTATATGAAAATTGCTAAAAAGCAACAAATTGGAAGTTTTGGAATGGCCTAGTCAAAGTCCAGACCTAATCCCAATTGAGATGTTGTGGCAGGACTTGAAACGAGCAGTTCATGCTTGAAAACCCACATGTCACTGAGTTAAAGCAGTTCTGCATGGAAGAGTGGGCCAAAATTCCTCCACAGCGACGTGAGAGACTGATCAACAACTATAGGAAGCATTTGGTTGGAGTCATTGCAGCTAAAGGTGGCACAACCAGTTATTGAGTGTAAGGGGGCAATTACTTTTTCACACAGGGGAATTGGGTGTTGCATAACTTTGTTTATGAAATAAATGAAATAAATATGTAATTGTTGTGTTATTTGTTCACTTTTGTTCCCTTTATCTAATATTAGGTTTTGGTTGAAGATCTGATAACATTCAGTATCACAAATATGCAAAAGTAGAGAAAATTAGAAAGGGGGCAAATACTTTTTCATAGCACTGTACATGTTGTCAATGTCTATTACAGGCCAGAACAGGCACAGACAGCCATCCAGGTAGAAAGCACATCTCCACTGATCTGCTTTCCATAAAATCTTACACGACATTTTCCTTGTATTTGCTTTTAGTGGGCTCACAAAAACAATGAGGCACAATCAAACAGCGTACACAACAATATCCCAGTATGCCAATAGAAAAAGACTTGTCTGTGTCTGCTGCTATATTCCAGCTGGCTTATGCAGAGAGAGGCACTGGGGCGTTTGAAGAAAGCAGCCACCACACATTATGCTAGATGAAATGCTATCATGCGTGGTCGCTGAATGGTTTGTGTCATTAAGAGAATACGGCAAACAGAGAACTGAGCGCGCTCATAAACCTGCTTGGCACTGCTTCTCTGAAGGAAGGCAAGATTAAGGGAATGTTCAGAGGCTCTTGTCTGTCAAGACTTCAAAGATGCCAGCGACACTCCTTGTATCTGCCGGCACGGCGACCAAATCGTGCACACTCTGCCGCCTCTGTGGCTGTCAAAGTTGTTCTGACATCCCCTTTATCAGGTATACAGGCTTTAATCCAGACACAGATAAATAAATCAACACATACAGGGGCTGCTGCTCTCCTTAGCGCCTCCTGGTGGCGGGGCAGGAGAACAACAAGGACTGGGGCTTTTTGGTGCCAGAACATCATTAGTATTGCTGGAGGGGACAACAAAGAACTGGGCCAATTACATTGTACATAATTGGTGATGAATGCATAATAATCAACGGCGATAGACTCAGAAAAAGTACTGGATTAAGAAGCAAATGAGTAAAGCAATATTTTTCTGACGATCAAGTCCAATGAGTCCACACACCTGAAGAAAATAACCTGGAAAAGAAAGAAAGCGTCTGTGGCATCAGACAGCATCTCAGCAAATTGGGCTCATCTCCACCCGCGTGGCTTGTGGCATGAAAGGAAATTGAATTTCAAAGTGTATCTATCAGCTTGTACAAACAGAGGAATGTGTTGCGTTCCCCCTTTTTCGGCGGTGGAGAATCTAGAGATCCATTTTGACACCGGGCGCAACATCTGGAGGAGACAGACGAGAGAAAATAGAACAGAGAGGGATAAATTAGAGCTGACAAGCCGACATGCAGGCAGACACGCATGCACATCAGAGCCCAGAGCTGGATGGACGTATCAGGCCTGTTTGGATACCACATTTCCAATCCTCACTGTGAAAACACACACCAGTCTGTCTGTTTGTCTGCAGGAAGCAATCTGAGAAATCGACAATGAAACACCAAAGAATGAGAGAACGGGGAGGAAGAACAATACGTGCCCCGATATGAGTATCATAAGTCAGTCAGAAGTGACTTTGCAGAATGGGAGAAAACCCCAGGAAAGACACTGTTTCTGTGTATCTGTCTGGATGTATTTCAGTAGATTCTTTTTATTTAGTTTTAACAGTGAAAGTGAAGCAGACAGAGATCAGCAGCAACCAAAATGATGTCTGGGCTGAAAAGTGAGATCTGTTGTTTCATTGTTCTGTTTGTTTGTTTGTTTGTTTTGAAGGCGGGTCTAGCAGTGGAAGCACATCCCTTTCAGAATACAAAAGATGCCTCAGAGGCAATGTAAGTGCATTTTTATGCTGATGGCTGCATGACACGAATAAGGGTGAAACTGCTACTCCGCTCGGTGAGAGTAGACAGAGCAGGTACGGTGAGGAGAATAACTGAAAAGGATGCCGATAATACATCTAATAAAAAAGAAAAGGGGCTTAAAATGTGAGAAGATGAGAGGACAAAAAAAATCATTTATTTCCTGTAAGAGTAGTGGTGGATTACCCAGGGGGCCCTGTAAATTGTGAAAAATTAAAGAAGACGGATTCAAACTGTCCAATTTCCACATCAAACAAACCATGGCTCCATGCTCCTGGAGAGGCTTTTTCACACACCGCCTAGCCTCAGAAAGGTGCCCACCAACCCAGCCCCCCTCCCTAGTCCTTTCAACACCACCACGGTTTTATACCCCGCTACCGGTTGGTATTCTCCATTTCCTCAGTAACCTCGCTCCCTCTCCAATTCCCCTAAGCACTGTACTGGTTACACTAGCCACTGTCTTTCCCCTGTCTAATTATACCCTTGTGAGTCTATTAATCAACTTGTGAATTATTTAAGAAGGAGTGCTCTTCTGCCTGTAACTCGCTTTGACACTGCAAGGAAGAGAGGAGAGAGTGGAGAGAGAAGAGAGAGAGGAGAGAGGAGAGAGAGGGGAGAGGAGAGAGCGGAGAGAGAGGAGAGAGAGGAGAGAGGAGAGAGAGGGGAGAGAGGAGAGAGGGGGGTAAGGTGGGTGAATGAGAGAGTTAGATAAAGATGGGGGAGGAAGGATGGGTGGGTGGGTGGAAAGAAAGAAAGAGAGGGAAAAGGATATGGAGAGAGAGATGGAATCAGGGTCTCCCGCATTGGCATGTCCCTCAGGACCACCCTGCCTCTGCCACTCTGCGCAGCGCGGCGCCCAGACGAGACAAACCTTCGTCAACATTCACTCTCTGTTTTTTCCACCCTCTGTTTCCATGCATAAGTTTTCATCACAAACAGGAATTCATGAATATATGGAGTGATACAGTGAGAAATAGAGAAAGAGAGACGGGAGAAAGACAAAGAAAAAACAGAGAAATGGGGAAGGAGAGAAGAAGAGATATTGTCAGAGGGCCACAGAGCGCCAAAAAAAGAAATGTAGATGGCAACACACACACACACACACACACACACACACACTCATATTACAGGGTGAATGGGCACCTCCAGTGTTTGACAGGGGCCTGGCTGCGTCTCCGCTGTGCAGGTGTGTGTGCTGCTGTGCTGGTTGTTAGCATGCTGTATCCTCACACTCCCATGGTCCTCTGCTCCTCATCATTTTATCAGCTGAGAGGTGTGTTACCTCCTTAATGATTCCCATTGCCACTGCCACCCACCATAAGCAGCTAAGGCAAAAAGAAACAATCCCCGGAAGTGAGATCATTATTATTTTCATAATGCTACGTGCTCTTTATCGGACCCCTGGCCCATAACACAATGCCCACAGAATTATAATGAATACGGTCAGAGGTTTTGGATAAATAAGTGAGTTTGTTTCACCGAATGTACAGTGGTCTACTAGCTCAGTAAATGTGTGTGTATGTGAGAGAGGAGTGTAATAATTCAGAGATTATGTCAAATATAAAATAGTAGGCTACATCTAGTGTGTGTGTGTGTGTGTGTGTGTGTGTGTGTGTGTGTGTGTGTGTGTGTGTGTGTGTGTGTGTGTGTGTGTGTGTGTGTGTGTGTGTGTGTGTGTGTGTGTGTGTGTGTGTGTGTGTGTGTGTTTGAGACAAAGAAAGACAGTATGTGTGAGTGTGTATCAGTTTGTATCCGTGGGGGCCGTTGTTGTCTCCATCAGTGTGTCTGGGACCATCATCTCTCATTAGGCCTGAGGTGGGCTGGTGGCTGGTAGCTGGTGGCTGCTGGTTGGTGGTTGGTAGCTGGTGGTTGAAGGTTAGTGGCTGTTGGTTGGTGGTGGCTGGTGGTTGGTGGTTGGTAGCTGGTTGTTGGTGGCTAGTCCCCTGTAGCTCAGTTGGTAGAGCATGGCGCTTGCAACGCCAGGGTTGTGGGTTCGTTTCCCATGGCGGGCCAGTATGAAAAATGTATGCACTCACTAACTGTAAGTCGCTCTGGATAAGAGCGTCTGCTAAATGACGGATAAGAGCGTCTGCTAAATGACTAAAATGTAAATGGTGGCTGGTGGTTGGCGGTTGGTGGTGGCTGGTGGCTGGCTGGTGGTTGGCGGTTGGTGGTGGTTGGCGGTTGTTGGCTGGCTGGTGGTTGGCGGTTGGTGGTGGCTGGTGGCTTGCTGGTGGTTGGCGGTTGGTGGTGGCTGGTGGTTGGTGGTTGGTGGTGGTTGGCGGTTGGCGGTGGCTGGTGGTTGGCGGTGGCTGGTGGTTGGTGGCTGGCGGTTGGTGGTGGCTGGTGGTTGGCGGTTGGCGGTTGGTGGTGGTTGGCGGTTGGTGGTGGCTGGTGGTTGGCGGTTGGCGGTTGGTGGTGGCTGGTGGTTGGCGGTTGGTGGTAGTTGGTGGTTGGTGGTGGCTGGTGGTTGGTGGCTGGCTGGTGGCTGGTGGTTGGTGGCTGGTGGTTGGCGGTTGGTGGCGGTTGGTGGTGGCTGGTGGTTGGTGTCGGAGTGGAGGAGGCAAATGTGTTTCCACACCACGCCGTCGCTCTGGGATGTTTAATAAAAGATGCTCAAGTGAGTGGTGCATTGGGAATGCCCTGAGTGGTGCATTGGGAATGCCCTGAGTAGGCACTCTCCGCCGCCCCGTGGTCTCTCAAATCAAATCAAATGTATTGGTCACATACACATGGTTAGCAGATGTTATTGCGAGCGTAGCGAAATGCTTGTGCTTCTATTTCCGACAGTGCAGCAATATCTAGCAAGTAATATCTAACAGTTCCACAACAAATACCTAATACACACAAATCTAAGTAAAGGAATGGAATAAGAATATATAAATATATGGATCAGCAATGTCATTATCATTATCAAAGTGGCATAGGCTAAGATGCAATAGATAGTATAGAATACAGTATATACATATGAGAAAGGCCCCAGTGTTGAGGATCAGCGAAGTGGAGATGTTGTTTCCTACCTTCACCACCTGGGGGCGGCCCATCAGGAATTAGTCAGCAATTACTCTTGGGGGCCCGCCTGCGTTTGCTTTAACTAATTGGCCGTGACTGTGGAGAGTAGGCTTTAGAACTCTACAGGAGGGCCTAGCAGGAGGTTGATGGTGGTGGATGCAGGGACAGAGAAAGGAGAAGAGAGACTGGAGAGACCGGAGAGGGTGAGACAAAGTACAGACGGACAATAGAGGAAGAAAGAAAAAAAAACAGTGGTGAGGATGAGACTTGTTTGTAGACTAAAATAATATAATCATTATTTAACAGTTACTTTACACAACATATCTTTTTTTTTTTTTTTTTTGCCCAGTGATATGTTCCAATTAAACACAAAGAAAAAATCTTGCATTCCTAAAATCTAGAGAGAATCTGCATATTTTCATCTCCTTTCAGGAAAAACAAAGGGAAATTTTTAAATATATTATCATCTCTTAAAAATCCTTTAAAAAATAAACAAGACAAACAAAAACAAAACACAACAAAAAAGCCCTTCTCTTCTGTCTCTTCCAATTTATCTCTCTCGGCTGGCGGATCTCTGAGGAGGAGAAGCAGAGAGGGAAGTCATTTGCATATAAACTGTGAGAGGCAGGGATTGTCATCGGCGGCACATTAGACGCAAGGAGCGCGAAGGGAGACGATTTTCATGTGCAAATTTCAGCCCCGCCAAACTCTGTGTGCATTATTATTTCATCAGCGCCTAGGAAGAGTCCCTCTGTTCCAAAAGCCCAAGTCCCCACGGACACTTGAAGATTCCGACCAAATCCCTCCGCCTAACTTCTCCCCCACCAGCCCCCACTGACTGTCTGTTTACACTGGGTCCATGACGTTGAAAGAGTCAACCGCCCCAGAAATGGGCAGGGATCAGATCAGAGGGAAGTCAAGGAATAGCGAGACAACAGGTGCGACCACCGACATTGGTGTTCCACACATTAATTGCTTGTAAACTGTGAGACTGGAGGCTAGCAGGCTTTCAAGTTTTAAAGGAGATTACAGCCAATTAGTGGGCCTCTGAAACCGTGGGCTGCCTGGGGAATAAATGCTGATTCCTAATGTGGGACAGTGGAGAGCAACAAAGGAACAACCACAGTCTCCCGTTTGGAAACACACACTTTGTACATGTGGGACAGAGCAATTTAGTAACACACACTCTCACACAAACATGCCAGTGCAAACAAATCTAAGAAATTAACCGATTGATAGCAGCAGTTGATGAAAGTGCTGTTGCGATATTAAAAATGTGTGGAGTAATGCTGAATACATCATCACAGACACACACACACACACACAAACACAAAAGCGTGCACACTCCCAAAGAGACAGATGGAGAGAGACAATGAGATAAATATGTTTTAAAAGGTGAAGGGAACGTTTGTGGGTTGGGGTACTTATTTCATCCTTTTAAATCAATTTGTCAAATTCTCTTAGGGCTGTGTTACCCAGAGACGCCAGTGTTTCCCTGTTAACTGCCATCTTTAATGTCTTTGTCTGACGTGCTGCACCATACCACAGCACACTAGAGACTGAGCACAAGGTGACGCAGAGCCCCGATCCCACGTTTAGAGGCTCACTGAATGATTTCAGTCTGAGATTGTCTCTTCACTTTCTTCCACCATACGCCCCAGTTAAGCAGATGTATGGCCAATGTTCTAACCTCAGTCTAACGATACTGCATCTCCCATCTGTGGAGGCTCAATGATTGTACTAGAGAGGGTTTCTATCACAGGAGAGCTTCAGGCAGAAGTTAATAAAATATGGAGGCCCTAACATGACAAAGAGGGAGAGAAGCCTCTATAGAAACAAAGGCAGAAAGCAGTGGCACTTTATCACAGGTACTTCCCCTCTCGCTCTCTGTGTCTCTGCTGCGCCAGGGGAGTATTTGTTGTGAGCGTGACCCTCTCAGGAAAGTCAACAGCTGTTTCCAGTCAGCTTTAGTGGTGACAACAACCATCTTTCACTGTGATGGGCCTCGCCTTTAATGCCTCGCAATTAACCACTTCCTAATTAGAACTAATGACTGTCTCGTTAAGCTCTCCACAGCTAATTGCTAGACTGAACCACAAGCAGAGAAAAGCCACGAGGAGGCAGGGCTGTCCAGAGGAAGCTGTTGGATATTAACCTCCTTATCAAACTGCATCTTTAATTAGTGATAATCAATATTCAAGGCGATGGCTTTATCACAGTTTATACGTCTATCAAGCATCATAAATACTTAATGCTTTAAAAAAGTATGCTGCACCCCCCCAAAAAAAAATTATATTCCCCAAGTTTACGGCAATCAGGCAAATCAGATATGATTAATTATAAATTAAACTATTACAGCAGCGTGCTTCAGAACCTCAAGTTCACAAATTGCATCCATAACTGGGGTTGCAGATAGATGTGATCTCCTGGTAGTTCTGCTGCCAGAGCGGAGCAGGGTTCCCTGGGCCTGGCTGATTCACATGCAGGGGCCATTCTGATTCAGGAGCGCCCTGTAGTTGAATTTAGATTTTAAAAAGACTCCAATAGATGGAGAATCAGATGATTTCCAGCATATCTGATAGTTTCCGCCACACCTTGCCTTTGAAAATCTACCCGAGCCCCATGCCGAGCATATCTCATTAAAGCTGATCCTCGAATGACAGAAAAAATAACAGAGGGGGAGAGAAATGAAGTGAGAGAAAATACAACAAAAACCCCAGGTTCCTCCTCATTGCCCAGGACAGAGAGAGAGAGAGAGGGAAACCAGGTTCCGTGCCTCCCAGTCTACCACGGGGGACCAGGAGCCACATAAGGAAAGTGTGACAGTCACACCACGTTAGCGCAGTGACAGGAAAACCGCATACTTGGGATTTGTTCCCTAAAAATACTATTTACACCAAGAGGAGCCACCCAGGAACCCATCTCAAACCACGCTGCCTGAGGACAAGCCCCCAAAAACTATGCCCGCCAATCCCTCCTAACGGGATAATATGCTCACTGGAAACAATAGAGTTATTCTGGTGCAGAGTGGGATTGAGCGGTGGCATCCCGGGGCAAAGGGCTGGAGGAAGGGGGTGTCTGGGAGGTGTAGGGGTAGGAGGGGGTGCTCTAATGGGCTTGGGGAGGCTGCCAGGGCCTGTTGGAGGCCCTCAGGAGGCCCTCCTCTCCTAGCCTGTGGTCTTGCCTTGGGCAGGCCTGCCACAGCAGCAGTCAGGTGGGCTGACAGACTGAGGAAGGCAGAGGGGTCCACCCCACGAGGGCTGCCATCAACCCCCTCCCTCCTCCTCCACACAGATGTTATGGTATGGGGAGCAACAAGCTGTGGCGTGTACAAACAAAGACACTGTGATTTGATGCCATTCATTTTCAATGGAAGACATCAGAATAGAAAGAACTGAGAGACAGTATATACAATCACACTTTTGGCACTAACATAATTATTATATTTTTATTTATATATTGCCCAAGTAAACAAGTGCAATATTTTTGTGTAACAAAATGACATGCCTTAAGCTCTAGTATGTTTTAATTCACATTTTAAGCATTTTTACACTCGCACTGCAAGATTAGAAGTGTAATGTTTTCTCATGCAACATGTAGAGGACTTTGAAGTTTAGTGTTCATATTAATACATTTATATCAAATAATTTATGGTTATTTATAGACATAAATTAAAAATGAATTTGTGTCTACCTCCTAACTCGATGCATGTTTAAAGTATAGCATTTCTGTGTGTGGTCAGCCCAATAGGCGTGTGTCTATTTGTGAGCGCGCACGTGTATTTACACGCACACACGTTTATGAAGTCCACTCTCTCTGACCAGGTCAGTTTTGGACTTATACACCGCTGCCCCCTAACCTCTCCACCCCTCCAACCCTAAGAGGTGCAGATCAGGGCGGGCAGACCCAGCTTTCTCCTCCTGACCGGGCCCTGGGTCTGGGTGTGGAGCCTCTGGCATGACTCTCAGCAGAGGAAAACTGCAGCTTTATCATCACTGCTCAAACATTCATTACACAGCTCTCCTGCAGCGTGTTCCAAAGGGAGACAATGCTGCCTCTCCAGCTCTCAGACTCTCTCACTTAAGCACCCTATTTACACAGAGATGGCAGGGAGGAAACTTCAAAGTTAGGGCCCGGGGTCCAGATCCACTCATATCATAGTGGAGGGACACCCCGGGAGCAGCACTCTCTATTCAGCTGGGAGGTCATTACCGGGCCATGTTTACGTCCAACCACTGATGTCTGTAACATTTGGAATTTGCTGCTGCATGCATCCACCGCAGCCAAGATACCTTATGTGTGTGTGTATGTTGTTGCTATAGCTGTGGTTTGCGTTGGTAGTAATGAGAGAGCCACAGTAGACGCAGGGGATGACCATGTGAGAGATTATTGTGGTTTTATCTCCTGCAGGGCAGAGTGTCCATCCATTGAGAGTCAGGCTAAATGTCTCAACGTTAGTGAAAATAAGACCACTCAATGTACTATAGAATGATACTATAATCATACTAATCATACTATAGAATGAAATGCATGTAGGGTAGTATTGCTCGGTTAGGGCTGCTACACACTGGTACAGATAATTGGTAGCAATTAAATAGATTAATTATTCTACAAGACACTTCAAATGGCTTATTTATTGCATTATACTATAATCAAATACCTCCAATGTAGTATATAGTGACAAATACAGTATGTCTTCCTCTTGAAGACCCGTGGGTTCAATATCTCAGAATTAACTCCAACAATATTATAGAAAAACATGAAGATAAATAATAACAAACTGAAATATATTACCCTCGTCAAATTAAATAAAATGAAACATTTGCATTGATAATAAAGTGATGATAACAACCTTGTGCACTCACAGGAATGGAAGGAAGAGGGTTAAACAAAACCTTGAAAATAGTCTAATTCTCTAGCTCCTGCCCCAAATCCTTGCAGTTACCCCCACAAACTTCACAGGAAAAAAGAAAATAGCATGCATATCATTCATTAGCAGCAAATAAAAGAAATTCTCTCTAATAGTGCCCCCAAATCCCCAAGCTCCCTGAAACATGGAGCGGGAAATAAAGAAATGGGGAGAAAGATGCAAATGGAAGCCGTCTCCCTCAAGTGCTTGTTAGGCCCAAATTATTATGGCGATGAATAATTTTAAAAATAAATAAGGAAATAAATAAATAAAAAAGGAAACATTTATAGATCTAAGTATTATCAGAGGAGCTGCGGGTTGTTGCCAACCTCTCCAGGCCGTTTGAAATCTGCCTTTGTTTTTCACTTTGATCTTTAACTGCTAACCTACCTATCCATTGCTTCACCTGATCCCCTGCTAATGCTTTACCCACTTCCTCCTATATCCAACTTTCTAGCGTGCCATGGCACTGCCCGCGCTAAATGGTAATCATCATCATCATCATTAACATAATTATTTTCTTTGCTTGCTTCCTCAGCAATCATTAACATACTGCATGGGGAACCAGGGGAGATACTGTACGCAGAAATAGAAGAGTTGTAGAGAATGGAGACATAGTGGAGAGAGATGGAAAAGAACGACTGCGGAGAGACAGACAGTGAGAGATGGACAGAAAGAGTGGTGGCCAGCTCCTCTCCTCCTCACACCACTCTCTCCTCTTCTCCAGGGGGACCCAGGATCCTGACCTGCAGTGCAGGGACGTCCCAGCCCTGAGCCCTGAGCCTGGGGTCTGATTGGTATTGTAATGAGCCAGTTTTACTATCCTCTCTACATCTCCCTGTACCCCAGTCCCTACCGCACCGTTCCCAACCAACCCCCCCTCCACACCCCCCCACAGCTCCCTGAGCCCCTGAGCGGCTCGCTCCATTCCGTTTCATCACACATCAAACAGGCCTGACGTTCTCCGCGCCATGCGGGCAGGACCCAGGGACTGCAACATCTGCACAGGGAGGTGTGTGCGGGACACAGGCCTCCGAGGGGGGAGACACGCCGAGTGCAGAGCAGATGTCACAGGGACCTGAACAGCAGGTTGGGGGAAGGCCGCAGGGAGCGAGAGAGAGCGAGAGAGAGACTGTGTCACTACCCACCCACCTCTAGCCAATTCTAGAGAGAGAGAGAAAGGGGGTGGGGGGCGGTAGGGGGGTGGGGGGGGGGTGAGAGAGAGACCCCCCAGTCCTGTCACACACACCCCATCCCTTTGCCCTCTTTGACAGTACAATTAGGTAATTAGTCACCCCGGCACTAATAAGCTAATCATTATCTGTGTGTTTTTTCTATTACAAAAGCCTTGTCCTCCGTGGGCGCTCCCTGAGGGTAGGGGTCCTGTCGCGGAGCTGCACAGTGGGGACACAGAGGTGGTGGGGATCCTGTCGCAGAGCTGGGCTGTGGGGAGACTGGGGACACAGAGGTGGCGGAGCAGAGATAGACTTATGCAGGGCCTTTGTCTCAGCATTCCCTGTGGCACAGAACCAACACTGATCCACCAGCACACAGAAAGGCCACCCTTTAATGGAGACAAAGATACTCCTCTTTGAAGAGGGTCAGAGTGGCTCTCACATCCATTAACACCAGGACTGTTTCGTCATCGCTGTCTGTCCTGGCTGGCAGCCCCAGAGCTGAGGTGAGATTACTATGATCTGGCATTTTCCCGCTGTCAATGAGTCATCAAAGAGCTCTGTTAAAAGTAGCTGTTGACGTCAACGGTTCCACTAGCATTAACCCCAGGTGAAGTATGTTGCATCTTTACAAAAGACACAGCATGGGCCTACAACGTTAAAAAGTCACTTACAGTAAATGCAGGCAAATTCATCAACACTCCCTTCTGAAATGGTCCCTTCTCATTTTTACATTGCATTTTAATCATTTAGCAGACGCTCTTATCCAGAGCGACTTACAGTTAGTACATTCATCTTAAGGTACAGTGCATTCGGAAAGTATTCAGACCTCTTGACTTTTTCCACATTTTGTTACATTACAGCCTAATTCTAAAATTGATTCAATTGTTTTTTCCCCTCATCAATCTACACACAATACCCCATAAAAAGGTTTTTGAAAATTTTGCAAATGTATTAAAAATAAAAAAACGGATATATTAAATGTACATAAGTATTCAGACCCTTTACTCAGTACTTTGTGGAAGCACCTTTGGCAGCAATTACAGCCTTGAGTCTTCTTGGGTATGACGCTACAAGCTTGGCACAACTATATTTGGGGAGTTTCTCCCATTCTTCTCTGCAGATCCTCTCAAGCTCTGTCAGGTTGGATGAGGAGCGTTGCTGCACAGCTATTTTCAGGTCTTTCCAGAAATGTTCGATCAGGTTCAAGTCCGGGCTCTGGCTGGGCCACTCAAGGACATTCAGAGACTTGTCCCGAAGCCACTCCTGCATTGTCTTGGCTGTGTGCTTAGGGTCGTTGTCCTGTTGGAAGGTGAACCTTCGCCCCAGTCTGAAGTCCTGAGCACTCTGGAGCAGGTTTTCATCAAGGATCTCTCTGTATTTTGCTCCGTTCATCATTCCCTCGATCCTGACTAGTCTCCCAGTCCCTGCCGCTGAAAAATATCCCCACAGCATGATGCTGCCACCACCATGCTTCACTGTATAGATGGTGCCAGGTTTCCTCCAGATGTGATGCTTGGCATTCAGGCCAAAGAGTTCAATCTTGGTTTCATCAGACCAGAGAATCTTGTTTGTCAATTGGATTGAGGTCTGGGCTTTGACTAGGCCATTCCAAGACATTTAAATGTTTCCCCTTAAACCACTTGAGTGTTGCTTTAGCAGTATGCTTAGGGTCATTGTCCTGCTGGAAGGTGAACCTCCGTCCCAGTCTGAAATCTCTGGAAGACTGAAACAGGTTTCCCTCAAGAATTTCCCTGTATTTAGCGCCATCCATCATTCCTTCAATTCTGACCAGTTTCCCAGTCCCTGCCGATGAAAAACATCCCCACAGCATGATGCTGCCACCACCATGCTTCACTGTGGGGATGGTGTTCTCGGGGTGATGAGAGGTGTTGGGTTTGCGCCAGACATAGCGTTTTCCTTGATGGCCAAAAAGCTCAATTTTAGTCTCATCTGACCAGAGTACCTTCTTCCATATGTTTGGGGAGTCTCCCACATGCCTTTTGGCGAACACCAAACGTGTTTTCTTTTTTTTTTCTTTAAGCAATGCCTTTTCTCTGGCCACTCTTCCGTAAAGCCCAGCTCTGTGGAGTGTACGGCTTAAAGTGGTCCTATGGACAGATACTCCAATCTCCGCTGTGAAGCTTTTCAGCTTCTTCAGGGTTATCTTTGGTCTCTTTGTTGCCTCTCTGATTAATGCCCTCCTTGCCTGGTCCATGAGTTTTGGTGGGTGGCCCTCTCTTGGCAGGTTTGTTGTGGTGCCATTGTCACGATCGTTGACGAACGAGAAGGATCAAGGCGCAGCGTGATATGCATTCATGTTTATTTATATATTGAATAAACACCACGACAAAATAACAAATTAACGATACGTGACGTCCTACGGTACACACAACAAACCTCACACGGAACAAGATCCCACCACCCACTAGTGCCAATAGGCTGCCTAAGTATGGTCCCCAATCAGAGACAACGAGCGACAGCTGCCTCTGATTGAGAACCACACCGGCCAACATAGATCTAGACATACTAGGTTCTACAACAATGAACAAACACAACAAGGAAAATCACACCCTGACTCAACAAGTAAGAGTCCTCAGAGTCAGGGCGTGACAGCCATATTCTTTCAATTTTTTATTAATGGATTTAATGGTGCTCCGTGGGGTGTTCAAAGTTTCGGATATTTTTTCATAACCCAACCCTGATCTGTACTTCTCCACAACTTTGTCCCTGACCTGTTTGGAGAGCTCCTTGGTCTTCATGGTGCCGCTTGCTTGATGGTGCCCCTTGCTTAGTGGTGTTGCAGAGTCTGGGGCCTTTCAGAACAGGTGTATATATACTCAGATCATGTGACACTTAGATTGCACACAGGTGGACTTTATTTAACTAATTATGACTTCTGAAGGTAATTGGTTGCACCAGATCTTTTTAGGGGCTTCATTGCAAAGGGGGTGAATACATATGCACACACAACTTTTCCGTTCTTTTTAAAGAATTTTTTGAAACACATTTTTTTTCTTCATTTCACTTCACCAATTTGGATTATTTTGTGTATGTCCATTACATGAAATCCAAATAAAAATCAATTTAAATGACAGGTTGTAATGCAACAAAATAGGAAAAACGCCAAGGGGGATGAATACCTTTGCAAGGCACTGTAGGTGGGACAATCACATATCACAGTCATAGAAGGGTATGTTGAGCCATTTTTTACATTCAGTATCACTACGTCAAGGAAATATAGTATTCTTCCTAACAAAGATATCTACATATATTTTAGGATGTTGTGTATCCCTAAAAAGAAAAGAAAAAAGAATGTAAACATAACAGTTTTGAAAACATAGCTTGTCCAAAAAAAGTGGTCTCTTGGCACAACTTACCCCAGGTATGGACTAAATTGAGCATAGGGACAGGGTAAGTGAAGCCACCTTTCGATGTGCCAATTCAACCTGGACTCATGGATAGTCGTAACATAGTAAAGTAAATCCGTCTTCCTCAATTTAGTATGATGTGTTACGTTTCATATGCTTGTTACAAATTACGAATTGCAATTTGTAGGGGAGACCGGGGTTGGTTCTCACACTTTTGACTAATTAATGTATTTGTCAGCATTAGTATATCATAGAAAACTATTTTCAATATTAGGAGAAAAATAAGGTATTGGATTGGGGAAATGGGGACCCTTTTTATCCTCATATCTTCTTCCAACATGGAGTTAAAAGCCATTAAACACTCTGTCCACTTGTGACAACCAGCCCCATCACGGGAATGAATGTTACACATTATCACACAGTATGGGGTTGGTTGTCACAGTGTCTTCCATTTGTTTTTCAGCAACAACTGAACCAATTTACAAAGTTTTAGAAAAAGTAAAGCCTTTATTTATTGAACAGTATTGCTATCTTACATAATCAAATAAAACGTTTTTTTTTTTTAATTCAACATATAGTAGTTGAATATTTGCTTGGACATTGTAGTTCTTATTCCACTCAAATCGTTATATCAATGCTTAATAAAACAAACAACAGTAACCATCTGACATTTGGATGAAAATGACATATTTTGATGAAGTGAAAAAAGTAAAGCTGTAAACATTTGTGTTAACATTTTTTATTTTTAAACAAGGAAAGCTTTTTCAAAGAGGAACAGGTGTGTGTCTGTGTACGTGTGTGTGTGTGTGTGTGTGTGTGTGTGTGTGTGTGTGTGTGTGTGTGTGTGTGTGTGTGTGTGTGTGTGTGTGTGTGTGTGTGTGTGTGTGTGTGTGTGTGTGTGTGTGTGTGTGTGTGTGTGTGTGTGTGTGTGTGCGCGTGCGTGCGTGCGTGAATGTTGCTCACTCTCAGTTGGAGTCGCATGACTCACAGTTTTAACAAGCGGGTCCGGACTGGACCAAATCTGAAACAATCATAGACGTCTATGTTTTAAAAGTTTGGACAGCACAGTACACTGTAGAGCACAGCAGAGTACAGTATAGTAAAGTACAGTAAAGTAAAGCAGAGTATATCTCAGTACAGTACAGTATAGAGTACAGCACAGTAGTATAGAGTACAGTATAATGTACTCTATTGTATCCTACTGTATTCTACTGAATTAAACTCAACTCAACTATCCTGTACTCTACTTTGCTCTACATTACTGTACTCGAATATACTGTACTCTATTGAATTAAACTCAACTGTATTGTACTCTACTTTGCTCTACTGTACTGTAATCTACTAAATTACACTGTACTGCACTGTACTGTGCTGTGCTGTCCTGTGCTGTCCAAACCTGTGAAACATGGACGTCTTTTCAATGTCCAGAAAATAAATATTCTAGACGTCTTTTCAACGTCATTTAGCTTACTGGGTACATTGTTACAATGGGGAGGGTTGTCAGATTGTGAACAGCAACCCCAATATCAATGTGACAACCATCCCCAACCACCCCCTAATGCTAATTACAGTGAGGGAAAAAAGTATTTGATCCCCTGCTGATTTTGTACGTTTGCCCACTGACAAAGACATTATCAGTCTATAATTTTAATGGTAGGTTTATTTGAACAGTGAGAGACAGAATAACAACAACAAATCTAGAAAAGTGCATGTCAAAAATGTTATAAATTGATTCGCATTTTAATGAGGGAAATAAGTATTTGACCCTTCTGCAAAACGTGAATTAGTACTTGGTGGCAAAACCCTTGTTGGCAATCACAGAAGTCAGACGTTTCTTGTAGTTGGCCACCAGGTTTGCACACATCTCAGGAGGGATTTTGTTCCTCTCCTCTTTGCAGATCTTCTCCAAGTCATTAAGGTTTCGAGGCTGACGTTTGGCAACTCGAACCTTCAGCTCCCTCCACAGATTTTCTATGGGATTAAGGTCTGGAGACTGGCTAGGCCACTCCAGGACCTTAATGTGCTTCTTCTTGAGCCACTCCTTTGTTGCCTTGGCCGTGTGTTTTGGGTCATTGTCATGCTGGAATACCCATCCACGACCCATTTTCAATGCCCTGGCCGAGGGAAGGAGGTTCTCACCCAAGATTTGACGGTACATAGCCCCGTCCATCGTCCCTTTGATGCGGTGAACTTGTCCTGTCCCCTTAGCAGAAAAACACCCCAAAGCATAATGTTTCCACCTCCATGTTTGACGGTGGAGATGGTGTTCTTGGGGTCATAGGCAGCATTCTTCCTCCTCCAAACACGGCGAGTTGAGTTGATGCCAAAGAGCTCCATTTTGGTCTCATCTGACCACAACACTTTCACGCAGTTCTCCTCTGAATCATTCAGATGTTCATTGGCAAACTTCAGACGGCCCTGTATATGTGCTTTCTTGAGCAGGATTTCAGTCCTTCACGGCATAGTGTGTTACCAATTGTTTTCTTGGTGACTATGGTCCCAGCTGCCTTGAGATCATTGACAAGATCCTCCCGTGTAGTTCTGGGCTGATTCCTCACCGTTCTCATGATCATTTCAACTCCACGAGGTGAGATCTTGCATGGAGCCCCAGGCCGAGGGAGATTGACAGTTCTTTTGTGTTTCTTCCATTTGCGAATAATCGCACCAACTGTTGTCACCTTCTCACCAAGCTGCTTGGTGATGGTCTTGTAGCCCATTCCAGCCTTGTGTAGGTCTACAATCTTGACCCTGACATCCTTGGAGAGCTCTTTGGTCTTGGCCATGGTGGAGAGTTTGGAATCTGATTGATTGATTGCTTCTGTGGACAGGTGTCTTTTATACAGGTAACAAGCTGAGATTAGGAGCACTCCCTTTAAGAGTGTGCTCCTAATCTCAGCTCGTTACCTGTATAAAAGACACCTGAGAGCCAGAAATCTTTCTGATTGAGAGGGGGTCAAATACTTATTTCCCTCATTAAAATGCAAATCAATTTATAACATTTTTGACATGCGTTTTTCTGGATTATTTTGTTGTTATTCTGTCTCTCACTGTTCAAATAAACCTACCATTAAAATTATAGACTGATCATTTCTTTGTCAGTGGGCAAACGTACAAAATCAGCAGGGGATCAAATACCTTTTTCTCTCACTGTATGATGCTAGATTAAGATGCTGGATTTTGAGTAATAAGTACTGTGACAACCAACCCGTGAGACAACCAACCCCGGGTCTCCCCAACAATATGTTACTAATTTGAAATACGTATGATATGTTACGAATTCAACTTTGTTGTGGCTAACGTTACCTAGGTGGTAGGTGGCTAATGTTAGCTAGGGTAGGGGTTAGGGTTAGGGGTTAAGGTTAGGGTTAGGAGTTAGAGTTAGGGATTAAGGTTAGGGTTAGGGGAAGGGTTAGCTAACATGCTAAGTAGTTTCAAAGTAGCAAAAAATTTGTAAGTAGTTGCAAAGTTGCTAATTTGCTAAAATGCTAAAGTTTTCCGTGATGTGATTCAAACACGCAACCTTTGGATTCCTAGACGTTCTCGTTATATACCCACCCATCCTTCCCGACCAACATCCCTCCTTTCTGTCTCATGTAACCATACCAAACGTAACATATCATCAAAGATTTACGTTTGTTATGGTACGTCTAGTCTTTTGAGGCTAGGCTGGCCAATTCTTAAGCAAGCTCACTGCATTTGAAGCTACTAAGTTCATAAAACTGGTCTGCTAGATTGTTGATAGCAAGCTCAGACTCCATGTCATCAGGCAAGACCTTGCAGGGACGGACTGGCCATCTGGCATTTCGGGCAAATGCTAGATGGGCTGGTCCATTTTTAGCCCAGTGGGCCTGTCTAATTTGGGGGTTTTGCACAAAATGATCATAGTATGGTTAATAATTGGGGCCTCAAGGGGAAAAAATGGGGGGCCTCGAGGAAAGAAATTGGCCTGTGTGGTGGCCTCAAGGAAAAAAGTGGGCCAGTGTGTTAGAAATGCCAGTCCGCCCCTGAGAGCTTTTTTGCCTCTGCAACTCTTTCATAGCCTTTCTTTCGCACATGTACATGTTCATTTTTTGGGATGTCAACGTACCTCTTCAGTGTAATTCGGTCAAATGTTTCATCCCTTGCTGCTGCTCGAATGGACTTCTTCCCTTCTCTCACTTCCTTGGCTGCTCTTTCAAGAACCTCAAGGTGGGCTAGTCCCCATGCTTACGTTTGCATACACATGGGATGATGATGTCTGCTCTGTAACAATAAAAATGCACTATCTTGAGTTCATATGCATGATTATTCAAGATACTTTTTGAAGAGGTAGATTTGCAGATGTTTTCAGAAGATTTGCAGGGACTCAGCTGTCCTGACATTAGGGGGAAGCTTGTTCCACTATTTGGGGGCCAGAACAGAGAAAAGCTCTCACTGGGATGAGCGGGAGCTGGCCCCTCGTAGGGGTATTATTCTCAACAGCAGGGTTGGGGAGTAACTGACATGCAATCTGATTACAAAAAAACTGTAGCTGTAATCACTAATGTTACCAGCATAATCTGATTACGGATACTTTTGAAAAACTAGATGATTACTTCTTGGATTACTTTTAAATTCAGAAAGGATGTTTGTGGAAAAAAAATACATTATAACACCTTTCTGTTTTCTCAATGACATTAAACTCAGCATGAAAAAAGGGGCAAATCTAAGTTTACTCCACCAGAGCGAGTCTGACCATGAGTCAGAGACCACTATGATAAAAAACCAAATGCGATTGATGGATCTTTTTTGTCTTCTTCTAATGACTCTTAAGGGGAAAGTAATCAGATTGCGTTACTGAGTTTGGGTAATCCAAAATGTACGTTACTTATTACAATTTTGGACAGGTAACTAGTAACTGTAATGGATTATATTTAGAAAGTAACCTACCCAACGCTGCTCAAAAATATCCACACAACTGGTCTGGAGTGAGGTTTGGTTTCTTCTACTGAACGAGTTCCCAAAATGTCCACCACTTTTGTAGCCCAAATCCAAACTAAATCATGCTACGTGATTCAGTTTAGATTTGTGGCTACCATTTCTGGGCTCATGATGGGAGTGCTTAGGCTCTGAGCTCACTTGTTTACAGAGGAAAGTAGGCTACTGTATCTAATCCTGAAAGTTGGGAAGCCATGGTCAAGCTGCTTAATGGGCATGAAGGGCAAACCTGCTTGACTGACCTTTCCCCAAAGGTCCGAGCCAGAGAGACCAGCCAAATATCCCCCTTCCCTCCTCTTCCCTCCATCCCTCCATCGCTCCTCCACAGACTCCTACTGCAGCAGAGAGCTAGATTAAATTACATAGCACGTTCAACTATGCCACAACACCATCCTTCATCCTCCTAGCCGGTTTCCATTCGTTTTGTTTTCGGTATTTGTCTGGTGGAGTTGTGGTACCCCGCGGTGCACGCAGAGACAGCCGTTGTGTTGTCCTCATTACCATTACCATTTATTTGCCACACAATGGAGCCCTGACTCCAAACAGCTGTTTTCCATTACAGAATAAATAAGGGTTTGTTCTTCTGACACTGAGGAGAGGGATAGGAGGAGGACAGAGGTCTAGCATTTGCACAGGTGAGGTAACATATCAACAAGAGGACAGAGCACAATGCTCATTAGTAAAGTCATGGTTGTCTGTCAAAAACATTGTTTCAGAGGTGGTGTAATTAGGAAAGATTGACATACAGTAGGAGGCTATATGCGTACACATTTATATACATATTGCATTTCACCATGAACCATGAATAAAACATTCATACTTCGCAGTGATTCTTAACTATCAAGACAAGCATCAAACCCCAGAGAGAGAGAGAGAGAATTAGTCACTTACTTTCTTTCTCCTCAATAACAAACCAGCACAAATGGTGCACAAGTGCAAATGTATGTGTATTGTGGACAGCATCCTTTGTTAGATACAGCAACATACAGTATGCAGTAGCTACAGCCATGGGCGGTGTGTTCAATAGGGCGATATGGGCGACGCACTGCCAAACGGGAAAAGGAAGGGATTTTTTTTCTAATCAATTATATCATGGCAACAGTAGTTCAGTGTTCACGTCTGATCTGCCAGCCACTAAATGTCCAATCAGGCTAAAGTCGTGCTTCAAATGTCCCCGCCCGTTTTGGGGCGATTTCAGTCAGGTTGAAAATCGCCCAGAAGTCTCTCATAGCCTCTAATGTAAAATATTTTTTTTTTCAAATTTCTGAGCTTTCAATACATTCTCTATGGGTGTCTGAGGGCATGCACTTACGCGCTTTCGTCATACGTAACGTAACGTAACCATGAACGGCAGACAGCAACGCTTGGACAGCGACTGGTGTAACCGACATGCACCATCTTTCAGAAAAGATTAAGAAAAATGAGCTGTCAAAGACCCACATTGATAGCTGTTTGAGATTGTCTGCTTTGGTGAGAGTGAATATTGCCACTCAACTGGATGAGGGATACAGGCTAGCTGTCCGCCGCCACAACGATGAGGTTAGCAACAGCAGAGTCGTGAACACTGTCTACGAGAATCGAGACGACCTCATAGAATGTTTTGAAGCCATCCGGACGGGTTCATTGGGTTCATTTGACCAGCCCACCGTACCAGAAGCTACAGAATAAGGACATCGATGCTGTCTTTATCAAACGTGCCCTCGACAGCTTCGCAAGCAGTGTGCAGGCCATAAGGTAAGATAAAGATTAAACAATATCATTCGATCTTTCTCAAAGCAGAGCTTTATTTGAAAATGTATGCATGAAAGGAGACTGCATTTGTGTTTGAAATTACATTATTGTCATTATATATGGCCAGTGGTGTAATCTATCTTATTTTATATACTATGTGTACTGTACAGTGGTGCTCATAAGTGTATGAACACATTCTAAAGCTGACTAAAAAGAGGAATAAAAAAATCATCTTTTGGAAATTGATCTTAATGACTTAATTAAAAAAGTTGGAAAATCCAACCTTTAAGGACACCAATTTTCTTTTCTTTTTTATTCCTCTTTTTAGTCAACTTTAGCATGGGATCATAAGCTTATGAGCACCACTGTATACTGTGCTGAACATCCAGGCTATGTGAGACACAAAGGCTAACTTAAACACTAAAGACTTTATGCATCCCTGCCCATTTTAAGTGGAACTGAAGTATTTGTACTATACATGGATACATTGCATATACCTGTGCATCACATAGACAACAATACTGTACAAAGCCAACAAACACATTGGTCTGTTTGCCTTCAGGGACTCCTCTCAACAGCAGCTGCAAGAAGCAACAGGAGCCAAAAGACCCAGAACAGCTTTGAGAGAAGAGGAGAAGCAGAGGCTGTCTGAAGAGGTCTGCAACACCATCCTGGATCACACCAAAGAAAGGTTCTCTTTCTCTGGCCACCTTGTGAGTGCTACCTTACTGCAAGCAGACATGTTTGAAAGGTACTGCCATTCAAAAAAATAAAAAATCTGTTCATGTTCATTTTTACAAATCTATACAATTGGCCAGAATATGGTTGTTCATATTTACAAATCTATACAATTGGCCAGAATATGGTTGTTCATTTTTACAAAGCCATACATATTGTTTATGCAGTGTTGAGGAATGTGAAAGAACACCCTTGATTATTTTTACTGTGATAACTTATTTTGCTTTTGTAAGCCAACACTTTTGAGATCAGTCAATAAATGCTTCTGGTATTGACTTATATGCTGCCCCTGTCTTCATGTTGTTGCTGGACATATCTTTTTAAAAATGTGTGTAGGTCACCTAAATCATCAGAAAAATTGCCCCTCCTGAGAATTTTTTCAGGAGCCGCCACTGGCTACAGCACATTATCACAGTGTGGGTAATGAGAGATAACTTTCGCACCACGGAGGTAGCAAGCGCAAAGCAAGTCAGTCCACCACCATCACCCCATGCATTTTTTATCAGTTGTAATTAGTCCCATTCATTTCATTTGGAAAAATGTACATGAAATAACCAGAGGCCAGCTGTAGGGGCTAGCGGCAAGCAGCGCCACAATAAATAGCAAGTCTCTGACAACGTTTTGGGGATTAGCTAATGACTAGGCTGTTTGTCAGGAAGCAGGACTAGTCAGTTACATTTAAGCAATATAGGCTATTGTAAATTCTCCTCACTCCTCATGTCTGTCTGAAGTTTGAAGCCTTTACTTAACCCTCCCGTTGTCCTAGGGTCAAAATGACCCGCCACTGTGTTAAACCAACTTTATTAAATTTTTTATATTTTTTGGATCATTTGTGAGAAGGAGGCAGTGATACTTTCTTTAAAGTCTCACTGCCTCCTTCTCACAAATGATCCCAAAAATATAAAAATTAAATACAGTTGGTTCAACACAGTGGCGGGTCATTTTGACCCTAGGACAACGGGAGGGTTAATCAATCAATTATTGGAGCTGAACATCTCTTCGATTCCGTAAGTACTGTAAGGTTGATTTAATGTGATAATTACAAAAAGCTTGACAATCAAGTCGTGTGTCAATCTCTCCCTCAGTGTGTCTCTCCCTCAGTGTGTGATAAGAAAGGGAGGAGAGGTGGGGTCCGACAGACAGACCTCTGCTCTGATAGGGTGAGAACAGGGCAGATGCAGCCTGTTGTGATTGACAGGTACAAAGAGACATCAGATAATCATTCTGTGGGAGCTCCATGATGTTATGTAGATAAACACTTTAAAATTAAATAAACTGATAACTACTATCAGGTTCATATCCTGAGACGATAGCATCATTACCAGATTAAACAAAATGAGTAAAAACAAAGCAATCATTTTCAAAAGTAGAAAAGTCCAAAGATGCCAAGCTTAGGGATAAATTGTCTTTATTGTTGTAATTATTTAACTCTGGGAGAAAGACGCCCTGAATTCATTATGTAACCACGAAAAGCAACAGGGGTAGAATTTAATGACAGCTAATTCTTTAAACAGAGACAGTTAGACACCAGACAGATGATGATGATTCTTGATGACAAATGAGTGCTACTGACAGAACACCTATCCATCATGCCTTTACTGTGGTTTCAGGTACAACATTTGGGGGGTGGACTACAAAACCTCCCGACTGGGACAGCCCTTATTCCCTGAGCAGTCTGCCAGTGAAGAGACCAGAGGTAGTAGTCTGGAGGGAATACTTAAGGTCAGTCCACAGAAGAATGCAACAGAAAATAGACAATGAATAAATGGGCCCAATACAGTGTGTGTGTGTGTGATATTCAATGAAATCCAATTGTCTTTGAAATCCAAATGAGCTGATAGTCTTCCATCCAATAACTAAGATGTGTAGCGATCAAAACCCATTGAACTGCATATGAACTGCAATCGGATTGTAGTCCTTTCACACGTTTTGCTCTGGAAACAGATAATGTATAATGTATATTCTTTCTTAATGAACTGATCAGTAAAGCTTAAACTCTTATATGAGCCCAGTGCAGCTTCACTTAAACACACAACTTCCCTTAAATTGGCTGTCAAATTACCCTGGGTCTCCAGCCCTCTCCACATGCCTTCCACCGTCCTCCCCCTTTGACCTTCACCCGTGCTGCGGCCCCAAAAGTCATATATTGATTCTGTTTACTCCTCGTCTGCCTCCACTCCCGCCCAGCTGCAGAAGAGGAGTATCGTTTGCCCCGAGGCGATCAGCAGGGCCAGGCTTGTTCCAGCCTTTGATCATCGTTCAGCCAGAGGATTAACATATGCATGCTCTCTTCCTCCCTTTGTTACCGCGCCTGATCATAAATCTATGGCCTTCCCTCTTTCCATCCGATATGGGCTGAGCCCAATGAATCAATGGCCGTGCTTTAGGTCTCTTGTTCAACATGGATGCCAATGGTAGATGGATGTCTGTGGGCAAAGCTCTGTTTATTAAAACTCCATGGCTAATTCGTTAGGCTGCCTAGCATGGGATAATGAAAGAGAACATGTGTGAAATTATACTGTAAATACTGTACACTATTTCTTATAACACAGCACACATTAAAAACAGACAACGCAAAAAGCGAATTAAGTCAATAGTTTCCTTAGTGTTAATGCTGGCTAAAATGGACCTAGTATAAAAGACACTGCAGGGCAGGGGTGCATCTGTCTCTGTCATGCCAGCCCTAGCTGTGCAGTAAGTGTACTAATTGCAGGGATTTGGGCCTACTACAGTCTCCCCAGTTTGTCTGCAGTGCACTTGCTAGGGGACGAGCTGAGAATGCAGCCTGATAGGCTGAATGGCTGTGGAAGTGGGACACAGAGTCCTTATCAGGTGGAGGTTCTACATTAGCTGAGCTGATATTGCCACGCTTATTACAACCTAATTAAACATAAGGTGTCTATATGTCCAACATCCTGCCCTAACTACCGTAAATGTTCTCATGGCCAACCTTTTGGTTATCATGTGAAAAGGTAGCCTGTATAGGTCATAACACTATTAACCGTGGCTATTGATTCACATGAGCAACATTTCCATTGTGCCTTGCAATGGAGCCTAAAAAAGACAGAATGAAATAAGAATTTCTAGATAGCTGAGCCACATGCAGTGAATGAAAATACAGATTCCAGGCAACAAGGAGGGAGGCAGCCCAAACTGTACGAGCTCTCCCCCTCATCAACCTGCAGCTCTGAGCTGAGCAAGAACCAAAGCGACCTGCAAGGTGCTGGAGCCCAGGGCCTATTAAAACTGGAGCCCAGCTTGCTGTAAGGATGCATGTCTTCTCGTCGTGGAAAAACCAATCCACACGCCCCAACAGTGAGACAATCAGCCGTGTGCTGCGCGGGGTGAGACAGGAGTGACCTGCTGTTTCCTTCACAGCAGAGGTGAGGCCCACTCTACACACTGATGAGCACTTCCACAAACATCAAACAGGCTGCGGCAGACCTCCCCGCGACCTCCCTCCACTGCCCTGTCTCCTGCTCTCTCCTTTTATTTGGGGTTGATGTGGGAGGACGGATCGTCAAATATCGATCATGGTGTGCTCCGTAAAATTCTCCCTCCAGGTTTGAGAGGTGATTATAGGCCCAAGCCCAGCTGATGCAGAATGTGGTGAGTGTGAGTGTGTGTGTGTGTGTGTGCGTGTGTGCGTGCACATGTGTGTGTGTGCGAAGGTGCATGCAATGACAATCTGAGGTTCCTTGTGTCAGAAAGAGAAGCCTAGGAGGGCAGTCCTTACTCTTTTGTTCAATCTCAGATGCTGCTACCCAATATGTTCCAATCATCCAGAGGACACCCCAAAGAGAACAACTAAAGGCACAAACATGTAAAATACTGTAGGCCATGGAAACACTGAGAATAATGCATACTCTATAGAATCCAATCATCAAAATTCTAATGGTTTGGATTCATCCCACCAACCATCCCCCTTTTCCTTGCCTGCCTTCTGTTGAAAGGCTCCAGAATTCCCCATAAGATGCAGCTAGATTCCAAGTGTATGCAATAGGAATGGACTGTTATTAATTAAGGTTGTGGGTCGTTTTTGACAGCGGCTCCCGAGTGGCAATCGGTGTGGATCTTGGCGCTGACCTGGCCCAGCGGGGGTACGCACTGCGTCTTTGAGGAGAGGGGGGGATAGAGGGGAGCAGGAGGGAGTGAGGCAAAGGGTGGGGGCTGGCTCCATGCCGGCAGCAAGGCCTGCCACGTCTGTGTGCCTGCTTTGAAGTGTCACCTTGAGGGAAGAGCCGATGGCCGGGAAGCAGGGAGGGCGGGAGCCGCGGAAAGGAGTGGCACTGTTGGCATTGCCAGACATGGCGTTTTAATATTACATGGGCTCCCGTCCATCTCTCTACACACACAGGACATTCCTTCTGCTTGATTTAGTTTGAAAGTAGATCTTTGGGTTTTTTTCTCCTCTCCGTGCTGTGGCTCAACACCTGTGCTGGTTTTGTGTTCACTCTGGCCTGAACAAATGTCAAGCTCTCAAAACAGAATATCTTTAGTAAGAACTGATATTATGCAGCATAACAGCAAATAGTTAATTTGACTAGGTGTTTATGTTCTGATTACTAGATGAACAGTATGTCTACAAAAACTTGGTAGTGGGCTTGAACCATACATGTAAGTTGGCTACAGAGGCAACATTACGGCCTAGAAAACGTACTTACTCATTAGTTGGAGAGAACTTGAATTAAGAGGCGTACACTCCATTTGATAATGCTGTTGTCATAAACGTAATATATTTCAGTGATGCTAATTGCTAAGCTAATAATACTCACTTGCCCATATAATTGCTTTTTTAATGAAAACTCAGTATAATTATGTGAAAAACACATCCTTTCACAATCTTTCAGCAATCTTCCCATGTCCCTCCTGCCAATACTTAGTGTTGTAGAGCACAGCAGAATATCAAGCACTGTGTCTGTCAATACACTGGCAGTGTGCTGCAGGGAGAGTGAAGAGAGCTTCTCTGTTTGAGGGAAGTTTTAACAGAGAATGAGGAAAGAGGTGTTTTGAAGTGAGGGAAAAAAACACTTTCTACCCACTTTAACAACCGTCCCAGTTCACAAATAGCAGTTTTAACTCCCCTGATTAGCTCTGACATCTGCAGCCTTTCATCTTTCCCTCCATCTTGTTTTTTTAATCACATTAACCCAAACGGGCATCCTTTAATGGCCTCTTTTTTAGGAAAGCTGAAAGAGGAAGATAATTAAAATAATTAAACCATAGGGATTGGCCTGTGCATGCTCCTCTTCTCTCCCTTCTCTCTTCTCTTTTCTTCTCTCCTTTTTTAAGTTTTGAATCTGCTTTGCTTACTGATTCAAAAGAGAGAGAGAGAAAGCGGGAGAGCCTCACCACCCTAATTTAATTGCATTAACTCTCCTCTCAGAGGTCCAATTTTTCCCTCCAAAAACAGCAACCAATGTAGAGTCTGATGTGGAATGTGATATAGAGTCAGCTGTCTAAATGTGATAGTGGAGGAAAGGCATGTGTTATAAAAAAATACTTTATAGTGCATATTTATTTAGTCTATTTTAGTGTGTTTTCCATTAGGCCTCGCATTTAAAAAAAACAAAAAAATCTCCTCTTTAATGATTATTTATTCATGGACTTTTAAGCTTTTAATGAGGACAAATGAAGCCGTTTTCCACAGTGTCAGAATGTAGTATGCTTACCAAAAATGTTCTTGTTTAGCATTTTTCTTCCAGTGTGTGTCCATGTGGAATAAACACAAACATTTAAATATAACTAGACTTTTGGAGGGAGACTTAAAACATTCATGATTTTAACTTGATCCTGCATAAATTCCTTATCTTCAATATTTCCCTAGAAATTCTGATCAAACTCTTTTCATGATACTTACAGCTGCACTGTATTTTCTGTCTTTAAATTATATTTCTATGAATGTAGATTATTGCAATAATTTAAGGGAAAAGCTCAAACTAATAAAACTTTGAGTTTGATGTCAGTGCAATTGAAGAAATGAACCATCTCAAACTCATTACTATAATAGGATAGAACTTTGTCAAGTGCCTATATAGTTTTCAAACAGTCTTACTTGAGGAAAGCCTTCTTCTGGACTGCTTCAAAGAATCTTTCCTGGTCATTAAATATGCCATTATGATATCATTTGGAAAAGGAGGAATTTAAGTATTGCTAAGTTACAAACTTTACTGGCCACGTGAATCTAATAGATTCACCAGTTAATGCATGAGATAGTTGCTGTAAAAAGAGAAAGATGTCCTCCTGTATTTATAGATTCACTGCCTGCAATGTTATACATCAATGTTTTCTGTTGCTCAAGCACCTGTGTAATTTTGTGTGTAATTAAGGTTTGAAAATCAACTATGTGTTATCAGAAATGTAGCAAAGTCACATTAATACCCTGCATTTCGAGTGGCGCAGTGGTCTAATGCACTGCATCGCAGTGCTAGCTGTGCTACTAGAGATCTTTGTTCGAGTCCAGTCCCATGGGCGGCGCACAATTGGTCCAGCGTCGTCCAAGGTAGGGGGACGGTTTGGCCAGCAGCGATGTGGGTTCGTTTCCCACCGGGGGCCAGTATAAAAAAAATAAAAAATACATGTATACATTCACTAACTGTAAGTCGCTCTGGATAAGAGCGTCTGCTAAATGACTAAAATGTATATTTCTGAAAATTACGAAATAATAATAATTTCCACATAATTCTCTCAAATGGAATGAATCCACAGGACTTTACTGTTGCCAAGAGATAGACATTCTCCTTGGAGCCCAATCCTTACTTTGCATAGCCTGCTGTGTTTTTCTCTGCAACACTTTTCCTCATTCAGATCATTTGTACAGGGCTCATTTCAAGTTGTCAAAAAAAGAAGAATCCCTTTGCTGGAAATACTTAAGATTTATATTTAAATTTTCATGGAATCTTTGAGAACATTGAGGAGCAATTTCACATTTGCACTGACATCTAATTTCTTGAGTACAGTCTGAAATCACAAATTGCCAAGGATTCCCTCTGTGACCAATTATGCTGCATCAATTTGCCTGACCCCGCGGAGTACTGGTAAATTAATCATATATATATATATTTTTTACTCATGAAATACATAGGCACACGTTTGATAAACGAATCGTACTTGCTCAGTTATACCCACAATGATTCCTTTCCCGAAATGATATACACATAGGACCGTAGAATTAACCCATAAAACTGAGCTTTGTCGATGAAACACACACCCACACACACACTGAATATCTGCATAAAACAACTGTCACTATTCTTTATTCAGTTAATCTCTTTGCCCAATTTGTTAATATATGGGCTAGAAATGTACAAAATAAAAACAGTTTCAGGTAATAGGAAGTAGAGGAATTTAGAACAATTTGGTGTGCAGGAAATAGGCTGAAAATAGGCAGCCATTAAACTATTTAGAACAAGGTTGAAGTGTTATACCATTGAGCTAGTTTGATACATGGCTATTACATTCTATGCTGTCTTTTTGTACCACTAACCATCATCATATATTAGACCAGTAATAATGCAACAGCTAAATAACATAATTGAACATTTTAAATATATCCTGTAGCTACCACTGCCAGTATTTTGAACTTGGCAATAATTGTCTAAGGACTTGTTGTCTCCAATCATCAACTATACACCACATCTACCAGACTGGTTTACCTGTTGATTGAACCACTGCAGGAAAAGGCTAAGTGTTTGGAACAACAGTGCTCTCTAGTGGGGAATGAGATAGAGAACGATGTTTAGTGGTCATTTTTACCCTTGGTTGAAGTTAGGGACAGATCTATGTTTACTGGGGGTGGGGGGCTGGTCCAACTCAAGGTGTCATTAAAGAAAACATAACAAATACAGTGCCTTGCAAAAGTATTCAGCCCCCTTGGTGTTTTTCCTATTTTGTTGCATTACAACCTGTAATTTAAATGTTTTTTTATTTGGATTTCATGAAATGGATATACACAAAATAGTCCAAATTGGGGAAGTGAAATGAAAAAAATAAATAACAGAAAAGTGGTGCGTGCATATGTATTCACCCCCTTTGCTATGCAGCCCCTAAATAAGATCTGGTGCAACCAATTACCTTCGGAAGTCACATAATTAGTTAAATAAAGTCCAGCTGTGTGAAATCCAAGTGTCACATGATCTGTCACATGATCTCAGTATATATACACACACCTGTTCTGAAAGGCCCCAGAGTCTGCAACACCACTAAGCAAGGGGCACCACCAAGCAAGCGGCACCATGAAGACCAAGGAGCTCTCCAAACAGGTCAGGGACAAAGTTGTGGAGAAGTACAGATCAGGGTTGGGTTATAAAAAAATATCAGAAACTTTGAACATCCCACGGAGCACCATTAAATCTATTATTAAAAAATTGAAAGAATATGGCACCACAGTAAACTTGCCAAGAGAGGGCCGCCCACCAAAACTCACAGACCAGGCAAGGAGGGCATTAATCAGAGAGGCAACAAAGAGATCAAAGATAACCCTGAAGGAGTTGCAAAGCTCCACAGTGGAGATTGGAGTATCTGTCCATAGGACCACTTTAATCCGTACACTCCACAGAGCTGGGCTTTACGGAAAAGCCATTGCTTAAAGAAAAAAATATGTTTGGTGTTTGCCAAAGGCATGTGGGAGACTCCCCAAACATATGGAAGAAGGTACAAAAAGATGAGACAAAAATTGAGCTTTTTGGCCATCAAGGAAACGCTATGTCTGGCGCAAACCCAACACCTCTCATCACCCCGAGAACACCATCCCCACAGTGAAGCATGGTAGTGGCAGCATCATGCTGCGGGGATGTTTTTCATCGGCAGGAACTGGGAAACTGGTCAGAATTGAAGGAATGATGGATGGCGCTAAATACAGGGAAATTCTTGAGGGAAACCGGTTTCAGTCTTCCAGAGATTTGAGACTGGGACGGAGGTTCACCTTCCAGCAGGACAATGACCCTAAGCATACTGCTAAAGCAACACTTGAGTGGTTTAAGGGGAAACATTTAAATGTCTTGGAATGGCCTAGTCAAAGCCCAGACCTCAATCCAATTGTTTATTTCTTGTTTGTTTCACAAAAAAAATCCATTTTAATTCCAGGTTGTAAGGCAACAAAATAGGAAAAATGCCAAGGGGGGTGAATACTTTCGCAAGCCACTGTATTTTCACATGACCCTCCCCTTGTACTGTAAAATAAATTGAACACCCTCCCACTCATAGAATTAACTCAAAATAATGTAACGACCACAAATAACAATAATGACACTGTGTTTATAAACATGGATATCTACTTTGCTTTTGTGGCACAGTCGATGCCACGTACGGCTACGGGCCAGAAGGTTGAGGGTTCGCCGACCACCACAGAGGAGCTCACTCTCCCTGCCTGTTTCATTACTTCATGATTAGAGCCGGTTGCAAACAATTATCAGATAGGGGGAAACCTAGCATAAAATATATGCCAAAAAAAATCCACCAACATGTTTCTATGCCAATGCATCACACAACCAATAAACAAAACATACTGACACGGTTTGCGTTTTCTACACCAAAATAAATAGACTACAGTGGGGGAAAAAAGTATTTAGTCAGCCACCAATTGTGCAAGTTCTCCCACTTAAAAAGATGAGAGAGGCCTGTAATTTTCATCATAGGTACACGTCAACTATGACAGACAAATTGAGAAAAAAATATCCAGAAAATCACATTGTAGGATTTTTTATGAATTTATTTGCAAATTATGGTGGAAAATAAGTCTTTGGTCAATAACAAAAGTTTCTCAATACTTTGTTATATACCCTTTGTTGGCAATGACACAGGTCAAACGTTTTCTGTAAGTCTTCACAAGGTTTTCACACACTGTTGCTGGTATTTTGGCCCATTCCTCCATGCAGATCTCCTCTAGAGCAGTGATGTTTTGGGGCTGTCGCTGGGCAACACGGACTTTCAACTCCCTCCAAAGATTTTCTATGGGGTTGAGATCTGGAGACTGGCTAGGCCACTCCAGGACCTTGAAATGCTTCTTACGAAGCCACTCCTTCGTTGCCCGGGTGGTGTGTTTGGGATCATTGTCATGCTGAAAGACCCAGCCACGTTTCATCTTCAATGCCCTTGCTGATGGAAGGAGGTTTTCACTCAAAATCTCACGATACATGGCCCCATTCATTCTTTCCTTTACACGGATCAGTCATCCTGGTCCCTTTGCAGAAAAACAGCCCCAAAGCATGATGTTTCCACCCCCATGCTTCACAGTAGGTATGGTGTTCTTTGGATGCAACTCAGCATTCTTTGTCCTCCAAACACGACGAGTTGAGTTTTTACCAACAAGTTCTATTTTGGTTTCATCTGACCATATGACATTCTCTCAATCCTCTTCTGGATCATCCAAATGCACTCTAGCAAACTTCAGACGGGCCTGGACATGTACTGGCTTAAGCAGGGGGACACGTCTGGCACTGCAGGATTTGAGTCCCTGGCGGCGTAGTGTGTTACTGATGGTAGGCTTTGTTACTTTGGTCCCAGCTCTCTGCAGGTCATTCACTAGGTCCCCCCATGTGGTTCTGGGATTTTTGCTCACCGTTCTTGTGATCATTTTGACCCCACGGGGTGAGATCTTGCGTGGAGCCCCAGATCGAGGGAGATTATCAGTGGTCTTGTATGTCTTCCATTTCCTAATAATTGCTCCCACAGTTGATTTCTTCAAACCAAGCTGCTTACTTATTGCAGATTCAGTCTTCCCAGCCTGGTGCAGGTCTACAATTTTGTTTCTGGTGTCCTTTGACAGCTCTTTGGTCTTTACCATAGTGGAGTTTGGAGTGTGACTGTTTGAGGTTGTGGACAGGTGTCTTTTATACTGATAACAAGTTCAAACAGGTGCCATTAATACAGGTAACGAGTGGAGGACAGAGGAGCCTCTTAAAGAAGAAGTTACAGGTCTGTGAGAGCCAGAAATCTTGCTTGTTTGTAGGTGACCAAATACTTATTTTCCACTATAATTTGCAAATAAATTCATTAAAAATCCTACAATGTGATTTTCTGGATTTTTTTCCCTCAATTTGTCTGTCATAGTTGACGTGTACCTATGATGAAAATTACAGGCCTCTCTCATCTTTTTAATTGGGAGAACTTGCACAATTGGTGGCTGACTAAATAATTTTTTTCCCCACTGTATGTCAATCTTGACAAACACAAAACACATCTCTCCCTACCTTGTACACTTACCCAGTATCGAAGGCTTGGCTTGACAATCTCTGAATGTCATTAAACTTTTTGGTGTTTTGTAACAGATCTCTTTCCACTCATCAAATTGCCTCTACACAGTTTGGATTGATAGATTTTATTTGTCATAAAAAAAAATACATATACAGAAATAATGTTAAAAGTGACTGGGATTACACAATAAAGTCGGGAATTTACACTACATGACCAAAGGTATGTGGACACCTGCTCGTCAAACATCTCATTCCAAAATCATGGGCATTATTATGGAGTTGGTCCCCCCTTTGCTGCTATAACAGCCTCCACTCTTCTGAGAAGGCCTTCCACTAGATGTTAGAACATTGCTGCGGGGACTTGCTTCCATTTCAGCCACAAGAGCATTAGTGAGGTCGGGCTCACAGTCGGCGTTCCAATTCATCCCAAAGACGTTTGATGGGGTATAGGTCAGGGATCTGTGCAGGCCAGTCACGTTCTTCCACACCGATCTCGACAAACCATTTCTTTATGGCCCTCGCTTTGTGTACGGGGGCATTGTCATGCTGAATCAGGGAAGGGCCTTCCCTAAACTGTTGCCACAAAGTTGGAAGCACCGAATCGTCTAGAATGTCATTGTATGCTGTAGCATTAAGATTTCCCTTAACTGGAACTAAGGGGCCTAGCCCGAACTATGAAAAACAGTCCCCGACCATTATTCCTCCTCCACCAAACTTTACAGCTGGCACTCTGCATTTGGGCAGGTAGCGTTCTCCTGGCATCCACCAAACCCAGATTAGTCCGTCGGACTGCCAGATGGTGAAGCGTGATTCATCACTCCAGAGAACGCGTTTCCACTGCTCCAGAGTCCAATGGCGGCGAGCTTTACACCACTCCAGCTGACCCTTTGCATTGCGCATGGTGATCTTACGCTTGTGTGCGGCTGCTCGGCCACGTAAACCCATTTCATGAAGCTCCCGACGAACAGTTCTTGTGCTGACATTGGGAACTAGGTAGTGAGTGTTGCAACTGAGGACAGATGATTTTTATGCGCTATGCGCTTCAGCGGTCCCGTTCTGTGAGCTTGTGTGGACTACCACTTTGCGGCTGAGCCGTTGTTGCTCCTAGACGTTTCCACTTCACAATAACAGCACTTACAGTCGACTGGGGCAGCTCTAGCAGGGCAGAAATGTGACGAACTGACTTGTTGGAAAGGTGGCATCCTATGACAGTGCCATGTTGAAAGTCACTGAACTCTTCAATAAGGCCATTCACTGCCAAAGTTTATCTATGGAGATTGCATGGCTGTGTGCTCGATTTTATACACCTGTCAGCAACAGGTGTGCCTGAAAAAGCCGAATCCACTAATTTGAAGGGGTGTCCACATACTTTTGTATATATAGTGTATTTCCACTGTGGTCCCTACATTTGCTACAGCATATGCTACAGTATAAGGACTGAATGCACATCTAATTTACACATCTCCATCTGGCTTTCGAGGGTCACCTTTTTTAACAGAGATACATCTATGGGCTATTATGTTTTACTGTCATAAATAATGTGCAGTAGCCCAACCTGGTCTCAGAGCATTTCATATTATTCTGTACGTAAATCCGAGACACTCCATTTAGTATGATATGTTATGTTTGGTATAGTTACATAAAACCGATGGTTACTTAAGGCAAAAACAAAAGTAGGGTTGTTGGTCGGGGTGGATGGGTAGGCATATAACGCTAAGGTCTAGCAACCCAAAGGTTGCTAGTTCAAATCTCATCACGGGCAACTTTAGCATTTTAGCTAATTAGCAACTTTTCAACTACTTAGCATGTTAGCTAACCCTTCCCCTAACCCTTTTAGCTAACCCTTCCCCTAACCTTTCAACCTAACTCCTAAACTTCACCCTAACCTTAACCCCTAACCCCTAGCATAGATAACGTTAGCGAGCTAGCTAATGTTAGCCACCTAGCTAGAATTCATAAAATATCATACCTTTTGCAAACTTGTAGCATATTTTACGTTTTGCAAATTCATAACATATCATACATTTAGCAAATTCGTAACATATAATACGAATTGTAATTCATAACATATCATACAAAATGAGTGATGGACATTCACAAATTAATACATACCATACAAAACATAAAATATCATACTAAATGGAGTGTCTCGGATTTAGGTACAGAATAATACGAAATGCTCTGAGACCAGGTTGGGTAGCCTCATAGGCTATATATTGGATTAAGGCACAATCATTTGGGATTTTTTGGGCTTGGGCTCATAAAATGTCTTTAATGTAGGGCTCATAAAATGTATTTAATGCATGGCTCATCAGGCTCAGGTAGCATCAGACTTGAATTTTCATGCCGATGAAAGCTCTAAACAAATCCAGACATGAACGTGCTTTATATGCTTTCGAATGACACTTCTGGTTTGGGCGGGAAATACCGGGTTACCCGGGAGAAAAGTGACTATTCTCGGGATGGAACATTTGTAAAATACCAGGAAAATATTCAACCCTAGTCTCTAGCTTATTCTTTAGAAGTTTGGGGCTGCTGATTAACCATTATGTGCAGGCCTAATCAAAGTGACACTGGACTAGCGCACTTGCCACAGTCTTTAGGGTGTCTATAGGTTTCCATCTAATTTGCGAAAGATTTTAATGCGAATATTCTAAACTCTGCATAAAAACACATTTCAGGGTTTCCTTTAGGAAAATTTAGTGCCGGACAACGTGACGAGGAAGATTTATATTTACCAGACATTTGAGAAATTTACCGGACATCCATATGCATTCATATCCAATTTGGCGCAACCAGCGCCATCAATAAACAAGTGATATTGGCCAAAAAAAAATATATTTTTATTTCACCTTTATTTAACCAGGTAAGCCAGTTGAGAACAAGTTCTCATTTACAACTGCGACCTGGCCAAGATAAAGCAAAGCAGTGCGATAAAAACAACAACACAGAGTTACATATGGGGTAAAAAAAACATAAGGTCATAAAATACAACAGAAAATATATATACAGTATGTGCAAATGTAGCAAGTTATGGAGGTAAGGCAATAAATAGGCTATAGTGCAAATAATTACAATTAGTATTAACACTGGAATGCTAGATGTGCAAGAGAGTATGTGCAAATAGAGATACTGGGGTGCAAAAGAGCAAAATAAATAACAATATAGGGATGAGGTAGTTGGGTGGGCTGTGTACATGTGCAGTGATCGGTAAGGTGCTCTGACAACTGATGCTTAAAGTTAGTGAGGGAGATAAGAGTCTCCAGCTTCAGAGATTTTTGCAATTCGTTCCAGTCATTGGCAGCAGAGAACTGGAAGGAATGGCGGCCAAAGGAGGTGTTGGCTTTGGGAATGACCAGTGAGATATACCTGCTGGAGCGCAGACTACGGGTGGGTGCTGCTATGGTGACCAATGAGCTAAGATAAGGCGGGGATTTGCCTAGCAGTGATTTATAGATGGCCTGGAGCCAGTGGGTTTGACGACGAACATGTAGTGAGGACCAGCCAACAAGAGCGTACAGGTCACAGTGGTGGGTAGTGTATGGGGCTTTGGAGACAAAACGGATGGCACTGTGATAGACTACATCCAATTTGCTGAGTAGAGTGTTGGAGGCTATTTTGTAAATGACATCGCCGAAGTCAAGGATTGGTAGGATAGTCAGTTTTACGAGGGCATGTTTGGCAGCATGAGTGAAGGAGGCTTTGTTGTGAAATAGGAAGCCGATTCTAGATTTAACTTTGGATTGGAGATTCTTAATGTGAGTCTGGAAGGAGAGTTTACAGTCTAACCAGACACCTAGGTATTTGTAGTTCTCCACATACTCTAGGTCAGACCCGTCGAGAGTGGTGATTCTAGTCGGGTGGGCGGGTGCCAGCAGCGTTCAATTGAAGAGCATGCATTTAGTTTTACTAGTGTTTAAGAGCAGTTGGAGGCTACTGAAGGAGTGTTGTATGGCATTGAAGCTCGTTTGGAGGTTTGTTAACACAGTGTCCAATGAAGGGCCAGATGTATACAAAATGGTGTCGTCTGCGTAGAGGTGGATCTGAGAGTCACCAGCAGCAAGAGCGACATCATTGATATACACGGAGAAAAGAGTCGGCCCAAGAATTGAACCCTGTGGCACCCCCATAGAGACTGCCATAGGTCCAGACAACAGGCCCTCCGATTTCACACATTGAACTCTATCTGAGAAGTAGTTGGTGAACCAGGCGAGGGAGTCATTTGAGAAACCAAGGCTATTTAGTCTGCCAATAAGAATGCGGTGGTTGACAGAGTCGAAAGCCTTGGCCAGGTCGATGAAGACGGCTGCACAGTACTGTCTATTATCGATCGCGGTTATAATATCGTTTAGGACCTTGAGCGTGGCTGAAGTGCACCCATGACCAGCTCGGAAACCGGATTGCATAGCGGAGAAGGTACGGTGGGATTCGAAATGGTTGGTGATCTGTTTGTTAACTTGGCTTTCAAATACTTTCGAAAGGCAGGGCAGGATGGATATAGGTCTGTAACAGTTTGGATCTAGAGTGTCACCCCCTTTGAAGAGGGGGATGACCGCGGCAGCTTTCCAATCTCTGGGGATCTCAGACGTTACGAAAGAGAGGTTGAACAGGCTAGTAATAGGGGTTGCAACAATTTCTGCGGCTAGTTTTAGAAAGAAAGGGTCCAGATTGTCTAGCCCAGCTGATTTGTAGGGGTCCAGATTTTGCAGCTCTTTCAGAACATCAACTGTCTGAATTTGTGTGAAGGAGAAGCGGGGGGGGGCATGGGCAAGTTGCAGCGGAGGGTGCAGAGTTGGTGGCCGGGGTAGTGGTAGCCAGGTGGAAAGCATGGCCAGCCGTAGCAAAATGCTTGTTGAAATTCTCGATTATTGTAGATTTATCGGTGGTGATAGTGTTTCCTAGCCTCAGTGCAGTGGGCAGCTGGGAGGAAGTGCTCTTATTCTCCATGGACTTTACAGTGTCCCAAAACTTTTTGGAGTTAGTGCTACAGGATGCAAATTTCTGTTTGAAAAAGTTAGCCTTTGCTTTCCTGACTGCTTGTGTATATTGGTTCCTAACTTCCCTGAAAAGTTGCATATCGCGGGGGCTATTTGATGCTAATGCAGTACGCCACAGGATGTTTTTGTGCTGGTCAAGGGCAGTCAAGTCTGAGGAGAACCAGGGGCTATATCTGTTCTTAGTTCTGTATTTTTGAATGGGGCATGTTTATTTAAGATTGAGAGGAAATTACTTTTAAAGAACAACCAGGCATCCTCTACTGACGGAATGAGATCTATATCCATCCAGGATACCTGGGCCAGGTCAATTAGGAAGGCCTGCTCGCTAAAGTGTTTTAGGGAGCGTTTGACAGTGATGAGGGGTGGTCGTTTGACCGCGGACCCGTTACGGACGCAGGCAATAAGGCAGTGATCGCTGAGATCCTGGTTGAAGACAGCGGAGGTGTATTTAGAGGGTAAGTTAGTTAGATGATATCTATGAGGGTACCCATGTTTACGGATTTAGGGTTGTACCTGGTAGGTTCGTTGATAATTTGTGTGAGATTGAGGGCATCTAGTTTGGATTGTAGGATGGCCGGGGTGTTAAGCATATCCCAATTTAGGTCACCAAGCAGTACGAACTCTGAGGATAAATGGGGGGCAATCAATTCACATATGGTATCCAGGGCACAGCTGGGGGCTGAGGGGGGTCTGTAGCAAGCGGCAACAGTGAGAGACTTATTTCTGTAAAGGTGGATTTTTAGAAGTAGAAGCTCAAACTGTTTGGGCACAGACCTGGATAGTATGATAGAGCTCTGCAGGCTCTCTCTACAGTAGATTGCAACTCCACCCCCTTTGGCAGTTCTATCTAGACGGAAAATGTTATAGTTGGGGATGGAAATTTCAGAATTTTTGGTGGCCTTCCTAAGCCAGGATTCAGACACTGCTAGAACATCAGGGTTGGCGGAGTGTGCTAACGCAGTGAATAACTCAAACTTAGGAAGTAGACTTCTGATATTTACGTGCAAGAAACCAAGACTTTTGCGATTACAGAAGTCAGCAAATGATAGCGCCTGGGGAGTAGGAGTGATACTGAGGGCTGCAGGGCCTGGGTTAGCCTCTACATCACCAGAGGAACAGAGGAGGACTAGAATAAGGATACGGCTAAAGGCTTTAAGAACTGGTCTTCTAGTGCGTTGGGTACATAGAATAAAGGGGGCAGATTTCCGGGCGTTGTAGAAAAGATTCAGGGCATTATGTACAGACAAGGATATGGAAGGATATGAGTAAAGTGGAGGTAAACCTAAGCGTTGGGTAACAATGAAAGAGATAGCATCACTGGAGGCACCAATTGAGTCGGTCTCCGCATGTATGGGGGGTGGGACAAAGGAGCTATCTAAGGCAGGTTTAGCTGGGCTGGGGGATCTACAGTGAAATAGTACAATTAGAAATAACCGAAACAACCTAAAAATGAGCCACATTTACGTCTCCTTAAAAACAGCCTATAACAAATTACAAAAACACTATTCCTCGTTTCGATGTGTAGTATATGCAAAACTTTATAGTCAATTTGAATACTTTTTTGTGCAAACATTTCTAAAAACCTGTTTTTCATTTGTCATTATGGGGTATTGTGTGTAGATTGATGAGGAGAAAAACAATTTAATCGATTTTAGAATAAGGCTGTAACATAGGCTCTAAAGTCAAGGGGTCTGAATACTTTCCGAATGCACTGTAGTGCAGGTATAGCCTACTACATGATGAGATTATGTACAAAATGATTATGGACAAAAGCGCAAGATTATTGTTATGTCAATTGGCACCCAAGCATCGATCATCATGTCACCAGAATAAGACCATTGCTATTTATTGAATGGAGAATCAACCTCATTACTGTGCACTTTCACCACCCTGTGAAGTTCATCATAACTTACATCTGTAGCCTAATAAACTGCATGCTTTCCCATGATGTGGTGACATTTTCTATCAAGACATTTAGGTTACTTTACTCGCATAAAAAGGTTGGATTGAAACCTGGTAAATGTCAAGCCATTTTGAGGATGCTGGAATTATATTTTGTGCATGCCTATTGGAGACTCTTGAAGTAGCCTAATCAGATTCAAACTTTGTGATATGTTGTGTTTTTGCCACATATTAAAAGGTAATACATTAAAAGTAAAATGTTAAATATTTAGGCTATATTGAAGCGTTAGGTTCAAGGTGCGCGAGGAATAGCTGCTGGGATTAGAGAAGAGGCAGAGCATGTGTTAAGCTTTCCTGAATAACTGGGCCTGCCGGGAGCATGCACTCCGCCTCTCCGCTGCCTTTCAGCTATTCCTATTTGTCTTGTTGATTCATATTTTAAAAAAATAATAATTATACAGCTTTGAATGTTTTTATGTGTGGTATGATTGCTAGTTAGCCTATTGCAGATCTGGACAAACTATTCAACTACCACGATTGTCAATATGAATGAATGGTGGATAGAGGGCAGGATGGACCGTTAGACCATATTGACCTTTGCTATAGTAAAAGTTAGCACATGGAAAAGCATAGTGCATGAGGGAAGTACCAAAACACCTTGATATAGGGGAGGTGCATGTAAGCAGATTTGAAAATTGAAGAAATTATATAGTAAAACCTGCAAAAGAGCGAATGTAAACCAGGGGGAAAACGCACTACCCTCCCTTGTGCCGAAAAAAAATATAATAAATCCCCCCCAAAGCAAAAAAAAAAAACTCCCAGTAAATTGTGATCTGTCCCTTAGTTGTGACTATAGAGCATTTAATGAAAAAGAAAAACAACATTCAGAGGATCTGTAGTGCAAAACATTGAAGACAATTTTTATTTTTTATTGTTCACAGTTAAACACAAGCAACTGCTTTAAAGAACTTTGTTTGCCTCTTTTCAAAAATCTCCAGCTCCAAAAGGAGTCCCAACTCAAGCTTTCCATTCAGTTCACGCTTGAGTGTGCCTTCTATCTTGGTTTGTTGTAGTTCCTACTACTTACTATACTGTACTGTTGGCATTAAAGTGGATTGTTGAACATGCTTTAGATAGCAAGGCAGAGGGAATGACAGCTGAAGTTCCCAGTGGACAACAGGATTTATGACCATTTCAACACATGGAAGAACCCAACTTTCAATGTCCACATCAAAGTAAAATTCTACCACTTCTTACTGAAAAGAAAGAGGCAATTCTGACTGCCATAGGTCAGTTGGACCAATAAGAATCAATTGGCAGAGACTTGTTTTTTTCTCAGAAAACATGACACATGTAAACCTTTTATGCAGAACTCAGCCCTTTTGAGAGACACCCAGACACAGGGTTGGGGAGTAACTGATTACATTTAATCAGATACATGTAATCTGATTACAAAAAAACTAACTAATCCGTTACCAGCAAAAATATTGTAATCAGATTACAGATACTTTTAAAACTAGAGGATTACTTTGTGAATTACTTCTGAAAGGATGTTGTGAAATACATTGACACCTTTCTGTTTCTCAACGACATTCAATTCAGCATTGAAAAATGTCGCAATTTAAAGTTTGTTCCACCGGAGCAAATCTGACCACAAGTCAGAGACCACTATGATGACACACCAAATGTGTTTGATGGATCCTCTTTGTCTTCTTCTAATGACTCTTAAGGGGAAAGTAATCAGATTACATTACTGAGTTTGGGTAATCCAAAAGTTACTGATTACAATTTTGGACAGGTAACTAACGGATTACATTTAGAAAGAAACCTACCCAGCCCTGCCCAGATACATAACATATCAACTAGAATAGAAACACTTGGTGAGGTGAACGTGTCATTTTGAAATGGTTGTATTTAGTATTCGATTAAAATGTTTGGCACGTTCAAAGTGTCTTTCTGTACACTTTCTGTAAGTGAACTCGAACAGAAAACACTGCTTTATACAGGTAGATGTATTGCAAATTATTTGTTGGAATGAACATAGCATGAGTATGACCTAAACTCAAGATATGTGGTTCTCATGAGCAACATTAGTTGCAGAACGTTGCAGGTACTTTAAGCATCTTATATTTTTATACTCTGTTAACAAATGCTGATGTCATATCAATATTCCAGTTTGATAATAAATGTTATTGCAAGTTTCAGTAATGTTCATCAACACTAACAGGAATGTAAATGGAATTTATCCCCAAAATACTTATTCTTACAGGTTGCAAAGCACCTTGCAAGGCTAGGACTACTTGGGGAAGGGAGTGATCATGAAATAATAAATAAAAAATAAAAAAAACGACTCATAAAAGCATTTCTAAATGTTGCCCATTTTTCTTATTGCAAATTCACTTAAACAACATACACTTGCATACAAACAAACAAACTCTGCACAAACACACTGTCTTCAACACATGGGTCGTACCACAAAGAGTGCCCTTTGATATTTTAAGTAGACATTGTTTTGCACCGATATTGAATTTCAAAAGCGTCCTTTATTATAGACCACATGGAGAATTCGATAAGTCCCATTTTATATGAATAAAGACTTGCTAAAGTGCCACAATTCAGCCTTTTGACATGTCCCTCCGTGCACCCCTTGTGATTTATAGGAAGATTTTAGCCCACTTAATCCCAACATTTCTCAAAATGTTCACTATCATTGTAAAGCCCTAGTTATTTTGTTGCTTTGACAAAGTAATTTCTGAAGATTATTATTGATTTCATGTGATTAGTGATCCATTTACGTCTGTCCCGCATTTTAAGGTCAACCCTGTTACGTGAACTGAACTCTCGTTTTAATATTCCTTAAAAAAAAAAAGCAGTTCCGCTGGTTCTACTCTGTCATTTTCTGGTGTTTTGTGGTGGAAAACTGAGTGGGTCAAGCATAACACTTCAACCCGGTTACCCATAGATAGCCAGGCTAGAAATGTTTTAACAATAAAAAGTTAAAATGTGAAGCTTGCATTCAAATTGCCACTCTGCTGCACAAAACAAGCTTCCATTTCCTCTGTCACAAGGGGATTTTTGGCTGATTTAAGATGAAATCGTCAACTCTTACTTTATTACTTTATTTAGCACTTACTATAGTCATTATTTTATTTAACATGTGCTCTTTATGACAAAATTAGGTGAAATCAAACGTTTTTTGATCAAGTTACACTTATCAAAAGACACTGAATTGGTGGAACGACCCATATACTAAAGGACATTTCTGTCAGGAATGCAGGCCTAATGAAATTAGCATGAAAAAGCAATCCTCTTGCTACAGTATAGTTTATTTACAATGCAACAGTCAAACTCCCTGGTTCCTCCCCAGGAATAGCAGAGGAGTTTGAATTACGGACAACAATCCCATACTTGGCACAGCTACCCTCCAAGCCTTGAGGATCACCCCACCCCCTTCCTCACACAACAGCAGTACAGGTGCTCAAGATGGCCATTAGTCAACCAAAACCAGGCTTTCAGAAACATCCTTTTCTGACACACCCTACAAGACTCTTACACCTTAGTGTCTTATATTGGTCTAATTTGTGTCTTTTTTTATATAGAGTATTTTTATAACTTCAAATAACGGATTTGGAAATAGGGTGTCTATTTATATGAAATTGTTCGAAAAACTCCCAAATGTCTAAGTATAACTGAAAGCAGATAAAGATAATGTGGTCTCTGCTGGTATATTGCAACATTACCTCCTTATTTAAACCTTCCTTCCAATCTTTACATTTGATAGGGGAGTAAATCAAATCAGTGGTTCAAATCCTGTTGTCCACTTGAGGGAATGGGATAAATAACACAATTTAAAAAGAGCTTTATCTTTTACTGTTTGTAGCTCTTGCTCCGGCCGACCACTCAGTCCTACTCTCCTACTCTCCATCCTCTCTCCTCTCCGGTCTCAGTTATTGTCTTTTAACTGTGCTTGTGATGCGTTTCGTTGTAGTCCATGATCCTTAGTTGCGGTTGCTGTCTGGGTCGTGCTGAACTGGCCGCCGCCCCTCCCCTTGCTCCTCCCATCTTCCGTCTGGTAGTCTCCTGCTTGGTAGCTCTCTGCTTGGTTTCAGGCGGGTGCTCCTTGGCGGGCACAGTGAGAGGGGCACCCAGTATAGACGCAAGGGCAGGGGAAAGGGTAGGGACAAGGGTAAGGTTAAGGACAGGGTTAGAGACAGGACATGTCAGAGCATTCCCCAGTGGGGGAAATGAGGGCTCCACACACAGCTCAGTCTTCAGGCACTGTGAAAGGCCGGCCAGGCGGGGGGGCGGCGGCTCCTCGTCACACTGGCTCTCGCTCTTGTTCCGGAACAGCTCCCGCGCCCGCATGCCCAGGAAGCTCTTGGCGCTGGGGTAGGAGCCAACAGTGAGGGGGGTGGCGTCGGGGGGCAGTGGGGGGGCATGGGGACAGGAGAGGGAAGGCTCCACAAGGAGAGGCTTGGGGACTTCCTGGGTGCCGTTGACCGAGTTGACAGGGGGCGACTTGGGGGGGTTGTTCGCCTTTGGTTGCCCTGGAGATAAAGTGATGCCGTTGCGTCGTGGGGACTGAGGTGGTCTGCCGTCATCTGAGCACTCATTGGTCCCTGATGTGACTGGTCCATCTGGCTCCATGATACTGCCATTACCATAGAGACAGGGGAGGAAAACATGGAAGGGGATTACTTTCAAATATACATTTGGCTTCTAATGGCACATACACACACACACACACACCTTTCCGCATGTGCATTCCATAAAGTTAAGCAAATGGAACTTTAACAGTTTGACTGCCATCTCACCTAGAGTCTATAGGAGGGCCAGGATCGGTACTGCTGCCCCCTGCTGAGGCTGTGGTAGAGCAGACATGACCCTCCATCTCCAGTCTACTGTAGAGCTGCAGCAGCTCCGTCTGCAGGAGCTGGGTCACTCTCCTCTGGGCCTGGTACCTGCTGTCTGACGCCTGCAGCTCGCCCCTGCACAGAGACAGATGGACATGTTCATATCGCACACTTACAGAGACAAAAACAGAGCTAGCTGATGTGCTAACACATACAGTTGTGCATAAAAACCCACAAACCAACTGCGTTGATCCAAAACAACAATACAATGAACCTCCAAGGGAGCTTCTAAATAAGCCTCGAGGCCTTTTACACCTCTAAAACTGGAGTGCTCATACTTAGCCCGGCCCTTGACGTCCTCCAGGAACTTCTTCTGCTCCACGATGAGGTGTTCCTTCTTGGTGAGCTGTGTCTCCAGCTCGCCCACCCTCTGCTGCGCTGCCTCCAGCTTCTGGCCCTGCTGCAGCAGGCTCTGCCTCAGCCTCTCCACCTCCTTCCCCCAGGATGCCTGCACCATCTGGGCCTCCTACAGGGAGAAAGAGAGGGTGGTGGCGTGGGGACTGTTAAACTAGTCTGGCCAGGATTTGGCCAGTGGCCTCCATGAGAGGTATCGTCTGGTATGTATAGAGTACCACAGTATGAATCATAATACCCATTAAACCTAGCGGTCAAAACAGGGAAATGGTTCCAATCGTTGTTGGGGCGGCAGGTAGCTTAGTGGTTAAGAGCGTTGTGCCAGTAACCGAAAGGTCGCTGGTTCTAATCCCTGAGCCGACTAGGTGAAAAATCTGTCGATGTGCCCTTGAGCAAGGCACTTAACCCTAATTGCTCCTGTAAGTCGCTCTGGATAAGAGCGTCTGCTAAATGACTAAAAAGAAATTCCACCATAAACATTTTCCCATAGGGGATTTTAGAAACACTTAAATTCCGGGCTGTGTTTCATGTAGGCTTAACCTGGTGTGACGTTTTGATAACCGTGCAAATTGCTCTCGGACAAGGTGACTTTTGTCAATATATTTGTCTGCATTTACCCTCCCAAAATTAAATGCTAATTATCTGCTAATGTGGCTATCACACAGAACTACAAATGCCATGATGATCTGGACGAGACTGCCAAATCGGTAAGAATCTCTCGATTAACTATCTAATGTTACCTAAACGTAGTAATGAATAAATTGGCAACATTTCTATAAAATTGACAATTCTGTGAACTCTCTTGGGCAAGTTTTAAAATGACACAATACCTGTTAGCAAAGGTGTCAGCTAGAGATGACGAGCAGGAGCTTGCAGGGATTTGTAGTCTTGCATGATGTCTACCTTGCTGCTAATTAGCATTTTCGAACCTGAGAGTAAATAGAGCCGAATATATATAAAAGTCACCTTGTCCGAGAGAGATTTACACGGTTATCAAAAATCCCCTATGGGAAAAATGAATGGTGGAAAAACGATTGGAACTATTTCCCTGTTTGACTGCTAGGTTTTATGGGTATTATGACACATCAATTGTGGGGATCTATAGGTTGTTGTTCCTCTCCAAATACATACGCCCCTGACAACTTTTACCACAATGCAATGGAACACAATATGGAAGACAGGTCTTTTAATTGATTCAGCTTTTACCCATGCAGTAGTACTGATTCTGTTCCTCTTTTCCCCCTCAGTTCCTCCTATTTTGTTCTCAATGGCCCTTGGTCCCTTACCATGGCGTTGTCTGAGCCTGTGTGCTTCTGCCGCTGTACAGCCAGCTTGTGGGCCTCCCCCAGGAGCAGCAGCTGCTTGTTCAGGAAGCTCATCTGCTGCTGGGTGCGCTCACTGGTGCTCAGCTGAAGGACACACGGGACAACCAATCAGAATGGAGACAAACCCCACAAAGCCCTCTGTTTGGTTTATTTATGGATACACTATGTTCTTAGTCCTTTTATCTTTCCACATACAGCGTCTGATTTACTACAAGTGGCAAGCAGAGCATCCATGTTGATTGATTTTACAGCAGGAGAGCAAGTAGATCTAGATGAGCTGCCTCACCTTGGTGGTCATCTGGTTGAGTAGGTGCCCCGTGTGGCACACCTTGTTGTTGGACCTCTGCAGATCTGCCTCCAGCTCATTCATCTTCTTCTGATACTCATTCAACTGACTCTGGAGAGGAACATCAGAGAGGGTACAATACAGAGTATGGAAGATTTGATATACATTATTCTCTGTGTGTGTGTGAGCGCATATGTGCGCAATCTGTGTAAATGTGGTCATGTGTCTACCTGCAGTTCCTGGTTCTTGGTGTAGTAGTCGTCCCGGCCCTGTTGTAGCTGGCGGACCTGGCTGTGTAGTCTTGTGACCACAGTCTCTCTGTCGTCCCACAGCTGTCTGCACCGCTGCTGCTCCACCTGCAGACTCTCCTTCAGAGACACGATGTCCACACTCTGCAGGTTCAACTGGTCCTTCTGCAGGCGGACACAGGGAGAGAGGATGACAGACCGCTCACTGTTTCTGAAGAAATCTACAATGGCATATGATTTAATGAAACATATCATTTGTGAAACTTGTTTTTCACCATATGCAACAAAGGAAAACCTACTCTACTGAGCCACTACACGCAACAAAGTCGGTGAGTGAAATGGATCAAGAGCAGGCTCCTGTTTTGTGATACTTATCAACAAAACATCTACTTCTTCGTGATACTTTGAAAGATAACCGTCTTAAGACAGTCACGATTCCAACACCACTACCTCCCAAACAATTCGCACTAGTTCTGAGAAGCTACTGGACAAATCCGGGAGGGGAGGAGCTGGTGCATTTATTACCATGGCGTTGTTCTGCTCCTCCAGCGCGGTGGCATTGATGATGCGTCGCAGTAGGCGTCGGTTGCGGACGGCGTGCTGCTCTCTCTTGTAGCGTTCGTACAGCAGCTGGCTGTGCAGCAGGAGCAGCTGGCTACGCAACGCGTGCAGCTCGTCCACCGGAGCCGAGCCTGGGGAGGGAGGACAGGCACACAGCAGGTTAACAACAACCAGGAAAATGATGCGTCGTAGAATTATAATTATCAGGATAAGACTGAATTAATTTGGTTCCTCTCATGCGATGACAACAAGGAACTTCCAGCACATTGTTTGTGGGAATTAACTGTTAACTCCACACTGTAGAAGTTGTGGTTTATTTCACTGGGTAGATGTGAAGTTTTATGATGGATTGATTTTATTTCTGCCCCTCTCCTAATGCTATTCTGTGCTCAAACAATTGTACTGTTCATTACATAGATATAGCTTTGTTTCTATGGTTCATTAGCTCTAATTTCATCAGGCCCACATACACAGTACATAACACCTACTTTAAGTACCGTAATATCTTGAACATTGATTATTCATAATCCTTTAGTTATGCATGAAGGTGGTATGACTAGTTCACTGCATGTAGTCACACTAACACAGAAAAAAGGGAACTGAGTAGGTGTAGATAAAATAAAACTGGCAGGTAAAATCTATGAGAACTTTACACCGAGGCCTCTCAGAGTCATGAGGGAGCTTACATAAGTTAACCACAAGCTCTTTGTGGAGTTGGTTTCACACACAATCAAAAATACATGACTTATATAAGCTTATTCAATTCCAATGCTCTAACTTGGCAGGCTGAGAGGGAGGTTTGGCCCAGACAAAAGGCTGTTATACAGTGATCAGCAGCTGGAGATGGTTAAGACAGAGCCCCTTGTTCGCACCCAGGGAGGATCTCACATAGCAGCTAGGATCAGCTCAACTGATCTGTACCTTTTATTACTATTCTACCTCCAAAAGGCACTTATGAGTGGGAGAACATTGTCAAATAGCCTCCGTTTCTGCCTGATGTAGGAAAACTACATTGTAGTCATTGTAGGGTAAACACATCATGAGGCCTACATGTCCTGAAAGCTGTGTTGCACTAGCTGAAAGTACAGTGTTGCTGCTGTGCTCTGGTGGTGGTTGTATACCTCCAAAATGTGTCCAGTCAGCTGACTTGCTTGGCAAAGGTAATCTGTAAGAGAGAGAGAGAGTCATGACTGTTTAAAAACAGTGTCAGTTCAACAGAGTCAGCATTGGGACAGTACATCAGACTCCGTCACCCCCATAGAAAGATCTGAACGGTAGATCCCAGTCTTCTCGACCCATCTGGGCTTGGAGACACACCTTTCTGTGTACGGGGCCTCTGTCCCTGTCAATTACATTCCTCAAGCAGGGCATGGCCTGCTATTCAGCTTTGGGGAAGATACTAAAGAGGTGGGGGTGGTGGGGGATGAAATGAGCAGAGCCAGATTGTTCTGTGCAGAGCTCCAACTCTGCTGACACGGTCTCTTCTGCTGTTGTATTATTGGCGTAGGAGCGAGGACAGTGTGTGTGTGTGTGTGTGTGTGTGTTTGGGGGGTGTCAGACAATGCCTGTAGTTGTTCTCACTGAGCTTTACCCGTGGGCCAGGCCAGTGGACTGGAAAGGACCAAGCCCAGTTATACACAGTGAGCGTCACATCACATACACTCTGGCTTTCCCTTGCTTTCAACACATACAGCACACAGACACCCATGTTCTTGGACTAGGTACTAAGACGACCCATATTCAGATGGTTTTGATGGAGACTGATAAGCATAAAGCTGGTCAGACAGCTGTGATCTGACACAAATATTAAAAGCTGGGCCCCTCACCTGTTGAGCACCTTGTCGTGGGCGTCGCTTCCCTGCTGAACGAGACGATCCAGCACCTCCAGGGGGGAAGCCGACACCATCCCCTCGCCCTCCTCCTCCCTGTCCTCCAGCCCCTCCTGCCGCTGGCACAGCCTCTCCAGGGCAGCCCTGCCCAGGGCCTCCGACGTCCTCCTACCCACGAAGAGGGATGCGGCCCGGGGCAGAGCCAGGTCAAACAGGGCCTCGTAGGGCAGGGAGGGGTTCTTCATGGAGGGGCTGGGGGAGAACAGGCCACCGAACTTGGCCACCTCGTCCTCTGGGGCAGAGGGACTCTGGTGGAGGGGGTGTTCGATGGGGCTGAAGGGACACATGGGTTGGAAAGACCAGGACTGCTCCAGGGCCAAGCCCCTACTATTGTCCCCACCACCATTAGCCCCCTGGGCATTCTCCAGTGCCTTGTCTAGGGTGGACACAGCATGGTGGGAGTCCCGGGGCAGCGTGGGGCCGCCCATTGGGGGGTTGGGCAGGGGCTTCTCCTGGGTACCTGTCAGGGTCTCGGTGGTGCGGTAGAACGGGGAGTCAAAGCCCCTCAGGGCGGCCAAGTCCCGCTTGTCCTCCGTGATCTCCAGGAGCTCCTCTGTGATAGCAGCTGGTGAGTTTTTGGGGAGGTAAAACAGGGGACATGAGGAGGCTTGTAGTGGAACAGGCTTTTGAGTCATTGGTGCATTAAGACTATTGCTATGAAATGTATATGGTTCACTCTCATTCAAATGAAAATGTTATGTCAGCCTCATTTAGACCAGCACACTCCTATTCACAGTCAGTGTCCTCACCCTCTTCCCTCTCTGTCCTCAGCTGAAGCTCCAGCTCCTGCTCCTTCATAAAGACTGAAAGTTCTGTCAGTGTCATGGAAACGGACTCACCACCACTTGCATCTAGTAAAACAGAAGACAGCCAATAAACATACAGTTTTACATAAAAACAATCTTCCACCAGAGAACATGGATCGACAAGGGTTAAGAACCAAGGACTTGGTAAAAAGCATACAAATGTAATATCCAACTCCACATTTTTTATGATGACTGACCTCTGTTGTTGTTGATGATGAACTCTCCACCTTTCTCAGGATCTCTGATTGGTTCTTGCCTCACCAGGCTGGGTTTGGATGCTTCTACAGGGCGGCCATGCTGAAAGTGAACAGTTTTTATTGTAATTTTTATTAAACCTTTATTTAACCAGGAAGTCCCAAGGTCTCTACTTACTACACTACAAAGGCCAGTAAAGCCCATCGTGGGCATGGATGTCATACTCTACCTTCCGGGATGGACTGGTGGTGTTGGAGGTCAGAGGGATGGTGGGGAACTCATCAGAGAGGGTGGGGGGCGGGGAGGTGGTGGCAGGAGTACTTGAGGCAGGTGTTCCTTTCCCGCCTGCTTACAGAAGACAGTAATTAGGAACAAATACCAACGGAAATGTCATGTAGGATTAATCACATGACAAAACCTGACCAATAAATGTTGGGATCAGTTGCTAAAGCATGATTGTTATATCATATGAATCAATATCGTTTATCAATTCCATATTAAAACAAATAATATATTGTAATAGGCCTTTTTGCACTACGTCAGTTTGAAACCGGTTTCATAGAGAAACTGGTTCCACGACACATATGCTACACAGGCAGTCCAATTCTGACTTTTATGCCCAATTATTGGCAAAAGAGCTTATCTGATTTGTCAAAAGACCAATAAGTAAAAAAAAGATCAAAATTGGGCTGCCTGTGTAAACGCAGCCATAGTTTTACAGTGTAAAGATCTGGTTTCAAATCTGACTTTCCGAAGCCACATCCGCAGGTAGTGCGGGACACACACTTCTACACCACAAAACCCCCAATGAGTGGTATAGTGTAAAGACAATGGCTTTCCAACACCATTCTATTTCTATGATGCAGACACACATGAAGCTATGTAAGGATACTGTAAACAGATAAATTGACAATCTGATGTTGAAGAAAGACAAATCCTTCTTCACATATTTTAAAGGTTTCTAAAAGCATGTTGGTTATATAATACAAGTCAATATTGTTTATCAAATCTATATTGAACAAAAATATAAACGCAACATGTAAAGTGTTGGTCCCATGTTTCATGAGCTGAAATAAAAGATCCCAGAAATGTTCCATATGCACAAAAAGCTTATTTCTCTAAAATGTTGTGCACAAATTTGTTTACATCCTTGTTAGTTAGCATTTCTCCTTTGCCAAGATAATCCATCCACCTGACAGGTGTGGCATATCAAGAAGCTGATTAAACAGCATGATCATTACACAGGTGCACGTTGTGCTGGGGACAAAAGGCTACTCTAAAATGTGCAGTTTTGTCACACTACACAATGCCACAGATGTCTCAAGTTTTGAGGGAGCGTGCAATTGGCATCCTGACTGCAGGAATGTCCACCAGAGCTGTTGCCAGAGAATTGAATGTCCATTTCTCTACCATAAGCTGTCTCCCAACGTCGTTTTAGAGAATTTGGCAGTACGTCCAACCGGCCTCACAACCTCAGACCACGTGTAACCATGCCAGCCCAGGACCTCCACATCTGGCTTCTTCAGCTGCGGGATTGTCTGAGACCAGCCACCCGGACAGCTGATGAAACTGAGGAGTATTTCTGACCGTAATAAAGTCATTTTGTGGGGGAAAACTTATTTTGATTGGCTGGGCCTGGCTCCCCAGTGGGTGGGCCTATTCCCTCCCAGGCCCACCCATGGCTGTGCCCCTGCCCAGTCAAAAATCCATAGATTAGGGCCTAATTCATTTTTCAATTGACTGGTTTCCTTATATGTACTGTAACTCAGTAAAATCGTTTAAATTATTGCATGTTGCGCTTATATTTTTGTTCAGTATAGATCAAATCACACAAACACATATGTTGTATAGATGAATTATCAATTTTCACCTGATGTGCTGTGGACGCGGTGGCCTGAGAGGTAAGAGGCACTATGGGAGAGCTCTGGGTTGGGTGACATGCCCCTGGAGGAAGGGGGTGTGGCCATACCACACAAGGAGGTAGGGCTCCACAGTTCTTTTCCCCCACAGCTGGAGTTGAGTTCACAGCTATAGTTCTGAAGGAAGACATTCACAATGTTACCAGTTAAAAAGGTCCAATGCAGCCATTTTTATCCCAATATCAAATCATTTCTGGGTAACAATTACAGTGCCTTCGGAAAGTATTCAGACCCCTTGACATTTTGCCACATTGTTACGTTACAGCCTTATTCTAAAATGGATTTTTATTTTTAAACAATGCTCAGCAATACCCAATAATGACAAAGCAAAAACAGGTTTTCAGAAATGATTGCAAAAAAATAAAAATAATGAGAAGAAATGCCTTATTTACATAAGTATTCAGACCCTTTCCTATGAGACTCGAAATTAAGCTCAGGTGCATCCTGTTTCCATTGATCATCCTTGAGATGTTTCTACAACTTGATTGGAGTCCACCTGTGGTAAATTCAATTGATTGGACATTATTTGGAAAGGCACACACCTGTCTATATTAGGTCCCACAGTTGACAGTGCATGTCAGAGCAAAAACCAAGCCATGAGGTCGAAGGAGTTGTCCGTAGAGCTCTGAGACAGGATTGTGTCGAGGCACAGATCTGGGGAAGGGTACCAAAAAATTTCTGCAGCATTGAAAGTCCCCAAGAACACAGTGGCCTCCATCATTCTTAAATGGAAGAAGTTTGGAACCACCAAGACTCTTCCTAGAGCTGGTTGCCCAGCCAAACTGAGCAATAGGGGAAGAAGGGCCTTTGTCAGGGAGGTGACCAAGAACCCGATGGTCACTCTGACAGAGCTCCAGAGTTCCTCTATGAAGATGGGAGGACCTTCCAGAAGGACAACCATCTCTGCAGCACTCCACCAATCAGGCCTTTATGGTAGAGTGGCCAGATGGAAGCCACTCCTCAGTAAAAGGCACATAACAGCCCTTTGGAGTTTGCCAAAAGGCACCTAAAGACACTCAGCCCATGAGAAACAAGATTCTCTGGTCTAATGAAACCAACATTGAACTCTTTGGCCTGAATGCCAAGCATCACTTCTGGAGGAAACCTGGCACCATCCCTACGGTGAAGCATGGTGGTAGCAGCATCATGCTGTGGGGATGTTTTTCAGCGGCAGGGACTGGGAGACTGATCAGGATCGAGGCAAAGATGAACGGAGCAAGGGACTGGGAGACTGATCAGGATCGAGGCAAAGATGAACGGAGCAAAGAACAGCGAGATCCTTGATGAAAACCTGCTCCAGAGCGCTTAGGACCTCAGACTGCAGAGAAGGTTCACCTTCCAACAGGACAACGACCCTAAGCACACAGCCAAGACAACGCAGGAGTGGCTTTGGGACAACTCTCTTGAACCCGATCGAACATCTCTGGAGAAACCTGAAAATAGCTGTGCAGCAACGCTCCCCATCCAACCTGACAGAGCTTGAGAGGATCTGCAGAAAATAATGGGAGAAACCACCAAATACAGGTGTGCCAAGCTTGTAGTGTCATACCTAAGAAGACTCGATGCTGTAATCGCTGCCAAAGGTGCTTCAACAAAGTACTGAGTAAAGGGTCTGAATACTTATGTACATGTAATTTCAGTTCTCTCTTTTTAATAAAATTAGCAACAATTTCTAAAAACCTGTTTTTTATTTGTCATTATTGGGTAATTGTGTGTAGATTGATGAGGGGAGAAAACAATTTAATCAATTTTAGAATAAAGCTGTACCGTAACAAAATGTGAAAAAAAAGGGGTCTGAATACTTTCCGAAGGCACTGTAAGTACCTTACTGTGATTGTTTTCAATTAAAATTGTCAAAAATAAGCAAAAATGGCTTCTTAGCAAAGAGCATTTTCTCAAGCAAGATTGTCAGAGTGGTCTGAGTGGGGAGGGGTAAACTGAAAACTAGTTGTTATTGGCAGAGCGGTTTGAAACTATTTTATTGGTTTATTAACTAACTTACCGCCTGGTGATGTCTTTTCAACAGTTTATACACTAAAAGGGCATTATCATCATTTTTACAATTTCGCAGTATTATTCCAACCATAGTGTGGAAATATATGAAACACAGGAAAATCGTGTTTTTGACTGCACAGGGCCTTAAGTATTAATTCCACACATAATTATACTAAAATGGTTGATAATGATTTGGTATACTATAAATTGTATCTGAAAATTAGGCTACAGTGTTTCTTTTCAGGATTTAAGTTTCCTACAGACAAATCCTCAGCCAGACAGACAGACCCAGAGGGCTGAACAACACCAGGACCCCCTGCGTAGGCCGCTCACAAATAGAGAGGGACAGACAGCATCGCCAGGGCAACCAGCCCATGTGACAGACCATAGTGGGATGGCAGGACGGGGGCGTGAGGGCATGTTTTCTACTTTCTAAAGCCTGACACCACCGCCCGCCAGTCTTGCCCACTCTGATGACTCAAAGCCTCTCCTCCCTCAGCTCTCCCTCTCTAAAGCACTCCCTCCCTCCTCTCCAAAAACAAGGGGGCAATTCATAGGCCCGCAGGGGAGAAAGGGGGGGCCAGTGGGTTCAGGGACAAGCGATTGACTAAGAACATCTGACACAGCCAATATATCAAGTGTAAACACCCTCTGCAAAACAACAAGAAATGCATAGAGAAGAAGCAGCAGCAGATATCAGCGGCTGCCAACTCCGGCTGACACTGGCCTCCAACAAACACTTTCTATCTAGGAACTAATCTGGACACATTTACTATGGGTCAGTGCACCGAAATGTTGTGCAACAGAAATGCTGTGCGTCTGTGTTGGGGTGTTACCTGACGTCTGGAGGTCTGGGGGCTTCGATAGGAGGACTGGGTCCCTGACAGAGGGGGCAGGGACAGGGGTGGTGGCAGGGGCTGGCGGGGGGTAGAGAAGGGGGTCAAAGAGGAGCTTCCTGTGGGGAGAAGAGGAGAAGGAGGAACAGTCTGACTCACTCATATCGATGTGTTAAATAAATCTCCATTCATTCTCCACTTATCAACAACACCATTATGACCTCATCACAAACCAACCAAGGCTTCTGGCAGCCAAACAACGTTAGAAACAAATTCTTTCAGATGATTGATAGTTAGAATTCAAACGACTGAGTGAAAAAAATGTAAACAAATTTTGAACATGAACAATACTCAGTGAGAACACCAATCAAACTGTTATGTTATTCCTGTCCACCAATGGGAGGTGAGAGGTGTGTGTGTGTGTGTGGGGGGGGGGTGCTCTCACCGAAGCTGCTGTGGAAGTCTGTGAAGGGGCTAGAGGCTGAGTCTTTTGGGCAAAGCTGCATCTGGGGGTAGAGGTTTTCGGGCATGGTGGCATAGCCCTCCTCACATGATGCTTCCTTGGGGTCCAGAGACACTTTTGCACATTCTATGACGATGTCATGGATCTCAAACCTCTTCCACCTGCAGGGGAACAGAATGGTCAATCCCACTGAGAAAACGATGTAATAATAATTTCTCATTTGTTCATACAGCAGATAAGCTCTTGACTTGGTTGACAGAAAATGGTGTATAAACAAGAGAGTGAAGCTTGAGATCTGTGATTGACTGACCTGGTGGGATCAAGCTCATGGTCCTTAGTTCCAGTAACTAGTTCCGGGTGTATACGGACGTGTTCTAGCATTGGCTGCAAAAAAAATGGGAAAGAACAAAAAATTAAATTATGGAACCATTTAGATACACATATTCTTATTATATTTCTATGGGTAGAATGTCTTCCTGAAGACAACTCAACAGAATAAATTGAAGATTGATCACATGAAACAGCGATGGTCTCTCACCTTCACCACTTCCTCAAAGGTGTCCACGTTCTCCTTCATGCTGTAGTGGGAGCGCAGGTAGGACACAAAGTTGCAGGGGTACATGCCGTAGAGGCGGTGGAAGAGCGAGTAGACGCTGGCGTGCAGGTGGATGAGGTACACCTCGGAGACGTGGCCTGGGGTAGGCAAGAGGAACAGAAGGAGAGAACATGTCAGGTCAGGGGCAGCAATATGAACAAAAATAGTCCATCTAAAACCACGCCTAGCTCTCTACCATTTCAAATATTCCCCTTAGGTCAATGTCCGCACCCCCGCGGAAATCTAATTAGTATAGTACAAAAATCCCTATAAAAAGCCCTCGGTTTAAGCATCCGCCAATGTAACACTTCCGCATCTGCGGGGAAAGGTGACAGAGCTAGAACAGTGTTTGTCAGACCATGAGACATCCCGAAAATCGGTCTTCTCACAAAATCGTCTGTAGCCTCCGAACGGTTTGCCCTACAAACTATTATACCCCTTTATGGAAATATGAGACTCTCACGTCCTGGGACTCGTCTGAAGTCGGTACAGTCGATCCGCCAACTTCTGTCTGTACCTTCCGAACAGTTTGGGCAGACTAATTTGACCCCTCTGAGTAAAGGTGACTCTCACAAACATGTACAGTACCAGTCAAAAGTCTGGACACAACTACTAATTTCAGGGTTTTTCTTTATTTTTACTATTTTCTACATTGTAGAATAACAGTGAAAGACATCAAAACTATGAAATAACACATATGGAATCATGTAGTAACCAGAAAAGTGTTAAACAAATCAGTAATGTAAAAGTTGTATTTTTTTGCGATCCTATACGTAATATGGTACACTTATCATAGTTCGGTTATACTCCAGAGAGGTTAGAACATTTATCTAGATCCTCTATGAGGCTGTGCAGGGATCCAGATTGCAGATTTAAGAGGAAATTTGAGTCGTCAGCATACAAGGATACCTTTGTTTTTAAGCCCTGTATTTCTAGCCCCAGATTTTAATAGCTAACATTTCGATGGCCATAATAAATAGATATGCCGACAGTGGAAACCTTGTTTGAATCCTCTTGTCAGTTTAATACTTTCTGAGAAGTAGCCATTATTTATTATTTTACGACTGGTGATACTATACAAAACTTTAACCCATTGTATAAGAGATTCTCCAAAATTAAAATAGTCCAGGCATTTATATATAAATTATAGTGGTACCTTATCAAAACCCTTTTCAAAATCAGCTATGAATACCAGACCTGGTTTCCTAGATTTTTCATATTGATCTATTGTTTCAAGTACCTGTCTTATATTATCTCCAATGTATCTTCCATGTAAAAAACCTGTCTGATCAGGATGAATAACATCCAACAGCACCTTTTAAATTCTATGTGCTATGCATTTTGCTAGGAATTTTGCATCACAACACTGAAGTGTAAGGGGCCTCCAGTTTCTTTGATAGACTGGATCTTTATATTTACCACCTGGGTCCTGTTTCAGTAATAGTGAAATCAAACCTTCTTGCTGAGTACCTGATAGTTTACCATTTTTATAGGAGTGGTTAAAACATGCTAATAGTGGATCTTTGAGTAGATCAAAAAAGGTTTAATATACCTCAACTGGTGTGCCATCCAGCCAAGAAGTTCCTCCTCTGCAATTTGGCCCTCACACAAGTCTTTCTGTACAGCTGTTCATTTTACACTATTATTAGGAAAACATTCCTTACAGTTAACTTCAGTTAGTGGAAATGGAGGAGACTGAAAAGAGAACATATGCTTAAAGTACTTTGCTTCGTCTTTCAAAATATAATTTGGTGAATCATGGATGACTCCGTCATTTGTAACACGTTTCTGTAAATTATTTTTGGTAGCATTTCTATGTTGAAGTTTGCCCTACAAACTATTATACCCCTTTATGGAAATATGAGACTCTCACGTCTTGGGACTCGTCTGAAGTCGGTACAGTCGATCCGCCAACTTCTGTCTGTACCTTCCGAACAGTTTGGGCAGACTAATATGACCACTCTGAGTAAAGGTGACTCTCAAAAACATGTACAGTACCAGTCAAAAGTCTGGACATAACTACTAATTTCAGGGTTTTTCTTTATTTTTACTATTTTCTACATTGTAGAATAACAGTGAAGACATCAAAACTATGAAATAACACATACGGAATCATGTAGTAACCAGAAAAGTGTTAAACAAATCAAAATATATTTTATATTTGAGATTCCTCAAATAGCCACCCTTTGCCTTCATGACAGCTTTGCACACTCTTGGCATTCTCTCAACCAGCTTCATGAGGTAGTCACCTTGAATGCATTTCAATTAACAGGTGTGCCTTGTTAAAAGTTAATTTGTGGAATTTCTTTCCTTCTTAATGCGTTTGAGCAAATCAGTTGCGTTGTGACAAGGTAGGGTTGGTATACAGAAGATAGCCCTATTTGGTAAAATACCAAGTCCATATTATTGCAAGAACAGCTCAAATAAGCAAAGAGAAACGACAGTCCATCATTACTTGAAGACATGAAGGTCCGTCAATACGGAACATTTCAAGAACTTTGAAGGTTTCTTCAAGTGCAGTCGCAAAAAACATCAAGCGCTATGATGAAACTGGCTCTCATGAGGACCGCCACAGGAAAGCAAGACCCAGAGTTACCTCTGCTGCAGAGGATAATTTCATTAGAGTTACCAGCCTCAGAAAATGCAGCCCAAATAAATGCTTCACAGAGTTCAAGTAACAGACACATCTCAACATCAACTGTTCAGGGGAGACTGAGTGAAATCAGGCCTTCATGGTCGAATTGCTGCAAAGAAAACACTACTAAAGGACACCAATAAGAAGAAGAGACTTGCTTGGGCCAAGAAACACGAGCAATGGACATTAGACCGTGGAAATCTGTCCTTTGGTCTGATGAGTCCAAATTTGAGATGTTTGGTTCCAAACGCTGTGTCTTTGTGAGACGCTGATGATCTCCGCATGTGTGGTTCCCACCATGAAGCATGGAGGAGGAGGTGTGATTGTGTGGGGGTGCTTTGCTGGTGACACTGTCTGTGATTTATTTAGAATTCAAGGCACACTTAACCAGCATGGCTACCACAGCATTCTGCAGCGATACGCCATCCCATCTGGTTTGCGCTTAGTGGGACTATCATTTATTTTTCAACAGGACAATGACCCAACACACCTCCATGCTGTGTAAGGGCTATTTGACCAAGAAGGAGAGTGATGGAGTGCTGCATCAGATGACTTGGCCTCCACAATCACCCGAACTCAACCCAATTGAGATGGTTTGGGATAAGTTGGACCGCAGAGTGAAGAAATAGCAGCCAACAAGTGCTCAGCATATGTGGGAACTCCTTCAAGACTGTTGGCAAAGCTGGTTGAGAGAATGCCAAGAGTGTGCAAAGCTGTCATCAAGGCAAAGGGTGGCTACTTTGAAGAATCTAAAATATATTTGGATTTGTTTAACACGTTTTTGGTTACAGCCCATTGACTTATGTCCACTGTAGTGGACATTTGAGTTTCATCCCTCTTCTTGGAATCTTTTGTGCAAGTCTCTTAATTCCTGATGTACTGTACAGAGGACATCCTGGGCTTTTCAGTGATATGTCATTTGATTGGCTGGGAGGCCGGGAACCGCCTCTATCTTTCCTTTCAAAATGGACGGCATAGGAACAAGCACATTTTATGGAAAGATGAGAGGTAAGTCAAATATTGTTTGTCTATGGTTTTGTTACTATGATAATCATATATTTTCTTGTTCATGAAGGTGTTAGGAATCATATATTTAGTTCTGATAGCAACTAAATTATGTATCTTTTGAAAGATTTGCCATTTTATGAATGTCAATTATAGTGGACATCAGGATTATCTTCATGTAAATAATGACTCCACATTGTCGTAGGAAACAGAACTGAAGCAGAAAGAATTCTTTACCGAATAGTCGAGGGAGATTCAGATTTGGAGTTGTCAGATGATGAGAGAGATGAGGATACGTTTCAACCAGTGATACAAAACGGTGATGAAGAAGAGGAAGACAATGCAGAAGGCTCAGTTGAAGGGACAGATGCAGACACAGACACAGATACAGACAGGGATGAACAGGAAACTCGTCGCCCTCTGTGGGCCAGGAGTAACATGTATGTTTGATGCAGTTCCACAATTTTAAATTCAGCTGCATTGAGTATTTAAACTGTTATTACTTATCATTTATTATTCTTTTTTCCTTCATATCAGATTTGCACCTGTGTTACCTGGGCTTCCTGTGTGTCAAGATGACCCTACAACACGTGCAGACTGGAGTCCAATTGAATACTTTTCACAGTACATTGACAACAAGGTCTTTGAAGATTTGGCAACATACACAAATCAAAGAGAGCTGCAAATCAAAGGAGTGTGCATGAACACCACGCCACAAGAAATAAAAATATTCTTGGGCATTTCAGTCCACATGGCCTGCCTTGGCTATCCCATAATTAAAATGTTTTAGGCCAACAAAACTAAAGTGCCAGTCATAAGTAGCAAAATGACTAGGGATAGATTCTTCAGGATAAGAAATTCCCTCAAGATTGTCAATGACCTGGCTGTAACAGAGGAAACAAAGAAGGCAGATATTCTTTGGAAAGTCAGGCCAATACTCGATCGTGTGCGCCAAGGCTGTCTCAGCCTTGCAAAGCCAGAAAGGGTCTGCATTGATGAGCAAATCATCCCATTCACAGGCCGTTGTCCAGTCAGGCAATATGTTCCCGGCAAGCCAAACCCTACTGGCCTAAAGGTCTTTGTCCTTGCATCCCCAAATGGTCTGATGCTTGATTTTGAAGTCTACCAAGGGAAGAATACCTTTACAGTCCAAAGGTTAGGAGTTGGAGCTGCAGCAGTTCTACGCATGGTTGAATCTGTTCCAACAGGAAGCCACATATTCTTTGACAGGTACTTCACAACCATAGATCTATTGGATGCATTGCTGGCAAAGGGCCTTCCTGCAACTGGAACTATAATGAAGAACCGTGTCCCAAAGCTGTGCCAGCTGCCAGTAGACAAACAGTTGAAAAAAAGAGGGGAGAGGAACATCAGTGTCAGTGGCCAGAAAGAGTCCTGAGCTGGCCATCACAAAATGGTTCGACAACAAACCAGTGCTCATGGCATCCACTGTACATGGGAAAGACCCAGAAGACATCTGTACCAGATGGTCCCAGAAAGAAAAGCACCTGGTCCAGGTTAAAAGACCAGCAGTAATTAAGCAGTATAATGATAACATGGGTGGCGTAGATCTTTGTGATCGCATGCTTAGCTTCTATCGTATGTCAAGCAGGACCAAGAAGTGGACATCGCACGTGATCAGTCACTTCTTTGATGTTGCCATCACCAACTCCTGGATACAATACCAGTCTGACAGCAAAGCTCTGCACAGACCATCCAAGAACACACATCAGTACCTGGACTTCAAACTACTCCTAGCTGAGGAGCTGTTGGAGAGTTCGGAACTGGAAAACAGCTGTGAAGAGAGTGAGGATGAGTATGAGCCACCATCTAAAATGAGGATCCCACAACCAGAGCCATCTGTGCGCAGACTAGGAGCCATGCACATGCCTGAGATGATGGATACCAAGCATGCAGAAAGATGCAGAAATAAGGGCTGCAAGAGCAAGACGTACATGAGATGTACCAAATGCAAGATGTTCCTCTGCATTACCAAAAAGAGAAATTGCTTCCAGGACTTTCACCACTAACAAAGAAAATACTAAGAACAAAATGAAGAGTGAAGGAAAAAGCTAGATTGGATTCAGTTTGACAGAAGGAAAAAATCCAAAATAAATCTGTTACACATTAGTTATATGTTCATTGTTCAAATAACACTGAAAGGATTCAAGGGGACCAATCAAAGGATATGGACATAACAAAGTGTTCAGCTTTAATAGTAAAGCTATCCTTGCGAAATGTAAGGAAAAGGATTCAAGAATGATTAATGTGTATTGTATAATCAAAATGTCTGTATTCTTGGATAATAATCAATCTACAGCCCAAAATGTATGTATTCTTAGTTCATAAAAACTCTGTAATCTGTAAGAACTCTGTAAAAATTTGTATCTACCAAATGTGTCTCTTTTCGTACTCAAATGATCCTGTTGTCCACTACAGTGGACATGCTGTAAAATAAAAAATAAAAATAAAAATTAAAATGTGGAAATTGTAGGATGCTTTTTTTAACCCTAAACAGTTATTGAATCACAAAAAATATGATTAGGAAAAACAATATTTTCCTTGGTTCTCAGTGTTATTTCATAGTTTTGATGTCTTCACTATTGAGTTTAAATGTATTTGGCTAAGGTGTATGTAAACTTCCGACTTCAACTGTAGCTTAATACTGCCCCTGGCAGCCTGGCAGTATTAAGCTACAGTTGAAGTCGGAAGTTTACATACACCTTAGCCAAATACATTTAAACTCATGCTGTGGTAGCCAGTCTTTTTTCTCAATGATTACCTGGGTTCTTCAGGTTCCAGGAAGCCAGGCGGCCAAAGATGTCAAAGAACTCATACAGGTGTTGTTTGCCAGCCTGGGGGATCATAGGTAGCAGAGTGATCAACACCAGGACTCCAGTTATGAGGACCACAACGTCTGAATCCGTCTGTACACCAAGGAAAGAGAAACAGTTAACCTGAGGATACAAATTAAAGAGGTCCAGGACACTTGATATAATAAGCCTGTGCTTCCATGTATTCCTAGAACCAAAAACATATATTAAAGGAGACCTCTGTGGCTATTGGCCCATCTTTCCCTCCTACCTACAATAAAACATATTTTCAGTGTTTTTATTTTGAATACCTTGAGGCATTTGAGCAGCGAGAGCAGCAGCGGGTAGCGGGCGATCTTGTGGATCCAGGACGGCTGCTTGCGAACCACGTGGCCAAGCAGAGTGAGGGTGGACAGCCGGCAGGCCTGCTTGGTCATACACTCGTTCATCTTGTCCAACAGGTGCTGTGGTGGGCAAATTAGAAACAACATTGGGCTTTAAGACACTCATACTATTCATTGTTACTTAATACATGTTTTATGATTTGTTTTGATAAATTAAGAGAGTTAAAGTTATTTAATTAACAATGGATGAAAAATGGGGGTACATTACTCTCTTCAGATAAAGGTGATGGTGGGGTAAGGCAGCTCTCACCTTATCATGTGGCTCTCTGACTGACGAGAGGATATGCATGGCCTGGGCCGAGTTAGTCTCCAGGAAGTAGTCCACCAGTCCATTCAGCAGCATGGACCCTCGCTCTGCACAGAGAGGAGGGGAGAATGAACGTAGTTCCAACATCCACATTATGGCCCACAATATGGCTGCATAATAGAATTTGCCAGAGCCCTCTATTACAATCATCAGAGTACAGGTTAAAGGACGACTGACCAAGTCCAAAAGACTGAGTGACTGAGTCCAAAAACACCCTATTAAAAAGCAGAGTTCTCACCAGTGCTGAGGTGCTCATTGATAAGGCCTTTGATCTCCTCCAGTTGGCGGATGTCAGATGACTCCAGGAGAGGGAGGAGGTCCCCTACGTTGGGCTGCTCTCTGGCCATGGTGACAGCGGTGGAGGGGGTGGTGGTGGCAGACTGTCTCTGTCAAGGCCTGAGGAGAGCAGGGGGTGTCCCAGTCGTCTCTCTCACAGCGTCCTGCTGCCCTGGCTGGAGGGCTCCCTGGGCCTCCGGCCAATACAGTCTCCAGGCACCACTACAGGACAGGGCAAGCAAAAGGACAGTACAGGGTCAAACCTTACTCAGCACAAGTTAGAGAACTTCATTGATACACTACATAGCCAAAAGTATGTGGACACCTGCTCGTCAAACATCTCATTCCAAAATCATGGGCATTAATATGGAGTTGGTCCCCCCTTTGCTGCTATAACAGCCTCCACTCCTCTGGGAAGGCTTTCATTAGATGTTGGGACATTGCTGCGGGGACTTGCTTCCATTGAGCCTAAAAGAGCATTAGTGAGGTCGGGCACTGGTTGGGTGCTAAATGGTGAAGTGTGATTTATCACTCCAGAGAACGCATTTCTACTGATCCAGTGTCCAATGGCGGCGAGCTTACCACCACTCCAGCCGACACTTGGCATTAAACATGGTGATCTTAGGCTTGTGTGCGGCTGCTCAGCCATGGAATCCCATTTTATGAAGCTTCCAATGAACAGTTCTTGTGCTGACGTTGCTTCCAGAGGCAGTTTAGAACTCGGTAGTGAGTGTTGCAACCGAGAACAGACGATTTATAACGTGCTACACGCTTCAGCGGTCCCGTTCTGTGAGCTTGTGTGGCCTACCACTTCGAGGCTGAGCCGCTGTTGCTCCTAGATGTTTCCACTTCACAATAACAGCACTTACTGTTGACTGGGGCAGCTCTAGCGTGGCAGAAATTTGACAAACTGACTTGTTAGAAAGGTGGCATCCTATGACGGTGCCACGTTGAAAGTCACTGAGCTCTTCATTAAGGCCATTCTACTGCCAATGTATGTCTATGGAGATTGCATGGCTGTGTACTCGATTTTTACACCTGTCAGCAACAGGTGTGGCTGAAATAGCCGAATCCACTCATTTGAAGGGGTTTCCACATCCTCTTGGCCATGTAGTGTATGTAGGCTATTACAAACAACAGCGTCACTCCACTGGGATTCTAGAAAAGCATCAATTGTAGCCTAATACCACATGATTATGACCCTCACATAGCCTAATCTAAAAAGTCACAGTGTACAGACAAAACATGAGCAATGTTCTAAATGGCATTTAGACTAGCTTCATACATATTGGCATCATTAGGCTTGTTACAATGCAGTTCCTACGTGCCAAGGGTATAAATAAGGAAGCCGGTAGGTACCAATGGTAGTTTTGATATAGCCATGTGAAATCTACCACAATAGTTCTAAAGCAGTGAAACAGTGACAAATCCGAAGAAATTTGCTCTGACCACATTTGGCCCACTGGAGCAGACAAAAACACAATCTTAATAATCTCTGTATGATATCTGCGTCCACCATCTACCAGAGTGGTTTGTCATAACATTCTGTGAGTGTTTTCACAGAACCTCTTCCTCTCAGTGACTCAACCTTTCAAAGGAAAAGAGGACATAAATAATCGTAATAGACAGGTCATTATCACCAGGACGTCCAACAGCCCTGCTAATGCTTTCTCAGGAGTAATGAATCAGCCATAGAGGTCTTACCACCACTCTTCCATCAACATCTAGCCTAGCCTACACAGTCTAATGAAGGTAAGCCACAACACAACCAACAGGAGCTGAAAACAACTAAAAATCTAAGAGCATGTTAGTGCAATAGAGCATACTACGTTCATTGAAGCTTTATTCTCAAATCGGGCCACACCCCTGGTCTCTATATGTTGGACAAAACAGCAAGAATTATTATAATCTTGTATTCCCACTCCAATGACATGATTACATTAAGCCTATTTCTTACCCTCCATCCTGTAACTAGGCTCCTCTCCTGTTTGATTCTTTACTGTGTTTCAGTGTGTGCATCTGCTGAGAAGAAAGGTTGACAGGCAGGCACAACTGTTAGTCTATAGACATCACTGTTCTGAGGCTCTCCCCCACTAGTCTCCAAGGTATCAATTAGCTCCTTTGTCTTAGTATTGGGCTGGGTGTGTTGAGTTGAATTTGAGTGTTTTCAATGTTTTGACGTCTTGCAGGGCCAGGGCCACAGTCAGTGGCACAAACAGGAACAACACTCAGAGTGACCTCAAGCAGCAGCAGCTCCTGGCAGCTCTGGAACACTCAGGAGGACACCATTAGCCTTTATGCAGCCCCATGCACTTTCATGTAAACACTGGAAATTACATTTGGATGTGTACAAGCCGTTAAAAAGGGTAGGTAGCACAAATGTAACCACATGTAAAATATGGATTTGATTTATTATACGCATCAAAAGTCCCAATGCAAAGTTACACCTCACTTTTCAAGTTACTACAACTGATCTGAATTCCGAAGAATGCCAAAGTCATGTTGGAAAATGTCAGAAGCCTATTCCCTATAAACTCCAACAGAAATAACTTCAAATATATAACTTAATTAAACCAAATTGTTTGCACTCATGACTACTGGTTTCAATTAAATTTTCTGCCAACTTACAAGCAAATATTTTATGAATTTATTGTTACAAATCAACTTGCAAGGTTGCTAGCCAACTAGCCTGCTAACATTAGCCCTACTAGCCTGCTAACGTTAGCCCTCCCAGCCTGCTAACGTTATGTTAGCAGTGCATGAGTCAGACAGTTGCTATCAACCCCTAGCTTACAGCTACATTAAAGTAAACCAACGCTTTGGAAATGCATAACGCCATCTAACCAGTTATCAAAGAATGTTAGGTATATGCAGTTATCTTAGCCAGCAAGCTGGCCAGCCAGCTAACGTTAACTATTTAGCCAACTAGCTATTAATCTAGGAAGCCTAGCCAACCACCACGGTTATGGTCAGCAAGCTAGAGCCCAACTACTGGAGACCAGCTAGAACACAACCAAAACATAACCGCAGATTAAAAGAAAAGAGAGAGCAGAGACTTACAGATTGATGGCTGGGGCCTATCCGATGGTAAAACTTTTAAAAGAGTGCAGGTTGAGTTAGCTACAGGGCTGAGGGAGTCAGGGAAATCCAAAATAGATACATTCCAGATGTCCACGCTAGCACTAAGCCAAGGTGGATATAGTTACAAACTCCCGTAGCCTACTTCACAGAGAACATGACAAAAAGTTGAGAAAACAAAAAGGAGAACAGACTAGGTACTACACAATTAAAGCAAGCAGGTATGATTTTCTCCTTCGTTTTGAGCCCACAGCAAGAAGCCATCATAGACTGCCGTTCTAACGGGTTCCCACTAGATAACACAACCACAAGGTTCGTGAAGAGTATGCTGCAGGGCCGCACGTGCCCCATCTGCTCCTTGTTTACATCACACTTCCTCTTGATTGGTGGATTGTAACTCACCATCAACACTTGGTCTGGAATGCAATTACATGCTAGCGTGGCTAACTTTAGCTAGCTACCGAGCAAGCGTCTGAACTCGGTAGCACAGAGTACTTTACTGACTTTATTGTCACCGTGGGGTAATTTTGTTGCAGTATCATGTACACATTTAAAGTGGTGTTTAAATAGAATACACAATAAATTGACAATACAAAATCGTTACATACAGTATATACACCGATGAAAGAAGACCAGCCTGCTGGCCTTACTGGGTGGATAGGAACATTAACCAGAGCTGTTTAGGAGGGATATCACACCTGGCACAAATTATTGTCTGTTTTTCCTGTCAGGGGGTGCCCTATACCTGCACCCAGAGGGGAGTAGTTCAAAGTCCAGGTACAGGGGGTGGCTCGGGTTTTAAATGATTTTTTGAGCCTTGTTGAGGGCCCTGACCTTAAAAAGCTAATCCAAGCCTGTATGTTTGACTAAAAGTACCTTGTGGTGATAATCATTCTTAGCATATTTTCCTGGCTGACAGTGCCATTGACAAACCAACAAACAATACAAAAAGGTCAAATACTCTCACTGAAAGATTTGTAAAACCGAGTCAGTATAGTAGTCAACATTAAAAGAGCCCAGCTTTGAGTAGAGTAGATCCTCCATTTGAGGTTGACAAATAGTACATTGTGGGTAGTTTAGAAGATATCCGTAAATACTTTCATAAATATGTAATAACCCCAAAACATAACTATGTTTGTACTTATAAGTAACCAGATCGTGACCACAACTAAGTTACTAAGTCTTTGACCACACTGTCTTTAAATTGGTGGGGTAAAAACTCATGCTTCCTACCCTTTAAGCGCCACCCTCACTCATAAATAACTTCAGAAACAAAATCCATTTGAAGCATTATAGTTAGCTAAATTCATTTGAAGCAGCCATTAGGCTAGTTCTATGGACTCAACTGGACTAGGATTTTATAATAATTCTGTCATCATTTCCTAGTTGTGCTCTGTGCTCTCCACAATCTGAGACAATGGACTTGATGCTCAGAAGGAGGATGATGAGTTAGCTAGTGCAATAGACTACTTGCGCAAAGGTAGACCCTATCTAGCCTACTAAAATTTGTATCAACTTAATTTAGAGTAGTAGCTAGCTACCGTGCCTTCCGAAAGTATTCACACCCCTTGACTTTTTCCACATTTTGTTGTGATACAGCCTGAATTTAAAATGGTTTAAACTGAGATTATGTTGTCACTGGCCTACACACAATACCCCATAATGTCAAAGTGGAATTATGTTTTTTAATTAAAAATGAAAAGCTGAAATGTTTTGAGTCAATAAGTATTCAATCCCTTTGTTATGGCAAGCCTAAATAAGTTCAGGAGTAAACATTTGCTTAACAAGTCACAATAAGTTGCATGGACACACTCTGTGCAATAATAGTGTTTAACATTATTTTTTTAATGACTACCTCATCTCTGTACCCCACACATACAATTATCTGTAAGGTCCCTCTGTCGGGCAGTGAATTTCAAACACAGATTCAACCACAAAGACCAGGGAGGTTTTCCAATGCCTCGCAAAAAAGGGCACCGATTGGTAGATGGGTAAGAAAAATAAAAAAATACAGGCATTGAATATCCCTTTGAGGTATATCCCTAATTACACTTTGGATGGTGTATAACTACACCTAGTCACTACAAAGATACAGGCGTCCTTCCTAACTCAGTTGCCGGAGAGGAAGGAAACCACTCAAGAATTTCACCATGAGGCCAATGGTGACTTTAAAACAGTTACAGTTTAATAATGGCTGTGATAGGAGAAAACTGAGGATGAATAACAACATTGTAGTTACTCCACAATACTAACCTAATTGACAGAGTGAAAAGAAGGAAGCCTATACAGAATACAAATATTCCAAAACATGCATCCTGTTTGCAACAAGGCAATAAAGTAATACTGCAAAAAACGTGGCAAAGCAATTCACTTTTTGTCCTGAATACAAAGTGTTATGTTTGGGGCAAATCCAATACAACACATTACTGAGTACCACTTTCCGTATTTTCAAGCATAGTGGTGGCCGAATCATGTTATGGGTATGCTTGTAATCATTAAGGACTGGGGAGTTTTTCAGGATTAAAAATAAACGTAATGGAGCTAAGCACAAGCAAAAAAAAAAAAAAAAACTGGTAGTCTGCTTTCCACCAGACAGTGGGAGATGAATTCACCTTTCAGCAGAACAATAACCTAAAACACAAGGCCAAATCTACACTGGAGTTGCTTACCAAAAAGACAGTTAATGTTCCTGAGTGGCCGAGTTACAGTTGACCTAAATCTACTTGAAATTCTATGGCAAGACCTGAAAATGGTTGTCTAGCAATGATCAACCACCAATTTGACAGAGCTTGAAGTATTTTGAAAATAATACATGGACAAATGTTGCACAATCCAGGTGTGGAAAGACTCACAGCTGTAATCGCTGTCAAAGGTGCTTCTACAAAGTATTGACTCAGGTGTGTTAATACTTATGGAAAATAGATATTTCTGTATTCCTTTCAATAAATGTGCAATAATTTCTACAAACAAGTTTTCACTTTGTCATTATGGGGTATTTTGTGTGCAGATGGGTAAAATATATATCTCAATTTTGAATTGAGGCTGTAACAACAAAATGTGGAATAAGGCAAGGGGTATGAATACTTTCTGAAGGCACTGTAGATCCCAAATACACATATAAAGAAAATAAATAATGATTACGTTATGGTAGCTAGCTAAGCATTTTTATTTACAGTTGACTGCAATGAATGAATTAGCAATAGTATTGTCATCTAGCTAGTAGTGTTGCATGGTATACCAAAATGTCGGTACTTGTTCAATACTAGAACACAAAAAACAGTTTGGTACTAGAATTTGTCACTTTACAATGCAAGAAGATACCGGTAGCTTCCAGCTTTGTAGGCTACATTTCCTTGCTAGCTTACAGCTGAAGCTAAAATCAATTCACTATCCTAGTACTTTGTTTGTGATACCACAATGCAAAATTTGCTGATTTTAAAGCTGACGCCACCAAAACCGTATTAATTTGCAGTCCCTCTCTCGCGTCTCTTCCAAAGATTATATATTGCCTTACCGAACTGTGTGAGAGAATCTCAATTGCATTCTACTCAGGTCCCTCCCCTCTGACCTTCTCCTCCAATGGGTTTTGAGAAGGAGGCGAGAGGACACGATGAGTATGCAATCAGATTATCCCTGTGTGTGTGTGGACGTGTTTAACTATTATTGTGGGGACCAGAAGTCCCACAAGAATAGTAAACAAATTAAAATTTGACCTACTGGGGACATTTTGTTGGTCCTCACAAGGTCAAATGCTATTTTTAGGGGGTTTAGTGTTAGAATTAGGTTTAGGGGCTAGGGTTAGTTTTAGGGTTAGAGTACAGGTTAGGGTAAATAGGATTTTGAATGGGACTGTTTGTGTGTCCCCACAAGGTTAGCTGTACAAGACTCTCTGTGTGAGAGAGAGAGAGAGAGAGAGAGAGAGAGAGAGAGAGAGAGAGAGAGAGAGAGAGAGAGAGAGAGAGAGAGAGAGAGAGAGAGAGGAGAATAGGGCTCAGATGGGCCACCCCCCTCTTGCCTAGTGAATGACGTCATTACTGGTTAAAAGAGATGAAAAGAAGACACTTTTATCAAATAAGCTACTTCTATGCAAATGTTTGCGATCAGTACAATAAAAGTCCCAAATGGAAACAGATTGTCATCTGCTGCCCCATGAAATCAGCCAAAACAAGCTCAATACCTCAATGCATGCACACACTACTATTAAATATTCATTCACCTGTACTGACAATAGGCCTAGGCTACATATTGATTTACCCAGTTTATCAACAGAGATTTACCATTCAAATTAATGATTACCATTATGGTGTTATGTAGTTAGATTGGTAAAAACAAAGTCAAATTGGTTGTTTCATTGATTCATTAATGCATACATGGCGGTCTCTGAAAAATGTTGACGTAAACATTTTTATAATATAATGATATTTAACTCAAAAGAGAGGTAGCTGAGTTTGTCTGGATCATGTGCCATTCTGTGACTTCGGCTAATATGACTTCTTTTTTTGCTGTGGTATCGTTTTGGTATTGAGTATTGTGACGGTATCAAGTATCGTGATGCGAAACCTATCGAAGTCAAAATGCTGGCATGGTGACAACACTACTAGCTAGTTATACAATAGAAGATGCTTAGTAACATTAGGATTGCAGTTGCTTTAGCCTAATAATGGACTAAAGGAGCCTAACGTTACTCCTTATTGTCCAAGGACCTTAGCTACATGTTATGTTTAGAGGTGAATTGGCTTTGGCAGCCAAAACAGCCAAATACTCCATCTAAACGTGAATATATTGTCAATTGCGGTACTGTTCTAGAAACATAAAGCCCTCTACTTTCATATCACAAAAATAATTTCACAAATACAAAATATACACTTAGTGTACAGCCAGAGGAGGTTGGTGACACCTTAATTGGGGAGGACGGACTCATAGTAATGGCTGGAAAAATGGAATGATATCAAATACATTAACATGGTTTCCATTTGGTTGATACCATTCCATTAACTCCATTCCAGCCATTATTATGAGCAATCCTCCCCTCAGCAGCCTACTGTGCTGTACACCGTTTTAACACAGTTGCCGCCACAGTATTTTTCAGTGACACGTTTGTGGCATCCATCCTCGTTTACGCACAGGTGTTCGGAGACGCAGATAGCCAATTAGCACAGTTTCGGGGAAAAAAAGTATTTATTTTTTTTCCTTATGTTTCCAAAACCGTACCGCATTCAATGCGTTTTAACGTTCAGAACGAGCGTCGGGCTCTTAACAAAACTCCGGCCAGAAGATACTATCGTCAATAGGCGCTAAAGGTAGTTATCTAGCGTCTATGAATGGGTTAGTTTTAGCCTAGCCATCTTGCTGTGAGATCTAAAGTAGTGAGATGTAGCTAACTACATAGCTAGCGTAGTAGCTATGACGCCTAACGTTACGCCTCAATATTTACTCAAAATGTGATGCAGAAAGCAGATGCAACATTGCCAGAAGTTCCAGCTGAATACAAAATGGCAAGTTGCACCATTCACCTGTAACTAACAATGTAACTAAGCTCATTATGACAGTCAAATGCTAACTGGCTGTGTCGCCAGCAAGCAGGCTAGCTATCTGGAATGACCACTGACTGTCGTAAACAACTCAGGGGAACAATGGGCAGGGTTCGGGTTGTTTTTTCCGATTATTTTACAGGAATTATTCTTGGCAAGCTGAAAACTATTTCAACAGATGCATGGTCATGAAAGTAGCGATGACTCAAACCATTATTGTCAGCGTCCATATAAATATAATAAACGCTGTATAGCTAACTAACGGTAGCTGTCATCCCAAAAAAATAACAAGTCATTACCGACTACGAGGATAAAAATATAAATTTGACAGTCATGAAAGAGCATCAGAAATGCACAATGCACACGCTTTACATTAACGAAATGTTTACGGTTGAAATTCACAATTTTATATTTCAATACATCAATAAATGGACCTGTTTACCTGTTAGTCGCTACACTCCACAGGGCGCCGCCATCTTGAACACATCACAGCCCATCCCTCTTGAATCAGCCTCCGCTGACTCGCACGCAAAGTAATCCCTTAGCGAGCCCTTCATAATCTGACACTGACTAGTCTATTTGCCTAAATAACGCTACAGCTAGGCTCATTCAAATACTTCCATTCTGCATCAATCATATTTCAGTGCACCACACTCCCCATCTCCTCACTCCACGAGAAACTTGGCATTGTTTTTCTCGTAGGTGGAGGGTTGAATTTATGCGTAATGCGGTTTTCGCGTGACTCAGTTAGTGAGCGCATGCGCTAAATAGAATGGCAACTTTGTTAGAATGGGCTGATTCGATTATGCTGAGACGCAGTGTATGTATCTTCCAAGTTTGAAATAGTTCCCGATCCTTCTTGGCACAGTTCAATGGCCCGTGACGTGAACGGACAAAAGCGGTGAAGGAGGAGCGCCGTCAAATCGAACATTAGCCTAATGCATCGTCCTGAAACATCTATTTTCCATCAAATATATGTTTGAATTTTCAAACTAGTTTTCATTAGGAAGGCAGATAAAGCGTTTTTATCAAAAGCAATCACTTGCATGTGAAAACACAGAATCCTACTCATTAGGCTACTCCACTTGCTTAATTACGTCACTTTTGTTTTGAGTCAATTTCGCCATGGGATTTGAACGGGGTACCTGGTTCACGCCCGGGCTAGATTAAAAGAATCCCCTCAGTAATGCCGGGTTCACGTGCTAATCGGAACTAGGAAACTCGGATATTTCAGACTTGCTATCTGATTGAACGCCGCACGTGTATAATTACAACAAGCAGCAAGTCGGAAATGTACGAGTTTCCTAGTTCTGACTTCCATTGAAGTTTTGACTTTATGTTTTTTACCCCATATGTAACTCTGTGTTGTTGTTTTTATCGCACTACTATGCTTTATCTTGTCCAGGTCGCAGTTGTAAATGAGAACTTGTTCTCAACTGGCTTACCTGGTTAAATAAAGGTGAAATAAAAATAAAATAAATAAAAAAGTAGACATTTTAAATGCTTAAGGTTAGGGTTTAGGGTATGGTGCTATGCCAAGGATCCCGGAAAAAGCACTGACCATAATCATAATAGTAGGCAGGGCAAACTTTCTTTTTTTTCAAGATTTGTGGAATATTATCCAATCAATCAATCATAGCCGATTCTTGTGTTCACAAATTGAAATGTGCAACACATAAATCTTTTCTAAATGTTAGCTGATGGTGTTATTACATTATACAAGCATCTCAACTTATTTTACACTCAAAGCAGTTTAACTATCAATATGATTTCCTTGACCACAGCAATTAGATCAGTTTAGATAAAGAAAGATTTGTTAACATAAATCTAATGCAGGAGATCCCAACCCTTTTCACGCAGGGACCCCTATTTCACCCCTAAAATGTTTTGCTGGAAAGAGGGGAGACATGGTTTTATGGGGAGGCATTATTTAACTGTTCCATCAGATGTTGCCTCCCTATAAAACCATGCCTCCCTTCTTTCTAGCCTATTTCTAGTAGCTTTCTATGGACATTACATTTGATTAACTAAATATTGTCATGAAAAGTGCACAGTAGGCAGGGTATACATGTATTAGTGAACCAACAATGGCAGCATAATGTTGTTTATGAATTTGTATATTTAAAAAGACAAGCTAAAAAGAATACAGGAGATACCAAAACCCAATAGTACATTATTGGCTTGCACATAGGGCTACTACTACCCCAAAATGCCCCATGATAAACCAATAATCAAACCTTTCAATATGCTTGCACTGCCATCTTCTGGGAACAGAAAATATCCCAAGATGATCAAGATATTGTCAATAAAAACATTGATCTGTGACAGAGGTGCACTTGGCGGGGAGGTTTCAGTGGAGGCACACAAATGGATCCAGTGAAATGCCCAAGATGAAGGCTTTTATTAGTAAAGAACTAAAGGCGACAAACGTAACAATTGGACTATGACAGGACATACAGTACACTCACTAAAAAAATAAGTTGACCAGTCAATAAATCAAACAGGCTTCAATCATACCTGAAACATACCCCCAGTATTGCAACGTTACCCCTGTCTCCCCTGAAACATAACCCCAGTATGGCAACGTTACCCCTGTCTCATCAGAAACATACCCCCAGTATGGCAACGTTACCCCCGTCTCACCTGAAACATACCCCCAGTATGGCAACGTTACCCGTCTCACCTGAAACATACCCCCAGTATGGCAACGTTACCCCTGTCTCACCTGAAACATACCCCCAGTATGGCAACGTTACCCCTGTCTCACCTGAAACATACCCCAGTATGGCAACGTTACCCCTGTCTCACCTGAAACATACCCCCAGTATGGCAACGTTACCCCTGTCTCACCTGAAACATACCCCCAGTATGGCAACGTTACCCCTGTCTCACCTGAAACATACCCCCAGTATGGCAACGTTACCCCTGTCTCACCTGAAACATACCCCCAGTATGGCAACGTTATCCCTGTCTCACCTGAAACATACCCCCAGTATGGCAACGTTATCCCTGTCTCACCTGAAACATACCCCCAGTATGTCAACGTTATCCCTGTCTCATCAGAAACATACCCCCAGTATGGCAACGTTACCCCTGTCTCACCTGAAACATACTCCCAGTATGGTTACCCTGTCTCACCTGAAACATACCCCCAGTATGGCAACGTTACCCCTGTCTCACCTGAAACATACCCCCAGTATGGCAACGTTACCCCTGTCTCACCTGAAACATACCCCCAGTATGGCAACGTTACCCCTGTCTCACCTGAAACATACCCCCAGTATGGCAACGTTACCCCTGTCTCACCTGAAACATACCCCCAGTATGGCAACATTACCCGTCTCACCAGAAACATACCCCCAGTATGGCAACGTTGACCCTGTCTCATCAGAAAGGGCATGACCAGGGTTAATAGCATAGCTGGAACACTCAATCATTATTAACCAATCAATAATTATCAGGTTTAAGCGTTAAGGTTACACATCCACAATTACCATATAATTAAATTAAGTAGAACCGTGCATTAAGCAGAAATATACTGAGGTAGCCTACACTTCCCCTTGGGACTTGGCCACTTTTACTATCAACCACCCAGGATAATTTGCGCTCCCATGACACGTCCTACCTGAGCATGGCATAGAAAAGGCACAATAAGGTCACAAACATTACTTGATATAGTCTTTAAATAGCGATCTAATTACCAAAACATGTGAACTTTTTTAAGGTAACTTTAATTCAATTGACAAAAGGAATGACTACAACGCTAGATAATATTAGCGGCGCAACAAACAAATTGTTTGCGCGCCAACCAATGAATGTCGGTGTCCGACTAGGCCACAAACTCTCATTTACAGGTGAACATCGGCAGTAGCCTATAGGAGGTCATAAACACACATGCATACATTAAATGTGCTATCTCATAAACCATCATCCGTTTGTATGTCTGGTTATTAAATAAAGCAGGTCAGAATATAAGGCATGTAAGACGCCATCTAGGCCTATTTATCTTGGTGAAGAACTAATCTCACAATCCTTCCTTCCCCAACATTCTTCAGACATTGTGTGTCAGTCATCCTGCAACTAAACTCAAAAGTGTAGGCTACTAGTCATCAAGCCTCTTCATTTGACCAAAATATGAGTTCACTGTTATGGATTGATTTACAGGTCTACTGCTCTGTAACCAATTCAATAGTCTATACACAGAGCAATAAAGCAGACTAAAATGTTTCCTTGCAAATATCTGTTTTACCCTCAACAATAGCCAACAGCGGTCAACCTTTCCTGCAAGCGAAAATGATCGGTCAAGCCATCCGCCCTGTAGAAGTTGCGTGCGCGCATGCACTGCACATTATGGTATCACGCGGAATACGCTTGACAGGAGTAATTTATGATTGACAGGAGTGGATTGTGTAATGATGATGATGTGATATGTTTATACCCAGTAATTTCATTCAAAAAGTGAGGCAAATTGTATTGACTTTATTCACACTATTTTTGTTTCAGTTTGGTAGTAAAATGCATCATACATGGAAGCACATGCCTCCAGTACAGGATTTATGGGCGGTCTTTAGGGGGCCTGGCCCGCCCTACCGTACCTCCTTGCCGTCCAAATAAAATATTGAAATATTGATCATTTATTTGATCGAGACGCGCGCAGACAGAAAGACGCATCAATCTCAGTTAAATCATCCGAGCGAGCGAAACAGCACCCCGCTGTCTCAGTGTGTGTAGGCCTTGTATCTGATGCGGTCTGGACCAAAATAGTATGGCATGTCATACTATTTCTGGCCAGACAGCATCAGATACAAGGGCTACATATAGAGGGGCGCTGTTTCGCTCCCTCGGATGCTTTATCCGGTGATATAGTTTCAGCAGAGAGGAAGAGGCGATTTCTCCGGTGATATAGTTTCAGCAGAGAGGAAGAGGCGAAGCGAGAGGGCTCACTCTCGCTAAAATCTGTCCAGTATAAACCCAATGCATTTCTATTGGAATAATATGCAGACCTAAGCTTGTACTTTGGGACAAGGCGGAGACATGAGCACCAGGTCGCAGTTGTAAATGAGAACTTGTTCTCAACTGGCTTACCTGGTTAAATAAAGGTGAAATAAAATTAAATGTCATCATTATATACAGCTCTCTCGTTTCAGCCTCTTGCGAATTGGAAAGGAAAGTTGGTGGATGCACAGTGCCCTGTTATGATGCTGGATTGTCCTAAAGTAAATTGTTTCGCCAAAATTATATAATGACTCCTGTCTAAATTAAAGCATTCAAAATACTTCACCAGGGTGCATGACTTAGCCACAGAGGATCATTAGGTTATTGGAAGAAAAAAAAGCAGTGGATTGTTTCAAATCCAAAGTGTGTTTGGGAAGCCCGCAATTTGGGTAGTGGCAATAGGTCTAGTTTATTGAGTTGCCGCTATCAGTGAAAAACGTCTAAAATATGTGTGAAGATTATGTGTCTTGAGTATAAGATATGGTGCATCGCTCTACATAATGCATATGTAGGAAAGTGTCCATTTGGCAATGTGTTATTTCTGATTGTCTTAACTCACCACGCACACCACTCATGGGAAACGTCATAAAAACAGCTTTCTGTCCCGAGCTCACTGGCGCAGAAACGTTGAGAGCCCGGAATAGACTAGTTGATACAATGTTGCTAGTTCGTTAGCAACAGCTTCTGGCCGGACCCGGTGATGATTTGATACAATGTTGAACTTCACTAGCAATAGCTCAAGTCAAGACAGATAGAAAGGGAGGCAGACAGGCGGAGAAGAGAGATGCATCTGATTGAAAGAACCAGAATTTTCATCAGGATATTTTCTACTGTTTTTATTTTGTCGGCTTTAGGCCTATGTATTTTACTTAGTTGATGATGGAAGTTATCGGCCTACTGCTGCATTCGCCGATAGGCTATCTCTGAGTTCTATGCTCTCATTTCTTTAGCCGCCAATGGATCACAGTGTATCAATGTGTCCATATGGCAGAGGCTAGTGCTCTTACCATAGTTACATTTTTACTTTTAGATTTTACTTCAGATTTGTATGATTAACCACGTAACAATGATTTTGAGAAACGAAATTGTTAGGCCCAATTATTGAAATGAAACTGTTCCACGAAAATGTGCATATAAAAATAATCATAACTGGCACGCATGGTAAAAATCGTAGGACAAATACCCAAACTTGAAACTCACGAGCTGTCTATTGTCTTTACTATTACCCACATTTAAAAAATGCTCGCAACCACGTGCACACATAGGAGGTCCAGTGAAAAAACGGGCCCGCCTATGGAAATCAAAGGCCCGTCCAACTGAATCGATCTGTCGCCGGGTCTGCATGCCTCCCAGGCAGTAGGAAGCACATGCCTCCCAGGAGGCAGTTCGGTTAGTCCCTCTTTAGTGATTGAGATTCCACATAACTATGAGTGCATTTGGATATCATGAAATAGGTCAGAAATACTGTCTAGCAACAAATAAACATCCAAGCACTTTATAAAGGCACAGATCTGATACAAATCATATTCTGATTAATATAGCCATGATTCGATTTTTTATAATAATTATAACCTATTGTCAAATATTATAATTTATACTATTTGATTGGTTATGATTTTAATTGAAGAGATAATTCAAATAGTGGCGCTTGCAACGCCAGGGTTCATACTGGGGGCCAGTATGAAAAATGTATGCACTCACTAACTGTAAGTCGCTCTGGATAAGAGCGTCTGCTAAATGACTAAAATGTAAATGTAAATAGATTTCCAATATAAGTAATTACTGGGTTAGTTTCGTCTCATATGTATCACATATTGGAGACTCAATGAAAGTTTAGCATTCTATTTCAAATATGTACCATTTTGAAAATACACATACATCGCATAGGTAATAATGGAATTTATCCCATATTGGAGACTTAATTAAAGGACAGTTTCAAATATTTAGTAAGCAAACTCAATGTATTTATTTCATACAACTATTCAATCAATTAATTAATCACATGTATTTTATAAAGCCCTTTTTACATCAGCAGTTGTCACTATGTGCTTATACAGACACCCAGCCTAAAACCCCAAAGAGCAAGCAATGCAGATGTAGAAGCACAGTGTCAAGAAAAAACTCCCTAGAAAAGAAGGAACCTAGGAAGAAACCTAGAGAGGAACCAGGCTCCAAGGGGTGGCCAGTCCTCTTCTGACTGTGCAGGGTGGAGATTATAAGAGTACGTGGCCATTAAGGCCAGATCGTTCTTCAAGATGTTCAAACATTCATAGATGACCAGCGGGGTCAAGTAATAATATCAGTGGTTAAAGAGGGTGCAAATGTCAGTTGGATTTTCATAGCCAAGCATTCAGAAGCTGAGACAGCTGAAAGAGAGAGAGGGAGAGCAAGAGAGATAGAGAGAGAGAGAGAGAGAGAGAGAGAGAGAGAGAGAGAGCGAGAGAGAGGGTCGAAACAGCAGGTACGGGACAAAGTAGCACGTCCGGTGAACAGGTCAGGGTTCCAAGTACTCCACTATCTATGTTATGCACTAGAAGCATTTTTACTTTACCATTTGGAAATGTACCCTTCCAAACCTACTTACATCGCATATGGCATTTATCCTATATTGGAGACTCAATTAAAGGACCCTTTCAAATGGTACAGTAATCCATAACATAGATAGTGGAGTAGTTGTACTACATTCATCCATTGAGTTTGCTGACAAAGTAATTGAAACTGTCCTTTAATTGAATCTTTATTATGGGATAAATGCCATTATCGCATATGTGATGTAAGTAGGGTTGGAGGGGTTCATTTTCTAAATGGTACAGTAAAAATACTTCTAGTCCATAACATAGATAACATTTACATTTACATTTACGTCATTTAGCAGACGCTCTTATCCAGAGCGACTTACAAATAGGTGCATTCACCTTATAGCCAGTGGAGTAAAGGGGGGGTAGAAGGATTAGTTTATCCTATCCCAGGTATTCCTTAAAGAGGTGGGGTTCAAATGTCTCCGGAAGGTGGTGAGTGACTCCGCTGTCCTGGCGTCGTGAGGGAGCTTGTTCCACCATTGGGGTGCCAGAGCAGCGAACAGTTTTGACTGGGCTGAGCGGGAACTATGCTTCCGCAGAGGTAGGGAGCCAGCAGGCCAGAGGTGGATGAACGCAGTGCCCTTGTTTGGGTGTAGGGACAGATCAGAGCCTGAAGGTACGGAGGTGCCGTTCCCCTCACAGCTCCGTGAGGCAAGCACCATGGTCTTGTAGCAGATGCGAGCTTCAACTGGAAGCCAGTGGAGTGTGCGGAGGAGCGGGGTGACGTGAGAGAACTTGGGAAGGTTGAACACCAGACGGGCTGCGGCATTCTGGATGAGTTGTAGGGGTTTAATGGCACAGGCAGGGAGCCCAGCCAACAGCGAGTTGCAGTAATCCAGACGGGAGATGACAAGTGCCTGGATTAGGACCTGTGCCGCTTCCTGTGAAGGCAGGGTCATACTCTCCGAATGTTGCAGAGCATGAACCTACAGGATCGGGTCACCGCCTTGATGTTAGCGGAGAACGACAGGGTGTTGTCCAGGGTCACGCCAAGGCTCTTCGCACTCTGGGAGGAGGACACAACGGAGTTGTCAACCGTGATGGCGAGATCATGGAACGGGCAGTCCTTCCCCGTGAGGAAGAGCAGCTCCGTTTTGCCGAGGTTCAGCTTGAGGTGGTGATCCGTCATCCATACTGATATGTCTGCCAGACATGCAGAGATGCGATTCGCCACCTGGTTATCAGAAGGGGGAAAGGAGAAGATTAGTTGTGTGTCGTCAGCGTAGCAATGATAGGGAGAGGCCATGTGAGGATATGACAGTGCCAAGTGACTTGGTGTATAGCGAGAATAGGAGAGGGCTAGAACTGAGCCCTGGGGGACACCAGTGGTGAGGAGCACGTGGTGCGGAGACAGCTTCTCACCACGCCACTTGGTAGGAGCGACCGGTCAGGTAGGACGCAATCCAAGAGTGAGCCGCGCCGGAGATGCCCAGCTCGGAGAGGGTGGAGAGGAGGATCTGATGGTTCACAGTATCAAAGGCAGCAGACAGGTCTAGAAGGACAAGAGCAGAGGAGAGAGAGTTAGCTTTAGCAGTGCGGGAGAGCCTCCGTGCCACAGAGAAGAGCAGTCTCAGTTGAATGACCAGTCTTGAAACCTGACTGGTTTGGATCAAGAAGGTAATTCTGAGAGAGATAGCAAGAGAGTTGGCTAAAGACGGCACGCTCAATAGTTTTGGAGAGAAAGAAAGAAGGGATACTGGTCTGTAGTTGTTGACATCAGAGGGATCGAGTGTTGTTTTTTTGAGAAGGGGTGCAACTCTCGCTCTCTTGAAGACGGAAGGGACATAGCCAGCGGTCAAGGATGAGTTGATCAGCGAGGTGAGGTAAGGGAGAAGGTCACCGGAGATGGTCTGGAGAAGAGAGGAGGGGATAGGGTCAAGCGGGCAGGTTGTTGGGCGGCCTGCCGTCACAAGTCGCAAGATTTTATCTGGAGAGAGAGGGAGAAAGAAGTCAAAGCATAGGGTAGGGCAGTGTGAGCAGGACCAGCAGTGTCATTTGACTTAACAAACGAGGATCGGATGTCGTCAACCTTCTTTTCAAAATGGTTGACGAAGTCATCCACAGAGAGGGAGGGGGGATTCAGCAGGGAGGAGAATGTGGCAAAGAGCTTCCTAGGGTTAGAGGCGGATGCTTGGAATTTAGAGTGGTAGAAAGTGGCCTTAGCAGCAGAAACAGATGAAGAGAATGTAGAGAGGAGGGAGTGAAAAGATGCCAGGTCGCAGGGAGTCTAGTTTTCTTCCATTTCCGCTCGGCTGCCCGGAGCCCTGTTCTGTGAGCTCGCAATGAGTCATCAAGCCACGGAGCTGGAGGGGAGGACCGAGCCGGCCGGGAGGATAGGGGACATAGAGAGTCAAAGGATGCAGAAAGGGAGGAGAGGAGGGTTGAGGAGGCAGAATCAGGAGATTGGAGGGAGAAGAATTGAGCAGAGGGAAGAGATGATAGGATGGAAGAGGAGAGAGTAGCGGGTTAGAGAGAGCGAAGGTTGCGACGGCGCATTACCATCTGTGTAGGGGCAGAGTGAGTAGTGTTGGAGGAGAGGGAGAGAGAAAAGGATACAAAGTAGTGGTCGGAGACTTGGAGGGGAGTTGCAGTGAGATTAGTAGAAGAACAGCATCTAGTGAAGATGAGGTCAAGCGTATTGCCTGCCTTGTGAGTAGGGGGGGACGGTGAGAGGGTGAGGTCAAAAGAGGAGAGGAGTGGAAAGAAGGAGGCAGAGAGAAATGAGTCAAATGTAGACGTAGGGAGATTGAAATCCCCCAGAACTGTGAGGGGTGAGCCATCCTCAGGAAAGGAACTTATCAAGGCGTCAAGCTCATTGATGAACTCTCCAAGGGAACCTGGAGGGCGATAGATGACAAGGATATTAAGCTTAAATGGGCTAGTGACTGTGACAGCATGGAATTCAAATGAGGAGATAGACAGATGGGTCAGGGGAAAAATTTAGAATGTCCACTTGGGAGAGATGAGGATTCCTGTGCCACCATTTCGCTGACCAGATGCTCTCGGGGTATGCGAGAACACATGGTCAGACGAGGAGAGAGCAGCAGGGGTAGCAGTGTTTTCAGTGGTAATCCATGTTTCCGTTAGCGCCAAGAAGTCGAGGGACTGGAGGGTAGCATAGGCTGAGATGAACTCTGCCTTGTTGGCAGCAGAAAGGCAGTTCCAGAGGCTGCCTGAGACCTGGAACTCCACGTGGGTCGTGCGTGCAGGGACCACCAGGTTAGAGAGGCAGCAGCCACGCGGTGTGAGGCGTTTGTGTAGCCTGTGCGGAGAGGATAAATGAGTAGGTCTTCTCTATTAATCCATTGAGTTTGCTGACTACATATTTTAAAAGGTTCTTTAATTGAGTCTCCAACATGGGATAAATGCCATTATAAACTGGGTAGTTTGGGTCCTGGATGCTGATTGGCTGAAAGCTGTGATATATCAGACATACCTTGGGTATGACACAAAGATACTTGTTTACTGTTCTATTTACACTGAACAAAAATATAAACGCAACATATAAAGTGTTGGTCCCATGTTTCATGAGCTTACATAAAAGATCCCAGAACGCTTATTTCTCTAAAATGTTGTGCACAAATTTGTTTACTTCCCTGTTAGTGAGCCTTTCTCCTTTGCCAAGATAATCCATCCACCTGACAGGTGTGGCATATCAAGGAGCTGATTAAACAGCATCATCATTACACAGATGCACCTTGTGGTGGGGACAATTGAAGGCTACTCTAAAATGTGCAGTTTTTGTCACACAACACAATGCCACAGATGTCTCAAGTTTTGATGGCGCGTGCAGTTGGCATGCTGACTGCAGGAAGGTCCACCAGAGATGTTGCCAGATAAGTGAATGTTCATTTCTCTTCCAAAATCCGCCTCTAACGTCATTTTAGAGAAGTTGGTAGTACGTCCAACCGGACTCACAACCTCAGACCACGTGTATGGCATTGTGTGGGTGAGCGGTTTGCTGATGTCAACGTTGTGAACAGAGTACCCCATGCTGCCGTTTGGGTTATGGTATGAGCAGGCATAAGCTACGGACAACAAACACAATTGCAATTTGAATGCACAGAGATACCGTGACTAGATCCTGAGGCCCATTGTCGTGCCATTTATCCGCCGCCATCACCTCATGTTTCAGCATGATGATGCACGGTCTCATGTCGCAAGGATCTGTACACAATTCCTGGAATCTGAAAATGTCTCAATTCTTCCATGGCCTGCATCCTCAACAGAAATGTCACCCATTGAGCATTTTTGGGATGCTCTGGAGCGACGTGTACGACAGCGTGTTCCAGTTCCCGCCAATATCCAGCAACTTCGCACAGCCATTGAAGAGGAGTGGGGACAACATTCCACAGGCCTCAATCAACAGCCTGATCAACTCTATGTGAAGGAGATGTGTCACGCTGCATGAGGCAAATGGTGGTCACACCAGATACTGACTGGTTTTCTGATCCACGCCTCTACCTTTTTTGTAAAGGTATCTGTGACCAACAGATGCTTATCAGTATTCCCAGTCATGTGAAATCCATAGATTTAGAGCCTAATTAAGTTATTTAAATTGACTGATTTCCTTATACTGTATGAACTGTAACTAAGTAAAATCTTTGAAATTGTTGCATGTTGCATTTATATTTTTGTTCAGTATATGTTGGTAACCAGTTTATAATACCAATAAGGCACCTCTGGGATTTGTGGTATATGGCCAATTCACCACGGCTAAGGGCTGTAGCTCTTCAATTAAAATCATGACCATTCAAATCTTATACATTATCATATTTGACAAACGGTTATGATCATTACAAAAATCCAATCATGGTTTTATTAATCAGATTCTGATTTTAATAATATCTGTGCCTTAATAAAGTGCTTAGATGTTTCTTTCAGTGGCGGCTGGTGAAAAATATTCTCGGTGGGGCTGTGCCATACTTTTTTTTTCCTGTAACCATCGCGATATATTTTAACACAAACTGCAGGACAGCAGTGCTCAGTGAAACATTCAGTAATTATTTAATGCCAATATTAAAAAGTTGAGGCATTCTTACACAAAAACATATTACACAAACCCAAGCCATTCATTTGCATTTAAAGTGAACTTTTCACCATTGGTAGTAAACAGGCAACGCAACAGGCATGCTGTCAGAACAGAGTGGAAAGTGGACAATAACATGAAATTATTATAAAGTTTATAGGAAATCTTACACTGTATAAAAAGGATGTATAATATAGAAATGGATATCAAGTGGATGAACTCAAACCTTTGACTGGAAGAATAGCATACAGTATTTTATGATCATACTAAATGTGACTAATTGTTAATGTGCTCCAGAACTGCAACAATTAATTGATACAAAACAACATATATACAGTAATATTAGCAAAGACACTATTAAGACTTTCTAGAGTACCATATATAACTGGATTTTTTTATGCTAAGGTCAACTATATACAAAGAAACATGCGGCCAGAGCTGCTCTGTGTGTGTGTGTCTGTCATCTTATTTGTACAGGAATTTTGCCCGTCTGTCCTTCTGAGTGGCAAACCTCTCAATGACCCTTTGATTAAAGTCAGGAATGTCCCTGACAAGTTTCTTCTCCATGGAGAGCATGGCCAGAGCGTTCAGGCGATCCTGTGTCATGCTGTTTCTCAGGAAGGTCTTGATCCTTTTCAGTGTAGAGAAGCACCTTTCTGACTCAGCAGTTGTCATGGGTGTGGTGATGAGGATCTTGAGGAGGCTGGCAGTCTCTGTGAAAGTGCTCTGAAGGTTGTTCTCCATGAAGAACTGGTACAGGGGCACTGCACCACTACAAGCCTTGAACTCACTGTTCTCATAGATGAGGGACAGTTCGGTTTTGAGCTTGGCCTTGTTCAACATGGGGTACGCCTCCACGGTTGTTTCAAGCGCTGTATCGGGAACTTCACACTGTGTTGTGGGAACAACTCTCCGTGCAATAGTGTTGCGCTGATGAGGTGCTGGGTGAAGGAGAACCTCTCTTTGGCATGACTCAGGATGGTATCACATACCTGTAAAAGATACATCATCAGCTTTAATTTGCAATTAAGCTATTTTGATGCAAGTGATCCTGACTGACACATGCCTATGTCCAACTCAAGTATATGATTACCAAGGTGCTGATTGTTCAGGGTTTTGGCTACATACTACCAGGCCTGAAAAAAGTTCTAGGGGGAAACACTGACAATTACATCACAACTTACCTCTATAGCCAACCTCTGTTGTTCTCCTGGTCCCAGCATCCTCCGTCGCTTGATGGGCTGTTGCTGCTCGTCAGATGCGCTGTCCCCACACAAAGAGGGAATTAATTTGATAACTTGCAATCAGACTTCTTAACTCACTGTAATTCCCCCTCAACACACAACCAGTGACTTTTATATATATATATATATATATATATATATATATATATATATATATATATATATAGACAGACAGACAGACAGACAGACAGACAGATAGTGTGTATATACACACAAACTATGTCTAGTAACTGCTTTTAACCTGTGATGTACATAATTAACTGATGTTATTACGTTTTAAAGCCTTTTCTATTACATTTGTGAGAGGGATGCAACATCATTTTGTTCTGCTGTGCACTTAGCAATAAAGTTAATCTTCAATAACAACTAGGCCTCTTCTAGAAATTGACCTGGTGGACACCTGAATAATTATTACAAACTGTGTAGTACTTTCCTGCATTATTATCAACGTCTGATTGTGTCTTCTCTTTCCTTTTAAAATACTAAAACAAATATAATTGTGACGGCTCTATGATAATCACTCACTTTGATGACCAGACACATTTAGGCTTTTAAACTGTTGTAAGTGAACTATTCATCTTTCTAACAACATCTTTATCAGCCAATAGTAAATATAGTTATTTACCTGATTGTTAGCATGCTGTCTGTGAACCTCTGGACAAGTGCTTTAATGAAGACAGGGTCGATGTTCCTCTTCTGCAGCTGGCTGAAAAGCATGTCCACATTTGGCATGATCTTGTGGAACAGTGCCAGGAAAAACAGAAAGCCTCGTCTTCGAGCATCCTCACAAAGCCCCCCGCCTCTCTGACAGTCGGGGCATCAAAGTTCCCAGAGTCTCTGATGGTCTGGAAACACGTTAGGAGGTCATCCCTGTACTCGTACACAGTGTTTACAGCGCGACTGTGGAAGTTCCACCGTGTTGTAGAGGCTCTGGGAGTCTATGCGCAACCACTTCGTCAAGCACGGTGGTTCGCTTGGGAGACCTGGAGAAGAAAGCAGAAAATCCTGCAAGGTCGGAAAAGAAAGTGCCGATCCTGGGGATGCGTGAAGTAGCCTGCTGCATGATGAGGTTCAGCTGATGTGCATAGCAGTGGACGTAGTGCGCATTTTCGTACACATCCACTATTTTACGCTGCACTCCGCCGGTGGCTCCCCTCATCACACTTGCTCCGGTCGTAAGCCTGGGCAATAAGTTTGGCCTTTTGTCCATGTGAGAGTATGGTGCTGAGCCTCTCCAGCAGCGCTGTAGCGATGGTGTCGGCGGTTGCGTTCTCGATCAAAATGAACCTCGAAAAAACGCTCTTGGGACGTTACTTTTAGCATCGATGTGAGCGTATCACAAGCACCAACTGGCAGTGGGTGGAAACGTCAGTCGTCTCGTCAGCTTGAATGGCGATAAAATCAGCACTCTTTACTTCCTCCAGGATGTAATCCTTAAGCACTGACAGCATACAGTCCAACAGCTCGTTCTGTATCGTCTTTGACGTGCCCTTAAAACGGTAGCTGTCTTCAGGTGCTCCTCCAGCACACTGTCGAGGGAGGCAACAAAATCCACTAAGCCCCGGAAAATGCCGGGGTTGTCCGAGGAGTCAGTCTCCTCGTGCCCACGCAAGGCCAACTCAAAAGCCCCACAGAACTTCACACATCGATAATTTTGGATAGAATGTGCCTGTTTTTATCCACCTCCTCATTGTGTTTCCTCACCGCAATCCTGTGGCCGTCATCCAGCTGCGTAGCAATGTTCACCCTTCCTAATACAGCTAGCTTTACAGAGTTGTCCATGTGTGCCCTGGTGTTCTCATGTTTCTTTACCTTCTCTGACAGGTGCTTCATATCCCTCACTCGGTACCTGTCCATGCTGAATCTGACCCGTCGTTTTAAAAAGCAAGCACGGAAAGCAAAATAAAGCATTAGCATCAGTGCACCCAGCTAGCCAAGCCTTCCTGGTGTACCAGCTACGGGAGAAGCCGCGCATATACTGCTTCCCTTTCTCGCTAGCCTGCTGTCTGATTGAGAGGTCAGGTTGATCTGGGCCCAGCTCTTTCACCCGAACTTTCTCTGACAAAGTTCTCCTCTCAAACGGATCTTGGAGGAGAGATTTCACCGAGTTAGGGTTGGGTCTTGGAGGAGTAACGTTTGCGCTCGCCATTGTCGTCTAGTAAAAATGGCGCCACTGGAGCCCGGTCCTTATTTTATCAGGGGGCGCAGCTTGGGGCGATAAAATAATCGCCCTCCTTGGATTCGAATTAAAATCGCTGATTAGCTACATTTTATGTCATACATTCATATCTTAAATTAGCAATTGGCTTAACTGCTACGTAGACCCGCCTCCTCGGGGCACTTTCTGTATCGCCCAGAGCTGACGAGGCGTTTGATAGGCAGAGGAAAGGTTGCGAATATGATTTTCTATCATATCTTACACATATTACTGTGTGCATTCCATATTTCAAACACACAAATATTGACATACTGATGTTTTTATTATTATTATTTTTATTTATTTTTTATTTTATTTTTTAAAATAATTTTATTTAAGGGGGCGGCGCCCTAGCGCCCTCTATCGGCCAGCCGCCACTGGTTTCTTTGCTGCTAGACTGTATTTCTAACCTATTTCATGAGATCTAAATGCAATCATAGTTATGTGGAATCTTTTAATCACTGAATAGGGTCTAACCGAACAACTGCCTGGGAGGCATGTGCTTCCGTGTGTGATGTGTGTTGCTACCGAAACCGAAACAAAAAAAGTGTGAATAAAGTAAATACAATTACCCTCACTTTTTGAGTGAAGTTACTGGATATAAATAAACATGTCACATCATCATCACACAATTCACTGGTGACACTAAATCTGTTAAGAAGAGGTTCAGAGATCAGAGCAGCTCTATAAGAGCTCCACAGTGGACATGTCATAATACCCATAAAACCTAGCGGTCAAACACAGAAATGGCTCCAATCGTCTTTCCACCATTCATTTTTCACATAGTGAATTTGACAAACACTTCAAATTAAGTATGTGTTTGTTGTAGGCTTACGTTGGTGTGACGTTTTGATAACCGTGTAATTCTCTCTCGGACAAGGTGAGTTTGATCAATATATTCACCTCAATTTACTCTCAAAAATTCGAAATGCTAATTAGCAACAGAGAAGACCTCAGCAAGACTACAAATTCCTGCAGGATGCTCCTGCACGTCATCTCTAGCCGGCACTGTCAACTACCGTTAACCAGTGCAATCGGAGACCTGTGCCCAATCCATGATGAATCCATGTGCTGTATTTAAATGAATTGAATAAAGTGAACTTCTTCCATCCCCTTTCTCTGTCTTTAGCTAGTTCGTTAGCAGAGCAGTAGATCAAAAAATTATTTGGTATTACTTAGCCTAGATAATAGTTTTTAAAGTATGTCGACTTTGGTGTCTATTTCAGACCTTTTGGCATTTTTTTCAAGGATGAGCATAAGGGCATTAAAAGGGGAGAAGACCACGAGGGGCAACTTACCGGTTTGGTCAGGGCCATCATGAGGGATAACGTTTATCCTGTGTCGGTGAGTGTAGCTATGAAGTTAAGTTTGAGCATTTTAGCAATACAATGCCTTCTATACAGCTGTCAACATTCTACAAGGAAAGAGCCACTTAATCAATTACATAATAATTAACCAGATTACCCCAGAAACCATATTTGAGTGATAACAGTTCTAGAATGTTGTCATTGATGAGAATTAATCAAAAAATCTATTGACATTCAGAATTGACTTTGTTTAGACATCCAGCCTCTATTGTAGTTTCATGACCTGACAGAAATCTTCAAAGGCACAGTATTTATTTATTCGGACTGGCACATGCATTCACACAATCTTGATTTATAGGATCCTTACCACTACAGTTGAAGTCGGAAGTTTACATACACCTTAGCCAAATACATTTAAACTCAGTTTTTCACAATTCCTGACATTTAATCCTAGTAAAAATTCCCTGTTTTAGGTCAGTTAGGATCACCACTTTATTTTAAGAATGTGAAATGTCAGAATAATAGTAGAGAGAATTATTTCTTTCAGCTTTTATTTCTTTCATCACATTCCCAGTGGGTCAGAAGTTTACATACACTCAATTAGTATTTGGTAGCATTGCCTTTAAATTGTTTCACTAGGGTCAAACCTTTCGGGTAGCCTTCCACAAGCTTCCCACAATAAGTTGGGTGAATTTTGGCCCATTCCTCCTGACAGAGCTGGTGTAACTGAGTCAGATTTGTAGGCCTCCTTGCTCGCACACGCTTTTTCAGTTCTGCCCACACATTTCTATAGGATTGAGGTCAGGGCTTTGTGATGGCCACTCCAATACCTTGACTTTGTTGTCCTTAAGCCATTTTGCCACAACTTTGGAAGTATGCTTGGGGTCATTGTCCATTTGGAAGACCCATTTGCGACCAAGCTTTAACTTCCTGACTGATGTCTTGAGATGTTGCTTCAATATATCCACATAATTTTCCACATCTATTTTGTGAAGTGCACCAGTCCCTTCTGCAGCAAAGCACCCCCACAGCATGACGCTGCCACCCCCGTGCTTCACGGTTGGGATGGTGTTCTTCGGCTTGCAAGCAACTCCCTTTTTCCTCCAAACATAACGATGGTCATTATGGCCAAACAGTTCTATTTTTGTTTCATCAGACCAGAGGACATTTCTCCAAAAAGTACGATCTTTGTCCCCATGTGCAGTTGCAAACCGTAGTCTGGCTTTTTATGGCGGTTTTGGAGCAGTGGCTTCTTCCTTGCTGAGCGGCCTTTCAGGTTATGTCGTTATAGGACTCGTTTTTTCTGTGGATATAGATACTTTTGTACCTGTTTCCTCCAGCATCTTCACAAGGTCCTTTGCTGTTGTTCTGGGATTGATTTGCACTTTTTGCACCAAAGTACGTTCATCTCTAGGAGACAGAACGCGTCTCCTTCCTGAGCGGTATGATGGCTGCGTGGTCCCATGGTGTTTATACTTGCGTACTATTGTTTGTACAGATGAACGTGGTACCTTCAGGTGTTTTGAAATTGCTCCCAAGGATGAACCAGACTTGTGGAGGTCTACCATTTTTTTTCTGAGGTCTTGGCTGATTTCTTTTGATTTTCCCATGATGTCAAGCAAAGAGGCACTGAGTTTGAAGGTAGGCCTTGAAATACATCCATAGGTACACCTCCAATTGACTAAAATGATGTCAATTTGCCTATCAGAAGCTTCTAAAGCCATGACATAATTTTCTGGAATTTTCCAAGCTGTTTATAGGCACAGTCAACTTAGTGTATGTAAACTTCTGACCAACTGGAATTGTGATACAGTGAATTATAAGTGAAATAATCTGTCTGTAAACAATTGTTGGAAAGATTACTTGTGCATGCACAAAGTAGATGTCCTAACCGATTTTCCAAAACTATAGTTTGTTAACAAGAAATGTGTGGAGTGGTTGAAAAATGAGTTTTAATGACTCCAACCAAGTGTATGTAAACTTCCGACTTCAACTGTATATGATTGATATGTCAAGTGATAAAATCCCAAGTTATCAATTAATAGTTTATTGAAAAACTGCACTGCAGCTGTAATGTCATCAATATAGCACATTTCTTACAACAAATGCATTTCAAGGTGTTCAAAGTCATGAATTGAAAGGCATGTGGCACCTAACATCCTTCCTCTTGGCAGGTATCTATAGGTTACCAGAGGATTCTCTACCACATGCGAATGCCTTCGTGGAGCTCATAAGTGTAGCCATGCAGCCTATTTTGGCAGTTCACAATTTCGGCCGTACGGATGTGGAATATGAGTGGAGGAAGCCAGCCGTGCCCAACCAGGGGCAGTCAGTGGAGGACCTGTATCCAGCCGAAGACTTCAACCCTCTGTCCCTAGAGCCCACAGAGAAGGATCTTCAGTGGCTAAATAACCTTCTCTGTGGCAGGTTCAGTGGAATGGCTTGTCTCCTTGAACCTGAGCCAGAACAACCGATACCCTCCCCGTCATAATAATAATAATAATAATATAATATGCCATTTAGCAGACGCTTTTATCCAAAGCGACTTACAGTCATGCGTGCATACATTTTTTTGTGTATGGGTGGTCCCGGGGATCGAACCCACTACCTTGGCGTTACAAGCGCCGTGCTCTACCAGCTGAGCTACAGAGGACCACAGTCATCCCTGTCTGTACCGGACATGGTTAAAAACAAGGGCACCTGGGGCATAGAGGCATCCTGGCTGGAATGGTGCTGTCGGTGGAGCAGCAGGAGGCTATACGGCAGGCAACAGTTGGACAGCGCAACAACCAGTGGCGGCTGGCCGATAGAGGGCGCTAGGGCGCCGCCCCCTTAAATAAAATTATTTAAAAAAATAAAATAAAAAATAAATAAAAATAATAATAATAATAATAAAAACATCAGTATGTCAATATTTGTGTGTTTGAAATATGGAATGCACACAGTAATATGTGTAAGATATGATAGAAAATCATATTCGCAACCTTTCCTCTGCCTGTCAAACGCCTCGTCAGCTCTGGGCGATACAGAAAGTGCCCCGAGGAGGCGGGTCTACGTAGCAGTTAAGCCAATTGCTAATTTAAGATATGAATGTATGACATAAAATGTAGCTAATCAGCGATTTTAATTCGAATCCAAGGAGGGCGATTATTTTATCGCCCTCAAGCTCGCCCCTGATAAAATAAGGACCGGGCTCCAGTGGCGCCATTTTTACTAGACGACAATGGCGAGCGCAAACGTTACTCCTCCAAGACCCAACCCTAACTCGGTGAAATCTCTCCTCCAAGATCCGTTTGAGAGGAGAACTTTGTCAGAGAAAGTTCGGGTGAAAGAGCTGGGCCCAGATCAACCTGACCTCTCAATCAGACAGCAGGCTAGCGAGAAAGGGAAGCAGTATATGCGCGGCTTCTCCCGTAGCTGGTACACCAGGAAGGCTTGGCTAGCTGGGTGCACTGATGCTAATGCTTTATTTTGCTTTCCGTGCTTGCTTTTTTAAAACGACGGGGTCAGATTCAGCATGGACAGGTACCGGAGTGAGGGATATGAAGCACCTGTCAGAGAAGGTAAAGAAACATGAGAACACCAGGGCACACATGGACAACTCTGTAAAGCTAGCTGTATTAGGAAGGGGTGAACATTGCTACGCAGCTGGATGACGGCCACAGGATTGCGGTGAGGAAACACAATGAGGAGGTGGATAAAAACAGGCACATTCTATCCAAAATTATCGATTGTGTGAAGTTCTGTGGGGCTTTTGAGTTGGCCTTGCGTGGGCACGAGGAGACTGACTCCTCGGACAACCCCGGCATTTTCCGGGGCTTAGTGGATTTTGTTGCCTCCCTCGACAGTGTGCTGGAGGAGCACCTGAAGACAGCTACCGTTTTTAAGGGCACGTCAAAGACGATACAGAACGAGCTGTTGGACTGTATGCTGTCAGTGCTTAAGGATTACATCCTGGAGGAAGTAAAGAGTGCTGATTTTATCGCCATTCAAGCTGACGCAGACGACTGACGCTTTCCACCCACTGCCAGTTGGTGCTTGTGATACGCTACATCGATGCTAAAAGTAACGTCCAAGAGCTGTTTTTCGAGTTCATTTTGATCGAGAACGCAACCGCCCGACACCATCGCTACAGCGCTGCTGGAGAGGCTCAGCACCATACTCTCACATGGACAAAAGGCCAAACTTATTGCCCAGGCTTACGACGGAGCAAGTGTGATGAGGGGAGCCACCGGCGGAGTGCAGCGTAAAATAGTGGATGTGTACGAAAATGCGCACTACGTCCACTGCTATGCACATCAGCTGAACCTCATCATGCAGCAGGCTACTTCACGCATCCCCAGGATCGCACTTTCTTTTCCGACCTTGCAGGATTTTCTGCTTTCTTCTCCAGGTCTCCCAAGCGAACCACCGTGCTTGACGAAGTGGTTGCGCATAGACTCCCCAGAGCCTCTACAACACGGGTGGAACTTCCACAGTCGCGCTGTAAACACTGTGTACGAGTACAGGGATGACCTCCTAACGTGTTTCCAGACCATCAGAGACTCTGGGAACTTTGATGCCCCGACTGTCAGAGAGGCGGGGGGCTTTGTGAGGATGCTCGAAGACGAGGCTTTCTGTTTTTTCCTGGCACTGTTCCACAAGATCATGCCAAATGTGGACATGCTTTTCAGCCAGCTGCAGAAGAGGAACATCGACCCTGTCTTCATTAAAGCACTTGTCCAGAGGTTCACAGACAGCATGCTAACAATCAGGTAAATAACTATATTTACTATTGGCTGATAAAGATGTTGTTAGAAAGATGAATAGTTCACTTACAACAGTTTAAAAGCCTAAATGTGTCTGGTCATCAAAGTGAGTGATTATCATAGAGCCGTCACAATTATATTTGTTTTAGTATTTTAAAAGGAAAGAGAAGACACAATCAGACGTTGATAATAATGCAGGAAAGTACTACACAGTTTGTAATAATTATTCAGGTGTCCACCAGGTCAATTTCTAGAAGAGGCCTAGTTGTTATTGAAGATTAACTTTATTGCTAAGTGCACAGCAGAACAAAATGATGTTGCATCCCTCTCACAAATGTAATAGAAAAAGGCTTTAAAACGTAATAACATCAGTTAATTATGTACATCACAGGTTAAAAGCAGTTACTAGACATAGTTTGTGTGTATATACACACTATCTGTCTGTCTGTCTGTCTGTCTGTCTATATATATATATATATATATATATATATATATATATATATATATATATATATATATATATATATATATATATATATATATATATAAAAGTCACTGGTTGTGTGTTGAGGGGGAATTACAGTGAGTTAAGAAGTCTGATTGCAAGTTATCAAATTAAACTTTATTTTTTGGACCCAGGGCCTCAATTCCCTCTTTGTGTGGGGACAGCGCATCTGACGAGCAGCAACAGCCCATCAAGCGACGGAGGATGCTGGGACCAGGAGAACAACAGAGGTTGGCTATAGAGGTAAGTTGTGATGTAATTGTCAGTGTTTCCCCCTAGAACTTTTTTCAGGCCTGGTAGTATGTAGCCAAAACCCTGAACAATCAGCACCTTGGTAATCATATACTTGAGTTGGACATAGGCATGTGTCAGTCAGGATCACTTGCATCAAAATAGCTTAATTGCAAATTAAAGCTGATGATGTATCTTTACAGGTATGTGATACCATCCTGAGTCATGCCAAAGAGAGGTTCTCCTTCACCCAGCACCTCATCAGCGCAACACTATTGCACGGAGAGTTGTTCCCACAACACAGTGTGAAGTTCCCCGATACAGCGCTTGAAACAACCGTGGAGGCGTACCCCATGTTGAACAAGGCCAAGCTCAAAACCGAACTGTCCCTCATCTATGAGAACAGTGAGTTCAAGGCTTGTAGTGGTGCAGTGCCCCTGTACCAGTTCTTCATGGAGAACAACCTTCAGAGCACTTTCACAGAGACTGCCAGCCTCCTCAAGATCCTCATCACCACACCCATGACAACTGCTGAGTCAGAAAGGTGCTTCTCTACACTGAAAAGGATCAAGACCTTCCTGAGAAACAGCATGACACAGGATCGCCTGAACGCTCTGGCCATGCTCTCCATGGAGAAGAAACTTGTCAGGGACATTCCTGACTTTAATCAAAGGGTCATTGAGTGGTTTGCCACTCAGAAGGACAGACGGGCAAAATTCCTGTACAAATAAGATGACAGACACACACACACAGAGCAGCTCTGGCCGCATGTTTCTTTGTATATAGTTGACCTTAGCATAAAAAATCCAGTTATATATGGTACTCTAGAAAGTCTTAATAGTGTCTTTGCTAATATTACTGTATATATGTTGTTTTGTATCAATTAATTGTTGCAGTTCTGGAGCACATTAACAATTAGTCACATTTAGTATGATCATAAAATACTGTATGCTATTCTTCCAGTCAAAGGTTTGAGTTCATCCACTTGATATCCATTTCTATATTATACATCCTTTTATACAGTGTAAGATTTCCTATAAACTTTATAATAATTTCATGTTATTGTCCACTTTCCACTCTGTTCTGACAGCATGCCTGTTGCGTTGCCTGTTTACTACCAATGGTGAAAAGTTCACTTTAAATGCAAATGAAAGGCTTGGGTTTGTGTAATATGTTTTTGTGTAAGAATGCCTCAACTTTTTAATATTGGCATTAAATAATTACTGAATGTTTCACTGAGCACTGCTGTCCTGCAGTTTGTGTTAAAATATATCGCGATGGTTACAGGAAAAAAAAAGTATGGCACAGCCCCACCGAGAATATTTTTCACCAGCCGCCACTGGCAACAACCCCAACTGGCACACCATGCGTAGAGGGAGCAGTGGTTAGGGCCAAGCGCTAAAAAGGCTCCTCAGATCACAGTCATTGGATGGGGTGTTGTCTGTAAAGTGGGGCACAGATAACGAAGAGGAGGGCATCAAGGTATTCAAAATGGCTACATTGATGGATGTGCAGGAGTCAGGGCTTTGGGTCATAGGGTCTGGGATCCTGGGTGCCTCACTGCATGGTCTGGTGGGCACCACAGCAGTGGTTGAGGTCAAGTGTCCCTATGGTGCAGGAACCTTACCATTGAAGAGGCAGTGAAGTCGAAGGATTTGTATATCAAGGGAGGGTCTTACCGCCTCTGTGAAGACCATCCTTACTGGCACCAGGTACAAGGTCAGCTCCACATCACTGGAAGGGACACCTGCTTCTTCGTTGTGTGGACCACCAAAGCCTTCATCACCATCCCAATCCAGCTTGACGACCTCTGACGTACTCATATTGCTCCTCCTGTCAGGACCTGTTTTCAGGGAAGCCAATGGTCCCAAAATATTCCACATAGTTCATACACACACACTAGGCTCCCAGGATAGGTTATATTACATACAAGTTTTTCTCAAAGCAGTTAACTAATGTAGTTAACTTTATGTGACCGCCTGGCTCGATCTTATGCAGCAAAATGTGAAATTGTGTATTTTACATTTGATAAAAGTAGAGACTCAGAGCTAGAAAATGGTATGTCAAACTGCAATATTTTCTCTACTCCCCATGGCAAAATGTGACCGGCTGGCTCAATTCGGTCCTATGTAGCAAAATGTGAAATGCTGTTTTTTTACATTGGATTAAAGTAGAGACTCAGAGCAACAACCAAAAATGTATATCATACACTGCAGTTGAGGAACAATGGGAAAGTAATTCTGCTTTGAATGTTGATAAACTTGTAACCCCACTTTTGAGAAAATAGCCCTTGAATGTTTTGATACACCTACTGGAGAGCTCGTCCTTGTCTACACCCATTCAGCATCGTTCACACCCTCTTAAACATTAGCCCCAACCATCTCTTTAAGGATTCACATGTGAGGCCGTGTACTAAACAACCAAAGATTTTAAGACTAAAGGCTGGTTTATACTACATCTATTGACATGTCTGTATACAGTTGTCATTCCTTATTACAGGAAAATAAACTTACAAGATCATTATTTACAAGTTAAAGGCAAGCTAATTACAGAAGCTTACGGTTGTGAGTGGGACGAAATAAAAGCAGGGCATTCTACCGGAGAATTTTAGAACTTGGACACTGCCTCATTGACCTAACGTTATATCCTAATTTGACTTTGATGCAAGGTCATGCTGTTCATGTAAAATAAAATAAAACCATCCTGTGCATGTGACAAAGTTTATTTGTCACATGCACAGGATACAGAAGGTGTAAACGGTACAGTGAAATGGTTACTTGCATAGTGGAGTCTTTTGTTTAGACATGTAGATAGCTAGCTAGCTAAACAATGAACCATAATCCCAACTCATAACGTTACTACCCTGCATGAATCTACAGGTAGCTAAACGCTAACCAACTAGGTTCAATGTTAGCTGGCTAGCTAACATTAGGATATAACTAGCAATGCAAATGGCTCTGAGATACGAATAATATTACTACAAAGATCATACACGTAACGTTAGCTAGCGAACCAGCCAGCCTGCCAGCTAACGTTAGCTAGCTAGCTAACAGTACAGTTTAACTTGCAATGAAAACGACTTTCTGACCAAATTAGAAACTTATAATATCTGAAAATGTAGCTAGCTAGACTCTCTTACCCGTATACATGGATGAACGCTTCTCGCTCTCTGTCACCGATGCCATGGTTGCCCTTAGTTTGAAGATGTAATCCGGAGACAGGTGTTTTATACAACAGCCTTCTTTGTTCTCTTTTTGACTCCCTCCACATTTGCAATCAAACGCCTGAATTTTCTCTATCTCCTTAGCTATCATACTCTGCTTCCACCGGGCATTCCACTGATTTCAAAACTCGGTCCTCCAGAAAGTGGAGAGCTATCTTTTAAAAAAAAAATCAGCGTTAGAAAGGATTACCTACACATGCTGAGCAGCTCATTATAGACAGAAGCGTTGACATGGCAGACCAATCCGAACTCATCTCTCGGCATGTCCAGGCCAACCATTATCTCAGCCAATCATGGCTAGCGGGAAGGTTCCTGTCTTTTTCCGTGGCTAAACCAACCAGTTTAATAATTTCACAATTTTATTCATATTTACATATGGCATACAAGTTTGTTATTAAGGCACATTACATTTCACATGTTCCAGAAGGCATTTCTGACAAAAAACGCATTTTGATACAAAATAAATGTTTACGTTCAAATGCCTCTCCTGTGAAGTAGTGATGTGCGACATAAGCCTAGTTTCCTGAAACGAGTCACACATTATTTCTTACCCCCTGTGTCTTACTTGCTGAAGGCCCCAGTCATCCCTGCATGTACCTGACATTGTTGAAAAACAAGTGAACAATGAATAAACATCATACACAATTTACAAACAATAGGCTCCTAGAATAGGTTATATTACGTTCAAGTTTTGCTCAAAGCAGCCAATTAAAGTAATGTAGTTAACGTAAGTTCAATCACAAAGGCTGGTCTGAGTGCCTCTCCTCACAGTTTTATTCAGTAGTACAACACAATTCACATTGCATTTTATCATGGGCACAGTGGGAATGTATATCTTTGATGTTTAAATTATGTCTTTCCCCCAGAGTGAGAGAGCGTGAGAGAGAGAGTACATCACTTCCAGCAGATCTCCTTGCTGAGGGTGGGGTTGATCATGCACTGCTTCTAGTGTTGTGAGCCTGTCATGCCTCATGTCGAAAACATGGGGAAAAGGGGACATAGCCAAAATGTTGTCCTTTGGTCTGGAGTCCAAATTTGAGATTTTTGGTTCCAACCTCCGTGTCTTTGTGAGACACGGTGTGGGTGAACGGATGATCTCCACATGTGTATTTCCCACCGTAAAGCATGGAGGAGGAGGTGTTATAGTGTGGGGGTGCTTTGCTGGTGACACTGTCTGTGATGTATTTAGAATTCAAGGCACACTTAACCAGCATGGCTAACACAGCATTCTGCAGCGATACGCCATCCCATCTGGTTTGTGCTTAGTGGGACTATCATTTGTTTTTCAACAGGACAATGACCCAACACACCTCCAGGCTGTGTAAGGGCTATTTGACCAAGAAGGTGAGTGATGGAGTGATGGATCAGATGACCTGGCCTCCACAATCCCCCGACCTCAACGCAATTGAGATGGTTTGGGATGAGTCGAACCGCAGAGTTAAGGAAAAGCAGCCAACAAGTGCTCAGCATATGTGGGAACTCCTTCAAGACTGTTGGAAAAGCATTCCAGGTGAAGCTGGTTGAGAGAATGCCAAGAGTGTGCAAAGCTGTCATCAAGGCAAAGGGTGGCTATTTGAAAAATCTCAAATATAACATATATTTTGATTTGTTCAACACTTTTTTGGTTACTACATGATTCCATATGTGTTATTTCATAGTTTTGATGTCTTCACTATTATTCTACAATGTAAAAAATAGTAAAAATAAAGAAAAACCCTTGAATGAGTAGGTGTGTCCAAACTTTTGACGGGTAGTGTATATCATTTTGTTATGCTCAGTGTTCCAAACGGGACATTATTTGTATTTTTTACCTAAATATGCAAACACTATCAGATATAATTCATAGCAAGCAGTGCACTGGGTTAGTCAGATTTGATTAAATATAACCGAACAGATTAACTGGAATGACATTCACTCTCACGGGATGGGTTGCCAAAAAGAAATAACTGAAAGCCATACCCTCAATAAGCCAGGAATATGACAGCATTGAGGCATGTGTCACTGTGCTTCTATGGCTTAATACACCATGCCACTGTGTATTACACTTGTTCATTTAGCAAACAAGAAATCTCATAATCCAGTGACTTTATCACAGTCAACACACCTATATTTTAGCTTTAATTAACTTTAAAAATGCAACATTTTCTCTCAGTCTCATGGCAAAATGTGTAGAATAGCATGAGATGAGCTATAAAACTGTACATTTGTCACTTTGCCCCATGGCAAAATGTGTGAAATTGCAGGATGTTAGCTGTTTTTTTTGCAGGCCCACTCACCAATTAATTTCTGGCTACGCCACTGCTTCCAACATTATAATTGAAATAGGAAGTGTAAACTCTTACATATCCTATTTGCTAGAAATGTAACTCCAAACACATTTTTGCTAATAAAAGCTGTTTAGCTGGTTAAACAAAGGTTATCCATGTGTTGGCAAAAATGTATGTCCAAGTCAAGAAAGCATGCCAGCAGCCAGCAGCACTTGCTGCTGTCATATACTCCAGTGAGTGTAATTAGCTCCAATGAGTGTAATTTGCTCAATATTAGGAATTGAGAAATACAATAAGATTACAAATAAGATATTCTCATATTTTATACTGCATGTATCTAATTCAAAATGCGTTTATTTTGTTGTTGCTAGTAATATTCAGAAAAACATAGAAAAAATATATATATATAATCCACTTTTTTTTACATTTTTTTTTTTTTACAATTTATTCAAAAATATAACTATTTTCGAGGACCCCTTGCAGTACCTCCGTGGGCCCCAGGTCGAATACCCCTGCTCTAGAGACTAGTGGAGATGCCTGCATGATAATTAATATATTGACGGAAAACAGCCACATGGTGTCACAAGTGTGCTCTGCACTTCATGACATTGTGAGTTCATGCACTGAAAATGAATTTAACAGTCTTGTCTTGGAAATATATCATTAGTGTAGCTTACAAAGATGACGTTCATTGCTTTATATATACTGTTATTGTAACACCACAAAATAACGGTATATATATGTATACTTCATTGTATTATATATATTTTTCAAAATAATATTTTCGTTATTTTCAACATACTGATCCCTGAAGAGAAATAGGCTTCTTTATGTCAGTTTGGATAGAGTAGACCAACTGACAAAAGTTATGACAGAGTTAGGATAGAAACAAATCTATGTCGGTAGGCTAACTGATGAACAGCTATACACAAAATACAGTACAGCGCAAACAAGACTGTGTAAACGTGAATAATTGCAGGAGACTGGTTTGGTGTGTGTATCTATGGAGGTGCTGGGGCCTAGTTTAGCTTATTTAAATCTTAGCCACCCAAGATGTATTGGCAATTTCATTTACACAACAGTGAGAATGTAACTACTACTGTAAATCTTGTAAATCAAATATTGCAAGTTGTAGGCTAAGGAGTGAAACTTTTGGATTGGATTTATGTTTGTTTCTCTAATCCATGTTAAAGGTTATAAAATATTCTGTAATTAATTGGTCAAATTACATTTGTTCATTCCAATTTGAAAAACATTAGCCCTATATGTGGCCAAACTAAATACAATCATGAGGATGACAAGATGTTCTAAAATTATTTCCATTTATTTGCGAACTGTTTGAAACTTGAAATCGTTTGTAACAGTTCGAGGGACAGTGTCTAGGCAAATGTTTTTCTACGCAAATTTCCACCTGCGAGTTGGCTCTCTCATTGGTTGAAACCACAGTCAGATTCCTGCACAACATTATCTGATTGAAAATCAGGGAGGGGAGCAAAAGAAAGAGAGCAACAAGTGTGATGTCTTACAGTGGTTTGGATTCTGACTTTTGCGAAATGATTTTAGGAAATATTTATTCTTCGACAGATTGGATGCTGTTTTAAGACTGGGGAAATAATTTACCTAGCCTATATAATAAGAGCACTATCCTCCCTACTTCTTATAAACAAACGGTAAGTAGGCTACAGCAGGTGCACAATATTATAACGCATTTTCCCTGTAGCCTATTATTAGAAACATTTTATATTAATAATTTGAAGAATGAAAATGACGATGGATTCATGAAGACTATAATGGAATTAATACATTTTACAATAAGCTTATCCAAGTCAGTGATGTTTTAAACATAATTAGCCAATCATATGCTTTTGGAAAGAAAACGCTTTGAATTTCTGTCTTTTACAGCGTTATATTTCAGGATACATACATAGTTAAATAGATAACTGAAAAAGGCCTACTGATAGATCATTCTCTTGTATTGGACTTCACAGCATATTCCGGAAATGAATTAGTGAGAAAGTGTGAAAGTATTTGGTTATTTTATTGTTTAAAATATTTACATTTAAAACATGAGTGTTAACATATAGTTAAACAACCTACATTGACTGAATTTACACATATGACACAATATGTCTAAGAATAATGTAACGGTCATTTAATTATTGTTTCCCTCGCTCAGAATCGCTCCATCAAAAATGTTATATCAGCCTACCTAAAAATCTTGAAAGTTAACAGACTAATAAACTGTACATTATAAAATGTTAGGCCTAGCCCTACATAAAAACATTTAGAGTCGTCTATAAGCATTTATCATAATAATTTTTTCCAACAGCGTTGTCATGCCACGATCCTTTTTGGTGAAAAACAAGAGGTGCGCATCTTACAATGTGCACCGCTCTTACGAAGACGAAGCCGAACCGAGGGAACCTGAATTTACAAGTAAGAATGTCAATATTATCATGGCGACACAACAAGACTTTTACAACTGTATAATGACAAGTGTATAATGATTTGCCAGTTATTTCATGCATTGCAGTTTATAATGAATCAATTGACACAGTCACAATGCCATGTTTAGATTTCCTGGTGATTTATTCACATCCCTGTCCATCATAGACTAGTCATTTTTAATTATCTGATTAAATAAAGGCTATTGCTAAAAATACATTATAATTTAGATTTATTTGACTTGAGGAAAGTGAATCCATAATGATGCATTGAAGCATAATTTTATGTTAAACATCATTATAGAAAATGCATTACATTTGAGGACAGATGCAACACCTGATGGACTAGAAGTATCTCCAAAGCAAGGGAAATATACTTGGACTGTTATTGATGCTTGAATTTGTCAGTGCATTCATGCTTCACTGAATTCCTTGAATTCATTGGAGTTATTGAAACTAAGTGGTTAGGGCGGGTTTCACAGATATGCAAAAGAGACATTATTCTGAAGGATTATAAAACTTCAGTCTACACTGTACATTTATGTACATCTTGACAGACAAAATATTTTGACTTTATGTTGACACTCAATTAATCCTATTTGCAATTGTGAATTGACAGGTGTGATCTCGTCAGAACCACAGAGTCCAGAGTCTCCAGTCAGGCCTCAGTCAGTGGGTCAGCCCTCCCCTCCTGACCCAGACCCCTATTCTAACATCAAACCAGAGCAGGAGCCTGAACGCCAAGTCCCCTCTTACCCTAAACCAACAGGATACCCTGTTGGCCCTGCTCCACAGCCATACTACTTATCAGGTGAGAGACTCTCCAACTGGGCTGGGATGTTGTGAAGGGATGACATGATGTCCCACAAAAATCGTTGGGAATAGAATAGAAAATAGTAGAACCTTATTGGTCCTAAATGGGACAACATATGATTCAGAAGGTTTTTCAGAGGAAGTGTTCATTGACTCAATTCTCTTATTCCGTCTACCCTCAGAGGCTCACATGGCAGAGTTCCCTCCCTTCTACAAGCCCTCCTACACCTGGGACCCTGTACATGCACCCTATGATATCCGTCAGATGGGCTTCCCCCCCTCCCTCCTGCAGCACGCCAGCAACCTGTACGGTGCTCACGTCAGCCACAGCCCTAAGCCACAGCAACCTCTAGACTGCAGCACACACTACTCACTCACCTCAGACACTTATCACTGCACAACCTGTGACAAGGTACGTATGCAGGAGTGGAGTCACAGCTTTCTCTTTACACTGTGTGACTGACAATAGCTAATGGGCCTATACAGAATTAAACTGCCACAACACACAGCATACAAAGATTTCACAAAGCCACCAGAGGGAAAGTTGTGCATGTGTTCACATATCCCTATTCAAAACACCACATCTTTTAAATTCATCAGTCTTTAAATTGACATCGATATTGTGACTAGCCGGTTGATAACTCCCCTGTCCTCCTCTGCCACGGCAGGTGTTCTCAACCCCTCATGGTCTGGAGGTTCATGTCAGACGCTCCCACAGCGGGACCAGACCATTCGGCTGCAGCATCTGCAGGAAAACCTTTGGCCACGGCGTCAGCCTGGAGCAACACATGAATGTCCACTCACAGGTACTCACAATGCACAGTGTCTGGTTGGAGATTAAGAAAACAAGACAGACAACCAGATATGTGTACTCTGGCACAGTGCCAAAATTGCCTAAGTTCTGTGTGTACTTCCATGGAAAAGTAGCCCAAGGTACTTGAATGAGAATTATAATATTTGAAATGTGATGATAAAATCACTTTTTTGTTGCACAGCAGGAAATGCAAACTTGTAGTGCATTCAAGGTTTAAAAAGGCATCTAGCCTCCCGAGTGGCGCAGCGGTCTAAGGTACTGCATCGCAGTGCTTGAGGCGTCAATACAGACCCGGGTTCGATCCCGGGCTGTGTCGCAGCTGGCCGCGACCGGGAGACCCATGAGGCAGCGCACAATTGGCCCAGCGTCGTCCTGGTTAGGGGAGGGTTTGGCTGGCAGGGATGTCCTTGTCCCACTGCGCTCTTGCAACTCCTGTGGCGGGCCGGACGCATGCATGCTGACATGGTCACCAGTTGTACAGTGTTTCCTCCGACACATTGGTGCGGCTGGCTTCCGGGTTCAGCAAGCAGTGTGTCAAGAAGCAGTGCGGCTTGGCAGGGTCGTGTTTCGGAGGACGCATGGCTCTCGACCTTCGCCTCTCCCGAATCCGTACAGGAGTTGCAGCGATGGGACAAGACTGTAACTACCAATTGGATATCACGAAAAAGGCATCTAAAGATTGTAATTTCCACTTTAAAATGTCAGACTTGATTTGCCATAAAGAAAATGTATCAACCCCTACAGAAAAATGTCCATTAAATATTATCCACATATAATTCACATTTCCTGTTGCTGCAGGGTTATTTTCCTGCTGTAACGAACTAGCTCAAATTAAGATCCTACATCTGTACATGTTTCTTTAAACAAAGGAAAGAAGTTTTGAATGCAAGATGTGTGGAAAGACGTTCAAACGCTCCTCCACCCTCTCCACCCATCTACTCATCCACTCAGACACCAGGCCCTACCCCTGTCAGTACTGTGGAAAGAGATTCCACCAGAAGTCAGACATGAAGAAACACACCTACATCCACACAGGTGAGGAGAGAAGAGCATCCACATAGCACCAAAGTTAGGGATTCAATTACTTATTTGAGTGTGTTGTAATTTCTCAGAAAACTAAAAGGCAACTTTAGCGATTGCCTCTCTCTGTAGTTCTCTGCTTTCTAGGTGCTATTAACATGAATTGTTTCCAAGAGTAATAACTACTGATAAATCAGAAAAAGAAACTTAAACAAATGTCCATCTGATTTGCATATCTGGTTTTCCTACTTTGCCGAGGCCTCTGTGAAAGGAACTCTGTGTAGGCAGACTATGTCTCAAATGAATGTTTGACAAATCTGAACAATGGCACGATTATTTCCTCCCAGTCATTGATACTGACTTCAGCTTTACAGCACATATATACTGTACCTTATGCGTTACATGTTATCTGTTTTTATACTAGATGGGGAATGCAATATCGCTCACATGTAGGGGCATCAATACAAAATGAAACTGTGATATTTTATTATGATCGATTTGATGGCACAGTTTAAACATGTTTTTGAATGTGTCTATTTAGGTGAGAAGCCCCACAAATGCCAGGTGTGTGGCAAGGCGTTCAGCCAGAGCTCCAACCTCATCACACACAGTCGTAAACACACAGGCTTCAAGCCCTTCGGCTGTGAGATCTGTGCCAAGGGCTTCCAACGCAAGGTGGATCTCCGCAGACACCATGAGAGCCAACATGGCCTGAAGTGAAGCGGTTGAGAACAATGGATGGAGAAGAGGAGGAAGAAAACGTGCCTTACACCCTTAGCAAAGCATTATAGCAAAGAAAGAAAAGAAAGACCAAACATGATGTCACACAAAAATGGCCCCTACGGACACAAGAATTGTACGTGTATAGTACTGAATATTATCCTTATTGTGAAAACGCATTTTTAAGTCAATCAGAGCCGGCAGCTAACCAGTAGAAATAAGACAATGCAAATTATGAAGGTACTTAAGTATTTGCTATCACTTAAGGAGGAACAGTAGCCTGACTGACGTGACCCACGTGACTACACAGCGAGGAAGAGGACTTTGAGAGCTGGTGTCAGTCAGACTAGAGGAACAGCCCTTTGGAATAAAATCGAATTCAACTGATATGCATCCTTTGGGGTCATTATGATGTTGTAGACTTATCAGAGGCCTTTGAAGTCAAATGTGAAGAGAGATAGGTCTCATGATTTTGTTGCATAATGTATTTAAGAAAAAGCTTTATATGTTCACAAACAGTATGTGTGCCATTCATATTTATAAATTAATATTATGTCAAATAAAATGAAGCAATGGTATGTATGAATGAACAAAAGCTCTCCAAATAAACTGTGAGATGTTATTGTGAACCTCGTCATTGTTGTGAGGTGTGGAGAAAAGAAAACTCACACTCCGCCCATATTTAACTTAATCATACATTCAATCTCATGTGACAAATAAACAAACATTCCGAAGAAGAAAAACACTGTCAAACGGTAAAAAACACGCATTGTGTTAGCTTAGTAAGATGAGATGGCTCATGGTACAGATGTAGGATCTTAATTTGAACACTCTTTTGTTGCTGAGAATGAAAACGTGTAGTGTATTCAAGGTTTAAAAAAAGCTTCTAAAGTTTGTAATTTCCACTTTAAAGTGTCAGACTTGATTTGCCCTAATGAAAAATGTATCAGCCTCCACAATTTTTATTTATTTATTATAATCGACAGATTCATTCACATTTCCTGTTGCGACAGGATTAGTTTCCTGCTGTATAGCAAACTGGATCAAATTAAAATCCTACATCTGTAAACCTAGTCTTTATGTGTGACCGTTTCGCCATAGGGCAAGTTGCACGCAGACAGTCTTCCAACTGTCTATGTAGCAGTCCTTTGCAAGGATGAACTCATGTTGCCTGGGGTAGAAATCTCTAGTATGACCAGTGAGAGATAGAGTCAGGCGTCATTCAAATCTATACCTGGAACAACATGCAAATCCACCAGGTTCTCAAATGTCACACAGCCAAAGGAATGGACTTTCCATGCATGCCACCATGCTCACCAAAGAGAGGAGAGGACGGAAATGAAATGTGTATTTCTCATTCTTGATCAATCCCCCCAATTCTTCCAAAATCTCAGTCACTGATGTACAAACTGCTTAGGCCTTCCTCATGTATGATACATGTTCTTCACACCCGTAAGCAAATGTCTGCACATTCAGTTTAATCTCTAGTCAGTCACACTGTTGGTCTTCAAGTGCGAAGAAGTGTATTCCCTCTATGTTGTGATTTGGGATATACTGTATAACAACAGACAGACAGAGGATAGAGTACTCAAACACCCTGTCCCCATACTGTACCACACCCATCCATTCTGATGGGTTTGCTTTGACAAACACATTGCACTTCTCACGAAGACACCACCTTCCTCAAACACCAGATCCAGTTAGGCCATTTAAGCTGTTACAGGCAAATCAGATCATTGCTTAGTTAAATATGTCTTATACTATAGAAGTAGCTGGCCAAGTATTACTCATATACAGTGGGGAGAACAAGTATTTGATACACTGCCGATTTTGCAGGTTTTCCTACTTACAAAGCATGTGGAGGTCTGTAATTTTTATCATAGGTACACTTCAACTGTGAGAGACGGAATCTAAAACAAAAATCCAGAAAATCACATTGTATGATTTTTAAGTAATTAATTTGCATTTTATTGCATGACATAAGTATTTGATACATCAGAAAAGCAGAACTTAATATTTGGTACAGAAACCTTTGTTTGCAATTACAGAGATCATACGTTTCCTGTAGGTCTTGACCAGGTTTGCACACACTGCATTAGGGATTTTGGCCCACTCCTCCATACAGACCTTCTCCAGATCCTTCAGGTTTCGGGGCTGTCGCTGGGCAATACGGACTTTCAGCTCCCTCCAAAGATTTTCTATTGGGTTCAGGTCTGGAGACTGGCTAGGCCACTCCAGGACCTTGAGATTCTTCTTACGGAGCCACTCCTTAGTTGCCCTGGCTGTGTGTTTCGGCTGGAAGACTCAGCCACGACCCATCTTCAATGCTCTTACTGAGGGAAGGAGGTTGTTGGCCAAGATCTTGCGATACATGGCCCCATCCATCCTCCCCTCAATAAGGTGCAGTCGTCCTGTCTCCTTTGCAGAAAAGCATCCCCAAAGAATGATGTTTCCACCTCCATGCTTCACGGTTGGGATGGTGTTCTTGGGGTTGTACTCATCCTTCTTCTTCCTCCAAACACGGCGAGTGGAGTTTAGACCAAAAAGCTCAATTTTTGTCTCATCAGACCACATGACCTTCTCCCATTCCTCCTCTGGATCATCCAGATGGTCATTGGCAAACTTCAGACGGGCCTGGACATGCGCTGGCTTGAGCAGGGGGACCTTGCGTGCGCTGCAGGATTTAAATCCATGACGGCATAGTGTGTTACTAATAGTTTTCTTTGAGACTGTGGTCCCAGCTCTCTTCAGGTCATTGACCAGGTCCTGCCGTGTAGTTCTGGGCTGATCCCTCACCTTCCTCATGATCATTGATGCCCCACGAGGTGAGATCTTGCATGGAGCCCCAGACCGAGGGTGATTGACCGTCATCTTGAACTTCTTCCATTTTCTAATAATTGCGCCAACAGTTGTTGCCTTCTCACCAAGCTGCTTGCCTATTGTCCTGTAGCCCATCCCAGCCTTGTGCAGGTCTACAATTTTATCCCTGTTGTCCTTACACAGCTCTCTGGTCTTGGCCATTGTGGAGAGGTTGGAGTCTGTTTGAGTGTGTGGACAGGTGTCTTTTATACAGGTAATGAGTTCAAACAGGTGCAGTTAATACAGGTAATGAGTGGAGAACAGGAGGGCTTCTTAAAGAAAAACTAACAGGTCTGTGAGAGCCGGAATTCTTACTGGTTGGTAGGTGATCAAATACTTATGTCATGCAATAAAATGCAAATTAATTACTTAAAAATCATACAATGTGATTTTCTGGATTTTTGTTTTAGATTCCGTCTCTCACAGTTTAATTGTACCTATGATAAAAAATTACAGACCTCTACATGCTTTGTAAGTAGGAAAACCTGCAAAATCGGCAGTGTATCAAATACTTGTTCTCCCCACTGTATATTCAAGTCCCACTGCATGCTCTATCCCATTATTAGAGTTTTCAAGTCTCTTTGCCTCAAAAACTGATTTCAACCTGAGTTTAACCACCACACAACCATACACAGAGGAATTACCAGGAAATATATTTCAGTTGATGAAGAATACTTACTGAAGGTAAGAAATACAACACACATACACATGGACATGGTCACAACAGCAGTATGAGTTTATGTTGCGGAGTTGTTACAGAAATCAGTGTCCTGGTGTGGAATAAAACAGGCAGCCTGTCCACTGTCTGGTACAGTTGGTAAACAAATCTGTGGTGCCATGCAAATTAGTATTTATATTACCTAGGCAACGGGGTCAGTTGTGCTCAGGAGGAACAGTTAGGGCTGCATCCTGGTGTGAGGATACTGAGCAAATCAAAATCCTGCACAGGTAGCCAATGGCAGAGATAGGAGCAGGACGGGTAGGCCTAAACAAACAGGATATGGGTCCTGCAGAGGAGGGGCGGGGCCCAGACTGTAGCCTGGGGGGAAAAAACGGGGGAAATTTGGGGACCAGGTCCACACACACGCATCTGAACTTCCCTTTTTAACATTCACATACAGGCGTGTGTGTATGTATGCTTTTTATCATTCAGTACAACAATATGCAGGGTTTTAAAACAACACAATATAGTAACGTCTCAATAGTAATTATATATTAATTATTTTATGCTTCTATTATCTTATTTTCTTTCTCAGGTATCTTTGACTAGGATTCACTCTCTCTATCTCTCTCTCTCTCTGTCTGCTGCCTCCCCCTCTTTATTTGCATCTCCTGTGCCCTGGGGCACCATGGTATCCTAATCCTTCAAAGTACTAAACTGTAAGTTTATCTGGAACTTCAATGTTAAACTGTCCACTCAAAGTTAAGCTCAAATCTGAACATCTTTAAACACTTCCAGCTCAACGAAAATCTTAAACTAAATCAAGACAAATTATTTTATCCCTCATTTGAACTTGATGCATCCACAGAAAATAAAAAAGGCTAATAAAAAGTAAAACGTATGTTAAAACTATCAGATAATAAAACAAAAGGTCAAATCAACAAAGCAAACTGCTTTCTCTTCAATTGTGCAGCACTAAATAGTCTAAAGGCCCATGTCCGCTGCCTTGCCAGCGAGCTTATGGAGGAATCAGATAACAGAAGCCGACTCAACACATGAACAGAAATAAAGTAATACATCTGTTCCACCCAGACAAAAACATGTAATGCATGAAAACAATAATCTGCACATACTCTCAAACCTAACCACACCAAATTCAAGCTCACAAACACACACACACCACATAGACACATAGGTAGAGAAACCAGAAGATGGGGCACAGAGTTGAATTTGCCTTGCAAATGAGTATGCAAAATATCCCTGGTCTGTGCTCTGGGAAAGTGAGTTTCAACCTGAGGCTAAAGGTTAGGGGAGATGGATGTCTCCCATGGGCTGCTCTATCTTAAGAAATATTTACTATTTTATGGGAAACCTCCACTTAGGACACTTTAGTTAGCAGACACTGAGTATTTACTCTCAGTCTCAGGCAATTGAAGCCACTACATCCTTGTGCAGCCATATCTTAATATCATATACAGTTAGCAATGCTTGATATAAAAAAAATCCATAGAAAGTATGAATTGACTCTATTTTATTTTTTTGTTTGTTACACGTCTCTAGGTATATGAACTGCCCCGCTCGCAATCATCTAAAGGACAGTGCCTTTCATCCATGTTTATGACATCAGAGCCAGGAGCTGGATGGTAGGAAATAGAGCTAGAGACATAGAGAGGGAGTGGTGTGACCAGGCCGAGCCTAACACACACAGATTACCGAAGAAGAGAAGATAAAGGACAATCATTATTTAAATCCAGGGAGTGGATTATTTGTTTGCGTAAAGCATCCAATTGGAGGTAAAGCCATGCTGGGAAGGTTGAAGAGGAAAAACATTGACGAGGCTTGAAGCTGGATGTTGTCTACCTTTGCTAATGTTACATTTATATCTTCCTTTGGCTAAATGAGTTTTTTCTTTACATGTTTATGTTTAGCCTTGAATCTCAATGCTATTGAACCAGTGAACTAAAGGAGAAGCCGAACTGAGACAGCTGTCAGCAGCTTTCTTCATTTTGCCTGGACACAGGAAGTAGGTCTCTGATCACATATGAGAGTGGCGGGGTGGTGATACCAGTTGATTGACAGTTAGCAGGGGGAAGAGCGTGGTGGATCAGAAGGAAAATAATGACAGCAGCCATCTTAGCCACAGCTCTGAGGCAGTTTGTCATCCAAATATGGCTTTGTCTCTTCAACCGCCACACAATCAGCTGCAAGACATGGGTTTCTGACTGTACATGATGCATAGAGAGAGACAAGGAGAGAGGGAAGGGAGAGAGGGAAGGGAGAGAAGATGGAAAGGGAGTGAGAATGACTGAGCAGGATCAACAAGAAAGAGAGTGAAAATTAAAAAGAGAGAGAGAAAGAGGTGGAAAGAGAGAGGGTGAAATCTGGGGCCATGCAGCAGGCATTGCGGGGCAAGCTGGGCGTGGTGGGTGTGTGATAGTCTTATCATGGCTGCCCCACACTGTAACAGTCGGAACACGGCAGAGGCACGACAGGGAGGAGTGAACAGTCCCTCGACAGAGATAGCACCAAACACAGGCGTAATCTGGGAGACACAGGGCTCGGCAGCACGCACCCAGAGACAGAGAGGTGCTAGATCCCACTGTGTGTGACACCCCGGCTCCACCACACCACACGACAGATTGTCACTCCCAGCATGGGGTCTTCCGCTTCCTCATCATCTCCCACAAAGCACAGAACTTCATAATACGTCCCAACGCAGGAAGCACAAACGCCTTATCTGACTCTCCTCTAGAAAAGCATGGCACAATGATTCTTATTCAAACAGCTGTCACACACCAATATCCTCTCCATTTCAGGGGATGGTGGGAAATGTAGTTATTTGTAACATATACTGTGACTGTGTTAGAATGAATATAAAGTGGTTCAACTGAAACAGGAGGTCAAATCAAAAGACTGCCTATCAGAGGGACACCAGCCATCATCAAGGCTACAAAAAAACAAGAAGCTGATGGAAAACATATACTGTTTATCTTGAGTCACACCATATTAGCTTATATATTGCCCTAAAAGCATAGAAGTGGGAATTAAAAAAAGTAAACAGAAATGTCTATCACTAAATTCTTCTTCTTCATTGCCTAAGCACGTCCTGTCTGACTCTGGCATCATAACTGAGAAGAATGGGATAAGTGACGCTTTTAATAATAATTTTATCTCTGCAGGCTTTTTATTTGAGAGAAACGGTGGTGTAGTTGACCCTGGCCAGTCAATCGACTGCTCTTCCCTCTGCCAGCCTCTAGCTGACTCAACGGTTAACCCGTCAACTTCTAGTGAAACCTTATTTTAATTTCTCTCAATTTACTATATGTGATGTGCTAGATGCCTTGCTTAAGATTGATGTAAAAAAAAAAAAAATCCACTGGAGATGACATGGTTGATACATTTTTGCTGCAGCTCTCTGCCCCCGTGACTGCTGAATCATTAACCCATATTTTAACCTGACGATTATATCTGGTACTATCCTCAAGGTTTGGAAGGCGGCCCATGTACTCCCCCTTCACAAAGTGGTGACCCTTGTGACCTAAATAATTATCGGCCTATTTCTAAACTTTTTGGCCTAGCTACAATATTAGAATCCTTGATTAATTCTCAGCTAAAATCTTTCTTATCTTTGAAATGTACACTATATAGAGCATTCGGAAATTATTCAGACACCTTGACTTTTTCCACATTTTGTTACGTTAAAGCTTTATTCTAAAATTGATAAAATAGTTTTTTCCCCTCATCAACATACACACAACACCCCATAATGACAAAGCAAAAACAGATTTTTATAAATTTTTGCAGATTTATTACAAATAAAAAACTGAAAAATTAAATGTACATAAGTATTCAGACCATTTACTCAGTACTTTGTTGAAGCACCTTTGGTTGCGATTACAGCCTTGAGTCTTCTTGGGTATGATGCTACAAGCTTGGCACACCTCTATTTAGGGAGTTTCTCCCATTCTTCTCTGCAGATCGTCTCAAGCTCTGTCAGGTTGGATGGGGAGAGTCGCTGCACAGCTATTTTCAGGTCTCTCCAGAGATGTTCAAGTCCGGGCACAGGCTGGGCCACTCAAGGACATTCAGAGACTTGTCCCGAAGCTACTCCTGCGTTGTCTTGGCTGTGTGCTTAGGGTCGTTGTCCTGTTGGAAGGTGAACCTTCGCCCCAGTCTGAGGTCCTGAGCGCTCTGGAGCAGGTTTTCATCAAGGATCTCTCTGTACTTTGCTCTGTTCATCTTTCCCTTGATCCTGACTAGTCTCCCAGTCCCTGCCACTGAAAAACATCCCCACAGCATGATGTTGCCACCACCATGCTTCACCGTAGGGATGGTGCCAGGTTTCCTCCAGACGTGTCGCTTGGCATTCAGGCCAAAGAGTTCAATCTTGGTTTCATCAGACCAGATAATCTTGTTTCTTATGGCCTGAGAGTCTTTAGGTGCCTTTTGGCAAACTCCAAGCAGGCTGTCATGTGCCTTTTACTGAGGAGTGGCTTCCATCTGGCCACTCTACCATAAAGGCCTGATTGGTGGAGTGCTGCAGAGATAGTTGTCCTTCTGGAAGGTTCTCCCATCTCCACAGAGGAACTCTGGAGCTCAGTCAGAGTGACCATCGGGTTCTTGGTCACCTCCCTGACCAAGGCCCTTCTCCCCCGTTTGCTCAGTTTGGTTGGGCGGCCAGCTCTAGGAAGTGTCTTGGTGGTTCCAAACTTCTTCCATTTAAGAATGATGGAGGCCAGTGTGTTCTTGGGGATCTTCAGTGCTGCAGACATTTTTTTGCTGCAGACATTTTTTGGTACCCTTCCCCAGATCTGTGCCTCGACACAATCCTGTCTCGGAGCTCTACGGACAATTCCTTTGACCTCATGGCATGGTTTTTGCTCTGACATGCACTGTCAACTGTGGGACCTTATATAGACAGGTGTGTGCCTTTCCAAATCATGTCCAATCAATTGAATTTACGACAGGTGTACTCCAATCAAGTTGTAGAAACATCTCAAGGATGATCAATGGAAACAGGATGCACCTGATCTCAATTTCGAGTCTCATAGCAAAGGGTCTGAATACTTATGTAAAAAAAAATTTTATAATGTTTTTGCTTTTGTCATTATGGGGTATTGTATTGATGAGGAAAATTGTTTATTTAATCCATTTTAGAATAAGGCTGTAACGTAACAAAGTGTAGAAAAAGTAAAGGGGTCTGAATACTTTCCGAATGCACTGAATGCTGCTGTTACTGTTTATTATCTATCCTGTTGCCTAGTCACTTTATCCCTACCTATATGTACATATCTACCTCAATTACCTCGTACCAATGCACATCGACTCGGTACTTGTACCCTGTGTATATAGCCAAGTTATCGTTACTCATTGTGAATTTATTCCTTGTGTTATTATTTTTCTATTTTTGTACTATTTCTATTTTTTTCTCTCAGCATTATTGGGAAGGGCCCGTAAGTAAGCATTTGACAAATACATTTTGATTTGAACTACACTTAAAAATCTAAATTTCTTAGATTTTTCTCAGAGCTCAAAAGTGGTCTCGTGATGTGGTTTAATCATTGTTATGGACTTATAACATCCAATTTTGTTGTTTTCTATTTTAAAAAGTGTGTCTTTGAGAGCAACTCAGTTGACAGCCTCATTCATCTGTTTCAATAGTAGGCCTACTGTTAGCCTACTGCACAGTACAGCTTGGGTTGGCCTGACTGCTAAAGACCACTATTGGATTAATAATTTTAGGTAATTCAGAGTGTATGTCACTGTCTCTCATATAATCTTTCAAACAGGGCACCTTTCCTTCACCGGGCGGGCTGTTTGGGAAATGTTGGATAACATTTGAGTATACCCACTTCTCCAGTCTCCACTACACCAATGTTCCCCTAGTCTTTTTTTATTAAAACTAATAAATCAAAGGGAAATCTGAGGACTATAACATTTTAGAACCTTGGAGATCCCAGACAATGTGGTCTCAGAGCATTTCGTATTATTCTGTACGTAAATTCGAGACACCACATTTCGTATGGTATGTATTAATCCAGCTTCCATTTTGTATGATATGTTACGAATTGTAATACGTATGATATGTTACGTATTGTAATTCATACACTATGTGCAATAATTCAATTTACTCTTGCACTCCTTCTAAACAACGCCATTTTTTAAAACTTTGTCAAAGGGTGAAGTCTACAAAACGCAGTCCACTCTATTTTTTCACAGATTCTAGTTTTGGAAAGAAAAAACTGTGGAGATAAAATGTTTCATAGAATAGAGAATTAGTAGAATGTTGGCCAAAATCCATCTGGTCCATCTTCTCCCACTGCCGGCAACTGGACTGCCGGCAACTGGACTCATCACCATATTTGGTAGTGAGTGGAAACGCCAACCGGATGCATAACATCCGTCCATCTTCTCCTACTGCCGGCAACTGGACTGCCGGCAACTGGACTCATCACCATATTTGGTAGTGAGTGGAAATGCCAACCGGATGCATAACATCCGTACTACACCAGCTCTGACTCTCGTCAGATGTGGCATGGCTTGAAAACTATTACAGACTACAAAGGGAAGCACAGCCGCGAGCTGCCCAGTGACACAAGCCTACCAGACGAGCTAAACCACTTTTATGCTCGCTTCGAGGCAAGCAACACTGAAGCATGCATGAGAGCACCAGCTGTTCCAGATGACTATGTGATCACGCTCTCCATAGCCGAAGTGAGTAAGACTTTTAAGCAGGTCAACATTCACAAGGCCGCAGGGCCAGACGGATTACCAGGACGTGTACTCCGAGCATGTGCTGACCAACTGGCAAGTGTCTTCACTGACATTTTCAACATGTCCCTGACTGAGTCTGTAATACCAACAAGTTTCAAGCAGACCACCATAGCCCCCGTGCCCAAGGACACTAAGTTAACCTGCCTAAATGACTACCAACCTGTAGCACTGACGTCTGTACCCATGAAGTGCTTTGAAAGGCTGGTCATGGCACACATCAACACCATTATCCCAGAAACCCTAGACCCACTCCAATTTGCATACCGCCCCAACAGATCCACAGATGATGCAATCTCTATTGCACTCCACTCTGCCCTTTCCCACCTGGACAAGAGGAACACCTACGTGAGAATGCTATTCATTGACTACAGCTCAGCGTTCAACACCATAGTGCCCTCGAAGCTCATCACTAAGCTAAGGACCCTGGGACTAAACACCTCCCTCTGCAACTGGATCCTGGACTTCCTGACAGACCGCCCCCAGGTGGTAAGGATAGGTAACAACACATCTGCCACACTGATCCTCAACACGGGGGCCCCTCAGGAGTGCGTGCTCAGTCCCCTCCTGTACTCCCTGTTCACCCATGACTGCATGGCCAGACACGACTCCAACACCATCATTAAGTTTGCCGACGACACAACAGTGGTAGGCCTGATCACCGACAACGATGAGACAGCCTATAGGGAGGAGGTCAGAGACCTGGCCGTGTGTTGCCAGGATAACAACCTCTCCCGCAACGTGACCAAGACAAAGGAGATGATTGTGGACTACAGGAAAAAAAATAGGACTGAGCACACCCCCATTCTCATCGACAGGGCTGTAGTAGAACAGGTTGAGAGCTTCAAGTTCCTTGGTGTCCACATCACCAACAAACTATCATGGTCCAAACACACCAAGACAGTCATGAAGAGGGCACGACAAAACCTATTCCCCCTCAGGAGACTGAAAAAATTTGGCATGGGTCCTCAGATCCTCAAAAAGTTATACAGCTGCACCATCGAGAGCATCCTGACTGGTTGCATCACCGCCTGGTATGGCAACTGCTCGGCCTCCGACCGCAAGGCACTACAGATGGTAGTGCGTATGGCCCAGTACATCACTGGGGCCAAGCTTCCTGCCATCCAGGACCTCTATACCAGGCGGTGTCAGAGGAAGGCCATCAAAATTGTCAAAGACTCCAGCCACCCTAGTCATAGACTGTTCTCTCTGCTACCGCACAACAAGCAGTACCGGAGCGCCAAGTCTAGGTTCAAAAGGCTTCTCAACAGCTTCTACCCCCAAGCCATAAGACTCCTGAACAGCTAATCATGGCTACCCAGACTATTTGCACTGACCCCCCACCCCCACCCCATATTTTTATGCTGCTGCTACTCTGTTAATTATTTATGCATAGTCACATTAACTCTACCCACATGTACATATTTCCTCAACTACCTCAACTAGCCGATGCCCCCGCACATTGAGTCTGCACCGGTACCCCCCTGTATATAGCCTCCCTACTGTTATTTTATTTTACTTCTGCTCTTTTTTTCTCAACACTTCTTTGTTATTTTTGTTTTATTTTACTTTTTTATTAAAAAATAAATGCATTGTTGGTTAAGGGCTGTAAGTAAGCATTTCATGGTAATATCTACACTTGTTGTATTCGGCACATTTGGCAAATAAAATTTGGTTTGATTTGATTTGATTAACATTTATACATCCGGTTAAATATCTGGCTCATTGTTCTATGTGGCTTAGCCTTGTAGCTAGTCTGGCTCTCTACTGTCCCCTTTTGGCTTAAAATTGTTTTACAGACTTCAGATCTAGTTGAGGAAAAGGTTGAGTTGAGTCCAAGCACAAAATATAACCTCTTTAAGACACTTTTTCGATTACACCTGGGGTTTTATATGAACAAAATAAACTATGGGCTGACATCAAACATGCTAATAGTCCTACAGCTACAGCTCCAATTGCACAATTATATAAACATGTCCAATTGTTTCCACCCGGAGGAGGGGAGATGGGACTGTATGGAAGGGAGTTTAGTCCAACGGTAGCTATTCCTGTAAATCCACCATGGCTACTCCTGTCTCAAGTAGTTGATCTAGAAGTGTTGGAGAGACTACAGAAAGATAGGGAGAGTGTTGATCCATCTGATTTGTTTAAGAGACGTCTGGATACTGTGTATTAGGATTTTGTGGCCATTTACACAGATGGTTCAAAAGATCCAAGGACAGGACCTACTGGGTCAGCATTTGTAGTGCAAGAATGTGGGGTGGCAGTCAGGAAACGTATTACAGATCATCTGGCTGTATATACGGCGGAGCTGATGGCCATACTGTTGGCCTTGCAGTGGGTGGAGGAAGTTAAGCCAGGCAGAGTAGTTATTTGCTCTGATTCGTGTGCAGTGTTAATGAGTATCCAGTCCTTTAGCTCACATAGCAGACAAGACCTGCTTTATGAGGTGCTACAAACCCATGGCAGGATTAGACAGATGGGTATACAGATAATATTTACTTGGGTCCCAGCCCATGTGGGGGTGGAGGGGAACGAGGCAGTTGATGTACTGGCTAAACAAGCACTTAGCAGTGGGGATGTTGTAGTTTCAATGAGCAAGGCAGAGGGAAAAAGCCCGATATGGACAGTGATGGCAGGAGCAGTGGAATAGAGATACTAAGGGCCTCCTGTAGCTCAGTTGGTAGAGCATGGTGCTTGCAATGCCAGGGTTGTGGGTTTGATTCCCACGGGGGGCCAGTATGAAAAATGTATGCGCTCACTAACTGTAAGTCGCTCTGGAGAAGAGCGTCTGCTAAATGACTAAAATATATAACAAATGTAAAATGTAAGGGCAGGCATTTATTTCAAGTACAGAGGAAAGTTGGGGAAGGGACAGAAGAGAGGAGGCTATTTTTACAAGATTAAGGGTGGAACACAGCCAGTTGAATAAGACTTTAAAAGTGATAGGAAAGCATCCAACAGGAAAGTGTGATTATTGCCAGGAACAGAGACCATGGAGCATGTATTGCTACAGTGTGGGCAGTATCAGAGGGAAAGAGAGAGGGTGATATCTAGTATGAGGGAGAAGCGGATACAGGAAATTAGTTTATTGAGTAGAAAGTCATTAGATATAGTCTCAAATATTTTGTTATCTTTTTTAAGAGCAACGGGGCTGGCAGAATTTAGTTTCTCCCCGTCTCTTGCAGTACAGTAGGTGGCGACAATGCACCATAACGTTGGATGCCAACCGCCGATAAACCCCACTGAAGAACAAGAAAAACACCCGGAGGATGGCTCTGGGGCAGGAGACAACGCTGTAGGGTGGATGGTGGTTGGAAGAGCGCGAAAAACTGCGCAGAACTCGGACAAGTCAGGAGGGAGATTGGGGGGAAGATGGCGGAAGCGGATGATGAAGTGGAATCTGAAAACAATGGCGGTAGAATCAAGGAGAATTTGAGTATTGTTCAAAATAATGGAAAACGGAGCAAAGTAGGGTACAGTGATGATAATGACCCTTCGTATCTAGTAGGAGTACGGTTTGTTAATAAGGAGCAGCTGAGCAGAGTACCAATCTTGAAGAAACCATTTGAGTTATCTAAACTGGTGGAGATAGTGCTGGGTAAAGTGAAGGATGTGAGGATCACGAGAGGCGGGCTTGTTTTGATTTTTTGTGATTCAGCGGATCAGAAGGAACGTGCGTTGTCTTAATCGATTTGATACGTTTGAAGTGTTGTGTGTGTCGCTTCGGAACAGGTCACCCCTTAAGGGGGTTATATCTGGCATTTCGTGGGAAATTGATTTGGAAGAGATTAAAAATATTCCTGGAGTGATTGAAGCACGTCGGATGAATCGAGTGGTGAATGGGGAAAAAGTATCTCCCTAATGAAGTGCTTTTAGGGTATATTAACTACAGAGTTAGTGCATTTATCCCAAGAACAATGCAGTGTGAACATTGTAAAACTTTTGGTCATGTAGAAAGTGTTTGCAGAAGGGAGAAGCCAAGATGTACAAGATGTGGAAAATATCATATTAAGTGTTATAAAAGTGAAGAAAATGTGACATGTTGTAATTGCGGTGGGAATCATGAAGCCACGTCTTCTGAATGCCCCACAGGGGTAAAGGAAAATGAGGTGGCCAAAGTCAGGGTTGTACAGAGCATTTCATATGCAGAAGCTGTGAAAAGGGTTGAGGGTGTGAATGTTGCGCCTGAAGACTCCATGGTAATGGATAGGCCTTCACTGGAGGCTGCAGGTGTTGTCTTACACCAAGAGGATCCTGACATTTTAAAGGTTAAAAAGGTGGACTTTGTGGCCTTTATCGCAATGGAGATAAATGGCACTGCCAAGGTGGAGAAATGATCTAGGAAGATTGAAGTCATTGTGATTGCAGCAGAGCGGTTCCTGGGGCTGAAAGATTTCACAGCAAAGGAGTTACATGGAATATTAGCAAAAGTCGTACTACCTTCTCAGGTCGTAGAGCCTGAGAAGCGAGATATGGAGAACTAAAAGAAGGAAGAAGTGGGAGTTTTGTTTGTTTTGGTAATGTAGTATTTTTATTAGGGTGGATTGTTAGAATCACTAAGTATGGATGTATTTATTTTTTAATTTTATTTTTGGTTTCAAAACGTCCAGTTGGTGGCGGCAATACAACTTTTGGATGTAGATGAAGAAGAAGAAATGGAAAAGCGTTGTGGTAGCTTTTGATAAAGAAGAACAGCAAGACGAAGCAGCTGCTTTATAAGTGGGATGCACTGTTGAGCGCTACATTACATCCCGAGGGGTTCGTGCTGATTGTACGGAGATTGTGACAGCCGGTTAAATGGTGTCCCTTGAGAAGGCAAGAACAATATGTATGTCAGGAGAATTGCAGTACTATCATAAGGAGACGTATACTTTGAATACAGAGGAGGAATGGAGGGAAAAGGAGGCAGAGGAGGTCTAAGAGAGAGCGGGAGGAAGAGGGTGAGCTTGAGTCGGTTAAAAATGGCGGGAAAAAAGGGAGATGGCTTGTTAAAGAAGAATGGTAGAAAGTGTAAGCAGAGTGAGCTGAAGACAGGAGGAGAAATGGAAGTGAATGAGGGCAAAGTATTGGAGGTGGTAGGTGTGGCGAGGTTATCGGAGCCCGAGGCTTGCACCAAGGGTCAGAATAAAGATGAGTCTGTGACAGTAGGAGTTACGTTTTTGGAAAAAGTGGACACTTTTCCTTTTGGCTGATCCATTTGTGGTTTCAGGGTGGGTGAAAACAGAGTTGGGTGCTGTGGAATCGGTGAGGGTAACCAGAAGGGATAATTGTTTGTGTTTCTGCTGGTCAGAGGGAGAAGGCGTTCCGCGTTAAACGAAATGGGGCAAGAAATGTGAATTGTTTTGCTCTCAAGAACAGGGCTCCATTGAAAGTGATTACTGGGGTAGCGGTAAATGTGAAAGTTGACCAACTGAAGGGGAAGATTCCCCGTGTTTGTGATGCTCGTTGTTTGGTGCGACGCGAGTGGTGAAACAAGTCATTGTCTGTTCTTTTGAGTTTTGACGTTGAGTCTTTGCCCGACAAAGTGATGTTAAGATATATAAGTTATCCTGTACGAGTTTTTGTGCTGAATGCATTACGTTGTTATAGGGGTCAAGCTTATGGCCAAGCTTATGGCCATGTGGCAGCAGTGTGTAGGAGGGAGGCCTCCCGAGTGGCGCAGTGGTCTAAGGTGAGGGTAGAGATCCTGGTTCGAATCCAGGCTCTGTCGTAGCCGGCCGCGACCGGGAGACCCATGGGGCGGCGCACAATTGGCCCAGCGTCGTCCAGGGTAGGGGAGGGAATGTCCGGCAGGGATGTAGCTCAGTTGGTAGAGCATGGCGTTTGCAACGCCAGGGTTGTGGGTTCGATTCCCACGGGGGGTATGAAAAATAAAATAAAATGTATGCACTCACTAACTGTAAGTCGCTCTGGATAAGAGCGTCTGCTAAATGACAAAAATGTGTGAGAAGTGTGCATAAGGGGAAAGTAGCATTGGGGAAAAAATAGTGGTATGTGTTAATTGTAGGAATCAGAAATGTCCTGTGCGAGAGAGGCAGGTTGAGGTTTCCAGGGTTAGAGTAGTGCAGAAGTTGTCATATGCTGAGGCAGTGAAGAAAGTAGAGGAAGGGATCAAGAGCGACGGATCCTGAGAGGAGTGGTGTGAGTAGTAGATCTGTACCAGTACAGAGGGATAGACCAACAAGTGATATATGTTTCAGTAAGATTAGTTTTTTAGCATTCATAGCAATGGTTATCAACTACTGCAGGGATGGAACGTAAGTCGCAGAAAATTGAGGTTGTGTTGGCAGCTGCAGAGAGGTATTTGGGTGTGTGAGACTTGACATCAGAAGAGTTACAGGGTGTGTTAAGTGGTGGTGTCCCATCCTTTCAGGTTGTTGGCCTGAGGTAGGACTAAATATAATTAAATAGTGGAGTAGGGTGGTGTTATTTTTGTGTGTGTATATATATATATATATATATAACTCAGCAAAAAAAGAAACGTCCTCTCACTGTCAACTGCGTTTATTTTCAGCAAACTTAACATGTGTAAATATTTGTATGAACATAACAGGATTCAACAACTGAGACATAAACTGAACAAGTTCCACAGACATGTGACTAACAGAAATGTAATAATGTGTCCCTGAACAAAGGGGGGGTCAAAATCAAAAGTAAGTCAGTATCTGGTGTGGCCACCAGCTGCATTAAGTACTGCAGGGTGTCACCTCCTCATGGACTGCACCAGATTTGCCAGTTCTTGCTGTGAGATGTTACCCCACTCTTCTACCAAGGCACCTGCAAGTTCCCGGACATTTCTGGGGGGAATGGCCCTAGCTCTCACCCTCCGATCCAACAGGTCCCAGACGTGCTCATTGGGTTTGAGATCCGGGCTCTTCACTGGCCATGGCAGAACACTGACATTCCTGTCTTGCAGGAAATCACACACAGAACGAGCAGTATGGCTGGTGGCATTGTAATGCTGGAGGGTCATGTCAGGATGAGCCTGCAGGAAGGGTATCACATAAGGGAGGAGGATGTCTTCCCTGTAACGCACAGCATTGAGATTGCCTGCAATGACAACAAGCTCAGTCCGATGATGCTGTGACACACCGCCCCAGACCATGACGGACCCTCCACCTCCAAATCGATCCCGCTCCAGAGTACAGGCCTCGGTGTAACGCTCATTCCTTCGACGATAAACGCAAATCCGACCATCACCCCTGGTGAGAGAAAACCGCGACTCGTCAGTGAAGAGCACTTTTTGCCAGTCGGTGGCTGGACGATTAGAATTTGACAATGAAAGAGAGAACCGGCTCGGGCAGCGCAGGCGATGAAGCTACCACTGTCGGTGGTGTGCCTGGGAGCTCGGCGACTCTTTCCCTATCAGAGGACAATAAACTCGTCTGTGTGAAATATCCAGGGATTATCTCCAATGTGGACAAGATGCTGGAAACTATTGGGGGTGTTCAAGGGGTGTCCAAGGTGAGCAACCTACACACGTCAATCAATGCATGCGCGACTAGTCAGCTTGCTATGTTTATGCATGTAACGTTATAGCTAGCTAGTCTTGATGAGCTATGTTATAATTCACACCGTATTTGTTTACTGTACTGAGGCGCTAGCTAGCTAGTGCAGCTATGCCTACCTGCTCACATGATATGTTGTTCCCATACTCACCACCACCATTTGTATTGTTCTGTTGACTATGATAAACTAAACAGGAAGTGTTTCTCCACAGACCTATGCTGACCCCAGCAGGCGGTTGGAGCTGCGCTTTCGTCCCCAGGACCCGTTCTGCCACCCTGTCTGTGGAAACTGTTTCCCATCCACCAACCTGCTGCTGCGCGTGAAAAGGAGGGTGCGCAAAGGCAACTCCAAGGAAGCCCAAATCAACATGGACGTCCTGGGTGTCATTGGGACAACATACTCTTAAACTCCAAACACTTGACCCCATTATATCACTGTGTGATTCCTTCCCATTGCCTCCCTACTTTGATCTGTGCTGTTATTACTCTTCATTGTCTATTTGTTGATGTATGTTGTACATTTGTTTATTGTTGCAGGGATGGCTGACTTCCAGTATCTTGCGGTGCATTCAGCAAAGGTCGGCTCACATACATCCCACTACAATAAGATAATCTTGCATAAACCAGAGAATAATGAGTTCTTTGAGCAGCCGGTGCCCCTCTTCCTTCCTCCACCCATCTTCTCTCGCCTGGACAGTGCTGTGGACTACAACTACCGACCTGAAATCCAACACAAGTAAGCAGGTGCACTGGGGCAGGCGTGGGAGCAACACTACACACAGTTTCACCCTCATCAGAGGTCGTGTGTTCAGCTCAGGAACAATTATGCCAGTGGACATCAACATGTTATGTAGTGTGTCAGTAGTAATGCATTAGGATCCCCCACCCCCAATAACGTTACACAACGGCGTGTTCAACAACAGGAGGAAGACAGGAATCCCCTTATTTAGTTATAAAGATGCAGGTGCTAATAGATGTGGCCATTGGACAACCCATAGGGGTGCCATGCCAATATATTTCTGTATTGATTAAGTTTAGCTAAACCATTGTGGACTTGTCTTCTGTGCAAAGAAGGCTATTGTCCCCCGACAGTATCCAGGGATAATGTGATTGGTTTGAGTCGAGCACGTCGGCCTCACAACGCCATTTTCCTCAACTTTGACGGCCAGAACGTCCCCATGGCCCCCCTGGAGGCTGCCAAGGTCAACTGGAAGAGGGTGTGTGTTCACCCCAGTGACAGAGGGAACAAATGAAAAAAAGTCAGTACACTTTGCATTGGGCTTCTGAGGTTGTTTCTCTGTTACTTGTTTTACAAGCCATTGTGAAGTCTGCATGAACCGGTCACACACAAGGGATGCTGTTTTCACGTTTAAAACGTTTTAGTATTATTGTTTAACACAGATGCATAGGAACATAACTTTTTTGTCAGTTTGATCCTTTCTTTTTTCTCCTATTGCACTCAAGTGTTTACTTATGCTAGTTTGTATTTTCTCTATGATTTAGCCTCTTTACATCACCATATACAGATGATGTTCCTACAGTATTTGCCCATGGAAAATGTACACATAGAAAGTGTTACTTAATGTTGCGTACATAGCTTTGATGTCCCCTCTGTGTTATCTTTTCCCAAACCACACTGTGTGTAGATGTTTGAGAGCCGGCCCATCTGGTCCCGGAACGCGGTCAAGGCCAACCTGGACATCCACCCTGATAAACTCAAGCTGCTGCTCCCTATCGTGGCCTACTATATGGAAAGGAGATCTAGACCGCCAGTGGTATTCAAAGTCGGGGTAGGGGGAATTGCAATGGTGTTATTGTATGGGACAATATACAAACTTTTTGGAGATAATTTGAAAAAGACAATTTGAGTAAATGTATTTATTGCTTCTCTCACTTTTGATTAAAGATATGAAAATGTAATGAATTAAAGGTTAGTTGTTGTTAAAATCGAAAACTTACTGATTTTGACTTAAGGTAGTGTCATACGATTCGGGTTGGGGTGGGCCGGCAAAAATTCTGGCAAAAAAATGAAATCTCTGAATTTACATGCCATGTCGTGTATAATTCCAGAATTCACTTAAATTGAAAATCTTGTGAAGTGGTTAATAGAGAGAAGGAGAAAGAAGAGAAACAAAAAGTGACTTATTTAATCAACTTGATATGAAATTAAAGCAAAGTCCTCATAATAAACTCAAATTCCATCCAAACCTGACATGTGTTTCCTCTAAGGTGACATGCCCCTGGAGGAGCCTCTGGGTGAGGTTTGGCAACGACCCCTGCAAAACAACAGAGACCAAGAAATACCAGGTGCTGGACTTCAGGATCCGCTGCAGTACCAAGCACGGTGAGGAGTGGGGGCAGGGTCGAGGTTTGGTTCAAACTAATCTGAAGGGACACAATACAATTGAATCCCACAGCCTTTGTTAATACAGTCCTCATGCTTTGTTTTATGAGACCCTGTCTGTTTCCCCCATGTGACTGTCTTTAGGATATACTATAAATGACATGCCAGTGAAGGCCAAGAGGAGCACGTTCAACTATACCCTGCCAATCACACTCAACAAAGCAGGTGAGCAACTGGGCATGGAGTCTGTGTGTATTTGTGTGTGACTGGGTGTGTGTCTTAGTGATGATTGTCTCGCTAATGTCCCTCTTCGTTGTTCAGTTCAACAGGCTGCTAATGTTACAGATTTAGCCCCTGAGGGCCCTGCCGGTGGACGTAATGCTAATATAACCAGGTACCAGCTCAAGGTATTGGACTAAAGACTTTCCCACAACTTATTCACACGCTCTACATGTTAACACTGTACATATAAGAATAATGATACAGTAATAAGACCTCACATGCTAACTCCCCTGTCTCCTGTTTGTCCAGGAGTCGTCGTACATATTTCGAGAGATGGAACCCTGCCCCCCCACAGGCAAATGTTCTACCAGCTCTGTGATCTGGACGTGCAGAGGTAGAATCCAACATGGAATATGGGCGATACCATTGGCCCAAATATATTTATTTACATTTAAGTAATTTAGCAGACGCTCTTATCCAGAGCGACTTACAGTTAGTGCATTCATCTTAAGATACCTAAACATTTGTGATGTTAATAATGGCTGAAGAAAAATATAAACGCAACATGCAACAATTTCAATGGTTTTACTGAGTTACAGTTCATATACGGATATCAGTCAATTGAAATAAATAAATTAGGCCATCATTTATGGATTTCACATGACTGGGCAGGGGCGCAGCCATGGGTGGGCCTGGCTCCTCAGTGGGTGGGCCTATGCCCTCCCAGGCCCACCCATGGCTGCGCCCCTGCCCAGTCATGTGAAATCCATAAATGAATCAGAATGAGTTTTTCCCCACAAAAGGGCTTTATTACAGACATAAATACTACTCAGTTTCATCAGCTGTCCGGGTGGCTGGTCTCAGACGATCCCGCAGCTGAAGAAGCCGGATGTGGAGGTCCTGGGCTGGTGTGGTTACACGTGTTCTGCAGTTGTGAGGTCGGTTGGAGGTACTGCCAAATTCTCTAAAACAACATTGGAGGCAGCTTATGGTAGAGAAATGAACATTCATTATCTGGCAACTGCTCCAGTGGAGATTCCTGTAGTCAGGATGCCAATTGCATTCTCCTTCAAAACTTGAGATATCTATGGCATTGTGCTGTGTGACAAAACTGCACATTTTAGAGTGGCCTTTTATTGTCCCCAGCACAAGGTGCACCTGTGTAATGATCACTCTGTTTAATCAGCTTCTTGATATGCCACACCTGTCAGGTGGATGGATTATCTTGGCAAAGGAGAAATGCTCACTAAGAGGGATCTAAACACATTAGTGCCCAAAACTTGAGAGAAATTATCTTTTTGTGCTTATGGAACATTTCTGGGATCTTTTATTCCAGCTCATGAACATGGGACCAAGACTTTACATGTTGCGTTTATATTTTTGTTCTGTTTAGCCTCTACAGACTCATCGTTATAGTGTCTAAAAGGTGGTGTGGGTAAGGCCAAAATGTCACATTTCCCAATTTTGGTCAATTACTTCTCAATAATCATTGTGGATACAGACTTCAAAGATATGCCTAACATCCTTCCCCCAAATTACCTTTCAATGGAAAGATCCAAAACATCAGAAATATCTTTGGGCCAATCTCATTTGGAATTGCCCATAGAGTAGAAGTGGCAAAGATCTCTGCATTTTGTTGTCTGTTTGTGTCTAATGTTATGACTCTGCTCCTGGCTCAGCATAAGAAACGTGATTCATCGGAACGATGGCCAGGAGGAGGGGTGTGACGAGAGGGACGGCTGGTGTCTGTCCCACACCGCTGATGACCTCCGAGATATCATGTCCTCCATGATCAAGCAGGTCATCCGCGCCAAGAGGCCAGGTAAGACCTCTCTCTGTAACACTGACGCGGCACTCGCCTATGGCCAACCTGGCCTGGAGTCAAACCACGGAGTGGGTCAGATACCAGTCCATGGGGAGTAGTTATTTAAAAACAGATGGTTTTGAGTGTGGGTTGAAGTGCAGGAGAATTTCAAACACTAGGATTAAACTGTTACAATACACAAGGGATGACTACAGTCCTTCCCACAAGGCAAGCTGCTCTTTATTAATGTTCAGATGTGAAGCAGAGATGCCATAATTATTTTTTGACAGGTGGTGCGGCAAAAAGCCTAATTTTGATATTTAGGGGTTTTAAGCCTAATTTATATATTGTTCTTATTTCCGACATTTGGTAGGATATTTTGTTAGTCAACTTGCTATAATTAGATACATGCAGCTTCTCTACTGTCATTTCTTGTTGCCCTAGACATGTACAGTGAGGGGAAAAAAGTATTTGATCCCCTGCTGATTTTGTACGTTTGCCCACTGACAAAGAAATTATCAGTCTATAATTTTAATGGTAGGTTTATTTGAACAGTGAGAGACAGAATAACAACAAAAAAATCCAGAAAAACACATGTCAAAAATGTTATAAATTGATTTGCATTTTAATGAGGGAAATAAGTATTTGACCCCCCTGCAAAACATGACTTAGTACTTGGTGGCAAAACCTTTGTTGGCAATCACAGAGGTCAGATGTTTCTTGTAGTTGGCCACCAGGTTTGCACACATCTCAGGAGGGATTTTGTCCCACTCCTCTTTGCAGATCTTCTCCGAGTCATTAAGATTTTGAGGCTGACGTTTGGCAACTCAAACCTTCAGCTCCCTCCACAGATTTTCTATGGGATTAATGTCCGGAGATTGGCTAGGCCACTCCAGGACCTTAATGTGCTTCTTCTTGAGCCACTCCTTTGTTGCCTTGGCCGTGTGTTTTGGGTCATTGTCATGCTGGAATACCCATCCACGACCCATTTTCAATGCCATGGCTGAGGGAAGGAGGTTCTCACCCAAGATTTGACGGTACATGGCCCCGTCCATCGTTCCGTTGATGCGGTGAAGTTGTCCTGTTCCCTTAGCAGAAAAACACCCCCAAAGCATAATGTTTCCACCTCCATGTTTGACGGTGGGGATGGTGTTCTTGGGGTCAATAGCAGCATTATTCCTCCTCCAAACACGGCGAGTTGAGTTGATGCCAAAGAGCTCGATTTGGTCTCATCTGACCACAACGCTTTCATCCAGTTCTCCTCTGAATCATTCAGATGTTCATTGGCAAACTTCAGACGGGCCTGTATATGTGCTTGCTGGCGCTGCAGGATTTCAGTCCTTCACGGCGTTGTGTGTTACCAATTGTTTTCTTGGTGACTATGGTCCAAGCTGCCTTGAGATCATTGACAAGATCCTCCCGTGTAATTCTGGGCTGATTCCTCACCGTTCTCATGATCATTGCAACTCCACGAGGTGAGATCTTGCACGGAGCCCCAGGCAGAGGGACATTGACAGTGCTTTTGTGTTTCTTCCATTTGCGAATAATCGCACCAACTGTTGTCACCTTCTCACCAAGCTGCTTGGCGATGGTCTTGTAGCCCATTCCAGCCTTGTGTAGGTCTACAATCTTGTCCCTGACATCCTTGGAGAGCTCTTTGGTCTTGGCCATGGTGGAGAGTTTGGAATCTGATTGATTGATTGCTTCTGTGGACAGGTGTCTTTTATACAGGTAACAAGATGAGATTATGAGCACTCCCTTTAAGAGTGTGCTCCTAATCTCAGTTCGTTACCTGTATAAAAGACAACTGGGAGCCAGAAATCTTTCTGATTAAGAGGGCGTCAAATACTTATTTCCCTCATTAAAATGCAAATCAATTTATAACATTTTTGACATGCGTTCTTCTGGATTTTTTTGTTGTTATTCTGTCTCACTGTTCAAATAAACCTACCATTTAAAATTATAGACTGATCATGTCTTTGTCAGTGGGCAAACATACAAAATCAGCAGGGGATCAAATACTTTTTTCCCTCACTGTATCTACATAAATCACTTGCTTTATCTATATCAATCCCTCTTGATATCAAACAATGATTTGATATATACAGTGCCTTGCAAAATTATTCATCCCCCTTGGCGTTTTTCCTCCTTTGTTGCATTACAACCTGTAATTTAAATGGATTTTTATTTGGACTTCATGTAATGAACATACACAAAATAGTTCAAATTGGTGAAGTGAAATGAAAACAATTCTAAAAAAATAAATAACGGAAAAGTGGTGCGTGCATACAGTATCTCACAAAAGTGAGTACACCCCTCACATTTTTGTAAATATTTGAGTATATCTTTTCATGTGACAACACTGAAGAAATGACACTTTGCTACAATGTAAAGTAGTGAGTGTACAGCTTGTATAACAGTGTACATTTGCTGTCCCCTCAAAATAACACGACACACAGCCATTAATGTCTAAACCGCTGGCAACAAAATTGGGCCCAAAGTGTCAATATTTTGTGTGGCCACCATCATTTTCCAGCACTGCCTTAACCCTCTTGGGCATGGAGTTCACCAGAGCTTCACAGGTTGCCACTGGAGTCCTCTTCCACTCCTCCATGACGACATCACGGAGCTGGTGGATGTTAGAGACCTTGCACTCATCCACCTTCCATTTGAGGATGCCCCACAGATGCTCAATAGGGTTTAGGTCTGGAGACATGCTTGGCCAGTCCATCACCTTTACCCTCCGCTTCTTTAGCAAGGCAGTGGTCATCTTGGAGGTGTGTTTGGGGTCGTTATCATGTTGGAATACTGCCCTGCGGCCCAGTCTCTGAAGGGAGGGGATCATGCACTGCTTCAGTATGTCACCGTACATGTTGGCATTCATGGTTCCCTCAATGAACTGTAGCTCCCCAGTGCCGGCAGCACTCATGCAGCCCCAGACCATGACACTCCCACCACCATGCTTGACTGTAGGCAAGACACACTTGTCTTTGTACTCCTCACCTGGTTGCCGCCACACACGCTTGACACCATTTGAATCAAATAAGTATCTTGGTCTCCTCAGACCACAGGACATGGTTCCAGTAATCCATGTCCTTAGTCTGCTTGTCTTCAGCAAACTGTTTGCGGGCTTTCTTGTGCATCATCTTTAGAAGAGGTTTCCTTCTGGGACGACAGCCATGCAGACCAATTTGATGCAGTGTGCGGCGTATGGTCTGAGCACTAACAGGCTGACCCCCCACCCCTTCAACCTCTGCAGCAATGCTGGCAGCACTCATACGTCTTTTTCCCAAAGACAACCTCTGGATATGACGCTGAGCACGTGCACTCAACTTCTTTGGTCGACCATGGCGAGGCCTGTTCTGAGTGGAACCTGTCCTGTTAAACCGCTGTATGGTCTTGGCCACTGTGCTGCAGCTCAGTTTCAGGGTCTTGGCAATCTTCTTATAGCCCAGGCCATCTTTATGTAGAGCAACAATTCTTTTTTTCAGATCCTCAGAGAGTTCTTTGCCATGAGGTGCATGTTGAACTTCCAGTGACCAGTATGAGGGAGCATGAGAGCGATGACACCAAATTTAACACACCTGCTCCCCATTCACACCTGAGACCTTGTAACACTAACAAGTCACATGACACCGGGGAGGGAAAATGGCTAATTGGGCACAATTTGGACATTTTCACTTTGGGGTGTACTCACTTTTGTTGCCAGCGGTTTAGACATTAATGGCTGTGTGTTGAGTTATTTTGAAGGGACAGCAAATTTACACTGTTATACAAGCTGTACACTCACTACTTTACATTGTAGCAAAGTGTCATTTCTTCAGTGTTGTCACATGAAAAGATATACACAAATATTTACAAAAACGTGAGGGGTGTACTCACTTTTGTGAGATACTGTATGTATTCACCCCCTTTGCTATGAAGCCCCTAAATAAGATCTGGTGCAACCAATTCTCCCCAAACATGGAAGAAGGTACTCTGGTCAGATGAGACTAAAATTGAGCTTTTTAGCCATCAAGGAAAACGCTATGTCTGGTGCAAACCCAACACCTCTCATCACCCCGAGAACACCATTCCCACAGTGAAGCATGGTGGTGGCAGCATTATGCTGTGGGGATGTTTTTCATCGGCAGGGACTGGGAAACTGGTCAGAATTTTAAGGAATGATGGATGGCGCTAAATACAGGGAAATTGTTGAGGGAAACCTGTTTCAGTCTTCCAGAGATTTGGGATGGAGGTTCACCTTCCAGCAGGACAATGACCCTAAGCATTCTGCTAAAGCAACACTTGAGTGGTTTAAGGGGAAACATTTAAATGTCTTGGAATGGCCTAGTCAAAGCCCAGACCTCAATCCAATTGAGAATCTGTGGTATGACTTAAAGATTGCTGTACACCAGTGGAACCCATCCAACTTGAAGGAGCTGGAGCAGTTTTGCCTTGAAGAATGGGCAAAAATCCCAGTGACTAGATGAGCCAAGCTTATAGAGACATACCCCAAGAGACTTGCAGCTGTAATTGCTGCAAAAGGTGGCTCTTCAAAGTATTGACTTTGGGGGGTTGAATAGTTATGCACGCTCAAGTTTTCCGTTTTTTGTCTTATTTCTTGTTTGTTTCACCACAAAAAATATTTTGCATCTTCAAAGTGGTAGGCATGTTGTGTAAATCAAATGAGACAAACCCCCCAAAAATCAATTTTAATGCAGGTTGTAAGGCAACAAAATAGGAAAAATGCCAAGGGGGGTGAATACTTTCGCAAGCCACTGTATGCCTAATTTAGAGCTAAAGACTCAACTATATAATATTCACTCTGAAATTGCAGTATACACATTAGTGATATAGTAAATCAATAGAAGAAATGCATAAATAATCTAGTTGACAGCATAAATAATCTAGTTGACAGTTTAGCTAGCGCTGGTTGGCTGTACCAGTGCTAAAACTCCAGATGGTTCCCCATCTTAATTTTTTTTTGTAAGCCAACATGTTTTCAGCAATTTTATTTCCATGACTGATCAAAATTAATTTCCTCATGTTTTCTCTTGTCTGTCTGCAGCAAACATGCACTGTGGCCAGTTTATTAGGTACACCACCCCATTCACAAAAATGGTTTGCTCATATAGACAGTGAGTCATGTGGCCTGGCTTGCTATATAAAGCAGGCAGACAGACATCGAGGCAGTCATTTACTGTTCGAATGAACGTTAGAATGGGCAAAACGAGTGACCTAAGCGACTTTGAGCATGGTATGATCGTCGGTGCTAGGCATGCCGGTTCCAGTATCTCAGAAATGGTCGGCCTCTTGAGCTTTTCACTTACGACAGTGTCTAAGGTTTACAGAGAATGGTGCGACAAATATAAAATATCCAACCAGCAGCAGTCCTGTGGGCAAAAACAGTTAGTTGATGAGAGAGGTTGAAGGAGGATGGCAAGAATCAGGCAGGCCACAAACAGGCAAATAACGGCGCATTACAACAGTGGTGGGCAGAACGGCATCTTGGAACGCACAACTCGTCGGTCCCTGTCACGGATGGGCTATTGCAACAGACAACCACATCGGGTTCCACTCCTATCGGCTAAACACAAGAACAAGCGGCTCCAGTGGTCAAGCGGTCACCAACACTGGACAATTTGAGGAGTGGAAAAACATTGCCTGGTCCGACAAATCCCGGTTCCTGTTGCATCATGCTGATGGCAGAGTCAGGATTTGGTGTAAGCAGCATGAGTCCATGGCCCCATCCTACCTGATGTCAACGGTACAGGCTGGTGGCGGTGGCGTAATGGTGTGGGGAACGTTTGCCTGGCACACGTTAGGTCCCTTGATAGCAATTAAGCAACGTTTGAACACCACAGAATATCTGAACACTGTTGCTGACCAGGTTCCTCCCTTCATGGCTACAGGGGTGTCCGACCTGGTACTAGATGTGTGTACCTAACAAACTGTCCATTGAGCAATATGTTTGGAACATCAAATTGCAATAAAATCGCAATACCATATAGAATTGTGAGAATAGCATTATATATTGTTTCGGCAGCTAGTTATCGTGATAATATCGTATCGTGAAGTCCCTGGCAATTCCCAGCCCTAGATTACATGGAAACTAATTATCCATGAAATAAGGTTCGCTGGCTGTCTGTAGTGTATGTGCCGTTGACTTGTTGACTTCTGTTAAATTCACCTTTTTTCAGCTGAAAGACGATGCCCATAGCTTACTCATGATGTTGCACAACGATTTAAGTCAAGAAGTCATCGTTTTTAGTAAAAGTATGATATATCTGGTGTTGAATTGGGAAATCCAAAGTGTTAACTTCGGATATTTTCTGTGCCAATGCCGTGCATTTCCCCTATGATATGAGGTGCTAATAGTTTTCAGTCTATTTGAATGTTACCACCCACCAGCATGGCATTGTTTATTAATCAGAAACACCAGCAAAGTTCTTCCTCTTCGCAAGCAATATAAATAGGGTGTGCAAACTTATCTTTTTGCACATCCACTTTTTTACCAGCAAATTATGATAATCCATTAGAAAATGTGTCAAGTTTCACTTATATTTGCGCTAATCTGTATTAAAAATATACAGTGCCTTCAGAAAGTATTCATACCCCTTGACTTTTTCCACATTTTGTTGTGTTACAGCCTGAATTTAAAATTGATTAAATGTAGATTGTTTGTCACTGGCCTACACACAAAACCCCATAATGTAAAAGTGGAATTGTGTTTTAATTTTTTTTTTAAACACATTAATTTAAAATGAAAAGCTAAAATGTCCTGAGTCAATAAGTATTCCACCCCTTTATGGCAAGCCTAAATATGTTCAGGAGTAAAAATATGCTTAACAAGTCACATAATAAGTTACATGGTGCAATAATAGTGTTTAACATGATTTTTGAATGACTACCTCATCTCTGTACCCCACACATACAATCATCTGTAAGGTCCCTCAGTCGATTCAACCACAAAGACCAGGGAGGTTTTCCAATGCCTCGCAAAGGGCATCTATTGGTAGATGGGTACGGTAATTCTTTTTTTAAAAGCAGACATTGAATATCCCTTTGAGCAAGTTATTAATTACACATTAGATGGTGTATCAATACTCCCAGTCACTACAAAGATACAGGCGTCCTTCCTAACTCGGAGAGAAGGGGAACCGCTCAGGGATTTCACCATGAGGCCAGTGGTGACTTTAAAACAGTTAGAGTTTAAAGGCTGTGATAGGAGAAAACTCTAATTGACAGAGTGAGAAGAAGGACGCCTGTACAGAATTTAAAAAATATTCTAAAACATGTATCCTGTTTTCAATAAGGCAGTAAAGTAAAACTGCAAAAAATGTGGCAAAGAGGTGAACTTCATGTCCTCAATACAAAGCGACAAATTCACCTTTTCAGCAGGACAATAACCTAAAACATTTTACATTTTAGTCATTTAGCAGACGCTCTTATCCAGAGCGACTTACAGTTAGTGAGTGCATACATTATTTTTTTATTTTTTTATTAATTTTTCATACCCCCGTGGGAATCGAACCCACAACCCTGGCGTTGCAAACGCCATGCTCTACCAACTGAGCTACATCCCTGCCGGTCATTCCCTCCCCTACCCTGGACAACGCTGGGCCAATTGTGCGCCGCCCCATGGGTCTCCCGGTCACGGCCGGCTACGACAGAGGGACAGATATACACTGGAGTTGCTTACCAAGACGACGTTGAATGTTCCTGATTGGCCTAGTTACAGTTTTGACATAAATCGGCTTGAAAATCTATGGCAAGACTTGAAAATGGCTGTCTCGCAATGATCAGAGGAAAGGCCAAAAAATTGTCAAAGACTCCAGTCACCCAAGTCATAGACTGTTCTCTCTGCTAACGTACGGCAAGCGGTACCGGAGCGTCAAGTCTAGGACCAAAAGGCTCCTTAACAGCTTCTACCCCCAAGCCAAAGGACTGTTGAACAATTAATTAATAAATGGCCACCCGGACTATTTACAATGATTATTATTTGAACAACCAACTTGACAGAGCTTGAATAATGTGCAAATATTGTACAGTCCAGGTGGGCAAAGCTCTTACCCAGAAAGACTCACAGCTGTAATCGCTGTGAAGGTGATTCTAACATGGATTGACTCAGGGGGTTGAGTACTTATAAAGATACATTAGTGTTTTTATTTTTCATGCATTCTTTACAAATGTTATAATTTTCTTCCACCTTGACATTAGAGTATTTTGTGTAGATCGTTGACAAGAAATTACAAATCCATTTTAATCCCACTTTGTAACACAACAAAATGTGGAAAAAAATCAAGGGGTGTGAATACTTTCTGAAGGTACTGTATATTTGGTAAAATTGCGTGTGATATGATTGCATTTTGGAACCCCGTCGCCACAAGATGAATGGTTTTGACCATGCTCCACTGCTTTGATTGGTGCAACTAGAATCACAAGTGTCTATCCTATAATGAAAAGGCACCCGTGAAAAAAATTCCACAAACTTGTTTATCTATTTTGTGCTGTAATATTTGTATTGGTGTTTCGTGTCTGATGCGCTCAGTGTGTTGCTCCATATAATTTGCGGCGTGCATCATGAGCAAAGTCATTGTAGCCCATCATTTCACTTACCCTAGCTGTGAGAAACATGGGATGAGCACAGGCTGACATGGCGTTGCTGTAGCGCAGCCGAATAGCCTGTTAGCAGTCTACCAAAGGTTGCACTATGTCCATTATAATGTAGAAAAACGTATCTCTAGTCGAAATCATTAAATATTTGTCTATCCATATTACACTTATTTCTATGGCGTATTTGCGGCAGCAATTTATGGAAGATGCCAAAACTTTTGAGATAACAATAGATGGCAAAGTCAAAGATACTGGTTCCCCTTTCCATCTGTGGTGAAGTTTTCCCTAAATGCTTATGACGAATCCAGCTCCTGACCAATCCATAGTCTAGCCAGCTGGCTAATCTTTTCAATACGGTGTAGCAACAGCTGATAACATTAGCTAGCTACATAAAGTTAGTATGCTAGCTAACTACAGAAGGTTAGTATGCTAGCTAGCTACATAAGGTTAGCATGCTAGCTAACTACACTTACAGCTGTCAGTGCCCTACTTGTTGTTATTTCTCCACTCCACATGGAAATCACCACCGTTCCCACCCCCAATTCATGAATATGTATTTAGCAGCCTGCGTCATTCTTCGGAGGTGGAACCTAAACGAGAATTTCCGCTATAGGACAGGAATTACATCCTAATAAGGTTGGCATTGCCCTCTGGTGGGGTTCTTTTAACAAATTCATGTTTAAGTTTTGTCTACGACGTCCATCATTGATACCTTATATCTGTGTTTTCTGCAGCACCATACCCTTCTGGGCCTGAATGTTTTGCTACCAGGCAAAAGGCCCCAGAGAGTGGAAAAGATGGTGATGAAGGGGAAGATGAGTTTCATCCGTCAGAGGGAAGTAACAATGAGATGGAGACAGATGCTGGATTATATGTGAGAATGGACACAGTCCATCCCTACCCTGACAGAAATGGACTGTGGAATTGTACAAACTTGCTTCATTCACTGTAAAAGCATACAATTGTGTCTTTTTTTATGTTTGCAAATTGTGTCAATGAGTATGTTTAAAGGGAAACTTTTAAAAATTTCTACTTCATATTCATCTCCAGCACCACCCCAACATCAACATACAGTATGTGAAAATTGTGCGTTTCTATGTTTTGTAATGAAGAAGATAATTGTTTCCAATGACATCAGCAGTGTACATTGTCTGATTTTTGACCAATTGTGAGTAGGCATTGCCTACTAATTGGTTGATGTCATTGGAAACACTTATCTTTCTCTATATTTGTTTTACTACAAAACATAGAAATGCGCCATTTTCACATGATGTTGGGGTGGTGCTGGAGATGAATTTGAAGTTGAAAAATTGTGAAGTTTCCCTTTTTATGTTGAGCAGTGATCTTTCCCTTTTATTGTCCACAATGGAAATGTCAATTGAGGAGAAGTGTATCAGTTATCAATAAGCTATCAGTTGGGTAGCTTATCTGGCTGTGCAGATAACCATAACCAATGGAAAAAGCTACATGAAACACACCTCCAAAAATCTGCTATCTAACTCGGTCACCATGGATACTACAGTCCATGCTCAAGGTCACATACATTGCCATCAGAAAGTATTCACACCCCTTGACTTTTTCCACATTTTGTTTTCTCACAGCCTGAATATAATGTATTACATTGAGATTTCATCACTAATCGACACCTAATACCCCATAATGTCAAAGTGGAATTGGGTTTTTAGACAAATTAATTAAAAATGAAAAGCTGAAATATCTTGAGTCAAAGTATTCAACCCCTTTGTTATGGCAAGCCTAAATAAGTTTGAGTAACCATTTGCTTAACAAATCACATAAGTTGCATGGACTCACTCTGTGTGCAATAATAGTGGTTAACAAGATTTTTATGAATGACTACCTCATCTCTGTATCCCACACATACAATTATTTGTAAGGTTCCTCAGTCGTGTAAGGAATTTCAAAAACAAAGACCAGGGAAGTTTTCCAATGCCTCACAAAGAAGGGCACTGATTGCGCATGGTGAAGCTGTTAATTAGGCTTTGGGTGGTGTATCAACACACCCAGTCACTACAAAGATAGACGTCTTTCCGAACTGTGTTGCCGGACATAAAGAAAACCGCTCAGGGATTTCACCATGAGGCCAATGGTGATTTTAAAACAGTTACTTAGTTTAATGACTGTGATGGGAGAACTGAGGACGGCTCAACAACATCGTAGTTACTCCAAAATACTAATCTAAATGACAGAGTGAAAAGAAGGAAGCCTGTACAAAATAAAACAATTCCAAAACAACAAGGCACTAAAGTAATACTGCAAAATATATGGCATGGAAATGAACCTTTTGTCCTAAATACAAAGTGTTATTTGTGGAAAGTACAATGCATCATTGGGTACCACTCCCCATATTTCCAGGCGTGGTGGTGGCTGCATCATGTTATGGGTATGCCTGTCATCGGCAAGGACTAGGGAGTTTTTTTGGGGGATAAAAATATAAACTGAATAAAGCTAAGCACAGGCAAATTCCTAGAGGAAAAGCTGGTTCAGTCTGCTTTCCAACAGACACTGAGACTAATTCAACTTTCAGCAGGACAATAACCCTAAAACAGCCAAATCTACACTCGAGTAGCTTACCAAGACGGCATTGAATGTTCCTGAGTGGCCTAGTTACAGGTTTTACTTAAATATGTATCTAATTAAGATATATTAGTGTTTTATTTGTAATTCGTTTTTTATGTAGAAAAAGTTATGTAGATAAAAGGGGAAAACCTATTTTAACCCCACTTTTGTAACACAACAAAATGTGGAAAAAGTCAAGGGGCGTGGATACTTTCTGAAGGCACTGTACCTGTACTATTATCCACCAGGATGCCAATTGTTTTGCTGTCTGCATATTATCTGAGACATAACTCATCTATAAATTGTATAGATTGAGTTACATGAGCTACAAATGATTTAGCAATGCAATGGGCTCTGGGTGAACATCTTATTTATTTATATATACAGTTGAAGTCGGAAGTTTACATACACCTTAGCCAAATACATTTCAACTCAGTTTTTCACAATTACTGACATTTAATCCTAGTAAAAATTAGGTTAGGATCACCACTTTATTTTAAGAATGTTAAATGTCAGAATAATAGTAGAGAGAATTATTTATTTAAGCTTTTATTTATTTCATCACATTCCAAGTGGGTCAGAAGTTTACATACACTCAATTAGTATTTGGTAGCATTGCCTTTAAATTGTTTAACTTGGGTTAAAAGTTTCGGGTAGCCTTCCACAAGCTTCCCACAATAAGTTGGGTGAATTTTGGCCCATTCCTCCTGACAGAGCTGGTGTAACTGAGTCAGGTTTGTAGGCCTCCTTGCTCACACATGCTTTTTCACTTCTGCCCACACATTTTCTATAGGATTGAGGTCTGGGCTTTGTAATGGCCATTCCAATACCTTGACTTTGTTGTCCTTAAGCCATTTTGCCACAACTTTGGAAGTATGCTTGGGGTCATTGTCCATTTGGAAGACCCATTTGCGACCAAGGTTTAACTTCCTGACTGATATCATGAGATGTTTCTTCAATATATCCACATAATTTTCCTTCCTCATGATGCCATTTATTTTGTCAAGTGCACCAGTCCCTCCTGCAGCAAAGCACCTCCACAGCATAATGCTGCCACCCCGTGCTTCACGGTTGGGATGGTGTTCTTCGGCTTGCAAGTACTCCCTTTTTCTAAGAGAATGCCAAGAGTGTGCAAAGCTGTCATCAAGGCAAAGGGTGGCTACTTTGAAGAATTTCAAATATAAAATATACTTTGTTTTGTTTAATACTTTTTTGGCTACTACATGATTCCATGTGTTATTTCATAGTTTTGATGTCTTCACTATTATTCTACAATGTAGAAAAATCAAAAAGAAAGAAAGAAAAACCCTTGAATGAGTAGGTGTCCAAACTTTTGACTGTGTGTGTGTGTATGTATGTGTGTATATATGTATATATGTGTGTGTGTGTGTGTGTGTGTGTGTATGTATGTATATATATATATATATATATATATATATATATATATATATATATACACATACAGTGGGGAAAAAAAGTATTTAGTCAGCCACCAATTGTGCAAGTTCTCCCACTTAAAAAGATGAGAGAGGCCTGTAATTTTCATCATAGGTACACGTCAACTATGACAGACAAATTGAGAATTTTTTTCCGAGAAAATCACATTGTAGGATTTTTAATGAATTTATTTGCAAATTATGGTGGAAAATAAGTATTTGGTCACCTACAAACAAGCAAGATTTCTGGCTCTCACAGACCTGTAACTTCTTCTTTAAGAGGCTCCTCTGTCCTCCACTCGTTACCTGTATTAATGGCACCTGTTTGAACTTGTTATCAGTATAAAAGACACCTGTCCACAACCTCAAACAGTCACACTCCAAACTCCACTATGGCCAAGACCAAAGAGCTGTCAAAGGACACCAGAAACAAAATTGTAGACCTGCACCAGGCTGGGAAGACTGAATCTGCAATAGGTAAGCAGCTTGGTTTGAAGAAATCAACTGTGGGAGCAATTATTAGGAAATGGAAGACATACAAGACCACTGATAATCTCCCTCGATCTGGGGCTCCACGCAAGATCTCACCCCGTGGGGTCAAAATGATCACAAGAACGGTGAGCAAAAATCCCAGAGCCACACAGGGGGACCTAGTGAATGACCTACAGACAGCTGGGACCAAAGTAACAAAGCCTACCATCAGTAACACACTACGCCGCCAGGGACTCAAATCCTGCAGTGCCAGACGTGTCCCCCTGCTTAAGCCAGTACATGTCCAGGCCCGTCTGAAGTTTGCTAGAGTGCATTTGGATGATCCAGAAGAGGATTGGGAGAATGTCATATGTCATATGTCATATGGTCAGATGAAACCAAAATAGAACTTGTCGTGTTTGGAGGACAAAGAATGCTGAGTTGCATCCAAAGAACACCATACCTACTGTGAAGCATGGGGGTGGAAACATCATGCTTTGGGGCTGTTTTTCTGCAAAGGGACCAGGACGACTGATCCGTGTAAAGGAAAGAATGAATGGGGCCATGTATCGTGTGATTTTGAGTGAAAACCTCCTTCCATCAGCAAGGGCATTGAAGATGAAACGTGGCTGGGTCTTTCAGCATGACAATGATCCCAAACACACCGCCCGGGCAACGAAGGAGTGGCTTCGTAAGAAGCATTTCAAGGTACTGGAGTGGCCTAGCCAGTCTCCAGATCTCAACCCCATAGAAAATCTTTGGAGGGAGTTGAAAGTCCGTGTTGCCCAGCGACAGCCCCAAAACATCACTGCTCTAGAGGAGATCTGCATGGAGGAATGGGCCAAAATACCAGCAACAGTGTGTGAAAACCTTGTGAAGACTTACAGAAAACGTTTGACCTGTGTCATTGCCAACAAAGGGTATATAACAAAGTATTGAGAAACTTTTGTTTTTGACCAAATACTTATTTTCCACCATAATTTGCAAATAAATTCATAAAAAATCCTACAATGTGATTTTCTGGATTTTTTTCCTCATTTTGTCTGTCATAGTTGATGTGTACCTATGATGACAATTACAGGCCTCTCTCATCTTTTTAAGTGGGAGAACTTGCACAATTGGTGGCTGACTAAATACTTTTTTTCCCCACTGTATATGTGTGTATATATAAGTGTATATGTGTGTATATATAGTGTGTGTATACAGTGGGGAGAACAAGTATTTGATACACTGCCGATTTTGCAGGTTTTCCTACTTACAAAGCATGTAGAGGCCTGTAATTTTTATCATAGGTACACTTCAACTGTGAGAGACGGAATCTAAAACAAAAATCCAGAAAATCACATTGTATGATTTTTAAATAATTAATTTGCATTTTATTGCATGACATAAGTATTTGATCACCTACCAACCAGTAAGAATTCCGGCTCTCACAGACCTGTTAGTTTTTCTTTAAGAAGCCCTCCTGTTCTCCACTCATTAACTGCACCTGTTTGAACTTGTTACCTGTATAAAAGACACCTGTCCACACACTCAATCAAACAGACTCCAACCTCTCCACAATGGCCAAGACCAGAGAGCTGTGTAAGGACATCAGGGATAAAATTGTAGACCCAGCACATGGCTGGGATGGGCAACAGGACAATAGGCAAGCAGCTTGGTGAGAAGGCAACAACTGTTGGCGCAATTATTAGAAAATGGAAGAAGTTCAAGATGACGGTCAATCACCCTCGGTCTGGGGCTCCATGCAAGATCTCACCTCGTGGGGCATCAATGATCATGAGGAAGGTGAGGGATCAGCCCAGAACTACACGGCAGGACCTGGTCAATGACCTGAAGAGAGCTGGGACCACAGTCTCAAAGAAAACTATTAGTAACACACTATGCCGTCATGGATTTAAATCCTGCAGCGCACGCAAGGTCCCCCTGCTCAAGCCAGCACATTTCCAGGCCCATCTAAAGTTTGCCAATGACCATCTGGATGATCCAGAGGAGGAATGGGAGAAGGTCATGTGGTCTGATGAGACAAAAATAGAGCTTTTTGGTTTAAACTCCACTCACCGTGTTTGGAGGAAGAAGAAGGATGAGTACAACCCCAAGAACACCATCCCAACCGTGAAGCATGGAGGTGGAAACATCATTCTTTGGGGATGCTTTTCTACAAAGGGGACAGGACGACTGCACCGTATTGAGGGGAGGATGGATGGGGCCATGTATCGCGAGATCTTAGCCAACAACCTCCTTCCCTCAGTAAGAGCATTGAAGATGGGTCGTGGCTGGGTCTTCCAGCATGACAACGACCCGAAACACACAGCCAGGGCAACTAAGGAGTGGCTCCATAAGAAGCATCTCAAGGTCCTGGAGTGGCCTAGCCAGTCTCCAGACCTGAACCCAATAGAAAATCTTTGGAGGGAGCTGAAAGTCCATATTGCCCAGCGACAGCCCCGAAACCTGAAGGATCTGGAGAAGGTCTGTATGGAGGAGTGGGCCAAAATCCCTGCTGCAGTGTGTGCAAACCTGGTCAAGAACTACAGGAAACGTATGATCTCTGTAATTGCAAACAAAGGTTTTTGTACCAAATATTAAGTTCTGCTTTTCTGATGTATCAAATACTTATGTCATGCAATAAAATGCAAATTAATTACTTAAAAATCATACAATGTGATTTTCTGGATTTTTGTTTTAGATTCCGTCTCTCACAGTTGAAGTGTACCTATGATAAATATTACAGACCTCTACATGCTTTGTAAGTAGGAAAACCTGCAAAATCGGCAGTGTATCAAATACTTGTTCTCCCCACTGTATATATGTGTATGTATGTATGTATGTATGTATATATATACACTGCTCAAAAAAATAAAGGGAACACTTAAACAACACAATGTAACTCCAAGTCAATCACACTTCTGTGAAATCAAACTGTCCACTTAGGAAGCAACACTGATTGACAATAAATGTCACATGCTGTTGTGCAAATGGAATAGACAACAGGTGGAAATTATAGGCAATTAGCAAGACACCCCCAATAAAGGACTGGTTTTGCAGGTGTTGACCACAGACCACTTCTCAGTTCCTATGCTTCCTGGCTGATGTTTTGGTCACTTTTGAATGCTGGCGGTGCTTTCGCTCTAGTGGTAGCATGAGACGGAGTCTACAACCCACACAAGTGGCTCAGGTAGTGCAGCTCATCCAGGATGGCACATCAATGCGAGCTGTGGCAAGAAGGTTTGCTTTGTCTGTCAGCGTAGTGTCCAGAGCATGGAGGCGCTACCAGAAGACAGGCCAGTACATCAGGAGACGTGGAGGAGGCCGTAGGAGGGCAACAACCCAGCAGCAGGACTGCTACCTCCGCCTTTGTGCAAGGAGGAGCAGGCGGAGCACTGCCAGAGCCCTGCAAAATGACCTCCAGCAGGCCACAAATGTGCATGTGTCTGCTCAAACGGTCAGAAACAGACTCCATGAGGGTGGTATGAGGGCCCGACGTCCACAGGTGGGGGTTGTGCTTACAGCCCAACACCGTGCAGGACGTTTGGCATTTGCCAGAGAACACCAAGATTGGCAAATTCGCCACTGGCGCCCTGTGCTCTTCACAGATGAAAGCAGGTTCACACTGAGCACGTGACAGACGTGACAGAGTCTGGAGATGCCGTGGAGAACATTCTGCTGCCTGCAACATCCTCCAGCATGACCGGTTTGGCGGTGGGTCAGTCATGGTGTGGGGTGGCATTTCTTTGGGGGGCCGCATAGCCCTCCATGTGCTCGCCAGAGGTGGCCTGACTGCCATTAGGTACCGAGATGAGATCCTCAGACCCCTTGTGAGACCATATGCTGGTGCGGTTGGCCCTGGGTTCCTCCTAATGCAAGACAATGCTAGACCTCATGTGGCTGGAGTGTGTCAGCAGTTCCTGCAAGAGGAAGGCATTGATGCTATGGAATGGCCCGCCCGTTCCCCAGACCTGAATCCAATTGAGCACATCTGGGACATCATGTCTCGCTCCATCCACCAACGCCACGTTGCACCACAGACTGTCCAGGAGTTGGCGGATGCTTTAGTCCAGGTCTGGGAGGAGATCCCTCAGGAGACCATCCGCCACCTCATCAGGAGCATGCCCAGGCGTTGTAGGGAGGTCATACAGGCACGTGGAGGCCACACACACTACTGAGCCTCATTTTGACTTGTTTTAAGGACATTACATCAAAGTTGGATCAGCCTGTAGTGTGGTTTTCTACTTTAATTTTGAGGGTGACTCCAAATACAGACCTCCATGGGTTGATCAATTTGATTTCCATTGATAATTTTTGTGTGATTTTGTTGTCAGCACATTCAACTATGTAAAGAAAAAGTATTTAATAAGATTATTTCATTAATTCAGATCTAGGATGTGTTATTTTAGTGTTCCCTTAATTTCTTTGAGCAGTGTATATATACAGTGGGGAGAACAAGTATTTGATACACTGCCGATTTTGCAGGTTTTCCTACTTACAAAGCATGTAGAGGTCTGTAATTTTTTATCATATGTACACTTCAACTGTGAGAGACGGAATCTAAAACAAAAATCCAGAAAATCACATTGTATGATTTTTAAGTAATTAATTTGCATTTTATTGCATGACATAAGTATTTGATACATCAGAAAAGCAGAACTTAATATTTGGTACAGAAACCTTTGTTTGCAATTACAGAGATCATACGTTTCCTGTAGGTCTTGACCAGGTTTGCACACACTGCAGCAGGGATTTTGGCCCACTCCTCCATACAGACCTTCTCCAGATCCTTCAGGTTTCGGGGCTGTCGCTGGGCAATACGGACTTTCAGCTCCCTTTCTATTGAGGTCAGGTATGGAGACTGGCTAGGCCACTCCAGGACCTTAAAGTGCTTCTTACGGAGCCACTCCTTAGTTGCCCTGGCTGTGTGTTTCAGGTCGTTGTCATGCTGGAAGACCCAGCCACGACCCATCTTCAATGCTCTTACTGAGGGAAGCAGGTTGTTGGCCAAGATCTCGCGATACATGGCCCCATCCATCCTCCCCTCAATACGGTGCAGTCGTCCTGTCCCCTTTGCAGAAAAGCATCCCCAAAGAGTTTCCACCTCCATGCTTCACGGTTGGGATGGTGTTCTTGGGGTTGTACTCATCCTTCTTCTTCCTCCAAACACGGCGAGTGGAGTTTAGACCAAAAAGCTCTATTTTTGTCTCATCAGACCACATGACCTTCTCCCATTCCTCCTCTGGATCATCCAGATGGACATTGGCAAACTTCAGACGGGCCTGGACATGCGCTGGCTTGAGCAGGGGGACCTTGCGTGCGCTGCAGGATTTTAATCCATGACGGCGTAGTGTGTTACTAATGGTTTTCTTTGAGACTGTGGTCCCAGCTCTCTTCAGGTCATTGACCAGGTCCTGCCGTGTAGTTCTGGGCTGATCCCTCACCTTCCTCATGATCATTGATGCCCCACAAGGTGAGATCTTGCATGGAGCCCCAGACCGAGGGTGATTGACCGTCATCTTGAACTTCTTCCATTTTCTAATAATTGCGCCAACAGTTGTTGCCTTCTCACCAAGCTGCTTGCCTATTGTCCTGTAGCCCATCCCAGCCTTGTGCAGGTCTACAATTTAATCCCTGATGTCCTTACACAGCTCTCTGGTCTTGGCCATTGTGGAGAGGTTGGAGTCTGTTTGATTGAGTGTGTGGACAGGTGTCTTTTATACAGGTAACAAGTTCAAACAGGTGCAGTTAATACAGGTAATGAGTGGAGAACAGGAGGGCTTCTTAAAGAAAAACTAACAGGTCTGTGAGAGCCGGTATTCTTACTGGTTGGTAGGTGATCAAATACTTATGTCATGCAATAAAATGCAATTAATTATTTAAAAATCATACAATGTGAATTTCTGGATTTTTGTTTTAGATTCCGTCTCTCACAGTTGAAGTGTACCTATGATAACAATTACAGGCCTCTACATGCTTTGTAAGTAGGAAAACCTGCAAAATCGGCAGTGTATCAAATATTTGTTCTCCCCACTGTATATGTGTGTGTGTTTGTGTGTATAAATGTATATATGTATATGTATATACAGTGAGGGAAAAAAGTATTTGATCCCCTGCTGATTTTGTACGTTTGCCCACTGACAAAGACATGATCAGTCTATAATTCTAATGGTAGGTTTATTTTAACTGTGAGAGACAGAATAACAACAACAAAATCCAGAAAAACACATGTCAAAAATGTTATAAATTGATTTGCATTTTAATGAGGGAAATAAGTATTTGACCCCCTCTCAATCAGAAAGATTTCTGGCTCCCAGGTGTCTTTTATACAGGTAACGAGCTGAGATTAGGAGCACACTCTTAAAGGGAGTGCTCCTAATCTCAGCTTGTTACCTGTATAAAAAACACCTGTCCACAGAAGCAATCAATCAATCAGATTCCAAACTCTCCACCATGGCCAAGACCAAAGAGCTCTCCAAGGATGTCAGGGACAAGATTGTAGGCTTACACAAGGCTGGAATGGGCTACAAGACCATCGCCAAGCAGCTTGGTGAGAAGGTGACAACAGTTGGTGCGATTATTCGCAAATGGAAGAAACACAAAAGAACTGTCAATCTCCCTCGGCCTGGGGCTCCATGCAAGTTCTCACCTCGTGGAGTTGCAATGATCATGAGAACGGTGAGGAATCAGCCCAGAACTACATGGAAGAATCTTGTCAATGATCTCAAGGCAGCTGGGACCATAGTCACCAAGAAAACAATTGGTAACACACTACGCCGTGAAGAACTGAAATCCTGCAGAGCCCGCAAGGTCCCCCTGCTCAAGAAAGCACATATACAGGGCCGTCTGAAGTTTGCCAATGAACATCTGAATGATTCAGAGGAGAACTGGGTGAAAGTGTTGTGGTCAGATGAAACCAAAATTGAGCTCTTTGGCGTCAACTCAACTCGCCGTGTTTGGAGGAGGAGGAATGCTGCCTATGACCCCAAGAACACCATCCCCACCGTCAAACATGGAGGTGGAAACATTATGCTTTGGGGGTGTTTTTCTGCTAAGGGGACAGGACAACTTCACTGCATCAAAGGGACGATGGACAGGGCCATGTACCATCAAATCTTGGGTGAGAACCTCCTTCCCTCAGCCAGGGCATTGAAAATGGGTCGTGGATGGTTATTCCAGCATGACAATGACCCAAAACACACGGCCAAGGCAACAAAGGAGTGGCTCAAGAAGAAGCACATGAAGGTCCTGGAGTGGCCTAGCCAGTCTCCAGACCTTAATTCCATAGAAAATCTGTGGAGGGAGCTGAAGGTTTGAGTTGCCAAACGTCAGTCTCGAAACCTTAATGACTTGGAGAAGATCTGCAAAGAGGAGTAGAACAAAATCCCTTCTGAGATGTTTGCAAACCTGGTGTCCAACTACAAAAAACGTCTGACCTCTGTGATTGCCAACAAGGGTTTTGCCACCAAGTACTAAGTCATGTTTTGGCAGAGGGGTCAAATACTTATTTCCCTCATTAAAATGCAAATCAATTTATAACATTTTTTACATGCGTTTTTCTGGATTTTTTTGTTGTTGTTCTGTTTCTCACTGTTCAAATAAACCTACCATTAAGATTATAGACTGATAATGTCTTTGTCAGTGGGCAAACGTACAAAATCAGCAGGGGATCAAATACTTTTTCCCCTCACTGTATATGTATGTATGTATGTATGTATGTATGTATTTGTGTGTAAATAAAATAAATACCAAGGGTATTCAAATCTTGCCCTATGTGGTCCGGAGCCTGCTGGTTCTCTTTTCAACCTGATAATTATTGCACCCACCTGGTGTCCCAGGTCTAAATCAGTCACTTATTAGAGGGGAACAATGAAAACAAGCAGTAGAACTGGCTTCGAGGTCCAGAGTTGAATTTGAGGGTTATAGACCCTAGTATAAATGGTCATCTTGAATCAGTTGAAAAATAAATATTTCATATACTGTACCAGGGCCCACCGTGGAAGCTACTATGACAACATCCCTCCCGAGTTTGTTTCTCTGTTACCATCTGTCTGGGTAGAGGGGAAGATACGTGGTGGTCACTATGACTCAGGGTAATGGACATTGTGAAACCCTGGCTGCAACAGAAAAGATGGGAGGGGTCTCCTCCTGTATAAAAGGTGTGCTTACAGGGGTCTCTGGATCAGCATGATGAAGACGCTGGGTATTTTGGTTGCTTCTGCCCTGTTCCTGGGGTCCGCCTCGGCCGCCACTGTAAGTCCATTTTAGTTTATTTGGTTTTGATTATTTGATCTTTAGTGTAATTAAAGATATCTTATTTTTCTTTTTCTAAAACACATTTCCAAATATGACATTTGTTAATAATGTAGGTGTTTTAATGTAGCTATAATGTTGTTGTTTTATAACTATCTGTGGTTTTGATCCCCTCATTGAGGTAAAAAGATACAGTAGAAATATACAGTGAGCTCCAAAAGTATTATTTTGTTGTTTTGGCTCAGTACTCCAGCGCTTTGGATTTGAAGTGATACAATGACTATGAGGTTGAAGTGCAGACTGTCAGCTTTAATTTTAGGGTATTTTCATCCATATCGGGTGAACCGTTTAGAAATTACAGCACTTTTTGTACATAGTGCAAAAAGTGCATTTTAGGGGACAAAAGGTATTAGGACAAATTCACTTATGTGTATTCAAGTAGTAAAAATTGAATTATTTGGTCCCATATTCATAGCACGCAATGACTACGTCAAGCTTGTGACTACAAATTTGTTGGATGCATTTGCTGTTTTGATTGTGTTTCTGATTATTTTGTGCCCAATAGAAATTAATGGTAAATAATTTTTGAGTCACATTTATTGAAAATAAGAATAGAATATGTTTATAAACACTTCTACATTGATGTGGATGCTACCATGATTACAGATAATCCTGAATGAGTCGTGAATAATGATGAGTGAGAAAGTTAGACTCACATATCATACCCCCAAGACAGGCTAACCTCTCATTTTACAATAATGGGAGGTTAGCAGTGGGGTTTATCTATTCTTATTTACAATAAAAGTGACTCCAAAATAGACACAATACATTATTTACCATTCATTTCTATGGGGCACAAAATAATCTGAAACACAACCAAAACAAACAGCAAATGCATCCAACAAATTTGTAGAGTCACAAGCTTGATTTAGTCGTTGTGTGCTATGAATATGGGACCAAATACTTTTAAATACTTTAATACACATATAAGTGAATTTGTCCCAATACCTTTGGTCCCCTAAAATGGGGGGACTATGTACAAAAAGTGCTGTAATTTGTAAACTGTTCTCCCGGTATGGATGAAAATACCCTCAAATTAAAGCTGATAGTCTGCACTTTAACCTCACAGTAATTGTATAATTTCAAATCCATAGTGCTGTAGCACAGAGCCAAAATAACAAAAGATGTGTCACTTTCCCAATACTTTTGGAGCTCACTGTAATTTGACAAATAAAATAGGCTAAATGTAAAATTGTTTATACTGATAAAGTAACCAATAGTGAAACACAAAGGGTTAAGAACTTCACCTGCATTTGTACTCACTGCAGGTTTTTTGACATCTTTATCATCAACAGGTTGATAAGCAATGTGAATTCAACAGCTGAACACCTTTTTTGCAACAGTTCATTAATACAAAACGCAAAACAATGACACCACTACATGCATAAAACAGCAACACTGAATAGATTTGTGCATAATAAAAACAGTTTCACACTTACATATATTACTGAATGTGTAATGAGTTGGTATCTGCCCTTTGGGTGTCGATGTGTAGCTTGGAGTGGTGTACACTGAGGGAGGCATGGTACAGGGGAAGAAGGTCAATTCTGATGGACTCTTCCGCACCATGGACGTCTTCAAAGGAATCCCCTACGCTGACAAGCCCGGCATTTTTGAGAAGCCCAAGCGTCACCCTGGATGGGATGGTGGGTACCAAAAAATAAAATGCCTCCAATGTCCATCCATTCAGCAAGGAAAACAATGTAGTAATACTGAAGCAGATTGTAAAATAAATATTGGACAGCCATATTGGACCATAGCCTTCCTAACACTCATCTCAGTTCACTGACTGATTCTCCCTGTGTCTCCTTCCAGGTGTTCTTAAGGCTACTGAGTTCAAGCCGAGGTGCATGCAGCTGAACCTGCTCCAGTCTGACACCCGAGGCCAAGTGGACTGCCTTTTCCTGAACATCTGGGTCCCTCAGGGCCTCAGCGGTATGTAACATGTACCTGTGTCTTTCACCCATACCTGTCACTAGAGTAGGACATCGGCTAATAAGGCATCAGCCCTTGTCTTTATCCACATAACAAGACATCATACAGTATGATCTGCTGATGTGTCATAATACTAATAATAGTATAACTATGATGTAATGCTACAAATGTATTGAAATATCTCTCCTCCCTTCCTAGTTTCCACTGGTCTGCCAGTCATGGTTTGGATCTTTGGAGGTGGTTACCTGGTTGGAGGCTCTATGGGCGCTAACTTCCTGGATAACTATCTGTATGATGGGGAGGAGATTGCAAACAGGGGCAACGTCATCGTGGTGACTCTGGGTTACCGTGTGGGCACCCTGGGCTTCCTCAGCTCTGGAGATGCCAGCGGACCTGGTAGGTATCAACCAAGGCTTTGCCTGGCTGGCTAGGTGGGTGGTGGGTGGGTGGCTTTGGTACAATCGTTGTCGCATCAGCTGATGTATGACAATTACCTTTTCTTCATGTAGTGATTCTCAGGTGACTGAAAACACTATATGATAATGCTGATTAAGATTACTGTGTTCATCTAACCTTTAATCATCAACTGGCTCTATCAGAAACTTTTGCCATTCTGTGGGAGCCAGATGTACAGTATGTTAGTAGGGAGATTACTGCTGCTGGCTCACAGAGCGGTCTTCCATGTCAGGTAACTATGGTTTGTGGGACCAGCATGCTGCCATTGCCTGGGTGAACAGGAACATCCGCGCCTTCGGAGGAGACCCCAACAACATCACCGTCTTCGGAGAGTCTGCCGGCGCTGCTAGCGTCAGCTTCCAGGTGTGGGACTAAAAAGAGGACTAACAGTTTTAAAACAGAGCTTTCAGGGCAAAGGTAGTCATATCGAAATACAAAAATGGCCAGGACAATGATGTTTCCTCAGTCTCAATGTTATATACTCTTCATTATAATATCATGATTATTCAGTGACTTCCTGTCATAAAACATATGTTTATTGTCAGTGTGTAGTTTCTGGTAACTGTCGTGTCTATGACATTAGTTTACCACATTTGATACTTTTAACAATGAGAACAGGGAGACTTCTGATACCTTATTCTGAACCATGATGTCCTGTACAGAGTGATGGTCAGCCGAGTTTTTGAGACCTCCATGATCTAATAAACAGGGTGATGGAAAATACTTGGACTTTAGACCATTTTAAGTTATACCTTTTTGGATTGTTAGATATATGTAAGCATTAAGCAGGTTGCTCCTGTTACGATTGTAAGTAAAGTTACTGTAGGTAAGGAAATGGCATTCGGCTTGGGTCCTCCGTCCACAGTATTAACAGGCTAGCAAATGCAGAAAATGCTATGTACTAATTCGAGTTTGAATGTACTTTATCGCCACACAGACGCTCTCTCCCCATAACAAAGGGCTGATCCGCAGGGCCATCTCCCAGAGTGGCGTTGCTCTCTGCCCCTGGGGCATCAACAAGAACCCCCGTACCTTTGCAGAGATGGTATGTGTACTTCAGTAACATTGGGGTGGAATATGGACTGACAGAGATGGATGTTGGTTGTTAAAGGGTTGTCTCATCCCCCATTCCTCTCTCTTTAGGTTGCTGAGAAGGTGGGCTGCCCCATTGATGATCAGATGATGGCCTGCCTGAAGCTCATTGACGCTAAGGAGCTCACCCTTGCCGGTACCCTGTCCCTGAGTGGTTCTCCCTCCAGTGAGTATTCACTGAGGTTAATATAAGGGGCTGTGGCATACTGAGCAAGATGCTAAGGAGGTTGTGATTTGCATGCATTGATGCCTGTATAGATGAGCATTAGCCTGACGCTCACATATCTCCTCAGCCCACCATTCTACACAGGAATTTAGTGATGGCCATGTCCTACCCATAGCATTAAAAGGTATGTCTTTCTCTGCCTGCCTCCTCCAGCCCCCATAGTGGACAACTTGGCCCTCTCCCCTGTGATCGATGGGGACTTCCTGCCTGATCACCCAGGCAACCTGTTCCACAACGCTGCTGACATTGACTACCTTGCAGGGGTCAACAGCATGGATGCCCACCTATTCACTGGCTTGGATGTACCCGCCGTCAACAAGCCAATCGAGAGCGTCCCTCTGTGAGTGACCATTGGCTGATTGGTTACCTGGGAGGAAGAGGGTACTCTGTTCGGTGTTGGCCATGTGCACTGTGTAGCTTAAATGGGACAGCAGATGTACCCACAAAGCATTTTATAGAACCAACCAAGTCTAACTAACAAGTAGGAGTAGAATAAAATGTATTAAAAAGAATAGGGTTATCACTTTGGGTTATCACTTTGGGTTATCACTTTGGGCAGGTCCCCAACACAGTTGGCTTAAGAAGGGGTTGTCAGGTTGTTATATCTCTTGAGACTAATCTCTCTCTTCCTCACTGAAGGTCAGATATGAAACTGCTCCTGGGTGCTTTGACTAAGAAGGGAGAGGCCGCTATCAACAGCGCTTTCACAGAGTACACGGCAGACTGGGGAGATAAGCCCAGCCAGGAGGCCATCAAGAAGGCTGTTGTTATGATCGAGACTGACTTCATCTTCCTGGTTCCTACCCAGGTTGCTCTCTATCTGCACGCCTCCAAAGCCCAGTGAGTCCACCTCCTTGTTACTCTAGCACAGCCCTTCTCCCCCAGTATGTGCTGCTTCCCATCCCAGCGTCACATATCTGATATCTAATCATTCCCCCTCTCCTTGCCCTATCCCAGATCTGCACGCACCTACTCCTACCTGTTCTCAGAGCCCAGCCGCATGTCAGGGATAGTCCTACCTTTCCCCAGCTGGATGGAGGCTGACCACGCTGATGACCTGCAGTTTGTGTTCGGCAAGCCCTTCAGCACGCCCCTGGCATACTGGCCCAAGCACCGCAACGTCTCCAAATACTTTATCGCCTACTGGACCAACTTCGCCAGGACCGGGTAAAAAAGAGCTGCAGTGCAATCATATACAGTAATCACACCCTGTGGGGGATATATATACAGTACCAGTCAAAGGTTTGGACACACCTACTCATTCCAGGGTTTTTCTTTATTTTTACTATTTTCTACATTGTAGAATAATAGTGAAGACATCAAAACTATGAAATAACACATATGGAATCATGTAGTAACCAAAAAAGTGTTCAACAAATCAAAATATACTTTATATTTGAGATTCTTCAAAGTAGCCACCCTTTGCCTTGATGACAGCTTTGCACACTCTTGGCATACTTTAAACCAGCTTCACCTGGAATGCTTTTCCAACAGTCTTGAAGGAGTTCCCACGTATGCTGAGCACTTGTTGGCTGCTTTTCCTTCACTCTGCGGTCCAACTCATCCCAAACCATCTCAATTGGGTTGATGTCGGGTGATTGTGGAGGCCACGTCATCTGATGCAGCACTCCATCACTCTCCTTCTTGGTCAAATAGCCCTTACACAGCCTGGAGGTGTGTTGGGTCATTGTCCTGTTGAAAAACAAATGATTGTCCCACTAAGCGCAAACCAGATGGGATGGCGTATCGCTGCAGAATGCTGTGGTAGCCATGCTGGTTAAGTGTGCCTTGCATTCTAAATAAATCACTGACCGTGTCACCAGCAAAGCACCCCCACACCATCACACCTCCTCCTCCATGCTTCACGGTGGGAACCACACATGTGGAGACCATCCGTTCAGCTACTCTGCGTCTCACAAAGACACGGCAGTTGAAACCAAAAATCTCAAATTTGGACTCATCAGACCAAAGGATAGATTTCCTCCGGTCTAATGTCCATTGCTTGTGTTTCTTGGCCCAAGCAAGTCTCTTCTTCTTATTGGTGTCCTTTAGTAGTGGTTTCTTTGCAGCAATTCAACCGTGAAGGCCTGATTCACGCAGTCTCCTCTGAACAGTTGATGTTGATGTGTCTGTTACTTGAACTCTGTGAGGCATTTATTTGGGCTGCAATTTCTGAGGCTGATAACTCTAATGAACGTATCCTCTGCAGCAGAGGTAACTCTGGGTCTTCCTTTCCTGTGGCGGTCCTCATGAGAGCCAGTTTCATCATAGTGCTTGATGGTTTTTGCGTATTGACTGACCTTCATGTCTTTAAGTAATGATGGACTGTCATTTCTCTATGCTTATTTGAGCTATTCTTGCCATGATATGGACTTGGTCTTTTACCAAATAGTGCTATCTTCTGTATACCACCCCTACCTTGTCACAACACAACTGATTGGCTCAAACGCATTAAGAAGAAAATAAATTCCACAAATTAACTTTTAACAAGGCACACCTGTTAATTGAAATGCATTCCAGGTGACTACCTCATGAAGCTGGTTGAGAGAATGCCAAGAGTGTGCAAAGCTGTCATCAAGACAAAGGGTGGCTACTTTGAAGATTCTCAAAGAAAAAATATATTTAGATTTGTTAACACATTTTCTTTTGGTTACTACATGATTCCATATGTGTTATTTCATAGTTTTGATGTCTTCGCTATGATTCTACAATGTAGAAAATAATAAAAATAAAGAAAAACCCTTGAATGAGTAGGTTTGTCCAAACTTTTGGCTGGTACTGTGTGTATATATATTCGATTTATCATAGTTTTTGTGAGGATAAGATCACTTTAGAATTTGAATATTGTATTTTCAATTTTCAAATTCTAAAGTGATATTATCCTCACAAAAACTATGATAAATCGAAAGTTCTCACCATTATGTTTTTCTTACCATCCTCAACCCCTTTCCCGCCACAGAGACCCCAACAAGGGGGAGTCCAATGTGCCTGTGACCTGGCCTGCATACACCACCTCTGGGCAAAAATACCTGGAGATCAACGCCAACATGAACAGGAACTCCGTCCATGAGAAGATGAGGATGCGCTTTGTGAACTGGTGGTCTAACACCTTACCCAGCCTTCCCTCCGTCTGAGGTAGCTCTGAGGTAGCTCTCACTAAGCACAGGCTCCCCGATGCATAATTGACATCATGCTACATTCACAGCTATACAAATTGGTTGTGTTATGTCACAAATAAATGCAAGGCTACTAGTACCACCAGATGGATTTCTGATTGTAACCATTTTTTCTTCATAAGTAAATGAATGCAATTAAGACGTCCACCCTGTTGTCTGTTTTTAATACCGTCCAGTCACCAGTGAAAGGTGTTTTGTTTGTATTTATCAAGAAAATGATCGTATATGGACATTATAAACTCTTTACTATATATATATATATATATATATATATATATATATATATATATATATATATATATATCAGTGGGGGAAAAAGTATTTAGTCAGCCACCAATTGTGCAAGTTCTCCCACTTAAAAAGATGAGAGAGGCCTATAATTTTCATCATAGGTACACGTCAACTATGACAGACAAAATGAGGGAAAAAAATCCTGAAAATCACATTGTAGGATTTTTAATGAATTTATTTGCAAATTATGGTGGAAAATAAGTATTTGGTCAATAACAAAAGTTTCTCAATACTTTGTTATATACCCTTTGTTGGCAATGACACAGGTCAAACGTTTTCACACACTGTTGCTGGTATTTTGGCCCATTCCTCCATGCAGATCTCCTCTAGAGCAGTGATGTTTTGGGGCTGTCGCTGGGCAACACAGACTTTCAACTCCCTCCAAAGATTTTCTATGGGGTTGAGATTTGGAGACTGGCTAGGCCACTCCAGGACCTTGAAATGCTTCTTACGAAGCCACTCCTTCGTTGCCCGGGCGGTGTGTTTGGGATCATTGTCATGCTGAAAGACCCAGCCACGTTTCATCTTCAATGCCCTTGCTGATGGAAGGAGGTTTTCACTCAAAATCTCACGATACATGGCCCCATTCATTCTTTCCTTTACACGGATCAGTCGTCCTGGTCCCTTTGCAGAAAAACAGCCCCAAAGCATGATGTTTCCACCCCCATGCTTCACAGTAGGTATGGTGTTCTTTGGATGCAACTCAGCATTCTTTGTCCTCCAAACACGACGAGTTGAGTTTTTACCAAAAAGTTCTATTTTGGTTTCATCTGACCATATGACATTCTCCCAATCCTCTTCTGGATCATCCAAATGCACTCTAGCAAACTTCAGACGGGCCTGGACATGTACTGGCTTAAGCAGGGGGACACGTCTGGCACTGCAGGATTTGAGTCCCTGGCGGCGTAGTGTGTTACTGATGGTAGGCTTTGTTACTTTGGTCCCAGCTCTCTGCAGGTCATTCACTAGGTCCCCCCGTGTGGTTCTGGGATTTTTGCTCACCGTTCTTGTGATCATTTTGACCCCACGGGGTGAGATCTTGCGTGGAGCCCCAGATCGAGGGAGATTATCAGTGGTCTTGTATGTCTTCCATTTCCTAATAATTGCTCCCACAGTTGATTTCTTCAAACCAAGCTGCTTACCTATTGCAGATTCAGTCTTCCCAGCCTGGTGCAGGTCTACAATTGTGTTTCTGGTGTCCTTTGACAGCTCTTTGGTCTTGGCCATAGTGGAGTTTGGAGTGTGACTGTTTGAGGTTGTGGACATGTGTCTTTTATACTGATAACAAGTTCAAACAGGTGCCATTAATACAGGTAACAAGTGGAGGACAGAGGAGCCTCTTAAAGAATAAGTTACAGGTCTGTGAGAGCCAGAAATCTTGCTTGTTTGTAGGTGACCAAATACTTATTTTCCACCATAATTTGCAAATAAATTCATAAAAAATCCTACAATGTGATTTTCTGGAATTTTTTTTCTCAATTTGTCTGTCATAGTTGACATGTACCTATCACAGGCCTCTCTCATCTTTTTAAGTGGGAGAACTTGCACAATTGGTGGCTGACTAAATACTTTTTTCCCCACTGTACCTCAGGCCAACATCCTGAAAGGATGGGACACCACCACTTAACACATCCTGTAACTCTTCTGAAGTCAAGTCTCTTACACCCAAATATCTCTCTGCAGCTGCCAACACAACCTCAATTTTCTGCGACTTACATTCCATCCCTGCAGTAGTTGATAACCATTGCTATAAATGCAAAAAATCAAATCTTGCTGAAGCATAAATCACTTGTTGGCCTATCCCTTTGTACTGGTACACATCTACTACTCACACCACTCCTCTCAGGATCCCTCCCCCTTGAACCATCTTCCTCTTTCTTCACTGCCTCAGCGTACGACTACTTTTACACTACTCTAATCCTGGAAACCTAAACCTGCCTCTCTTGCACGGGACATTTCTGATCCCCAGCCCCATGGGCACCCCTACAATGAACACATACCACTACTTTCCCCAATGCTACACATTCCTTTGTCTCATGCCCTTATGCACACTTCTCACACCTAGGAACCTCCCTCCTACACACTGCTGCCACATGCCCATAAGCTTGACACCTGTAACAACATAATGTATTCCGCACAAAAGCTTGTACAGGATAACTTGTATATCCTAACATCACTTTGTTGGGCAAAGACTCAACATCAAAACTCAAAAGAACAGACAACGACTATTCTGTGTCACCACTCATACCACCCTGTCTGCGTCGCACCAAACAACGAGCATCACAAACACCGGGAATCTTCCCCTTCAGTTGGTCAGCTTTCACATTTACCGCTACCCCAGTAATCACTCCTTTCAATGGCGCCCTTTTCTTGAGAGCAAAACAATTCACATCTCTTGTCCCCATTTCGTTTAACACGGAGCGCCTGCTCCCTCTGACCAGCAGAAAATGTCACTCCTACCATCACAGACTCATTTTTATCCTGACCCTCGGTGCAAGCCTCGGGCTCCGAAAACTTCACCACACCTACCACCTCCAATACTTCGCCCTCACTCGCTTCCATTTCTCCTCCCGTCTTCGATCCGGCTTACAGCTCACTCTGCTTAAACTTTCTACCATTTTTCTTTAACAAACTATCTCCCTTTTTTCCGCCATTTTCAGCCTATTCAAGCTCACCTTCTTCCTACATCTCTCTCTCTTTGATGTCATCTGCCTCTCTTTCCCTCCATTCCTCCTCCGTATTCCAAGTATACATCTCTTCATGATAATACTGCAGTTTTCCTGACATCTTGTTCTTGCCCTCTCAAGGGATGCCATTTTCCTTCTACGTCTCTCCCTCCTTTTTTCCCTCGTCTTCTTCCCAGGTGCTAAAATAGAATTGGTTCTATTTTAGACACTTGGGAGTGTTGCATGTCCCGCCTCACCCATCTACTCATTGGTTTTTAGGAGCATATACCCACATGGGTGATTGAAAGATGAACGAGGTCCACACTCCATTCCAGTTGGTGGAGGTAATGCACCTTAAAGTTGGTTGCCAACCGCCATATAAAATCCGCAAAATCAAATCAAACAACCACCCAGGGCTGGCTCTAGCCTTTTGGGGGCCCTAAGCAAGATTTGGTTGGGGGCCCCACCACCTTGCTGCAAAACATTTTAGTGGCCTCCTTATGACAGCAGAGAGTTTTAAAGGTGCACTATGCAGAAATTGCTCCATTTCCTAGATGCTAAAATTCTAATAGTTTGCCTATTTTTTGTTTGTGACAAATTAAGCAAATATAGTATAGAGAATCCTTGTACCATGAAATATATTTTCAATAATCCAAAATATTGTATTTTCAGCTGTTTTAAGCTTGTGTACAAAACCAAAAGTTAAAGATGCAAAAATGAAACTTAAGAATGGGGAGCATAGAAATAGTGCACATAAACCAGATCTACTGCGTCTTAGACTTGCTTTCAATTACAATCACAGATCTATAACTCACATTTCAATGTGAATTTGGTTGGTTGCCCAAAAAGTTACATATTGCAGCTTTAAGGTTACATTTCATGCAATTTTACACATTTTGCCATGGGGCTTAGAGAAAGTGTTGCAGGTTTAAAGCAAGTTTTCTGCAATTCTACAAATGTTTCCATTGGTTTATGCCTGGCGCCGGCCCTGGGTATAAAGACTATTGTGTAACACTCATCCCGAACTTGACTTCTCATCTATCGGAGGCGTGGCCTATCACCCAAGTGTCGCATCTCTTTTCCAAGGCGCTCTGCCTCACGACAATAACCTATAGAACATTTTTGCCACACTTGAGGACAAGCCTACAGTATGACACACTACTAAATCAGTCTTTTTGCGAAGCCACACTGCCGATCTTGCAAAGGAACCAGTGCGACAATAGCGCTGCAGTGGGCCGAACCCGAGGAGAGGTTTTCATGGTGTCGCGGCTGTGACAGGCCGCTAGAGGGTGGCAGCCAGGGACAAACACCCATACACGCTGTCTGAAGATCTCCTTATAGGTTAAATAACACGAGAGGATGGAGGGTCAGAGCATGTCTCTACTCGGCAAGATAATGGCAGTTATAGGGATAAGTGTGGTAGCAGGTCTCATCGTGCAAGTGCGAGACCCGTTGGACTCAATTTTAGGAGGTGGATACCCGGAGCTGTGGAGGAAAGCGGGACTGGCAGGTGCCCCAGCCCGGGCCGTGGCGTGCATCTCCGCCGGGGTTTCTCTTCTTGCAATGGGCTGGCTATATAGACTACTGTTCGCCCCCCTGGAACTGCTCAGAACTCCCGACGAGGTTGGATACATTGCGGAAGACGGTCGCTCCCGCGCCCAAGCGGCAAACGAAGTGCGTCGGAGACGGAAAACTGGCGAACTGCCACCCGTTTATCCCAACGGCTGGTATCGAGTATTGGATTCTCACATGCTGGAGCGAGGTGATGTCAAGAACGTAACTGTTTTAGGTAGGCACTGCGCCTCCCACTACAATACAGACAAACCAACAACACATTCGAGTAGACGATGATATGTCAGTCTCTGAGGTCGGCAAATGATTTTTGCATATCTACTTTTTTTTGCAACACACACAGTTGTCTCAGTGGTGCGCCTCACAGTTGAATTAAAGGCTGCGCATCATAGTATAAAAAAATAGCTGTCTCACTCCAGACTGTTTTATACATGTGGTTGTCACGTCAGGCAGGACTGTCCAATAACGAACCCAGGTGGAGATGCTGACAATGCAGCTGGCCTTGTTAGGTCTCCCTTCTCCTCACTCACTTTCTCCTGCTGCCTAATTTATACCCACCCATGCGTAAAAAACATCCTATCCAGTTGATGTAGCCTACCTGCTTTTAACAGTCCAAGAGTCCTCTGACTCACATTTCCTGTGTGAACATTGTCACACCATAAAGCCACACTAAGATGTGCATAGGCCTACCAAAGAGTGTTCCACCAACATGATTAGGCTACCTTTTAAGCAAGATTTAGGCCTACACCATTTGTATACTAAGTCTCAAATGACAACATAAACATTGTAGGTGCTTATAGTAGCCTAGTGTGGTTATGATCAGGTAAGTCAGATGAAGGTGTTTAAAAGTCTTCTTTAAATTCAAATATGTCCATTAGGCCTATTTGAAATGAGGTCAACTCTACTGTGTAAAAGAAAGGGACTACATTTGGTCTTATTCTCTAAAGTTCAGCTTTAGCTCATTTCCTTAGGTGTAATAACACATGCAGTTTAATTATATTGACTGAACACCTGATTCTGTATTACAGTACACTTCCTTGTCTCAGCTCTTTATCCGCTTGCTGAGTGGTGGTTGGGATAGAGAAACGATAGAAGCGCCCTCTTTTGCATGGACAGTTTCACTTGCAACCTGGGGTTCCAAGATCCACACAAACTATGGACTTTTAGTACACTCAAGTATGCATAGTTTGTTGCCTCATGCTGAGTTCCTGACACCAAAAAGTCATGAGGAAGTCATTATACTGATAATCTGTTACCATGTAGATAACACTATGATGACACTATCATGATAAGCCATTTACATTCTCTTCCTCACATTGTTTTTTTTTTCATTGGGATGCCCTCTTTCTCTGGCTGCCTGCTACTCATATCTCTATCATGGGATCTAATCAGTAGCCTACTTTAGCCCAAGAAAAGATAATGAATAGCACTGTAACAGTAATTAGATGCCTGTTTGACCAAAACAAGTTATGCATTGAGTTTCACTGTTATTTGCACAGCAAAAGCTGTAAAAAACTGTCTCTTAGGCAAATAATATCTAGGCCCGAAGGACTAAAGTAACATCTGAAAGGAATGCCATATATTATTCTGACTCCGGTGACATCTGGATTGCATGATCCACTCAGCATATTTGTAACCCTGTTTGACATGAGATAAATGATTGTGTCTCCAGACAGTTATATAATAGATTATACTCTCTAATTAGTCACAGATGTAGGTACATTAATGCAGAACTATTTGGACATATTTGGACAAACAGGGTTCAACACAGAGTAGCTTATTATGATTGGATTTCTAATGATTACTCAGGAATTAGGTTCTACTGAATAATGATTAAAATAATTACATAACCTCTTTTAGCTGACTGCACTCTTCTGCACATTTTGTCTGCCAGTTCTCTGCCATCATCTTGAGTTGGTTTCAACTTTGAATATGTGATATCTTTAGAACTTGCCAAGGCCGGTCTCAACAATCCAACAAAGATACAGATCCTCGAACACATTTATTGAAGATTGTATGATATGCACTCACTGTTGACATTGCAATGGTCGTTGCCTTTGCCTTGTCAATGCAACGGCTCACCTGTTCATTGTTCTACTTGTGCAGTCAGATGTAGCCAAGCCAATTTGCCAGGAGAGACCCTATAATGTTGCAAGACCCATTTGGTTTTGTGTTGAAAATGTCAAATAATCTGCCTGCCTGCCTGCTTTGTTAACCAAGGGCCATTGAACAGCTGATGTCTTGGCTGCTAGGAAACATTTCATCTGAAAAGCCAACCTCCTTATTGTTCACTGGGTCCTGATCAACGTGTGTTCGCTTCAGCATCCTGGAGGTGGATGCCATGGCCACTAATGTTTATTTTAGTTACTCAATTATTTCACCTGAAACTCTGCTGTGTGTCTCTGTGGTAACCTGTGACAGGCAGTGACTCAGTCAGTAAATCAATAAATGCTTACTTCTGGGTGATGCAACCATTTTCAATTAATAAAGCAGAAGGCCCAACTGTTGGTTTTGTTGCACAGGCCTCTGCTGTGTGTCAGGCCTGTCAACACACCTTAGCTGCCCCAACCTCCAAAACTAATGCTCTTCACACACCAATGTATTGTGAGGCTGACTATTTCTATTCAAGGCCCGAGATTAGGCTATTTAAGAATGCTTGTCCAAATAAGGTGAGTGGGTGACATTAATTAAAGTCACACAACCTGTCAAATAAAAACAAGTTATTTGGTGAGACCCACTGATTCCCTAAATCAACTGTTTTAGTTATCCTGCAAAGTTTTCTTTCTGCAGACACAGGAGTTGGCAAAGTCTTGTTGTGTTGTCTGTCAAACCTCAAATGAAACTCTTGGCCCTCCACTTCAGTGCTATTTGTATTTCATTCACATGTACAGTACTGACTATAAATGAAGATTAATGGGAGACCAGTACTGTTGAAGTTTTGACCACACATATATTTTTTTTACATTGGATAGTCTTCCATCTATCCACATTCCCATTTGACAGTGTATCCTGCCATACTGGGAAAAAGTGGTGATTTAGGAATTAGTTCTCTTGAATAATCTGTCAGCGAGAGTTGATCAATCTCCCCCTGTTTTGAGATTAATTATTCTCCAATTCTCCCCAGGCACATTATTCTCCAATCCCCCCCAAACACACTCTCATAGGAGTAACTGGAGGAATATGCTTTACGGGCCTTATTCCGACCCGAGTTAAGCGCGCGTAAATGGAATGCAATTCCCTTTTTATGCACTCTTCTCTCTATGCGTATTCTGACCTTGAACATAAGCATGAGAATAGCATGCTATTCACCTGCTATTTGTTTGGGGTGGAGATTGAATAAATTAAGGTGTGGCGGAGGTGTGTCTACAGATACGCGGTATTCTGACCTCGACGTAATTCCCTAATAATTTCACCACTTTTACGCCCAAGGAAACCATGGTAAGGTCTAGCAAACCTACCGGTTCCAAGTGTAAAAAGCATCCGATACAAATAACACCATTCTCAAAGCACTGTAATTTACAAATTGATAAGAGCTATTGATAAGAGCTAGGTAAATGAGTAATCTGTTTGGATAAGAGAATTGTAAATTTTATATGACACTTGTTTTAGATCTATTTGACCTTATAATCGCTGGAGACAAATGTGAAACCAGTCATATGGCACCAAACTGAAGCATATCAACATAACTTTCCCACAATAGAGTTTATGAATTGCTGTGCCATTATGCAGAATTTAAATTGTACGGCCTTTTAACTTGCAGGGATGGGCACTCTAATGTCTTAATTATAGGCTACCAGGACTTTCTCTGTCTCCTATTTCTATCATGTTAGATATTAGCCACTATCAGTATTGACTGTTAGTTGGCTTAATAACCACACATATTCAACTGCCAATTTACTGTTAGTTCGCTTCAGTTGGGATAGCCTACATTATCATTCCATTTAATTACATTGTTTTGTTTACCTTCATTTGCTTCCTCGGTATACGCAGTCACGGCCGTATGGTTGTTGCTGAGGATCATTAGTAGCAGTTTAAAATATTTAAAAAAGACAGCTAATTAAATCATTATGGAGCGGAGCGCAGACCAAGCCGTAACAGTTTGAACCCGACGCATGGTGCAATACTTGGCGGTGTCATCACACAGTTCCATGGTTAGTGCAGGCAATAGACGAGGGTATAGCCTACTATTGTACACTATTCTCCCTATTATAATTATATGTACACTTATCTTCCAACATTAAAATGGGTTGAAGAACTGAATGTGGCAATTTTCAGAATGAATCAATCCACCATTTTCTTTCTTTCGTGCGTAAAGGCTCTCCAAACCAGTTTTTTAAAATGATTTATACTGTAAATACTTTCCTAAACCTAAATAATCTACAAGATCAGAGTATTTTTAAATCTACCAATTGGTGTTGAAACGGAGACGAATATGCATATATGTTCTCTCAAGTCTGTTGATCAATTCTTTATTTTATATAGCCCTTCCTAAGTGCTGTACAGAACCCAGCCACCCCAAACCTAGTAATGCAAAATTAGAACTAAAAGTTACACGGTATTTAAAGGGAGGCCTTAAGATAAATGTACTGAAAACCTTATTGAATGAAAACTCCACGATAAAATATGTTAGCCAGCAAGTGGAAGGGATTTCAGAGGTTGAATGAAGTTTATTCAGAGCATGCAAGGTAGCCACACCTGCAGAGCGCATTACACAACTGAATAAGGTACGTCTGAATACCAGATACTGACAAGTGCGTATGAAAGGCGTAAATACCTAAATCGGAATCAATCCCTAAAAGCATCACAATTTCTATCGTCAAAAACCATGACAGGTATGCACATGGAAATGTTAGGTAAAAGGGATATTAGACTGATGGAGGAAACTAAATGAGAAACTTTACAACTGCTGATGACTAGGTGAAACCTGGTGATTCAGAGTAACGTTACAGTGCTGCCATGTCTGTATCATATTTCTTTCTGAACCAATCTGAACTTCTGTTTTCTCCTGTCCTGTATGTTTCTATATTGTACAAATAGGTTTGACCATCATAACTATTCTGCTACAGTTTACAGGATATGTAAAGAGCAACTTTCCCTGAAAACCAACTTCTCATTTAGAAAACAGCCTATGTGGCATTGATACGAGTCAGAAACGTTTATTCTACTGTCAAATTTGACTATAAAGTGTAAATATAGGATAATGTTGGTAATAAAGTCAGTCTCGTCCAAAACTTGATTTTGTGAGACTTGTGGTCATGACTGCATCACAACGTAAATTAAGGTTGGGTTTGTTTAAATCCTGCCCACATACCCACAGCTGGCAGCACACAAGTAATCATCAATTCGGAGTGCAGCTGCTCGTGACCCGATCGTAATGGCTGTGGTAAATTTGGGTTGATTTGGATATCCCTATCGGGCTAGTTAGGGACCATCGATAAATTACACAATGCACATGGGACAATATGTTAAAATTCCAATAGCTCAAAATGTCAATGACTTAAATACTTCAAACCAATTATATATTGTAGAAATTCATATACAAATATTTAAAGCATTTCCTGAAAAAACTAAAAGGTGTGCAACATTGTCTGGTTTATATTGTGTAATTTATTGACGGTCCCTTACTAGCCCCGGAGTTAGGCTATCCAAAGTCAAACCAAATTTGCCACTGTCGCACACCAGCCGGCTAAAGCTAATTGGCGAATTAATTTGGCTAACTTTTCCCACCTGGGAACACACACACGAGACACCCACATCAAACCACAACCTGAAACCAACTCACGTTTGAATTCAGTCATGGCCGCTAGCATTTCTTAATGAACCAAATCTAAAACGAGGCCAAATCAGGAAGTTCAGCCACCCTTTAAATTAGCTATTGCATGCTTTTCCCCAAAAGTTCTTGAAATCACAGAACTGTGAATGCATTACATTTATGCTAACACATCACCTTTATGATGGTTTGCCCTTGCTTACTGCATTTATATTTCAAAATATCCTTGCCTAAAATGATTTATGCTCAGTTACAATCACAGCCTCAGGCTTCCAGTCATTGATATATGCTGTATAACTGACGGCACGCACTGTAACACCTTGATTTCTCCTACATCATCTGTCTGAGCTTTACAACAACCTGAAGTAACCTTGCTGTAATTAAATTGTCTCACACTACAATATATTACCTTTCTACCAGCCACATTTTTGACTCAGTTCCAGCACTCAACTGGCAGCTTATTGTGATTCAATGGAACTTTCTTGGTTGTCTATTGTCTTCAGTGGATCCGGAAGCAAGGGCATTACCTGGGAGTACAAGAACAGTCTCTGTCTCACAGCCATTCTGTCAACATGTATTGTATTTAACCACTCAAATTCATACAAACTGCTACGGATGCAAGCACCGACTTATATTCACTTTGTCCCATTCTTTAATCTTGTCTGGGATATATATTTTAGTTGAGACACCTGTATGATATACATTAATACAAATGTATTCACTCTGGACATGAGACCTTTATTTATTTTAGACCTTTTAAATCATAAGCTCTAAGTGTATTTGTCTTGATGTTTAAGTTAACACAGAAGTTAGTAAAAATTGGAAGACCAACGTGACAAACATGATATGAAAAAGTTATTGTTTTTTGATCTTACAATACACATTTTTAAATTAGTTGTCATCCCCAAAGTGTGGCCATTGAAAGTCTGCGGATAGCTGACAACAGGGTGGAAGGTTTTTTGATGTGCTGCTCTAGAGTTACTGTTATGAGAATTTTTTAACAAACAATTTCAGTGTCTCTGTGCGTCTCCCAAAAGGTTGTAAGTCTTTTGGATTTAAGAAACGGACAGAGTCCCAGTCTGCATAGTCAGAGATTTATTAATTGAGAATTCTGTTCCTCACAATGAGGAACACCATTATATACACACACACATTCTTTGTCCCGAGAGACACTCCCTGACTTGGTTTCACAATATTACAACATAACAACAAAAATTTCGCTCTTCATCCTCTTTCATTAGCTATTATGATTTCTCAGACTAGACTTCCTCATTCCCCACAACAGTTATGTTCTAACCCCATAATTGAAACCTGCAACCGTTACTCTTTAGCAATGGTACCTAACCTGTTTACCCACTATCTGGAGACAACAGTCTAAGCCTATAATGAAGAACAATTTGCTTTATCACATTATGCAATATTGGTTAATTAGTACATCATAATTAAAATAAGAACATTTCAAAATTCTATTTAAGGGTGGAACATTTAGTCATTACTTTTAACATGTATATATTTAATTTCTATATCAGTTACATAGCCCAGCAGACTCACCTAGAGGACAGTGGGATGGACACATGATAGATTTGATAAAAGTCTGGGAGACTTTTACAGGGAGGAGAGAGCATGAGTTTGCGTGAGTACAGTAAATCCAATCCAACCATTGGCCCTGGATAATATGCTAGCATCACACAAGCAGACTGCCATAGTGCATCAAGTATACTATTATGAGGGGAGCTTACTTCTCTGTGCTCTGGAGAGATCGCAGGTCTTTGGTCAGAAGGCTCTGGAGGTCCTTGGACCAGTCTGTCTCTGTAGCACCTGGAGAGAGACGGATAGATGTAGTGAGTGTGCTTGAAAGAGAGAGCCCTGAACCCTGACCTACCACTGGCCCAGGGCCTCCTGCCTAACCCTCTAGTCACAGTCTTTCTGACAGGGAGTTGCTCCAGGAGTAGACCGTTGTATGGTGCATAGGGCTTCTCCACTTCTTATATGACTAGTATTAGCTCTTGAAATGGTATAATGCAATGATAAGGAAAAAATTATATCATGACTTACTGACATGGAGTGCTCCATGTTCCTGCTGATAGCAAGGCTCAACCTGGATGCAAATAAATGTCCTGCCTTAGAGCAGGGTTTCCCAAACTCTGTCCTGGGGCCCTCCCTAGGTGCACGCTTTGTTTTTTTTCGCTAGCACTATACAGCTGATTAAAATAAACAAAGCTTGATGATGAGTTGGGTATTTGAATCAGCTGTGTAGTGTTAGGGTAAAAACCAAAACGTACACCCAAGGGGGTCCCCAGGACCAAGTTTGGGAAATCCTGCTTTAAAATAGGGTTGGATCTATCTCCGCCAGGCTCCTATAAATCAGATTACAAACCTGCAGAGATTAACAAACTAAATTGGTACCTGTAGTTTGGATTCATGTATCAGTTTGCCTACTTCATGATCAAAAATGTATGCACGCATGACTGTAAGTCGCTTTGGATAAAAGCGTCTGCTAAGTGGCATATTATTTATTATTATTATCATGTCTGTAAATGACAACAGAATGGTCGTCACTAGTTACCACAGCCACACATCCCGCCTATTTCTACAATTTCTCTTCTTAAAATCTGATTTTAAACCTAACCTAACCTAACCTAACCACACTGATAACCTTATACCTAACCTTAAATGAAGACCAAAAGCCAAACGTTTGATTTCATGAATTTTTACAATTTGTGGCTGTGGTAACTAGTGGAAACCTAACAGTGCTGATAAAAACATATGCACGCCATTTTGTGATAATGGTTACGACAAATTACATGGCATCCATGTGAAGTTATAGCTATTATTGATATTATGGCACCACGTGTCATTTCACGCTTCCTCGACTTATTCCATCATGACATCAATGACAACATGCTCCTCTTACAGGAGTGGGTCGAGGTTCCAGAGCAACCCACTAGGGTGGAGTGTTCGGTAACTCTCCCTCTCCAAGTCCACCGTCTCAGAACACCTACCAGCATCACCTCTTCCCCAGGAGTATTGGGATCTGGGGGAGTGGTTTAGTAAGAGGCATGCCAAGGGCCTACCTCCTCACAGGCCTTATGACTGCGCTATCGATCTCCTGCCGGGCGCCATGCCCAGATGAGGGCGATGGATTTCCTTGTCCCGGCCGGAGACGCTGGCCATGAGGGACGACCCCATTGTCCCCAACACCCTGATGGCTGCCCCAGTTTCGTGGGGAATTGATAGGCTGGTCAGAGCAGCGCTACGGTGGGAGCCCGACCCGGGCGGAGGTCCATCGGGGAGGATATACGTACCCAAGGCTGCGCGCTCGCGACTGCTTCAGTGGGCGCACGGGTCCGACCTCACCAGCCATCCGGGGGGCGCCAGGACTTTGGAGTTCCTGCGTAGGAGGTTCTGGTGGCCATCTGCTGAGGGGGATACGCACGCCTTCGTGGCTGCTTTCCTGGTGTGCGCACACACAAAGAGCTCACGTCAGTCCGCGGCAGGGCTACTCCGACCCCTGCCTATCCCCAAGCTCCCCACTGTTACAGGAGTGGGTCGCAGTTCCGGAGCAACCCACTAGGTGTCATCCTCCGACAACCGTAGGCACCTCCTCACTCACAGTCGGGACTAATTATCTGCCTATTGGTGTCACCTGTGGCTATCTGATTCACCTGTGTATTTATGCCCTCACTTCCCTGTGTTACCTTGCTCAGTTTTCTCTGCTAGTTCCATGATGTCAAGCAGTACGTATCAGTGTCGGAGTTACAGGTACTGGAGAAGTGTTCTCCCTGTGTCATTGTGTTTTTCCAGTCAGAGTTAGTATTTCGTATTGTTTGTTGTCAGCCTGTTTTTTGGAGACCTATGTGCTCCTCATTTGTTTTTGTGTATAGTCTGTTTTGTATCCTGGCTTTTGGACCACCAGTAAAGATCATTGTTTCACCATCCTTGCCTACTGTCTATCCTGCACCGCACCTGGGTCACACCTCACACCAACCCTTACAGCTCCTTATTTGACTGTAGTCAAATTTTGCAGTCAAACTGCTTCAAATTGGGTGATTAGCCTAGGTGGCTAGCTAGCTAAATGACATCCCTATTAATTCTAGAAGTATCGACTCTATGGCTTAATTCAGAAAGTAGACTTTACCTCCGAGTTACATCTGTAGGCATTAGCTCGCTAACTAGCTAGCATGAGCTAGCTAACATGAGCTAGCTAGCCAACATGCATTGTTTCAGACATGCCACAATTCTGCTTACTTTACATCTGACAGATATTTAGCTACTGTAGCTAGATAATGATGGTTTACACTGACTCTACACACACGCACACCCACTCACATACATGCTGCTGCTACTCTGTTTATCTTATATCCTGTTGCTGACTGCAGGAATATTCACCAAAATAGACTTGCACATTGTGAATGTGGTATTGGAACTGACCCTGTATACTGAACAAAAATATAAACGCAACAATGTCTACGATTTTACTGAGTTGCAGTCAATTTAAATAAATTCATTAGGTCCTAATCTATGGATTTCACATGACTGGGAATACAGATATGCATCTGTTGGACACATACCTTAAAAATCTAATGGGCCTCACAATGGGCCTCATGATCTCGTCGCAGTATTTCTGTGCATTCAAATTGCCATTGGTAAAATGCAATTTTGTTTGTTTTCCATAGCTTATGCCTGCGTATACCATAACCCCACCACCACCATGGGGCACGCTTTTCACAAAGTTGACATCAGAAAACCGCTCGCCCACACAACGCCATTCACGTGGTCTGCGGTTGTAAGGCCGGTTGGACATACTGCCAAATTCTCCAAAACTATGCTGGCAACAGCTTTGGTGGACATTGCTGCAGTCAGCATGCCAATTGCAAGCTCCCTAAAAACTTGAGACATCTATGGCATTGTGTTGTGTGACAAAACTGCACATTTTAGAGTGGCCTTTTATTGACCCCAGCACAAGGGGCACCTGTGTAATGATCATGCTGTTTAATCAGCTTCTTGATATGCCACACCTGTCAGGTGGATGGATTATCTTGGCAAAGGAGAAATGCTCACTAACAGGGTTGTAAACAAATTTGTGCACAAAAGTTGAGAGAAATATTTTTGTGCGTATGGAACATTTCTGAGATCTTTTATTTCAGCTCATGAAACATGGGACAAACACTTTATATGTTCCGTTTATATTTTTGTTCAGTGTAGTATGCTAGCTAGCTAACCAACTAGGCAGTTATCAAAGGCACTCAGTCGGTAACTTACCATACTTTTCTGACCAACTAGACATTACTTTAGCCAATCTCGGCCTACTCCTTGCCTACTCCCGTCTATAGGTCTTCTACTAGGTTCAAAACGACATCAAATAAACTCTGTGACAATAAAAAAAAGTGACATATCAGATTCATACACTACTCATTATTGTTTTTTTAAAAGTGAAACATGGCCTTTAATAGACTCAGTAAGCATATCATTAGTCAAACAAATAAGGTCTATTGGATTGAAGCTATCTTCTCTTTTGGAGGCTCTCTGGCTTCTCTACTTCCCCACATGGATTTACTGAGATCGCTCTCTCTCTCTCTCTCTCTCTCCTTTCTTTGTGCCAGTTTTCCAGCCACCAGTAAGAGCCTGTCCCAGATTCTGCTGACCCAAATCAACGTTTGACATGTTCCGGTCTGTTCATTTAGTTTTTTTTGTAAATAGCCACACCTGTTCCGGACATGTGTCAGTCCAGTCAGTTTCACCATTTTATGCAGTACGCAGTCCGTCTAGGACACTCTTCTCAATCTATCTCAGTCACATTTTGCACGCTTTCTAATTCTGTCCCGGCCTGCAGCAAGTGTGGTTACAGTCATGGCCTGCTCTACCTATCTGCTGTCATTTAGGCGGCTGGGCGTTATCCCAGGTTCTGAGGGTTTAACCGGGAGGGCCTACTCATTGCCTTGCGTTGCCAGGGCCGCTGAATCTTATCCTTAGTGACAGTTGGGAGGCTTTAATCTGAAGGTAATCTTAGCTCTGTGGGGTCACAGTCAGGAGCTAAACCAGCTAGTTTGCTGCTTGGCCTCTGGTCCCGCATCCAATCCCACACTGTCTCAATCTGATGGCTCACTACGCAGGGGGCCGTGGCTTAGTGTGGTATACGTGCCTGTAGCTTCCTGATCTGTCCTCTCCAACTTAACTATATATACTGTAGGCCGCACATACAACACATCCGCCCTTCTATGATGCAGTGACATAGTTCAGGAGACAGGGGTCAGACCTCAGATGTGCATTTAACACAGACTTTGTTGAGAATATGAGGATGAGAATATGACAGAAATAGCATTGACTCATTCCCAGTCCATTCTTTTCAACTACTGTACTGTTAAGGTTGCCAACTCAGACCGAGCTCATTCCAGGAAATTAAATAGGGCTTTCAACATTGTTTACAATTGAAAGAAAGTGTACCCAAACGCAATTGTTTACAATTGTTTAGGTACCTATTTATTTAATCTCCCAGAATAGCTTCAGAGCTTGCCAGGAGGTACAGGTTGATTACAGAATAGTTCAGGCCAAGCCAGGTGGGTTGGCAACCCTATGGCTACAGTTGTTGTTGCCCTGAATACATTGTTTACTGGGGACACCCTGTGGATTTAAAGAGAAATGCAGCTTTTTCAGAGATTTCTTTTAGATGTCCTTCAAAGAGTAATATGCTGATTCAATAAATTAGGTGTCTTCACATTTATGTGTCTTAACTGACTTCACAAGTATATTTCAAGTATTTTATTATAGTAGTCATTTCATTTTAAGACCCAGCTCCTCACAGCTTACTTTTGACTTCCTTTCCCAAATCTGTTTTCCTTCCAGGTGAGCAGGTGGCAGTGTTCCGGGGTACAGAGGGCAAAGCCTACGTGGTGGATGCCTACTGCCCCCACCTGGGAGCCAACCTGGCAGTGGGGGGGCGTGTGGTGGGGCAGAGCATAGAATGCCCGTTCCACGGCTGGCAGTTTCGGGGGGAAGATGGGAAGTGTGTGAGGATCCCCTATGCAGAGAAAGGTGAGAAGCCACGACCAACTCAATGTAATGTAATTTAATCATGTTTATAATGTATCCAGCTAAAATAATGTGTGATTCTACTTCTGTCAACTATGCAATCTTTCGTGACAGCCTTAACATTAGTAGCTGATTTGGTTCTGGGCGCCGAGATTGTAAACAGTGTAATGTCTTACATTTGAAAAACAGATTGATTTGTAATTTAGAGCAATATAATGATTTTGTGTATTTTCCCTCTGTGGATCCTTAGTGCCAGAGTTTGCTAAGGTGCGCTGCTGGCGCAGTATGGAGACCAATGGTCAGGTTCTGGTGTGGTTCCACTGTGACGGAGAGGAACCTGGCTGGACAGTACCAGAGCAGGGGGAGATCACACGAGGGGAATGGGTTTATCGGGGACGCACTGAGCACTTCATCAACGCACACATAGAGGTTTGTTGTCTGTTGTAGATGTGTGCTTGGGTGTGTGTGTGATAAAATAATAGTCTTAATGTGACACTTGTTTTGTATATATTTTTTTGTTTTACCATATGATTACTTTAGGTATGTGTTCTTTTGTAAATCCTCAAGACTTTGCCTTATAAAGAGAAAGCCAACTGTGCATTTTCCTCTCTGTGACTGCCCCTTGTAGGAGATCCCTGAGAATGCAGCAGATATTGCCCACCTGGCCCACTTGCACACACCAGGCATTGTGAGTGGGGTTGACCTGCGCTACACCAACAGCAAGACCTGGGAGTTTGTGAGGCACGACTGGAAGGTAAGGGCTTCCTGACCATGTGACCTTACCACTCTAGGCCTACTTATATATACGTTTGAACTTCTTTAAATGGTGCCTCAATGGTGTGTCCTTATAAATACTTGATGGTGTGTGTGTGTGTGTGTGTGTGTTCCAGGTGCAATGGGAACCTGAGTCTGAGCCCACTAAGCACTGCTCCCAGATGCTGGTGAAACATGCCCTGACGGTGTTTGGTCGCCACTGGCCTCTGCTGGACATGGATGTAGTGGCTCGACAGGTACAGATGATCGCAGACAGACAGACAGACAGACAGAGAGGCAGGCAGACAGACAGACAGACTAGATAGTGTTCAGAAAATGGTGACCCTGAGTTACTGAATTCAGTCATAAAACACAGCTGAAGTCATCATTGTCAACAAGTGTGTCAGCCAAGGCCACCCAGTGCCAAGACTGCTCTTGGTTTTAGCCTCTCCGTCAGCTAAGATATATATCACCGTCTCAAAGGAACAAACTGACCATTCAGACAGCTTTGTCACCTCTTGTTTTCGCTTCACTGCTTTGGATTTGTGTACATGGCTGCTTCCAAACGAGCTGCCTCAGTCACTATGGTGATGTTGAACAGGCCCTTTGGCAGTGTGGAGACGACCTATAACTCTGTCTTAGGTCAACTGGGGTTGGACAGAGTGGTGCCTGGCTGCTGTAGAGACAGAACATAGAATAGTATCCAAACTCTCATCATAGAAGGCAATTAACATTCACCTTAGTATCAATAACAGTGTTTCAGTCTGATGTGTCCAGCACTATAAGCCAACAACATTTTTTATGGATGGTCCATTTAGTTCTGCCCAGGATTTTGTATACACTATATTTAGTACATGCGCATGATGTGTACATGTCAATAATATATGTCTGTGTGTTCCAGGTTGGTCCAGGGGTGGTGTTCCTGCTGTTCGACCACAGTTTCCTGGGTCAGGGTGTGATCATGCACTGTGTGACGCCTGTGGAGCCTCTACTGCAGTGTGTGTCCCACACCATCTTCTACCAGAGCAACATCCCGCCACTGGTGCCCAAGTTCATCCTGAGGGCAGAGTGCATCCAGGTACCATGTATCCCCGCCATGTTGCCCAGCTTACTCCTGCCCTCAGACTCTCGTACACACGTTATAACGCACAGGAATTGTACTGTACAGCCAACGATCAAACTGTTCTCACTGTGATACATCATATTACAAACACCACGAATATCATGCATGTCAATTCATACACATTATTAGTATCCTTAATAATATTCAATTTATCATAATCTGGTGAATATACAGGATGGTAGAATATATGGTAGACTTTGAAATGTGACTTTTAAAAAGTCACTAATTTGCCTTTTTTTTGTGCTTTTTATGTGAACATTCTTGTCAGATTGATCACTACTTATTTCAGGTTTTGATGTAACTGACCCCTTGTTGTTCTGACTGGTTTGTGTCCCAGTTTGAGCGGGACGTGATGATCTGGAACAATAAGAAGTACATCTCTAAGCCCCTGCTGGTGAAGGAGGATTCTGCCATCCAGAAACACAGGCGCTGGTTCAGCCAGTTTTACAGTGACAACAGCCCTCGCCTGCGCTACCAGCACAACACGATGGACTTCTAACCTCTGATCTCACACACTGGAGGAAGCACAGGAAAGCCAAAGGAGGTATACTGGTCCAAAAAGACATGAAATGTCCAAAAGGTATTCAAATATAAAAGAGAAGAAGACACCCTTGGACTCTGAATGGGGAGAAATTTAACACCATAGAAAATGGTTAGCCTTTTGTAGCAGCCATAACGTCAATGCAGTCAGCTCTTTCATGGTTAATTCATTGTGGGGTTTTGTAATGCAAATCAGCTGTAGTAAAAGCAGCATTTGTTATTGTTTTGATAACTGAGCTGCAACCAAGTACCCAAAGGGACTCTTATTCTTCCAAAGCCCTGAAGTCGTGCTCCACATTTTCACTTAATTGGACTTCCGTAGCAAGACAAAAATGCTGGTGGGAGGATTCATCTTCTCCCCTTCTTGTTATATTTCAAACAAAGCAACTGAATGCCCTCACATCTCCCATCAGAGTTGTACAGGTGTAAAAAGAGACCAGACTATCTTTGGCCAGTTCAGTGTACGAAATGAACACTCTCCTGTGGGAACTTGGTGAGATTCGCTCTGGCCTCGTTTAAGTGCCTAGCTATAGCTACTATGTGATCCTGTAGGGTTGATGGGACCTGAAGACTGCTCCCTTTTCACTCATCTTTCTTCAGATTTCTTCTGATTGCTCCTGCCGTCTTCAAAACAGTTTATCCACATCTCAATCGTACAGGATTCAGCCCATATTATGGTGAAGACCCACCAGAACCAACCAATATGAATAGATATGCCAGAATTGCCTAGCCTTTATTGTAGCTGATAGTAAGAGTCTATACTATGTGAATGAATATTTTGCATCTTCAAAGTGTTATTGTGTAAATCAAATGATACAAACCCCCCAAAAATCCATTTTAATTCCAGGTTGTAAGGCAACAAAATAGTAAAAATGCAAAGGGGGGTGAATACCTTTGCAAGCCACTGTACCATACAAAATAGGGCAGTGTAAAAAGCAGAACTCGCTATAACTTAAAACATGTCATTTATTTTCAGCCTAAGCTCTCAAGGAAACTCCAAATCGGGCAGACGTGACTTGTGAGGACAGCACTGTGTTCCAAAAGGAGTGCTTAAAGCATTAATGTTTAATGAAAGCTGGCACCCAGCCCCAGCCCCAGCCCCAGCTTCAGGCCCTTTCAGGAGTGTTTGTGTCCCCTGGAGAATATCCTAAAGCTCAGTTGCTGATTGACCCTGCCAACGTATAGTGGTTCCCTCACATTACCCTTGAATAGATTATGCAGTTCCTTTGTACTATGCACCAGTGCAGTATATGATGACAGTATTAGAATGTTGGTACCAGTTAGTTACCAATATGTTGAATTTGAATCCTTTGAAATAAGTATTAGAAAGTATCAAAACCAGGTGGTAACAGTAAAATGAAGTACTACCGCATACTGTATAGACATGAGGATAACAATTATAGTCCAAGGTCATTACAGTATGTAGAATATATTTACATGTGGATCGCTTATTGACGAAGCCATTTTGACAAAGCATTTAGAAGAGATGTCCTATAAGGAACTCAGTGTTTCTAGCTTGTTCTTTCTCTATTACATAACTGTGAGTCCAGTTTGTGATGAGAAAAGGTGGGGTTATCCAAGGAGTTTCATGGCTTCATACCGCAGTTGTGCACTATATATGCACTCAAATGTAGCAAAGTTCATGTGACAAAATTGTTTGATTGAGTTGCTTTGCGACAGACTTAGAAATTAAAACATGCTCCCTAATGAGAAAAGCTGTGAGAGTGCTAACATGGTTTTACTGTGCTGATGATACAGTACATTATTACTGTGTTAGTGCTTTGAGACTGTGCAGGTTTACACAGGCCATTGGTATGTACTTCCATTATATGATGCCGTGTTACTGGCTGTACTCTGAGATTGCTCAAAAGAGCCAGATTCTGTCTGCACTCTGTGACAACAATGATGCCGTTAGGTTGTACAATTAGGTTGTACCAAATGTATTGTGTTAGAATAGCACAATAATACATGTATATCCCAGCTTTCTCCATATGACATAGCAGATTGGAAAGATTATTTTTGTAATTGCATTGTCTAGAAATGCAGCATTTATTTAAATCAGCAGAATAAACATACTCAAATATATTGTGTTTGCTCTTGCATTATTGCCGTTGTAGGCAAACTCTTCCAACGCATGCTTTATTGTGTTAAACTGAGTGGAATGCTCAGTGTACTGCTTGGCCACCGGCACTTCTGGACACTTGGGCTTATCATGCCTTATCTGTGTAAGTGCTTATCGAGGTTGGTTTCACTGAGGGGGAGGCTAGGCCTTCCTCCTCTGCAATAAAAAGCATTAAGTCAACACTACTGCCTACTTTCACATTTAGTCGAGCTTTGTCCAGGTAGAGTGTTGTGACTGAACTTTCTTAGCTAAGAGATCTGTGTTGTAGATGCCACTGGAATTCTGCTCAGCCTAATCTGAAACTTGACACAGGATACTGTCTAATTTTATCTAACAAAATATGGATGGAATGGCGGGTGACCTTGAAACGGGGCAAGCAGGGAACGACGTGACACTCGAGGAAATGAGTTTTTCTGTGGTTGGAGCAATGTGTCCTGCAGTGTTAAGTACGGTTGAGGAAACCAAGGAGGTAGAGGAGGAGAGGGTCCAGGGAGAGGATGGCTCAGTGAGAAAGCCCCTGCTTCTACAACAGCATGTCCTGGGAGAGGTCAAGCAAATTCACACACCAGTCACCCGAACAGGGCCAGCAGATGGAGCTGACCAAAAGACATCTGTTCAACAAGAGCTCCATTTTGACAACACAGAGCAGCCTCAAAGCAAAGGGACAAGTGTCGGGAGTCAAAGCAATAGTGACAACATAGGGGACAATGAGTGCCCCATCTGCAGTGAACTGTACGACTCTCAGGGAGACAATCGGATGGCATTGTTGAACTGTGACCACACGTTGTGCCATTGCTGTCTGGCCACCATCCTTAAGCGTGCAGCAGATCCTAGCCGGGTGCAGTGCCCCTTATGTCGACAGAAAACTCCTCTCCTTCACTGGGAGATCCAGAGGATGCAGGAGGATATGATGTGCCACCAGGTCAGTAGCTCTGATCCTGGACTCCTCATCACAGACACTCTGCCTGAGACCATGACAGCCCCACGACTCTGCTTCCACATGGAACAGAGGCTGCAGACTCGCATGGAGTCAATATTGCTGTGTGGATGCTGCCTGTACCCTCCTCGTCTGATGCAGATGATGAGGCGGATGCAACGCCACTGTCGATGCTGCTACCTGACATTCCTGGTGCTTCTCTTCCTGATAGAAATGAGCTGTCTGCTGGTTGTCTTCCTTCCTGTTATCGTGCTAGTGTTGTTATTCACTCTAGTGAAGTAGATGGTTGGTTAATCTATGCCTATTAGTCTCTTCTAACATCCATTGTATTTCATTATTAATAACGGTGTTGTCTGTCTTACCAATGGGCCTTTAGTTTTACAATCATCAATGAACCATGTGTTTCTCTCAAATTGCTCAATAAAGGTGGAATCCTCCATGGACCTTGGCTTAATATTAGACTGGGATTGAGTGATTATAAAATGCCACCCATCTTTTACACAAAGGATACAAATGAACAATGGTACACAGCACACTTCTTGGAAACATGGCGACACTGCCTCCGTCTAAGGATGACCAAGATTAGAGTGGCTTAAAAATAGCCTCAAATGTTTCAGTGCATCTTTTGCAGTGTCTGGGCCTCCTGTTTATTCCTAGCTACTAGAGTCCAGCTTGTTGTATTTCCATGATATGTACTTGGAAGTTTTCAATAAGACTTTGAGTCTGACTGGTTTTAGATGCTTGATTGTTCTGACATTTAAATTGCGTCAATTACTCAACATGTCACCTTTGAATTATAGATTTTTTTTGTTCAGCCCCGCACCAAACAATCAGTAAGTAAGCCACCTCTTTTCCAGATAAGTTTACATCTACTAAATGAATGTGTTCTGACAAACAGAACAGAACAGGAATAATTCCGCTGGCCATTGGGACAGGGCCAAAGAAAACAAGGGAGAGCTGCTCATAAGTAATTTATGCAGGAAACACATTAGACATGCATCTTCAGAAGTCACGCTTAGGCAACCTGCCTCTATGAATTACAGTACTCTATTTATGCTAACATGTTGACAGCAGAAGAATGCTTTACTCCCACCTCTCAATCAACTGATGTGGCCAAACAGTCACAGGACTTGATGAACACACACTCATGTAGATGAACTTGGCAATTCAAAGTGAGCTGGTGCAATACTTTTCAGAATGTTATTTTAAAGGTATACTGTGTATTATTGGTTCCCCTCCTGAAAGGAGTACCTGTGTTCTGCTACTATTGATTCACATTGCAACATGTAACTAAAGATTATGGCTGGCATACAAATAGATTGCTGCCAGGCTGTGTGTAGGAAGTGAGTGAGTGAGTGAGTGAGTGAGTGAGAGTGAGAGTGAGAGAGAGAGAGAGAGAGAGCTTCCACTGTGTAGGTGGTATGTGTATGTATGTCCTTGTCTCTGTGTGGGTGGATGATTGTGTGTGTGCATGTGTGAACTCTAGAGCATGTGTGTGTGTCTCATTGGTATGGAATGAGACTCTTGAGTCTGTTTGCTTGTATACGTCTGTTCTCTGCCAGCGCACATCGTTATATAACGGCTGCATTGCAGACTGGCCCTGCTGTATTGATGTGTGAGTGGTGGGTGGTGGAGGGAGGGAGGGAGGAGGGACACTAAGGGCTACTACAGGAATCCAGCAAACAAGAGTCCTTGTTGCTGTTGGCCATCCCTCTGAGTGGCTCTCATTATGTTTAACACACCCACAGTGCCACAGTCTAACAGCTATCCCAGAGCCACAGCCATGTATAGTCATACCGTACATCTATATGGCTCTGAGCTATCTGAAAACCAGTCATGCTTTTCAATTGTTCTATTCTTGACACCCGTGTTATGAAAGGTTACTTTATATGACGTATGCAGTGATGTAGTTATTTAAACCAATGGAGAAGCCTGAGGCAGGGGTAATGTCCCGCCCCCTTTAAGATGTTGGCATTGATCTAAATACAATTTCATACTTAATAAATCTATTGAATAAATCTATAATAATAGTTTTGTTTTCATTCCTGCGGAAACCACACACTTCATAAGAGGGCTATATGTTTCCTATGCCTACTGATGATATATCGTCTCTAGCCTGTTTGTGTGCCGTAGAGAGTGAGAGCTATATATATCCTATGTGCTTACTGAAAATATATAATCTCTAGCCTATTTGTGTGCCTCTCATAGAGGGCCATCTCTGCGTTCCTCATTTATAATTCAGTAGACAGATCAATTGTGACCTCATTTCCAAAATGTCTCTTTCATTTGAAAATCTATGTACACATGACTTTTACACTGGGTAATACACAACAGGGCTCACAGATTATTTCCTGCTAAATGAAAAATGAATTGACTATTGATTATCGGAGACTAAACAGATGAGATTTAACCACTAATCATCTGGTTTATAAACAGCCCATCCCTTTTACAGCCCTGGTTGACCTTATTGGCTAGTTACCCCAGAAACACCACATTTTACTGGGAAACGTGTGGGGCTTAATGTGGGCAAAACTAGGATAGCCTATTGGCAGGCCTACGTTCCAATTGCAATGGCATTTTGTCTAAATTAACCTAGGCTAGGCTACTATGCTTTATCAGTTATCCAGTGTGATGTGCATCAAAGTAATAGCTGTGCCATTATGTCTTTGATGTTCAATAAATGTGTTAGGTAATATGCATTTTCCGAAATGTAACACTGTGGAGAGAGAGGCTTGTTTCCTAGGTTACCAGGATGGTTGAAAATTTGCTTAGCAAGACTGATGCTCTTGTGCCTCCCGTGGTTACTTGGACACTTGGTTCCCTCTCTCCATTCAGAGACATTTCAAATGACATTACCCGACCCCACAATCGGACAAAACATCTAACAAGTATACACATCTGTCACTACAAATTAGTTAAAACGACACATTCATGTCACACTTTTGGAATTAGTCAAGATACAATATTTTTAGATGCAACTCAATAAATAATTCAGGCTTTTTTTATATATACAGTACTAGTCACAGGTTTGGATACACCTACTAATTCCAGGGTTTTCTTATTTTTTTAACAATTTTTTACATTTTAGAATAATAGTGAAGACATCACAACTATGAAATAACACATATGGAATCATGTAGTAACCATACAAGTGTTAAACAAATCGAAATATATTTTATATCTTAGATTCTTCAAATAACCACCCTTTGCCTTGATGACAGCTTTGCACACTCTTGGCATTCTCTCAACTAGCTTCACCTGGAATGCTTTTCCAACAGTCTTGAAGGAGTTCCCACATATACTGAGCACTTGTTGGCTGCTTTTCCTTCACTCTGTGGTCCGACTCATCCCAAACCTTCTCAATTGGTTTGGGGTCAAGGGAATGCGGAGGCCAGGTCATCTGATGCAGCACTCCATCACTCTCCTTCTTGGTAAAATAGCCCTTACACAGCCTGGAGGTGTGTTGGGTCATTGTCCTATTGAAAAACAAATGATAGTCCCACTAAGCCCAAACCAGATGGGATGGCGTATCACTGCAGAATGCTCTGGTAGCCATGCTGGTTAAGTGTGCCTTGAATTCTAAATAAATCACAGTGTCCTAGTAAAGCACCCCCACACCATAATGCCTCCTCCTCCATGCTTTACGGTGGGAAATACACATGCGGAGATCATCCGTTCACCCACACCACGTCTCACAAAGCCACGGCGGTTGGAACCAAAAATCTCAAATTTGGACTCCAGATCAAAGGACACATTTCCACTGGTCTAATGTCCATTGCTCGTGTTTCTTGGCCCAAGCAAGTCTCTTCTTATTATTGGTGTCCTTTAGTAGTGGTTTCTTTGCAGCAATTTGACCATGAATGCCTGATTCACACAGTCTCCTCTGAACAGTTGATATTGAGATGTGTCTGTTACTTGAACCCTGTGAAGCATTTGTTTTGGCTGCAATCTCTGAGGCTGGTAACTGTAATGAACGTATCCTCTGCAGCAGAGGTAACTCTGGGTCTTCCATTCCTGTGGCGGTCCTCATGAGAGCCAGTTTCATTATAGCGCTTGATGGTTTTTATGACTGCACTTGAAGAAACTTTCAAAGTTCTTGAAATCTTCCGTATTGACTGACCTTCATGTCATAAAGTAATGATGGACTGTTGTTTCTCTTTGCTTATTTGAGCTGTTCTTGCCATAATATGGACTTGGTCTTTTACCAAATAGGGCTATCTTCTGTACACATGTACACCATCTCATGAAGCTGGTTGAGAGAATGTCAAGAGTGTGCAAAGCTGTCATCAAGGCAAAGGGTGGCTATTTGAAGAATCTCAAATATAACATATATTTTGATTTGTTGAACACTTTTTTGGTCACTACATGATTCCATATGTGTTATTTCATAGTTTTAATGTCTTCACTATTATTCTACAATGTAGAAAATAGTAAAAATAAAGAACAACCCTTGAATGAGTAGGTGTGTCCAAACTTTTGACTGGTTGTGTATATATCCCCATGTCAGTAGACAAGCGTCATAACAGTACTGTGGTTTTGTTGGAGCGTTGGAGGTTTTGCATGATTGAAGAGGTTGAAATATGGATAACATGGTTACATAATTGATTGGATGTTTGGATGTAAAGGGGGGGTGTAGCCTACAATTGGTGGTCTTGGTCCACCTGGGTATGTGGAATTCTGTTGATTTATAGTGCGAGCCAGTTCAACCCATTCCAGCGGAATGAGCGTGCAGGCTCGGGTCCATCTGCTCGGTGCGCTGTAACAATGTTGTTGGAGAAAATAGTTCACACATTGGAATCATCTGGGTCACTGGATTTTTGAGGTGTCAATTTTCATTGCAATGGCACAAGCCAAGTGAAGCATTTCTTTCCCTAAATAAGCCTACAAAATTCACACTCAATAATTAGTTTTTCATCACATATTTCATTTTTTGACAAGATTCGTTATTTTTCATAATCTAAGCTGCCTACTACCATTCGTGTCCTATAATGAATCACATCGTTGATGAGATGTTGAAAACAAGACATTTCTCTTCTATGATTAGCTTCATTTATTTAATTTACTTTTCATTCAAGCAGCATAAGGTCGAAGCAAAATCAAAAGGTAGACGGCGGAGGCGCGCATCACTGCGCGGGCACAGCTGTCAGCACCAAGGACAGCCGCAGCCCCAAGCGTGCGTCAGTGTAATAATCACTTCACAGTAAAGCCCCGCACGGAGCCCACGGAGGACCGAGAGAGCGATTCACAGAGCATAAAGAAACCGCATACACCGCAAAATATGCTCTGATTCGTTTCTAAAAGAAAATGGGGGAAATAGACAAAGAAATATCAAAATGTTTGAAGAAAGGCTGCTGACAACTGCGGAGATAATCCAACAGCGGTTGAGGTCCTGACCATGCACATTCCTCCACATTTCACATAAATCAGCTGTCCAGATTTTCCACACTGTCCGGTGGTTCCAGTCTTTTTAACCAGGTGAACCGTGCAGTCCAGAAGCCGGGCAAGCCGAGCCGCCAACACGAGGGAGAGACGCAACCGGGGTCCTCTGTGCGGTTTGGTCGTTCACACGATGCGTCTGTTTCTGCTGGCGGTGTTCCTCTCGTGCTCCTGTGCGCGGGGCGGCTGCGAGCCGAAGATAGTGAACATTGGAGCGGTCCTGAGCCAGAAGAGGTACGAGCAAGTGTTTAAGGATGCCGTGACCCAGGCGAATCAGATCTACGGGAGAGATAAATTCAAGTTGACCGCCATCTCTGTAACGCACAAACCCAACGCTATCCAGATGGCTCTCTCCGTCTGCGAGGACCTCATCTCTAACCAGGTATCTCGGGAGGGATCCGGTGTCCCTGCATGTCCCGGCATGGGTGTTAAATAATAATAGCCTAATTAGATTAGTCATTTAGCCAGAACATTTAGGCATCTATTCATTGGTGCAAAATGTCCATCATATCAATCAGAACCATCTAGAAGGCTAAAATGATTGTGAAGCCTACCATATTTAAGTTGTCTAAATTAGTATTAGGCCTATGGCCACTATTGGGAGGGAAATTAATCGACCTATTTAGTGTGATGCAGCATCATCCCGTGTCTGTTTCAAGGGAGCTGGTTGACGTGAGTAAAAGGGCAGATGAGGTCGATATATTGTGATCAGTGACCACCACTTCATTTGCAATAACAGACAATACCATCTCAGTCTAGACTATAACCTCAGTGCCTGCCTGTGAAACACTGTGCCAGTGCCACCTGCTTCTATTGCATATTTCAAGCAGATTGAGCTGACTGCATTTTATATATTTTCCTAAAACGGAACTGTTTCTTTGCACAAAAAAACGGTTTATTTGTTGCACATAATCAATACAGAAATGTCATTATTCTCACAGTCAATGTCTCTTAGAGCCTAGCCCTATAGGCTATGATAAAAATACTATGAAACTGCGGCCTTTTCAGTGATCCATCACCTCTGGTAATACGATCGAGCTTCTGAAAGAAAATGGAAGCTGAAATGAAATTATGAGTCAGATATGCATATGACGTATATAATGACAATATAATGAGTAACTACCAAACCTGAACTTGTGGCCAAACATGAAAAGTAAATGGGCTGAAAATAGGCTGTTAGCCCGTGGCCAAATCTCTATCCCCATATCTGTAGCTTATTAGTCAGACAAAGCTATGTATTCAAGGGTTAATATAGCCTAAGGGCTCTATTCAATCAGATCTGCTTTAACCGACATCAGTATGGCAGTTGTTTTGGCGGTGTTAAGAGGTGGAACTGCATTGTCAAATCCACAAGCAGCTCCTGGCATTATACTTAAAGCAGACATTGCCATTGGCTGCACAGAGTCGCATTAACAGAAATACCATGCAGTCTTGTTTACAAGTTCGAACACTGATTAGGATCATAGAAATTCTCATAATTTTGTTGAATGATTTAAATTTGACTGTAATTATTTCTATATAGCCTACACTTTCTCATTCTGAACTTCTAACACGAGTGGGGTGGGTGTGGCTTCGTGACAATGATTGCAAGAGCAGCTGCTCACCGATGGTTAATAACGCTTGATCTGATTGAATCTAGGTCTAAATCTCATTCAAAAGTTATTATTTTATGATATCAGTTAGAAATGGAAAATCTGTTTAGCCTTTAAAAGCCGTTGACTGATTATTTTTAAGGGCCAAAAACACAGATTTGTGGGGGATGAGAGGCCAACTGCACTTACATTTTTGTCATTTAGCAGACGCTCTTATCCAGAGCGACTTCAGTTAGTGAGTGAGTGCATACATTCTTTTTTAATTTTTCATACTGGCCCCCCATGGGAATCGAACCCACAACCCTGGCGTTGCAAACGCCATGCTCTACCAACTAAGTTACATCCCTGCCGGCCATTCCCTCCCCTACCCTGGACGAATTGTGCGCCGCCCCATGGGTCTCCCGGTCACCAGGATCTCTAGTGGCACAGCGATGCAGTGCCTTAGACCACTGCGCCACTCAGGAGGCACTTCAGTGTACACAGCTGCAAATCCACTGAAATTAACTAACTAACTAATAATTAAATCAGTGACTCATCCTTAAAGGGATATCCAGAGTCAGATGGACTCGTGGATACCATTTTTATGTCTCTGTGTGCAGTATGAAGGAAAGTAGCGGTACTTTCACGAGCCAATGCTAACTAGCGTTAGCGCAATGCGTTAATATTGGCTCGTTAAACTACAGCTAATTATATATTTTAAAAAATTATGGTATCCACGAGTTCATCTGACTCTGGGTAAGTAGAACAAGGGATTAAATGCCAGAATCCCTTTAACAATGAATCATTGGTGCCATGTGAGTAAATGTTGCCTAAAAGAAGGCCAACATTGCCGCGTGCGCAACGGGCCACTGCATCAAAGCATCTTGGGGGTAGTAGTTGGGGTGCATGCCTTGCTCGTCTGACGTTATGTCACCGGCCTTATTAGGGGAGAAGGGCGTTTAGTTTGTATTATGGAAAATTATGATTTGATCATTAGAAATTGGTAGTTATAACTGTTTGGTTCATGTTATTGCTAGATCAATAACTTATGCAGACTGATGTTGTTGTTTTTTGACACGAGTGTATGGTATGCAATTGTTTTTGCCTCTAGACTGGAAAAAATAACTGGCTTTTTCACTTGAAATGCGATTTTTCTTTAGGTCATAAAAGCATTTGCTCAGGACATGTGAATACAATTTAAACCTAACAATGAAAACAACGTTCATAAGTTATGTATTGCGATGTTATCCCTTTGAGAGTTGTTCCAAAAATGAAACACATTACTAAAAGCCTGGTCCATCCCATTCACATTAAGCATTACGTTGCTTTTGAAAGCAGCAATATCATGTAGTGAAGAGAGCTGAGGTGTGAACCCTTCCCCATCCCTCTTTCAAATTCTCACCCTCTCTTTCACACACACACACACACGCACACGCACACGCACACACACAGACACACATAGACACAGACACAGACAATGTCCCTGGTCCTCTTCATTGTAATGATTGTAATTGATAGAAATGGTTACGTTACAAACATATCTCCCTTCGTTCCACGATATCTGAGTTCCATCCATCATCACAGAGGGCTGCAGGGATGAGAAAGGTGCCAATGTTCTACATGTCAAATGCAGTTAACACTGTCTGCTAACTGCATAGATGGAGATCTAACCATTTGAGAGACTCAATGAGAGGGTCCATGACAGATGGGATGGTAGATGCCTGGAAGCGCTCTTTGGATGGAAGACCTCATTTGAGGCCCAACCATATGGGCTGCACGCACTAAACCATCATGCCTGCATGTTTTTTCTTCCGCCTCAGTTGGATCAGTGTCCCATTTCTCAAGAATACTTTTTATCTAAAAATTGATATACAGTTGCGCTGTAAAAAGCTGTTAGTAGAGCTGCAGTGAGGAGCATCTGTCTCCTTCAAGTGTCATTCAGCTTTGAGACAAATGAACATCTATCTACCAAGCAGCCATATTGCTAAATGAGGATTGTTTAAGAGGAAAAAGCTTATATGACATTTCCATGTCGCAGTGATGAATCAATAGTCCAAACACTTTTTTATCCTTTCACTTCTCTGTACAGGAAGTGTGGTTATCTTTCATTCCCGTACTCCTGTCTGCAGGTGTATGCCATCCTGGTGAGTCATCCTCCCCAGTCCAATGACCACCTCACCCCCACGCCTGTGTCCTACACCGCAGGCTTCTACCGCATCCCTGTGGTGGGCCTCACCACACGCATGTCCATCTACTCCGACAAGGTGAGAAATTAAAGAGAGAGAGCGGGAGAGAGAGAGTGTGAGAGAGAAAGAGAGAGAAGAGAGAGGGGGAGGGAGGGAGGGAGGTAGGGAGGGAGGGAGAAGAGAAAGAGAGAGAGGGAGGAGAAGAGAGAGAGGGAGAAGAGAGAGAGAAAGAGTGAGAATGCGAGAGAGAAGGGGTAGGGTGAGTGGTGGAGAGGTCCCTGGGAATGGAAACAGACAAGAGAGACGAATTCTACTCCACTACTTGGCTAGCTACCAAAATAGCTCATGTAAGGCCTCATGAATATGTTAGAAATGTCACCAAAACCGTGTATGACTAGCAAGTAACTTCCTCTCACTCATTCTTCTTAATTTTCTTTCTCCTCAGAGTATCCACTTGTCCTTTCTGCGGACTGTCCCCCCGTACTCCCACCAAGCTCACGTGTGGTTCGACATGATGCGAGAGTTTCGATGGAATCACATTATTCTGATTGTCAGCGATGACCACGAGGGGCGGGCCGCGCAGAAGAGACTGGAGACCCTACTGGAGGAGAGGGAAACAAAGGTGAGATGCTCGGGCTCGCAGGACCCCTAGTGTGTGTGACCGTGTGTATGTGTGTAATCTCTGTTTAACTCTCAAAGGTCTTCTATGTACTGTATGTAACTGTTTTCCTTTCTTTTGTGTGAACACATCTCTCACTGACCATTGTGTAAACATTGGCTAACATCAATATGCTAGAGACATCTACAGCGTCTAATGTGGTCTAATCTGAGTACATCTTTTACTCATCTCATGTTGCTTTTCACCATAGTCAAATTCTCCTGTGTCAATCCACAACAGGAGCCAAATAGCGCACTTTAACCTGGGGCTTTGCAAAACATCAATTACTCCCAAACATAATGATGGTTCACAGATCCTTCATATATGTTTGTGTTGCAATATTACGTTTGGATGGAATGGAGATGAGCTATCCAGTGTTATGCTCACTTGGAGTCTTGTAAAGGGATGGATGGTTGACATATCAGTATATTAAACCAGCAACTATTCGTTTACCGGCCCAACGCTCTTAATTGCTAGGCTACCTGCCGCCCAGATCCTTGTCGTTGTCAGATAAAGGACTGTGAGACCATGCAAGTGAAATGACCCATATATGTGATGTAACCATGAGCATACTTTTAGCGCAGCGTCACCTCTGGCTCTGAGGCTGTGTTGCTTGGAATGTAGCTCATTAATAAATGTGCTGATCCACCTAAAGCCTAAAACAGACCAGTGATGATGTCCTCTAAAGGATCATGTTCCCTAAAGGAAAAGCGAAGGAACAATTAACTCATCTTTGAACATACGTTTAGTATAGTTCACCTCAGGATGTGGTTAAGGCTTTTTGCAATGCTTGTTCCCTTCAGGGAGTCCTTCCTGTAATTGTGTGACGGAGTGAAAGGAGTCCTGATTTGAAGAGTAATTTAATCAGAGGCTGGTGAAATGGCTCATTTGACACAAGCTCACAATAATTCACACCGAAGGGAGAGGGGACATTTTAAACACGTTGTGGTTAATCAGTTACACTCACACATGATCAAGATTGATTAGGAGTTACTAAGTATAATTTATGTCGATAAATCATCTTGTTATTAAGGATTGTGACTTAATTGACTTTACCTGTGGAGTGGAATTGTCTATGGTAAAGACCTACATTAGATTAAAGAAAAGTTGGTTAACTGATAGCTACTTGTTTCTTCCTTCCTGGAATCCATCTTGTCTGCTCACTCTCTCTCTCTCTCTCTCTCTCTCTCTCTCTCTCTCTCTCTCTCTCTCTCTCAATTCAATTCAATTCAATTTAAGGGCTTTATTGGCATGGGAAACGTGTGTTAACATTGCCAAAGCAAGTGAAATAGATAGTAAACAAAAGTGAAATAAACAATAAATATTAACAGTAAACATTACACTCAGAAGTTTCAAAAGAATAAAGACATTTCAAATGTCATATTATGTATATATACAGTGTTGTAACAATGTGCAAATAGTTAAAGTACAAATGGGAAAATAAATAAACATAAATATGGGTTGTATTTACAATGGTGTTTGTTCTTCACTGGTTGCCCTTTTCTTGTGGCAACAGGTCACAAATCTTGCAGCTGTGATGGCACACTGTGGTTTTTCACCCAGTAGATAAGGGAGTTTATCAAAATTGGGTTTGTTTTCGAATTCTTTGTGGATCGCTGTAATCTGAGGGAAATATGTGTCTCTAATATGGTCATACATTTGGCAGGAGGTTAGGAAGTGCAGCTCAGTTTCCACCTCATTTTGTGGGCAGTGTGCACATAGCCTGTCTTCTCTTGAGAGCCAGGTCTGCCTACGGCGGCCTTTCTCAATAGCAAGGCTATGCTCACTGAGTCTGTACATAGTCAAAGCTTTCCTTAAGTTTGGGTCAGTCACAGTGGTCAGGTATTCTGCCACTGTGTACTCTCTGTTTAGGGCCAAATAGCATTCTAGTTTGCTCTGTTTTTTTGTTTGTTCTTTCCAATGTGTCAAGTAATTCTCTTTTTTGTTTTCTCATGATTTGGTTGGGTCTAGTTGTGTTGCTGTCCTGGGGCTGTGTGGGGTATGTTTGTGTTTGTGAACAGAGCCCCAGGACAAGCTTACTGAGGGACTCTTCTCCAAGTTCATCTCTCTGTAGGTGATGGCTTTGTTATGGAAGGTTTGGGAATCGCTTCCTTTTAAGTGGTTATAGAATTTAACGGCTCTTTTCTGGATTTTGATAATTAGCGGGTATTGGCCTAATTCTGCTCTGCATGCATTATTTGGTGTTTTACGTTGTACACGGAGGATGATTTTGCAGAATTCTGCATGCAGAGTCTCAATTTGGTGTTTGTCCCATTTTGTGAATTCTTGGTTGGTGAGCGGACCCCAGACCTCAGAACCATAAAGGGCAATGGGTTCTATAACTGATTCAAGTATTTTTAGCCAGATCCTAATTGGTATGTCAAATTTTATGTTCCTTTTGATGGCATAGAAGGCCCTTCTTGCCTTGTCTCTCAGATCGTTCACAGCTTTGTGGAAGTTACCTGTGGCGCTGATGTTTAGGCCGAGGTATGTATAGTTTTTTGTGTGCTCTAGGGCAACGGTGTCTAGATGGAATTTGTATTTGTGGTCCTGGCAACTGGACCTTTTTTGGAACACCATTATTTTTGTCTTACTGAGATTTACTGTCAGGGCCCAGGTCTGACAGAATCTGTGCAGAATATCTAGGTGCTGCTGTAGGCCCTCCTTGGTTGGTGACAGAAGCACCAGATCGTCAGCAAACAGAAGACATTTGACTTCAGATTCTAGTAGGGTGAGGCCGGGTGCTGCAGACTGTTCTAGTGCCCTCGCCAATTCGTTGATATATATGTTGAAGAGGGTGGGGCTTAAACTGCATCCCTGTCTCACCCCACGGCCCTGTGGAAAGAAATGTGTATGTTTTTTGCCTATTTTAACCGCACACTTGTTGTTTGTGTACATGGATTTTATAATGTCATATGTTTTTCCCCCAACCCCACTTTCCATCAATTTGTATAGCAGACCCTCATGCCAAATTGAGTCAAAAGCTTTTTTGAAATCAACAAAGCATGAGAAGACTTTGCCTTTGTTTTGGTTTGTTTGTTTGTCAATTAGGGTGTGCAGGGTGAATACGTGGTCTGTCGTACGGTAATTTGGTAAAAAGCCAATTTGACATTTGCTCAGTACATTGTTTTCACTGAGGAAATGAACTAGTCTGCTGTTAATGATAATGCAGAGGATTTTCCCAAGGTTGCTGTTGACGCATATCCCACGGTAGTTATTGGGGTCAAATTTGTCTCCACTTTTGTGGATTGGGGTGATCAGTCCTTGGTTCCAGATATTGGGGAAGATGCCAGAGCTAAGGATGATGTTAAAGAGTTTAAGTATAGCTAATTGAAATTTGTGGTCTGTATATTTTATCATTTCATTGAGGGATACCATCAACACCACAGGACTTTTTGGGTTGGAGGGTTTGTATTTTGTCCTGTAGTTCATTCAATGTAATTGGAGAATCCAGTGGGTTCTGGTAGTCTTTAATAGTTGATTCTAAGATTTGCATTTGATCATGTATATTTTTTTGCTGTTTGTTCTCTGTTATAGGGCCAAAAAGATTGGAGAAGTGGTTTACCCATACATCTCCGTTTTGGATAGATAGCTCTTCATGTTGTTGTTTGTTTAGTGTTTTCCAATTTTCCCAGAAGTGGTTAGAGTCTATGGATTCTTCAATTACATTGAGCTCTCTCTCTCATCTCTCTCTCTCTCTCTCATACTGCCATAAGCAGAGATTGGATAGATTTATAGTTACCAGATTGAAATAATCTATCAATGTCACAGAAACCTTGATATGGTAGACACTATGATATGATACTGAAGGAAGTATCTATGTTCTCACAGTTAAAAGCTTGGACTGTGATTTTATCAGTGGTTGTAAGAAATGACTCAGCCAGCCAGGTTGGCAGAATCAAATCAAATCAAATTGTATTTGCCACATGCGCCGAATACAACAGGTGTAGACCTTACAGTGAAATGCTTACTTACAAGCCCTTAACCAACAATGCAGTTTTAAGAAAAATAAGTGTTAAGTAAAAAATGGATAAGTAAAAAATTAAAAATTAAAATAACTAAAGAGCAGCAATAAAATAAAATGCAATGCAAATAATCTGGGTAGCCATGATTAGCTGTTCAGGAGTCTTATGGCTTGGGGATAGAAGCTGTTAAGAAGCCTTTTGGACCTAGACTTGGCGCTCCGGTACCGCTTGCCGTGCAGGTAGCAGAGAGAACAGTCTATGACTAGGGTGGCTGGAGTCTGGAGAATTGTTAGGGCCTTCCTCTGACACCGCCTGGTATAGAGGTCCTGGATGGCAGGAAGCTTGGCCCCAGTGATGTACTGGGCTGTACGCACTACCCTCTGTAGTGCCTTGCGGTCGGAGGCAGAGCAGTTGCCATACCAGGCAGTGATGCAAGCAGTCAGGATGCTCTCGATGGTGCAGCTGTAGAATGTTTGTAACATTTGGGGAGTTTGTGTCATTTCCTCCTTAATGAGAAATATTCTAGTTATTCACATTTCATATTCTGTATCGTGCAGATTATTCACACTGTAATTGCAGGTTTATATGCTGTGCTGCTGTGACAAGCCACAGTGACTATTTGATGGGGTTCTGTAGCACAGCCGGTAGAGAGACTCTTCTAGCTGTAATGGATTCAGTCAGAATACTAACATTAGTGACACAACATACAATATTCATGCTTGAATAAAGTAGCAAAAATAGGGCAGTCAGAGAGGAACTCCTTGGGGAAAACAAAGCCAGTCATCTAGACAGTAAAAAAAAAAAAAAAGCCATCATTGTGCCACACAGAGATAGCTGCAAGATGGTGGAGGGCTAGATAAAAATCAATTTTGGTTTTTACATTTAAGTCATTTAGCAGACACGTTAATCCAGAGCGATTTACAGGATCAGTTAGGCTTAAGTGCCTTGCTCAAGGGCACATACAGATTTTTCACCTAGTCGGCTCAGGGATTCAAACCAGCAACCTTTGGGTTACTGGCCCAACGCTCTTGACCGCTAGGCTACCTACATGATTAGTTGATTTATATTCTAAATAAGGACCGTAGTCCCAGTTTGATTAATGCTTGTTTTGCAATGTCATGATTCATGAGTGTGCACTGACCTTGACACACTACAACACATTAGCATGCAATGTTTGGAAAGGGGAGCAGTGTTTTACAGAGCAGCGCTGACCACAACTACGTCAGATTACATTTGAGGCAGAACGGATATTTAACCCTTTCAATGGAGCGTGAAAACAATGGAGGAGAATGGGATTTACTTCAGATTTGCTTGTCAGGCAGTATAATGAACCAATGCGGTGAGTCACTGTAGCATTTGGGTAGCGGAGGACGCAGATCCCGAGCGATCTGCCTCCCAATGGTCTGAGCTGAGAGGTCAGGCATCAGGGGAGGCAGGTCTGTCAAGCAGAAGATGCTGTGTTTCACTGCGAAATGGCTCCCTGACTAAGGCAAAGAGACTGCCTTGCGGCTCCTTTCACAATATACAGGAGCAGAGTGGAATTCAAAATGGAGAGAACCTGAGGGGCATTAGTTTGCAGAATCAGACTTTTTACGTGTTGGGATTGCTTTGCACTGGAACATAGCCCTCTCAATCTAATTGTTGTATGACTGTTTCTGGACCAATGCTGGATGATGGTTTGAGGGTCTTGAGTTGTATTTGAAAGGTGGTGAATAAGGGCATATGACATAGCCGTAAATAGGATTGCTAGTGGTCAGTGGCCGTCTTTGATGTTCTTTGCAAGCCCCAGTGTTAGGGATCCCAATTTGAAGCAGAAAAGTTGGAGATTTGTTGGAATGCTTTACTGCAATCCATTTTCAACTGTTTATAATATTCTTCTGTGTCTGCATATTTTCTCTGTGCACATTACTCATCAGAATAAAAAAAGGAACTATGAAAACCTCGACCAACTGTCCTATGACAACAAGCGAGGACCTAAGGTATATTTGCATGGTCAATGCACGCCGCCCACCAACTTTCCAAACGTAGCAACTAGAAACCAGCCCAACCAGTCACCAGCCGACCCAGAAATGCCCCTATCTTGGTAGCACGTGTTTCTTTTTACTTTGAGACATTATTCCTATGATTTCACCGAAGAATGGTTTTGTTATGGAAAGACTATAATTTTCCGTAAAAAAAATAAACAAATGAACAGCGCTCCGCTTCAATCATATTAATTTTTTTCTTTCAACTAAAGGAATGCATGTTCTCAAAAAAAAAAAAAGATTGCAAGTTTATTCCTTTGTGGAGATCCGGTAGTGTGGGACAAAACACTTTCCCAGATTACTACTCCCTCCTGTTTTGTAGCACCTCTAGTTTCCAACAGTTTTTTGTTGGGGGGAAGGTTCCCCCTCACTCCCCTTCACCTGTTTTTAGTTACTGGTTGCATTGACCTTCTTCTCCCCCCTACCTAACATGCACGTCCTTCTTTGGAGCCTTGATAACCCTCAGTTTGCATGCGAAAAATGCAAACTTTTTTTCCCCTCCAAGCTTTTTTTTTAGTTGAGCCGACTTCCCTGGATCGCTTTCCTTTTTTTCTTCTCTCCCTTTTTCAACAAAAATCAACAAACCGAGCAAAACAGGTAAAGCGACAGCATGGTTTCTGAGGTGGGGGTAAGTAGCTGGCTTGACTTATTTTGTGCCCCGATCACAGGCAGAGAAAGTCCTCCAGTTCAGCCAGGAGACTAACTTAACTGCTCTGCTTCTGGAGGCCAAAGAGCTGGAGGCTCGCGTCATCATCCTCTCCGCCAGGTGAGACCTTCCTACAGCACCTCCCACTTGTCCCATCAGGCCCTTCCCATCAAACAGCCCCTCCCACTTGTCCCATCAGTCCCCTCCCATCATAGCTGACCTGCCTCTACTATTGAATCTAGTCCATTCTGATCACAATCCTTAACCCAAAAAGTAATTTTCCCAACTCCTAATTAGACCACAACTGGATTTACTATGACTTATATTTGACACTTTTTACATACTTTTACTGCTAAATGCTGGCATGATATCAAACAGTAGTGATTCACTGCAATGATTTGCATTTAGATTAAAGATAAGTAACCATGCCTGTGCCACTTAACATCTCTGTTTTCAGTGAAGAGGACGCTGCTGCAGTTTACAAGGCTGCCCGTTTCCTCAACATGACGGGCTCGGGTTACGTGTGGCTGGTGGGAGAGCGGGAGATGTCGGGTAAAGCCCTGAGCGAGGCGCCAGATGGTACGTACCATACGCCGCTACCCAACAGCCACTCGGAAAACACTTCATAACGCTAGCCTTTTTCTGGAGTCACCTTTCATTTAACCTCTATGATTAGGGAGATAAACATATAGATTAATGCTTCGTTGTTAACAATGTATCATGTGTGATCAATTGTTGAGTGTTAAGCATTTAAACGTTTAAGCATTTGATATGTTTAAAGGTTTTAAATGAGTCACAGTAGTTTACACTATAAGCTCTTAAACAAAATGTTAATATAGTGTTAGGTCCTGTGTCTCCGAACCTATTTATTTATCTATAGTCATAACTATTGATAGGTTAACCCATACATCCAAAGCTTTGCGCGCTGGCTTTATTGTACTATCCTGATATATTAATAGCTTGGTTCTCATGAGTTTATAAAGGGTGTTTTGCATTCCCCACATTGAAGTGTAACTGAAATAGAATGGTAAGCTACAATGGTCTTGCTTATGTCCTGGAGTCTGCACAAGTCTCACGTAATATGTCACTTTGTGGTCACAAACGTAAGCGTCAACCCCAGGCACTCCAACACCCCCTACCCCCATTGTCCTACGTTAGGTGGTGTCACTCCTACGTAACATTCATCACGCAGTGCAGACGGTTAGTAGCGCTATCTGACGTAAGACAATGACCCGACCCTTGCAGAAAATTATTTGTCAGTCATGTCTAGGGTTGCAAAGCTACCAGTAATTTACAAAAGTTACAGGTACTGTATCTTCAGTAACTTTTGTAATTAACAGAAAATCTATGGCAATCTATCGTAATTTTGGTAATTTATCCATGACTTTCCAGTAGATAGACCATATGGTTAAAGAGAAAATAGCCTAAATAATTAAAAAAGCATCTAATCAACAATGCCATTATTTTCAATTACCTGTGCAACTCATCCAACTATTGACTGCCACCAGTTTGATGCCAAAACATTGACAACAAATAAATATTGACATAGTAAAATAAATCAGTGTGTAAAAAATTCATGCTGAAACCTTAATATTAAACACCCAATGGTATTCACTAAGTTGATGGTTTATATTTAAGATGCTTTACAGCTTTGTCATTCTATTTTGATTTTAAAATCAAATTATTTAATTATTTCATATACACTATTTTTACAAAAGTATATTGACACCCCTTCTAATTAGTGGATTTGGTTATTTCAGCCACACCCATTGCTGACAGGTGTATTAAATCGAGCACACAGTCATGCAATCTCCATAGACAAGTATTGGCAGTAGAATGGCCTTACTGAAGAGCTCAGTGACTTTCAACGTTGCACCGTCATAGAATGCCACCTTTCCAACAAGTCAGTTCGTCAAATTTCTGCCCTGATAGAGCTGCCCCGGTCAACTGTAAGCACTGTTATTGTGAAGTGGAAATGTCTAGGAGCAACAATGGCTCAACCGCGAAGTGGTAGGCTACACAAGCTCACAGAACCGAACCACCGAGTGCTGAAGCACATAGCGCATAAAAATTGTCTGTCCTCTGTTGTAACACTCACTACCGAGTTCCAAACTGCCTCTGGAAGCAACGTCAGCACAATAACTGTTCATCGGGAGGGAGCTTCATGAAATTAGTTTCCATGGCTGAGCAGCCGCACACAAGCCTAAGATCACCATGCGCAATGCCAAGCGTCGGCTGGAGTGGTGTAAAGCTCGCCGCCATTGGACTCTGGAGGAGTGGAAACGCGTTCTCTGGAGTGACAAATCTGTGTTTGGCAGATGCCAGGAGAACGCTACATGCCCCAATGCATAGTGCCAACTGTCAAGTTTAGTGGAGGAGGAATAATGTTCTGGGGCAACAGTTTGGGGAAGGCCCTTTCCTGTTTCAGCATGACAGTGTCCCTGTGCACAAAGTGAGGTCCATATAGAAATGGTTTGTTGAGATCGGTGTGGAAGAACTTGACTGGCCTGCACAGAGCCCTGACCTCAACCCTATCGAACACCTTTGGGATGAATTGGAACACCGACTGCGAGCCAGGCCTAATCCCCCAACATCAGTGCCCGACCTCACTAATGCTCTTGTGGCTGAATGGAAGCAATCCCCGCAGCAATGTTACAACATCTAGTGGAAAGCCTCCCCAGAAGAGTGGAGGCTGTTATAGCAGCAAAGGGGGGAGCCAACTCCATATTAATGTCCATTATTTTGGAATGAGATGTTCAGGTACCCACATACTTTTGTTCATGTAGTATATTTTACATGTGATAAGGCCAGAGAGAGAGAGCCAGAGATAATTACAAATGCTTGTGATAATCTGAAGTACCCAAAAGGGCCACTAGATGTCTTCTGATAGATTACATAAAATCCTTGAAAGATATTGCAATTCTGGTAGTTTACTGGTGAACTAGTAGTATACCAGTAATATACCCCCCCCCCCCCCTTTGTAACCCAAGTCATGTCCATGTCTCAGCACCTGTTGCTGTCTTAAACTCACCTCTGTGCCTTCTTTCAAGAGTCTGCAAGACTACCGGACCAATTGCAATGAGAAAACTTAGCTGAAGTTGGATTGTTAATGTGATTTGTATATCAATTCTCTAATACAGTTGATGTAAGTTTGTTTGGTCCCACACATACACTATAGCTTTCTGCTTCTGGTATTTTCCAACCTAACCCCTATAAAATGGGTGATATAAATGAATCGATCCAACTTCAAGGGACTCTTTTTTTCATGCTGGGCAAAGTTCACTAACAACCTCAAAATATGAATCCATTCCTCTCTGATGATGTTGCCTTTTCTCAGAAAGGAATAAAAAGAAAATCAGCTCAAATCAATTTTGATCAAGATGAAGTTCATTCTTCAAAGACTTCCTGTGCTTGTTGGTTCCAGTACTGGATGATTAAAATTGCTTTCACAAATAGAGCAACAGAGAGCATGGTGCTGGATCAAAAACTTGCGGTTGGACCTTTCCTCAGGATGGCTGAACAAGAGGCTCCTATAAGTTTTTATTGTGTGTATTGCAAAATGATCCTGATGGTTGGTGGTCTAGCAGGTCACTGATTGGCTTTGTTCTGCTGTCGGTGTGATGTGAGCAGGTCTCATCGGCCTCCAGCTCATCAACGGCAAGAACGAGTCGGCCCACATCAACGACGCAGTGGCCGTGGTGGCCCAGTCCATCCAGGAACTCTTTGAAAAGGAGAACATCACGGAGCCGCCCAGAGGCTGTGTGGGAAACACCAACATCTGGAAGACCGGGCCCCTCTTCAAAAGGTACATTTATAAAAAAAAAAATATTTGGGGTGGGATAAGGGGGGGTAGAAGGATTACTTTATCCTATCCCAGGTATTCCTTAAAGAGGTGGGGTTTCAAGTGTCTCCGGAAGGTGGTGAGTGACTCCGCTGTCCTGGCGTCGTGAGGGAGCTTGTTCCACCATTGGCGTGCAAGAGCAGCGAACAGTTTTGATTGAGTTTGGGTGTAGGGACTGATCAGAGCCTGAAGGTACGGAGGTGCCGTTCCCCTCACAGCTCCGTAGGCAAGCACCATGGTCTTGTAACAGATGCGAGCTTCAACTGGAAGCCAGTGGAGTGTGCGGAGGAGCGGGGTGACGTGAGAGAACTTGGGAAGGTTGAACACCAGACAGGCTGCGGCGTTCTGGATGAGTTGCAGGGGTTTAATGGCACAGGCAAGGAGCCCAGCCAACAGCGAGTTGCAGTAATCCAGACGGGAGATGACAAGTGCCTGGATTAGGACCTGTGCCGCTTCCTGTGTAAGGCAGGGTCGTACTCTGCGAATGTTGTAGAGCATGAACCTACAGGATCGGGTCACCGCCTTGATGTTAGCGGAGAACGACAGGGTGTTGTCCAGGGTCACGCCAAGGCTCTTTGCACTCTGGGAGGAGGACACAACGGAGTTGTCAACCGTGATGGCGAGATCATGGAACGGGCAGTCCTTCCCCGGGAGGAAGAGCAGCTCCGTCTTGCCGAGGTTCAGCTTGAGGTGGTGATCCGTCATCCACACTGATATGTCTGCCAGACATTTAGAGATGCGATTCGCCACCTGGTTATCAGAAGGGGGAAAGGAGAAGATTAATTGTGTGTCGTCTGCGTAGCAATGATAGGAGAGGCCATGTGATTATATGACAGAGCCAAGTGTCTTGGTGTATAGCGAGAATAGGAGAGGGCCTAGAACTGAGCCCTGGGGGACACCAGTGGTGAGAGCACGTGGTGCGGAGACAGATTCTCGCCACTCCACCTGGTAGGAGCGACCTGTCAGGTAGGACGCAATCCAAGAATGAGCCGCGCCGGAGATGCCCAACTCGGAGCGGGTGGAGAGGAGGATCTGATGGTTCACAGTATCAAAGGCAGCAGATAGGTCTAGAAGGACGAGAGCAGAGGAGAGAGAGTTAGCTTTAGCAGTGCGGAGAGCCTCCGTGACACAGAGAAGAGCAGTCTCAGTTGAATGACCAGTCTTGAAACCTGACTGGTTTGGATCAAGAAGGTCATTCTGAGAGAGATAGCAAGAGAGTTGGCTAAAGACGGCACGCTCAAGAGTTTTGGAGAGAAAAGAAAGAAGGGATACTGGTCTGTAGTTGATGACATTGGAGGGATCGAGTGTAGGTTTTTTGAGAAGGGGTGCAACTCTCGCTCTTTTGAAGACGGAAGGGACATAGCCAGCAGTCAAGGATGAGTTGATGAGCGAGGTGAGGTAAGGGAGAAGGTCACCAGAAATGGTCTGGAGAAGAGAAGAGGGGATAGGGTCAAGCGGGCAGGTTGTTGGGTGGCCGGCCGTCACAAGTCGCAAGATTTCATCTGGAGAGAGAGGGGAGAAAGAAGTCAAAGCATAGGGTAGGGCAGTGTGAGCAGGACCAGCAGTGTCATTTGACTTAACAAACGAGGATCGGATGTCGTCAACCTTCTTTTCAAAATGGTTGACGAAGTCATCCACAGAGAGGGAGGAGGGGGGGGAGGGGAGGAGGATTCAGCAGGGAGGAGAAGATGGCAAAGAGCTTCCTAGGGTTAGAGGCAGATGCTTGGAATTTAGAGTGGTAGAAAGTGGCTTTAGCAGCAGAAACAGAGGAAGAAAATGTAGAGAGGAGGGAGTGAAAAGATGCCAGGTCCGCAGGGAGTCTAGTTTTCCTCCATTTCCGCTCGGCTGCCCGGAACCCTGTTCTGTGAGCTCGCAATGAGTCGTCAAGCCACAGAGCAGGAGGGGAAGACCGAGCCGGCCGGGAGGATAGGGGACATAGAGAGTCAAAGGATGCAGAAAGGGAGGAGAGGAGGGTTGAGGAGGCAGAATCAGGAGATTGGAGGGAGAAGGATTGAGCAGAGGGAAGAGATGATAGGGTGGAAGAGGAGAGAGTAGCGGGAGAGAGAGAGTGAAGGTTGCGACGGCGCATTACCATCTGAGTAGGGGCAGAGTGAGTAGTGTTGGAGGAGAGTGAGAGAGAAAAGAATACAATGTAGTGGTCGGAGACTTGGAGGGGAGTTGCAGTGAGATTAGTAGCAGAACAGCATCTAGTAAAGATGAGGTCAAGCGTATTGCCTGCCTTGTGAGTAGGGGGGGGACGGTGAGAGGGTGAGGTCAAAAGAGGAGAGGATTGGAAAGAAGGAGGCAGAGAGAAATGAGTCAAAGGTAGATGTAGGGAGGTTAAAGTCACCCAGAACTGTGAGGGGTGAGCCATCCTCAGGAAAGGAACTTATCAAGGCGTTAAGTTCATTGATGAACTCTCCAAGGGAACCTGGAGGGCGATAAATGATAAGGATGTTAAGCTTGAATGGACTAGTGACTGTGACAGCATGGAATTCAAATGAGGAGATAGACAGATGGGTCAGGGGAGAAAGAGAGAATGTCCACTTGGGAGAGATGAGGATTCCTGTGCCACCACCCCGCTGACCAGATGATCTCGGGGTATGCGAGAACACATGGTCAGACGAGGAGAGAGCAGTAGGAGTAGCAGTGTTTTCTGTGGTAATCCATGTTTCCGTCAGCGCCAAGAAGTCGAGGGACTGGAGGGTAGCATAGGCTGAGATGAACTCTGCCTTGTTAAACTACAGCGGTTCAATGTTTTCTAGGAATAGACTAACTTAGTTTATTCAGCTAGCTAACTTGGTACAGTATTCTTCCGTGAAAACCGTCCAGGGCACCGAATCCTATGACGCCATAGCCAACCTTCATGCCAGCCTCCAATAACACGGTTTAGCACCAATACTCGGTTACAACAAACCACCAGTGTGTTAACACGCCAAGCAGATCATTCGTGTCCGTGTCTAACGTTGTGTAAAGTTTTGGGTTAGTTTTGACAGTTTGAGTATATAAATTCATTATATACTGTAATTCAGGATGACACACACAAACACACACACACACACACACACACACACACACACACACACACACACACACTTTCTCACTCTATTTCCCTACACTCTCACACTCACATCTACTTTAATTTCTCTGTCTCAGGGTTCTGATGTCATCAAAGTACCCAGAGGGCCTCACTGGACGTGTGGAGTTCAATGACGATGGCGACAGGAAGTACGCTCACTACAGCATTCTCAACTACCAGAAGAGTCGACTCATTCAAGTTGGGATTTATAATGGAACACAGGTAACTTTATGGCAAAAGTCATTCTCACTGTGATCTTGCTATCTATTGCTATTACAGCTCTCTATTAAGCAGTATGCATGGTAATTAGAAAGCAGTGGTGTTATTAGCTAGATGCTGAGCTGTAGCTAAAGCAGATGACTCTTTAGTATTGGACTCCCCTGTGTTTGGCCCTCATCAGCTCCACACATTATGTCAGCACTCCTCTAATGGTGGTGTTATGACCCTATAGGTGGTGATGAATAATCAGAGGAAGATCATCTGGCCAGGAGGAGAGACAGAGAAACCGCGGGGCTTTCAGATGTCCACAAGACTAAAGGTACCGCATTTCACCCTCCACAAACAATGATGTTCCCAATATATATATAAAGTAAAGCAACGCTTTATATCTTACAGAATCTTCAATGGAATGGGTCTGCGCCGGATTCTACTATTCTTTCTCTATCCTTCTCTCTCGTTCTCTCTCGCTCCATCATTTCTACCATGGGTGTGTGTGTGTTTTATGTGTTCCTTGAGGAGGGGTTGTTGTCCGGAGGACTGGTGATTTAAAGGTCCCTCAGGGTCAGTGTGTGCTAAATGCCCACTGTGTGATAAACAGCGTTCTCTCCCGTCTGTTATAGATAGTGACTATACACCAGGAGCCCTTTGTGTATGTGAAGCCCACTGAGCAGGATGGAACCTGCAAGGAGGAAAAAACATTAAATGGAGTGGCAGATATTAAAAAGGTGATCTGCACAGGACCAAATGAGACCATCCCAGGTAACACAACAGGGACGTTTATGATATCACTGTGCTTTTACCATGCCCGCTAAGTACCAACTGGAGATGCATACATATATATATACAGTAGGTATCTATATATGTATGCATGTAGCTGAGTGTGCCTTTGTGTGATTGTTGGCATATTGGTGTGTGTGTGTGTGTGTGTGTGTGTGTGTGTGTGTGTGTGTGTGTGTGTGTGTGTGTGTGTGTGTGTGTGTGTGTGTGTGTGTGTGTGTGTGTGTGTGTGTGTGTGTGTGAGAGAGTATGTACCGTGAATATGCTTGAGTGTTTGCTTTAATGTTTGCAAACAGTGTGGGCATGTGCCAACCTGTTTTTAGTGTGTGAAGTCTGGTTGCAGTGAACGTGTGTGTAGCTATATTATCGTATGTGTGATTTTGGTTGAACAGTGTGTATGTGTACTGTATGTGTGTTTGGGCATGTCTGGTGTTATTTTAAAATATTTAAAAAGAAAGAGAGGGATTTCTTCCAGATTGATTGTAACTTGCAACCCTCTGCTGGTTGGTTACAGGACGTCCAATTGTACCTCAATGTTGTTATGGATTCTGTATCGATCTACTTATCAAGTTGGCCGGAACCATGAACTTTACCTATGAGGTGCACCTGGTGGCTGATGGGAAATTTGGAACACAGGAGCGGGTCAGTTCCTATAGAAACTCAGAGTTCACTCTAGATAGAAAACCTCACTGGCCAAAAATGTATTGACCAACAATTGTCTATTTACATACATTTATATTAGATTTTATTATGTTAAGTTATGAAGCAAATCATATCTCATATCTCAGAGATGTGCTTTTTGAACTAAGTTTATGTGCTTGTAACATTTAGAAAATTACACAGAATTAACTTATGTTACTGCACTCACAAAAACTGTTTTGTTTGACATAATCACTAACTATCACGAACTAAATCACTAACTAAAAGCAGACCTTTAGCCGAGAGAGCCATGGAAACCTAGGGTCCCACTACATTGGGGACATTAGCTCCGTGTTGGAGGGGCAAGGTGGTGGTGAGAGCTGACCTGTCAGGATCTACTGAACAAGCAAGATGGGCTGAATGGAGATTCTCTGGAGAGCCTTGCTCAGTTACCACATCTCTGAGCCAGAAAAGACCATTCAGACCATTTCTGCTAATATTAATTTGGGTTAAAGGCACAAAGGGTTAAGAGAGGGCTCACTTGTTGTTTCTGTTTCTGATAAAGGACACTTCATTCTGAAATTCATTGTCATGTTGAGTTGGTTGTTAACCCTTTACGTCCACTTACCACAGGTGAACAACAGCAACAAGAAAGAGTGGAATGGCATGATGGGAGAACTCCTGGGGGGTCTGGCAGATATGATCGTTGCCCCGCTGACTATAAACAATGAACGAGCTCAGTACATCGAATTCTCCAAACCTTTTAAGTACCAAGGCCTAACCATCCTTGTTAAAAAGGTATGTCCCCGAGTTCCCCCCAAAATGTATGAAAACTAATTGAAAGTTCACACAGACTATACCTGATTTAGTCCTCATTGCAGATGGGGTGGTAGTAGACTGCAAGTGGTTTGTGAATGACTGTCTGTGCTGTGTGTTACAGGAAATCCCTCGCAGTACACTGGACTCGTTCATGCAACCGTTTCAGAGCACACTGTGGCTGTTGGTGGGTCTTTCGGTGCATGTGGTGGCGGTGATGCTTTACCTACTAGACCGGTTCAGGTACAAGGGGATCCATGTGTGTCCATCTGTCTATCTGTGTGTGTGTACGTGTGTGTGTGTATATGTGCGTGTGTGTGTGAGACATACTCTACCTCTGCTTATGCTCCAGACCTCTCCAGATCTTCTCTCACTGAGGACGAGGGGACATAGGTGAAAACTGGCTCCAGTCATTCCACTGCTCTGTTCATCTGGCCTTCTCTTTCTGTTTTCTTTCTGTGCTCTATCTCGCTCTTGCTTTGCCACTCACAGACTCCCTCCCTGTCTGGGGTTGCCAGGGTTTTCGCCTCTGTCCTCTTATGTAAGTCTCACTTCATATCCTGCTCTCTCTCTAGCCCATTTGGGAGGTTTAAAGTAAACAGTGAAGAAGAAGAAGAAGATGCCCTCACCTTGTCGTCGGCCATGTGGTTCTCCTGGGGAGTTTTGCTTAACTCCGGTATTGGGGAAGGTAGGAGAATACTATCACTAAATTTACTAATACAGTAGTTAGTATACTAGCTAGTTAGTGTACTATTTCTGCAAATGCTATACAGATCAGTTTGTGATACTGATACTCACTGGGCAAAACTGGTTGAGTCAATGTTGTTCCCACGACATTTCAACCCCAAAAATGTATGCAATGACGTGGAAAACGAATTGGATTTCCAAAAAGTCATCAACGTAAGGACATTTCCTCTTTTTTTCACCCAACTTTTAACCTAAATCCAATGACATGGTGAAATGTTTTGTTGATTTCAAGTTGAATTCACGTTAGTTGACAACTCAACCAAATGTACATCAAAACTAAACGTTGAACTGACGTCTGTGCCCAGTGGGTATTAACAGTATAAATATTAGTGTTGCATGTCGATAAATAATGTCATATTTGAGAGATGCTACACACACATTCAATATATTGAACCACATTTGATGTCCCATAGAGTGAACATGTTATAACGTTTTATGGGCTTTGCTTATCCAGGCGCGCCGCGCAGCTTCTCAGCGAGAATCTTGGGCATGGTGTGGGCCGGCTTTGCCATGATCATAGTGGCATCGTATACTGCCAACCTGGCTGCCTTCCTGGTGCTGGACCGGCCTGAGGAGCGCATCACCGGCATCAACGACCCGAGGGTGGGCATCAAGAAGTAGTCCTGCTTTAAATACATATAGAGAATCTTTCAGTACACCTCCACCTCCATAACCTGTGGATATTAGGTAGCATACTGTAAAACGTGCAAGTTTAGCGAGGTGTGTAAATTATTGGGGGTGAAAATACTGTAAAGTACAGTGAGGGAAAAAAGTATTTGATCCCCTGCTGATTTTGTACGTTTGCCCACTGACAAAGACATGATCAGTCTATAATTTTAATGGTAGGTTTATTTGAACAGTGAGAGACAGAATAACAACAACAAAATCCAGAAAAACGCATGTCAAAAATTTTATAAATTGATTTGCATTTTAATGAGGGTAGTATTTGACCCCTCTGCAAAACATGACTTAGTACTTGGTGGCAAAACCCTTGTTGGTAATCACAGAGGTCAGACGTTTCTTGTAGTTGGCCACCAGGTTTGCACACATCTCAGGAGTGTCAAATGTTTTCATTTTTTCAGACTTACAGAATTGGTCAAGTGTATATGAATGCTGAATGTAATGTTCCCTCCAACCCTCCCTATCCTTCAACAGCTGAGGAACCCATCAGACAAGTTCATCTACGCCACAGTGAAGCAGAGCTCTGTGGACATCTATTTCCGGCGGCAGGTGGAGCTTAGCACCATGTACCGCCACATGGAGAAGCACAACTACGAGAGTGCTGCTGAGGCTATCCAGGCCGTGCGCGACAAGTGAGTCCCGGCCGGGCCGGCCTGGCCTGGGCGTGTCGGCCGGAACTGGTCAGATAGTCTGTCAGTCAGGTCAGAGAGAGAGAGAGGGCCAGTCAGTCAGACCTGGGGGTTCTGGACCTCTGGATCAGTGAGACACAGAGGGTCTTACTGCAGCGTTCCCTCTGGTCCAGGCCCATCATCCAGCCAAGACAGAACCAGGCTCAGACTCAGAGCAGGGCTGCATGCACTGTGTTAATAGCGTTCTAAAGTTGAGCTAATGTTGAGCTGAGGAGCACCCTTTTTCAGGTTTTATCCAAGACGAGCGTCTTTGAGGTGGGGAATCCAATGGGGGACGCGCCGTCGTCCGTCCGGCATTGGATTTCATTTTTCAAGCGGCGGTAGACATGGCTGGTAATGCTGACTCACACACTTTGTGTGGCCAAAGGGGAGCCGTAAATGTGTGTTGTGACAATCACTGTACTGTTGCACCGTAACCCCCTCCTTCCCCTCCTCCCCCCTGCCTCCCTCCCCCCAACAGCAAGCTGCATGCTTTCATCTGGGACTCTGCGGTGCTGGAGTTTGAAGCCTCGCAGAAGTGCGACCTGGTGACCACGGGAGAGCTGTTTTTCCGTTCGGGCTTTGGCATAGGCATGCGCAAGGACAGCCCCTGGAAACAGAATGTGTCCCTGGCCATTCTCAGGTCTGTCCCAGCACAAGCAGCATTGTTTTTATGTTGTTCTTTTTTTCTCTCTTTTTATTTTCATTTTTTGACCATCCGACACACCGCTGTGTCCGCTCTCTTCTCTCTCTGTATCTCCCCATTCCTGCCCTTTGTCTGTCTGTTAGTCTGTCAGTCTGTATTTTTGTCGTCTGTGTTTCTAGCATTCTGGGATTTCTCTTCTGGAGTGTATGGTTTGGTCTTTTGTTAACTGTCTTACCTCTTTGCCCACTCCCCCCATCCCCTGCAGTTCCCATGAGAATGGCTTCATGGAAGATCTAGATAAAACCTGGGTGAGATACCAGGAGTGTGACTCACGGAGCAATGCCCCAGCCACACTCACCTTTGAGAACATGGCAGGTAGGGTTTCCCTTTTGGGTTTTGAGAAACCTAGAAGTGATTGGACAAAAAATGCAGTGGTAAGGTACTGTAGCCTTTTTTTGTCCAATACCTTTATTTTTATTTTATTTTTTTATGCGAAGTGTGTACTGTTAAAGTTGTTTGTTGTGGGTTACTGTAGTTATACACTGAGTGTACAAAACATTAAGGACACCTGCTCTTTCCATGACATAGACTGACCAGGGGAATCTAGCTGAAAGCTATGATCCCTTTTTGATGTCACCTGTTAAATACACTTCAATCAGTGTAGATGTAGGGGAGGAGACAGGTTAAAGACGGATTTTTAAGCCTTGAGACAATTGAGACAAGGATTGTGTATGTGTGCCATTCAGAGGGTGAATGGGCAAGACAAAAGATTTAAGTGTCTTTGAACGGGGTATGGTAGTAGGTGCCAGGCGCACCGGTTTGTGTCAAGAACTGCAACGCTGCTGGGGTTTTTACGATCAACAGTTTCCCATGTGTATCAAGAATGGTCCACCACCCAAAGGATATCCAGCCAACTTGACACAGCTGTGGGAAGCATTGGAATCAACATGGGCCAGTATCACTGTGGAACACTTTGACACCTTGTAGAGTCCATTCCCTGACGAATTGAGGCTGTTCTGAGGGCAAAGGGGGGCAACTCAATATTAGGAAGGTATTCCTAATGTTTTGTACACTCAGTTTCGTTGTTATAGCTGTGATCCTAATATAAACTTGCAAGGTTTGCAGCGGACGGCGTAAAGTGGAAGCAGGTTGAAGAAAGGACGGCAACCGTTGACGTATAGACTAGATTCACACAGACACAGTCATGGTCAGTGGGTTGCGGCTGAGTGTCAGAGTGGCGACTCACCACCCATCCCTGTGTCTGTCTGTCTCTGTCTGACAGGAGTGTTCATGCTGGTGGCTGGAGGCATAGCAGCAGGGATCTTCCTCATCTTTATTGAGATCGCCTACAAGCGGCACAAAGACGCCCGCAGGAAGCAGATGCAGCTGGCCTTTGCGGCCGTCAACGTCTGGAGGAAGAACCTGCAGGTATGGCATCTCTTTCCCCCCGTAAGCACTGGCACCCAGGGGGGAAGGGCAGAGATGGGCTGAGACACGCCCAGCATAGCCCTTCCTGCAGGTTCCTCCAATACAGGTGTACGACCAATCATTTTTTTCCGTCACTATTAGCATCCTGTCTGACCATGTTGCCTACTGGTGATGGTCACTCACGGATTGCTGTGTCACATTCAGTGATGAAGCTGTTCCCAAGGCATTACTATGGCCCACCGTGGGTCTGTCCTCCAGTCCCTTAGACCAACGGCCCCCATGTCTCCTCTCTATGCTGCAGGACAGTAAGGAGGCCTCTGGGAGACAAGCTGTGGGCGCATCGATGACTCCATCGTTAGTACGTAACATAGACAAGAGCCATCTCCACCCCACGTCACCCTTCGCTTTTAGAATAAAAGTTAAGCTAAAATAAAAAGTAGCTCTAACATGAGAAAATGTGAAACAAAAATATGCATTCCACGTTCATGGCATGAGCCAGTTAAGCCTTACGCTTACCTTAGCACGTATGCAACGCAAGAACGCAATTAGCTACGCAAAATGGCCCTTCTGCGTACTTGCGTTGCAAAAATATGCAAAAGTGTGCAGCCCAAAATGTATAATGCAACGCAACTACGCAGAACGGCCATTTTGCGTAGCTAATTGCATTGTTGCATTGCGTACCTGTGTAGGGTATAAATTAGGCTTTATATACTGCTGCTATAACACTTTTAGGCTTTTGTAAGGTCAGATGATGAGGACATGCAAGGGAATAAGGTAATCGATGAAAGTAATTTAACTATGAGATTCTCAGATAAATCTGTCATTTCTGACCCTGACTCTCCTACGCTTGATGTTTATACTTCTCCAGTATTTACATCACTTCATCCCTCAGTATCCCCACCCCCTACAGTGTTTATGAACACTGAACATGAGAGTCCTCTCAGGAAAAGCCTGCGGGTCAGTAACTCATTTCATAACTGTGGCCGTCTAAAGCTAATCAGGCAAAAACCATTCCAGCTACAGTTGAGTTTTGCGCTCGCTCCTCAGTCCGTCTAGTCGCTGAAGAACATGACTTCATTAACTCCAATATCTTCTGCTGTGAAGCGTTGGTGGCCTTCCAACTCCCTCTTTCACCCTTACTTCACATCATCCTGCCCCCCCGCCCCCACTGCGCTGGCTTTCCAGCAGCAGGAGGAGCGCGGCGTGGGGGTATGAGGGAGGGGGTTGACGGGGGCAGACGAGGCGGCAGTGGACACTGTGAGCCTGTGATGTGGCTCTGGCAGCCTGCCTCCCCATGCTGGCTCTTTGTTAAGCGCTCACAAAAGGTCAGTGGTACACCTGTTGTATTGACAGCAGGGCTGGAGGAAGGTACGGTAAGATCACAGTCTCCAGTGTGTGTCAGCAAATCAATGTCCTTCCGAGACTGTCTGTCATCTACCTTACTACTGGATGTAACTGTTGTCCATGTCTTCATGTGTGTGAACATGTATAGGCACATACAGCAGACAAATGCATGCAGGCGCCCGCTGAGAAAGGAAAAGAACACACAAACTGTTGGTCTATGTAACATCTGTGTTTTAGACAAGGTTTTATTGATACAGTTTATGAATAATTTCTGCACTAGTGAACAAAGATGGCTCCAACCATGTAAATCGTCCACAGCATGATTCTCAATAGGGACTGGAGCTAATATGGGGTTCACAAATGACCGTTTTCTGCTCTTATTCCTTAAATGGGGCATCATGCTTGGAGTAATATAAATGAGATCATGATTGGAGTAGCAGAAGTGAGGTCATGTTTAGAGTAGTAGAAGTGAGATCATGCTTGGAGTAGTAGAAGTGAGGTCATGTTTAGAGTAGTATAAGTGAGATCATGCTTGGAGTAGTAGAAGTGAGATCATGCTTGGAGTAGTAGAGGCGAGGTCATGCTTGGAGTAGTCGAAGTGAGGTCATGCTTGGAGTAGTAGAAGTGTGATCATGCTTGGAGTAGTAGAGGTGAGATCATGCTTCAAGTAGTGGCGGTGAGATCATGCTTGGAGTAGTAGAAGCAAGCAAATCATTGAAGCTAATACAGTATGTTATGAACATTATTCATATTGTCCTCATGTCTCTCGAGGTCATCAATGTGATGACTTACTGAGCTTCAACAGAGGAAGTACAGTATAATACATATTTCACACTATTCAGTGCACAGGGTTGGGTGATAACAGGGTTGGGTGACAGTTTATGTGAACTTCTCCTTTCTCTGTGGGTATCTCCAACTAGGTGTCCAGATGTCAGCATCATTTTGACTGCTTGTGTGTTTGTTGGTTTGTGTGTTTGTATGTTTATATTTGTGTGTGTTTTTATACTTCTGTGCAAATGCAAAGTATTTGTACATGCACGCTTTCCAACACAGGTACCTCCAGAGTATGTGCACTTCTGAATAACCTGTTTGAGTCCGTCATATCCTTCACACTGTTGCTGCTCTGAATTGATTATGCCTTAGTCTCATCTCCAACAACAAACCAACCATGCCAGGGTTGGGCTAAATTCCATTTGGAATTTCAAGTCACTTCCTGAATTGATTGCAATGAATTGGAATTTACCCCAACCCTCACCACCTTTGTTTGCTTGTATCTACTGAAAAAGCACCCTGAACTGAATCTGTCCTCATCCCTAGTTTAAGGGCAGCTACAGTATCTAGCCGTTAGCTTTCTCTGTTGTAGCAAGTCTTATTCAGAAGTGCACTACCTAAAAGTGGAGGAGATATTAGGATTGAGATCAACGAAATGTCAACAAGAACTAATGCACTCCAGTGGCTGTTGTTTCCTATTGGAGACAGGCAGCCGTTGCACATGTGTCCAGTGGGACGCTTTCTCCGTTGGACCAGCATGCTTTGCATGACCGGGACTGTGCAAACGCAGCACTTCACCAGCGGTCAGTGTCGCTTGATGTCATGTGAGACCTGGATAGTCTACGCTGAAAAGTACAAGAAGAAGAAACATTTGACAAAAAAATGAAAAATACTACAGAATAGAAAAAAACAATGCTTTGACTTGCTTGGGCAATGAGCATTGTCTTGTTTCTATCTAAATGTCTCTATGCCTTATTTTTACCTCATTGATGGAGTTTTAACATGAGGTGACTTTGACCATTGACTAACGTCTAGATGTCATCTTCCAACAGGAAATCCATTTTATTTGACTTTTTTCTCACTCAGAACGGAGTGGTGACCTGTCCATCACTCCTCAGCCAATCAGCTCCACCAATCTTCCACACCACCCAATAGAACATAATCTCTTAATGCTGTGGCATTAAGAGACTGGGGATGGTTTGGGTGGTGATGGGTGGCTCAAACAGAGACCCAGTCATGTAACCTGATTACAGGGGATGTTCTGCAGGTCCAGTGCTGGCCTGGGTTGACTGTCATGCTTTATGTTATTTGTCTCCTCCTCTATCCCCTTCCCTTACTGAACCTGCCAAGCTCTTCCCATCTTCCCATGCCCCTTTCTGCATGCTCTCAGCTGATATTCACACTGCCCCGCCCTGCCTTGAGGGCCTCCCCATACCCTACGACTAATTCACCTTACTCTACATCTCTTACCCATCCATCTAGGCCTAGGGCCTCCCTAACCCCTACGACTAACACATCCTACTTTCTACATCTCTTACCCATTCACCTAGCTAACCATCCACACCCAGACCTTACAACAACATGGCCAAAACCTCTCATACTACCTACCTACCTCACCAAAATCTCTCGTACTTCTCCATTCCAGCCCCAATCCCTGCTCTAACTCCATTTACTAGTGTACTGTAGATAGTACATATACTATTCCATATACAGTGGGGAAAAAAAGTATTTAGTCAGCCACCAATTGTGCAAGTTCTCCCACTTAAAAAGATGAGAGAGGCCTGTAATTTTCATCATAGGTACACGTCAACTATGACAGACAAATTTAGAAAAAAAATCCAGAAAATCACATTGTAGGATTTTTAATGAATTTATTTGCAAATTATGGTGGAAAATAAGTATTTGGTCACCTACAAACAAGCAAGATTTCTGTCTCTCACAGACCTGTAACTTCTTATTTAAGAGGCTCCTCTGTCCTACACTCGCTACCTGTATTAATGGCACCTGTTTGAACTTGTTATCAGTATAAAAGACACCTGTCCACAACCTCAAACAGTCACACTCCAAACTCCACTATGGCCAAGACCAAATAGCTGTCAAAGGACACCAGAAACAAAGTTGTAGACCTGCACCAGGCTGGGAAGACTGAATCTGCAATAGGTAAGCAGCTTGGTTTGAAGAAATCAACTGTGGGAGCAATTATTAGGAAATGGAAGACATACAAGACCACTGATAATCTCCCTCGATCTGGGACTCCACGCAAGATCTCACCCCGTGGGGTCAAAATGATCACAAGAACGGTGAGCAAAAATCCCAGAACCACACGGGGGGACCTAGTGAATGACCTGCAGAGAGCTGGGACCCAAGTAACAAAGCCGACCATCAGTAACACACTACGACGCCAGGGACTCAAATCCTGCAGTGCGAGACGTGTCCCCCTGCTTAAGCCAGTACATGTCCAGGCCTGTCTGAAGTTTGCTAGAGTGCATTTGGATGATCCAGAAGAGGATTGGGAGAATGTCATATGGTCCGATGAAACCAAAATAGAACTTTTTGGTAAAAACTCAACTCGTCGTGTTTGGAGGACAAAGAATGCTGAGTTGCATCCAATGAACACCATACCTACTGTGAAGCATGGGGGTGGAAACATCATGCTTTGGGCCTGTTTTTCTGCAAAGGGACCAGGACGACTGATCCGTGTAAAGGAAAGAATGAATGGGGCCATGTATCGTGAGATTTTGAGTGAAAACCTCCTTCCATCAGCAAGGGCATTGAAGATGAAACGTGGCTGGGTCTTTCAGCATGACAATGATCACAAACACACCGCCTGGGCAACGAAGGAGTGGCTTCGTAAGAAGCATTTCAAGGTCCTGGAGTGACCTAGCCAGTCTCCAGATCTCAACACCATAGAAAATCTTTGGAGGGGAGTTGAAAGTCCGTGTTGCCCAGCGACAGCCCCAAAACATCACTGCTATAGAGGAGATCTGCATGGAGGAATGGGCCAAAATACCATCAACAGTGTGTTGAAAACCTTGTGAAGACTTACAGAAAACGTTTGACCAATCATTGCCAACAAAGGGTATATAACAAAGTATTGAGAAACTTTTTGTTATTGACCAAATACTTATTTTCCACCATAATTTGCAAATTAATTCATTAAAAATCCTACAATGTGATTTTCTGGATTTTTTTTTCCTCATTTTGTCTGTCATAGTTGACGTGTACCTATGATGAAAATTACAGGCCTCTCTCATCTTTTTAAGTGGGAGAACTTGCACAATTGGTGGCTGACTAAATACTTTTTTCCCCACTGTACCACCACCCCACTCTTTAAACCATCTATTTCACTCCCTAGGGTGTGGGGGGAATTTCCATTATACCCGACCACAGGTATAATGACTCTAGGGGATTAAATGATATACTACCTATCTGTTGTTGTTTATCTTATGTTGGAATGCATTTTAGTGGCTCACCTGCCTTGAAGAGCACCTTTCTTTATGACTGCATGGCTTTCAATGTGGTTGTTTCCTTTGCTAGCTTTTCTACTCGCTCGTTTGGTTCCCTTGGCTTTGCTTCTGGATCTTAAAGTAATAACGATCTAATAGCAAGACGACGGATGTTTATTTATTTTTTCTTTTCTCCCCCCTACGCAGCCCTCTTCCTCTCTAGAGACTCAGGATGTAAGAATACCTTAATATGAGCTTTTGCACACAAACACTCTCTCTGCCATGTACCTATAGAGGACTGAGAGTAGCTGTGGGGCATTTTGATGGGATGAGGGAGGGAAGAAATTCAACTGATGTGTGAATATCATGTAAGGATATGGTTAAAATGGGTTTGGGAATAAATGGGAGGGACTAACAAGCTTTTCTAGACCTTGGACAGGGGTTTGAACCTCCAATGAATACAGTTGATTCTGTTGACTGTGACATATCATAGACATGGTATACCGGCTATTTTGTTGTTCCTCAGACCTGGCTAATGTTTATCTTCTCTTTGAAAGGGTGTGTGTCTTGGGTGAAGGGGGTGGAGGTGACTATTTGATGTATGGGTGTGTGCAGGTTGGAGTGAGTATGTGAGTAGGATGTAGTGGATGGTCAAAGCAGCATAGCACAGGTATCGTCAACACATGCTCCTCAAACCATTCCAATGCATTTCTAGAGACATGGGGGTGTTTGGATGTGTCAGTGCTTGGCTAAGGATTTTCCATCATGTCCAGTCCCACTATGGTGAAATGGCCTAGCCGACAGTGTAGAGGCATTCTTACATGATTGGACAGACTACAGTCCCAGTCCCACCCTTGAAAGCGGAGCAAATCTCCTGTTGCCTCCCATGTCCAATAGAGACTACTTTGGGCCAGGACATTCACCCTCATATCGCTTCAGACAGTGAAAGGGAAGGGGGAGGGATGGTGTGGAGAGAGGGAGAGTGGGAGAGTGGGTGGATGGGTGAGACTGAGACCAAGGTATCACTCCACCCCAAGAATATGAATAACTGTTCTACATATATTTATTTTAGGATAGGAAAAGTGGTAGAGCAGAGCCCCCCGACCCCAAAAAGAAAGCCTCTTTTAGGTCCATCAGTACCTCCCTGGCCTCCAGCATCAAGAGACGTAGGTCCTCCAAAGACACGGTAAGGAGATGAAGAAGGGAACATCATCTTCCCTTACTCTTCCCTCTCTTCTCTCTTTTTCTCTACCTCTGTCTCCTCTTCTCTCTCAATCTCTCCCTCTTTTTCCTGTCTTTTCTACCGCCATTCCCATCTCTTAATTGCCAGAGAGCCCCATTCCTCTCACCCATCTTACATGGCTCAGCAGCAGCCATGGCCACATGTCTGTCAGTCTGCCATCGATCAGCCATCCAACCAGACGCCATCTGTAGGCAGACAGGATGCAGGATGCTAGGCAGCAGTGCAGGATGAAGAGCAGGTCAGGGGTTGGAGCTGGTGTGCTGGCTGTGGGGAGAGCCAATGCAGGGCCAGGCTGGGCTGGCTTCATGGGATTAGTGGGTGTAGTTTTGGAGGAGGGGGCAACGCAGCAGTCTGTCTTGCTTGTTTGGGCTGCTCTTCCTTCCTGCCAATGATATGGACGTGGTTTTGACCAATTTGTCTCTTGGTGATTTTGTAGTGTGTGTATGTGTGTGTAATTGTGTTTATCTCTTGTTCCTTTGATTGCCTGATCCTGTTCAATCCATCTTTTATACACTTAAATCCCGCACCTCTTCTCGTTTTGTTTCAGTTGTTGTTGGTTTTGATTTCAAAGCATGCGCCAACGTCCTGCCATTTGCCAAAGTCAGTCAACCGTTCTGGAAACAAACTAACATGTCTATTTTTACCAACAGACCATCTATTTCAGGGTTTTCCTCATGGAGTCGTGTTATTAGATCTAGTCTGTCTACTTTTGATTTGTCATGTTTACTTTGTCATGTTTGTAACCATATTGTCTGACGAAAGGCTTTATTTCAATGTCCTTGTAGTGTCCATTTTGCATGCCTTTTAGGGTCTATTTCTAGGTGGTGAATGCAGGTGATTCTTTTGTGTCTTCCTCTCTTTGCCGCCTTTCTCGGCTTGAGATTCTTTGAAACATCACGCTTTTATTGTGTCAGCAGCTTAGACCCACTGTAAAAAGAACTCAGGCCTTATCTACCTCTCTTTCTATGGGGGCCTTGCTGCAGCACAATAAGAAAGTGATGCTCTCTCATTTCCTCCACAGTCCATTTGGAAGGGCCTGCTCATTGCTGGTGGGGATGCTCCTCCACAGTGGCCTGACAATCGAGTGACCTGCAACGTTCTCTGTCCTGCTGTTCACCCAGACAGAGCAGGCTGATGTCCAAATCTGAGTTAACCAGCTATGCTCAATCCGGATTTAGCTTAGAGTTACACAGTAGATATCAAAGCCTTTTGTTTTCCCTTTACTTACTGGCCCAATCAAACCTGTCAAAAAGGGCTCTCTTGGTCTGTGTTTCTGTTTGATTTCTCTATTTCTTTCCCTCTGTCTTATATATAGTGTCTCTGACATTTATATTAATGTCACTTCTTTGATCCATATCAATACTTACTCTCTCCTGGAGTTTTTGGTCTCAACTATTGGAATGGAGAAGATGGAATGACCATTGTTGCTGTTTGTGTGAGGGTTGGGATGGTGGTTTTGGAGTTACCATGCTCTTACACACATCCATGGTGAAAAAGAGAGACCACATAGGTTATAACAAGATTATAACCAAAGATGTACCATCCTCAGTCTTTGACTATTATTTTGATTTTATATAAGTGTTCTTCTTTTATATTAATGGTTATCAATGGACTTTTGAGTGTCAGTGTCCCTCACCCACATGCCACACTGCTCCTCTCTCCCTCTACAAGCATGTGAATTAATGTTATTGTTGTCAGTAGTAGTAGTAGTAGTAGTAGTAGTAGTAGTAGCCGTAGTAGTTCAGAAGTCATTGTGGTAGTGGCCATTAGTAGTGATGTATAGAAGTCTCTCTCTTTTGTTGGTCCACCTTCGGCCAGTAAGGGGTGCTCTAAATGATCCCACTAACAGCAGGCCTCGAAGTAGGCCCACATGTGGACATCTAAACAGGGGTTGTAAGCCTTGTGAGGATGCAACTCTTAGATCTAAGTGATAAGTCCCTTGTAACTATTAGTAAAAAATCATCAGTGTTTTTTATCTGTATTACCCTATGATGATGTTGACCCTTGACTTAGCGTGGTAGTTGCATCATAACAATATGCTTGAATGCTTGAAGAAAAGCATCAACACAGCTTAAAATGAGAGACACAATCATCAACACCTAAAATAATCGTTTGAATTAGCTGATTTGCTAAATTGACAGGGAAAATTATTTCATCAGAAACTACATTTTTGATTTTTGTGAAGATGGATGGAGGTACATGGTGGATTATGATTGGCTTGTACTGAAGTGTTCCTGTTCTGAAAAGGAAGACCTCTTATAGTAGAAAAACATGTTTAAGCCATTTGTCTTATCACAGTTTGAAAAAGTGTTGTGAATCAGGTTTCTCCAACTTTTATACTATAAATCAGAATCCATGGCAAAGTAAGTTGGATTTTGATTTGACATGCTGGAAACAACGCTGATGAAAACAGTATGTCTCGTAGAGAGCATGATTCAGCACAGTGGTATGGTATGGAATTATAGGAAGGCAACAAACTTCACAAAAAACAATCCCTATATTTTGCAAGATCAGTTCATGGCCATATTTGCAATGGATAAGGAACAATCCACAGCAATTGCAGTGGTTAGTGATGCTGCCTCTTTGTCAATTGCTAAAGGAACCATCCTTACCATTTTCAAGTATGTTACCTGCCATCAAGCCCATGGCAAATTACACAATCAATGACATTAGGTTACACAATCTCAAAGTCACAGTTGCCATAGTAACTGAGCACCTGCATGGATCTGGGTATGTTGCTACCCAGCACTGTAGACGCCCATTAAAACCAACCACTCTGCTCCTCAGAAGGAGTACAGTGAAATATGGCCTGGAAGTAAGAGTCCAACTGTACAGCGATGTGAACCAGCCCAGATTGCACTGGGGCTTAATCATAATTCATATTTATCTCTCAGCTTAGCTGCTAAAAATAAAACCCGGTCTGCATTCAAATGACTGTGGGTAAAACAAGCTGTCTTATTTTATCCAAGGGGGTAAATGATTGCCAAGTCAGTCATGTAGGGTTGAGATTACCTTTGGCTGATTCAAATGTGCTCTACCCTCTGGGCCTTACCTCCACTCCACTGTAGTCATATGATAACCCTCCTCAGGCAGAGCAAGCAACTAACACATGTATTTTCATGGCTGTACTGTACTAATCTGAGGACCCGACAATGGAACCAAAATGTTTCCATCTTTCCTAACCACACTGCCTTTGGGGGGTTATAAAACACCTCTGCTTTGATGATTTTGACTGAAATGGAGCAGAGGTGTTATTTTCTATAGCAGTTCTGTTTAGGGATTTTGTAGGGGACTGACAGTGGCTCTGTTTTTCTCATGTTCTCTCCATCTCTGCAGCAGTACCCACCCACCGACATCACGGGCCAGCTCAACTTGTCCGACCCATCTGTCAGCACGGTGGTGTGAGAGGGACAGAAGGAGAGAGAGATTCTCTCCTCGGAGAGAGAGAGAGAGAGGGTGGGTGGACGGAGAGAGCCTTCCCCCAGATCGCTGCATTGTTGGATCCATCACTGCTGAAGCTTTTTGTCCCATTGGCTTTACAGTAGAGCAATGGAGTTACACCTACGTCTGAGAAAGGACTCCCCTGATCATCTTCTCTGATCATGGCACCTGTTACAGCTGTCTGGCATTAGTTAGCTCTAGGGTTCTGAGCTTACTGACACATACTGTGTTTTTCTCTATTTTCTCTAGTCATGCTCAATCTATGCTTAAAACAGTCCTATCTTTGTCTAATTTACTTACTGCAGACATAGTGATGTTGGATACTACTACTATTTAAAATATCTACATGATATATTTTACTGTTTTAAAAATCATGTTTAGTTAGATGACTTAAGTATACAAACAAGTGAAGTTCTGTACATATCATTTAACTTACAAGGAGGGACTATAACACACATTATTTCACAGTATTTAGCAGCAGGGGTGGCAGGTAGCCTAGCGGTTAAGCGTTAGTTAGGCCAGTAACCGAAAGGTCGCTGGTTTGAATCTTCGAACCGACTAGGTGAAAAATCTGTTGATGGTCCTTGAGCAAGGCACTTAACCCTAATTGCTCCTGTAAGTTGCTCTGGATACTAAATGACTAAAATGTGAACACTATAATAGGTACACTTTGCTGGATAACAACTACAGCATTGTATTAAGAAATACTTATTTGAACTCCATGTTTAAACATTTTAGATATGTCTTTGTTAAATTGGACACGTTTTAATAGTGAGAGCATTTGTGACAATGTAATCCTTTAAAGCAGCAATACTAAAGATGGAAGAATGCATGTATTGTAAATGCATAGATGCAACTGAATATTTCTGTAACTAATTATTTGGCCATGGTGTTAATACGGCTACTGCTGTTTGTTGGAATACTCCGTGGCACTTTACAACACACTTAAACCCCTGTTTTCTAATCACTCACAGTTTTCTGAGATACAAAAATTGGGATCTTTGTTTACATTGTATTCTTTGCCCCTTAATCATTTTATAACTGTCTGCCAAATGCATGCTTGTATATATTTTATCCAGCCAGTATTATCCTTTGGTGCCCCTTGAAAACGTTCTGCTTGTAACGTAATGTTCACATTTACCTGTATTTGGTCCAATGAGGTCCTCACACCTTTGGGAAAGTGGCAAAGCTATATTCTTATTTGAAGTGGATTTTCAGTCACTAGGGATTTTCAGTCACTAATCTAGTCGAAACTACAGGAAATACTCTAAAAAAGGGTGCACATTTTTACTTTTGTCCTAGCGCTACACACCTGATTCAAATAACCAACTCATCATAAGCCTTTGATTGGTGGAATCAGGTGTGTAGTCCTAGGGCAAAAACAAAAATGTGCATCCTTTTGGGTCCCAAGGACCTGGATTAAGAGAAACACTGCTCTAAGTCATTGTTATCAGGCATATGTTTCGGAACACCCCTCTCTCGCCCTCTCGCTTTCCTCAGTCTTTCTCATCGCCAGTGTCAAGGGGTTGCATCAAAGGGCCAGGTTTTTCACCCAACCAGCACTTGATCTTTCATGCAAAACCTCCTCCATGTGCACGACAGTCTATCTTCAATTTGCACTTTGAGATCTTTTACATGAAAGGAAACCATGTGAATTGATAACTCTGCTTAACTTGCAGTGTTGGTGCTGTGAGGTTAGGTACAAATATATTGGTTAGATGAAAGAAACGGGCCGTTTCCCAGGCTCTGAAGTTGAGAAACAAGTGTGGCATGTTGAAACTAAGACTATGGGACCGTTCTGGCATGGCAATGCACTTTAACCTGAGTGCTTCCCTATACTGTCCCCATCAACAAGGCTGACTGAAATATGATTATACATTCAGTATGCAAGTACATAAAAATTTATATGAATAAGAGTAGAAAACAGCTCACAAGCGAGATCATGGTCTAATTGTTATAGTATGACCCACTGGGCACGAAATGGTTAAATCAACATTGTTTCAACGGAATTTGTCAACGTATTGTGACGTGGAATCTATGTGGAAAATACACTGGATTTGAAAAAGTAATCAACTGTTGTTTTGAGGGTAACATTTCAACCACAGAATTATGTCATCATTGTAACCAATTTTCATTATAGTCAAACCTTGTATAAAATATGTTGAATTTGTACCTTTGAAACAACGTCAGATCTTCAATGTTATATCCACTATCAGAAAAAAACAACAGGCTGGGCTGTACCTCATACTGGAGAGTTGATCTATCTACAGCTACCCGTTGGTCCAGGGTTTTAACCAAGCCCAGCCCTGCTTAGCTTTGATATTGTCCATTGACTATTACCAATGTGCTATCGTGAGAATGATTATTGAGAGATCTCTTAATAGCTAAATAGATTCACTGTTGCTATCAAATTAATTCCAAAGGTCATATAAGCAATGTTCCCAAAAAATGTGAACATTGTGAAAATTCTGTGCAACTTCCAGCACGCGTTTACTGTGAAGACTAAGGCTGTACCCGCTTTAAGTTACAGTTTTAACACTGGCCAAGTAGGCTACTGTGGCTATTTGATCATAATGTAGGCCTACCAGAGTGGCCTACCATCAAAAACAATGGAGAAAATGCATCCCATAACATTTTAACATGGAAATAGCTGTTCTATCATTCAGCCTACAGTAGCAGCCAATGTGTGGTGTTCAATGTAGGCCTACATTCCACATGCAGGGCTTGACATTAACCTGTTTATCCACTTGTCCTTCAGAAAAGGAGGTGACTGAAAATGTTTTTGTGTTGTTTGATGCAAGAAACCACTTTACAAAATAAATTATTATTCCCATACCATTATTACAGAGAATCAGACAAATGATGCTACTCTCTGCCTATTGGCTACTTAGTTTATTCAAACCTGTCTCAAAACTTAAAACTGCCCCTTGGCAAAGGATATGAACAAAATGTGCACAAGTGGCTACATGCAGCTCTTGCTTTGATCTCAAAACAAGCACATCTACTCACGACTACTCATGCTGTAAACACAGTCCAGTTCAAAGTAAACAGCACAGATCCATATATGGCAATGGTCTATTTACATATAGTCCTACTGCAGCTCTGATTGGTTATGCCGCTTGGGTACGGGCTGAGTCGTGCCCAATAGAATCCTACTCCGATGTGGTCTGCCTACAACAAAATATCTTGCATAGTTCGTTTTGTTTCAGTATGTTGCATTGAAAGTGGCTAATATTGCGTTGATTCGACCACAATTGCCACAGTAAAGGGAAACGTTGATAGTGTTAACTAACAGGGAAAACTCTAGACAAACTGGATATTAAATTGTGTTTGGTTGTCAACGCAACCAAATATCAACATTTGAAGGAGATGTATCTTCTGCTTTGGTATTTCCGTCTGTGCCACTGACTTAGTCTGGCTTGAATTCCAGTTTGCCTACAAATAAATAAATACATTGTTGGATTCATGTGCCCTTCTGAACCAAAAATCTAAGTTAAAGAATAGGACTAAATAAAATCAAACTTTAAATGCACTTTAAATAAAGTTTGATTTGATTTAGTCCTATTCTTTAAATTAGATTTTTGTTTTAGATGGAGACAAATATTTGTAGATAAACTGGAATTAAAGCCAGACTAAGTCAGTGGCACAAAATATACATATTTTTCAAACGTTGATATTTGGTTGTGTTGACCAAAACAGTAAATAGCCTAAAGTTAAGGCTATCTTACAAACAAATGTAACAGTATTTATTAAACCTTAAAATGAGTAACACACCCATGGCCACATTGAGGTTACTGTAACTATAAATGTCTTCTTATGTAATCATAGAAAGCTTGCATGTTCAAGATAGCATGCAAAGGTTGCAGGTCTGTGGAGATCTTCACAATTGCTATAATAACATGTGCAGAATCTCAAACAGCATTGATCACTTGCACCATGTTTTTATGTAATCTCAACTGCAATCCAGGTCATTTGTTTGTGCTATTACATTATGTTGTTGTATAAATACAGAATATCTGACATTGTATTCCCATTTGAACTTTGTTGTGCTTTTAAATGGTTGAAAGCGCAGTGATAACACATTTAGATGACAAGTAAACCAAAAATCTGACATTGTTTTTCCATTAGAATTTGGTTGGGCTTTTAGATGGTTGAAAGCATAGTGATAACACATTGGGAATTCACCACATTTCTGGCTGTCTTTTTGAGTGGCTCTCAACCAAATATTACCCAAATGTTCACTTTGAAATGACGTGGTGTGCCCAGTGGGGAGTGTCTCATACAAACAGAAAAAAAGTAATTAATAATTGTATGAATTTGTTTGGTTACAAAGTTTTTGATGAAACACATAGATTGTAGCACTAAAACAGCATTTAGTTTATGAAATTTGATCATTTAAAAAGTTGCTTCTGGTCATGTTCTAATTCTGGCCTATGCATGCTTATGTGTGTTTATCAGTATTGTTTTTTGGTTCTTCAATGCTTATTGATATTGACCATGCAGATTTTGTTTAGTTTTCTGAAATGCATACTTTAAGTGCAATGTAAATAGAATCTGGTTTGTTATTGATGAGGATGAGGAGACTGACATTCTAGTACCACAAGTGCAATACAATGTCACACATATACACACACACACACACACACACACACACACACACAAACACACACTCACACACTTTACACATTTTGAAGTTTTACCTCCTCAATTACGAAGATGATCTAAAAAAGATTTTCAATGAAATTATCTTGTTTGTATAGATGCACTTGTAAATAAAATGTACCTATTGCCAAATGCAATCAGAGATGCTTTTGTTTATGCAGCTTAGCCTACTACACACATTGCAATCTATATTTTCTGCTGACACTCAGAGGGTGCGTTTGGGTTAGTTTGCTTGGCACGTCGGATGAGCGTAGACATGATATGGTATGTTATGGTCTGTTAATTTAGTGTGAACCCAATCCAGACGGCGAGCGGGCGTGTTAAATCAAGCGCACTCTTTTTCAGTGGCCGCAGGTGGGGGCTAGGACCGTAGGATGCTGTCGTGCCTGCTCAGGAAGAAGATTTCCAAGTGGGTGTGGCTTAAGTTTTATGCCTGCTGTTGTTTTTTCAGAAGAGACGGGTCATGAATCGTGTTTCTAGTTAGGCATATGGCACGATTTTAGAGCGAAAATAGGCCTATACATGTGATGCCACCAGATTCCACCGTCGACACCTGTTTGCAGATGAACCTCATCACCTGAGTTCTGGAGTTTGTAAAGTAAGAAGCTTGACGAATTTGGCACTAAGTTAAGTTTTACTTTACTTTCATACACCCAAGTACTTCTCTGCAGCTGCCACCATAACATCTATTTTCTGTGATTTACATTCCATTTCTGCGGTACAGTTGATAACCATGGCTATGAACGCTAAGAAACCAACCTTACTGAAGAATGTTATTTATATCACTCTCTGTTGGCCTCGGCCTACTCACAGAAAGCCTCTTAGGATCCCTCGCCCTGGACCCATCTTCTACAACTACTCTCTTCACTGCCTCAGCATATGACAACTTCTGTACTACTCTGATCCTGGCAACGCACAGGCATAAACCTCCATCCTTCTTCTTCACAAAAAAGAAACTTGAGGAGACAGGTGAAGTGGAAGGCCGAATGTATGCCTGTCCCAGAGATTCGGAGACATATGTTTCCATAGAAGCTGTCTCTTCCTGTGACAGAGGATACACGTGACTCTGGAGATTTTTCGCACAATCCCCCTGTCGATGGGGTGGTAATTGAGTCGCCTTCTTTTTACAGAAGGCGAGAGCCAAATCGGCATATTCGGGGGGAATGTGCATAGTGGAGACCTGGTTTGGACTTTCCACCGTAGTTGCACCTATGGAAACACCTACACACCTCCCCGAGCACTGACGTGACCATCCCTTGAGAGCCCTCTGTTGCCATGAAATCGTCGGGTCATGAGAGGTTAACCAGGAGAATCAATCAGAAAGAGACTAATTCTCTCCTCATGACCCTCCTGCGTTTTCATCCAGAGTGGAGCTGTGACCTCCCTAATCAGGCCTGACACTAAAGGGCGACTATCTAAGGCATGTACAGGGAAGGGCACATTAACAGGAACAATAGGAATCCCTAAACTACGGGAAAACTTACGATCAATAAAGTTCCCAGCTGCGCCTGAATCTACGAGCGCCTTATGCTGGGAATGCGGGGAAAACTCAGGAAATTCGATGTCAATACACGTGCGCAACAGGGAGCTCTGGGTGAGTCGGGTGCCTACTCACCTGGGACGGTCCACCAGTGCTCTGCCTGCTGCCTCGACTCCCTGAGGACCCTCCCCAGCACCGACCAGCAGTGTGTCCTCTGCGGCCACAGTTGGTGCAGGAGACGGCCCCCCTTCCGGTCTCCCTGAGAGCAGCACCTCCGAGCTCCATCGGTGTAGGGTCGGAGGTGCTGGGGGATGGAATGGACGGACACTGATCCGGACGTCCGCGGGTCGCCAACAGGTTATCCAGCCTTATCGACATATCCACCAGCTGGTCCAGGTTAAGGGTGGCTGGGACCGCAGATTGTCCCGGGTTTGTGGCTGTATAGATCCCTGCTGTTTGTTGTTTTCAATCTTCCATTTGACCTGCCATGTCTGGAACTGCGAGGAGTAACAGCGTAACCTACGTTGCTAGCTACCATGACAAAGACCAAAGCCGGCGGGAGTACCGTTGTCGAGGACAGTGATGTCTCTCTATCACATGTGAAGGATCTTTTAAACGAACATAAATAGTTCTACAAGCAGTTGTTACAACAACAAGAAAATAGCTTCAAGTGCTTTGTCCAAATACTGGTGGATTCGACTTATAAAAGAATGGACGACCTGACCAGAGTGGTCCAGGACCTAAAGAACAGTTTGAAGTTATCCCAGGGTCAGCTCGATGAGTTTAAACAGGAGAATGGCAAGATTACAGCAATCTGTAAGTCATTGAGAGAGGACATCAGTTCTGTGTGTGAATCCATGATAACAATGACGGATACATTTGTAAGTCGCTCTGGATAAGAGCGTCTGCTAAATGACGTAAATGTAATGTAAATGTAATAAATCAGACTATCTCAAGGGACAATCAAAGCGTAACAACATGGTTGTGGTCGGAATTGCAGAATCTCCACATGAGACCTGGATGGAGTCTGAGGACAAAGTGAGGGAAATTATCTCTGAGAAATTGAAGATGGACCACAGGAAGATTGAGGTGGAGCGTGCCCACAGGACTGGAAAACCCACCACCGGCCCAGGTAACAGGCCCGATAGTGGTCAAGTTCCTGAGGTTCAAGGACAAGGTAGCTGTTCTGGAAAGAGCCAAGAACTTGAGAGGAACGTATATCTTTCTCAACGAGGAAGATATATGCCAGAAGCTGTGCGCCAGAACAGGAAATAACTTATCCCAGCCATGAAAGCTGCCAGAGCGCATGGGGACATTGCTTACATCTGCTATGACAGGCTCATTGTCCACCCTCCCTCCCAGAAGCCTGGAAGGGATGAGAGAGCCAAGCCTATGGGTTCGTAGCTTCAACCCCGCAGCACACACATACACACACCAATTTATTAATGGACTGCTGAATGTATATTTTTTTCTCTTGCTTTGTTTGCTCTTTTCAGTATTATGTCTATCTCTGATAAGCTACCCAGGAAAGGGCTGAAAATAGCCCATATTAATATATGTAGCCTTAGAAATAAGGTTAAAGAAATCAATAACTTGCTAACGTCAGATAACATTCATATATTAGCCATTTCTGAAACTCACTTAGATAATTCATTTGATGATACAGCAGTAGCAATACAAGAATATAACATCTATAGAAGAGACAGAAATGCTTATGGGCGAGGTGTTGCTGTATATATTCAGAGCCATATTTTTTTACATTTTAGTCATTTTAGCAGACGCTCTTATCCAGAGCGACTTACAGTTAGTGAGTGCATACATTATTTTTTATTTTTCATACTGGCCCCCCGCGGGAATCGAACCCACAATCCTGGCGTTGCAAATGCCATGCTCTACCAACTGAGCTACATCCCTGCCGGCCATTCCCTCCCCTACCCTGGGCCAATTGTGCACCGCCCCATGGGTCTCCCGGTCGCGGCCGGCTATGACAGAGCTTGGATTCGAACCAGGATCTCTAGTGGCACAGCTAGCACTGCGATGCAGTGCCTTAGACCACTGTGCCACTCGGGAGACCATATCCCTGTAATGCTTAGAGAAGATCTTATGTCAAGTGTTATTGAAATGTTGTGGTTGCAGGTTCACTTGCCACATCTAAAGCCTTTTCTTTTGGGGTGTTGCTATAGGCCACCAAGTGCGAACAGTCAGTATCTAAATAATATGTGTGAAATGATTGGTAGTGTATGTGATGTAAACAGAGAGGTCTACTTTCTTGGGGACCTGAATATTGACTGGTTTTCATCAAGCTGTCTGCTCAAGAGGAAGCTTCTTACTGTAACCAGTGCCTGTAATCTGGTTCAGATTATTAATCAACCTACCAGGGTGTTTACAAACACTACAGGAACAAGATCATCCACATGTATCGATCACATTTTTACTAATATGTAGAACTTTGTTCTAAAGCTGTATCCGTACCCATTGGATGCAGTGATCACAATATAGTGGCTATATCCAGGAAAGCCAAAGTTCCAACAGCTGGGCCTAAAATAGTGTATAAGAGATTTTGCTGTGACTCATATGTGGATGATGTAAAAAATATTTGTTGGTCTGATGTGATTAATAAGGAGCATCCAGACGCTGCACTTGATGAATTTATGAAATTGCTTCTTCCAATTATTGATAAACATGCACCTGTTAGGAAACTGACTGTTAGAACTGTTAAGGCTCCATGGATTGATGAGGAATTGAAAAACTGTATGGTTGAAAGAGATGGGGCAAAAGGAGTGGCTAATAAGTCTGGCTGCACATCTGACTGGCTGACTTACTGCAAATGATGTGACTAAACTCAACAAAAAGAAGAATAAACTGTATTATGAAGCCAAGATCAATGATATAAAAACTTTGGAGTACTTTAAATGAAATTATGGGCAGAAAGACAAATTCAAATCATTGAATCAGATGGCTTATTCATCACAAAACCATTTGTTGTTACCAATTATTTTAATGATTACTTCATTGGCAAAGTGGGCAAACTTAGGCAGGAAATGCCAACAATGAACAGTGCGCCATCGTATTCATGCATAAGAAAACAAATAATAAAAGAAAAGCATTGCAAGTTTGAATTTTGTAAAGTTAATGTGGGAGAGGTGGAAGAATTATTGTTATCGATCAATAATGACAAACCTCCTGGCATTGACAACTTAGTTGGAAAGCTACTGAGGATGGTAGCTGACTCTATAGCCACTCCTATCTGTCATATCTTGAATCTGAGCCTAGAGGAAAGTCTTTGTCCTCAGGCCTGGAGGGAAGCCAAAGTAATTCCGCTACCCAAGAATGGTAAAGCGGCCTTTACTGGTTCTAACAGCAGACCTATAAGCTTGCTGCCAGCTCTTACATTTCATTTACATTTTAGTCATTTAGCAGACGCTCTTATCCAGAGCGACTTACAGTTAGTGAGTGCATACATTTTCATTCTGCCCCCCCGTGGGAAATGAACCCACAACCCTGGCGTTGCAAGCGCCATGCTCTACCAACTGAGCTACACGGGGCCCCACTCCCTTTAAGAGTGTGCTCTAATCTCAGCTCGTTACCTGTATAAAAGACACATGGGAGCCAGAAATCTTTCTGATTGAGAGGGGATCAAATACTTATTTCCCTCATTAAAATGCAAATCAACTTACAACATTCTTGACATGCGTTTCTCTGGACTCCCCTTGCTGCCATTCTGTCTCTCACCGTTCAAACAAACCCACCATCAAAACTACAGACCGATCACGTCTTTGTCAGTGGGCAAACGCACAAAATTAGCAGGGGACCAAATACCCTTTTCCCTCACTGTAGGTGGTTCTTTCTGCTTTTGGAAAATGCATTCTGTATGCAAACACAAAAAGGCACCTGAAAAATATGCTTTACTATAAATGATCAATATAAAACCGTGAAATGACATAAATATACATTTCTCCCTCCTCTAAAAAGAGTGTTCAATAAAGACCCTGGTTTCTGACCCTAGAAAAGAAAGCCATCATCATAACTCATATGCTAAAGTGACACATAAAAAAATGATGTACCTGTAAAAGCTATCTGTGAAACCTGTATATCTGTAAAACCACTGACATGAATTACTTCAAAAAAGCTAGACCATTAACAAAGTGTAACTGCTTTGGCCAAAACCGTTAAAACCCCTCTCTTGCATGACACATAGATGTTTGAATCCTCCAACCCCTGTAGAGAGCTCTTTACATTCACATGCCCCAAGTTCACAGATCAGAGTTGTGGTTGGGTCTGGGCAGATCGCACTCTTTCTCAAAATTGCAGCCGTGTAGCAGCTCTCTGTAGGTCTCTCTGACCGTATCGTAGAGTGGAGCCTGGTGCTTTATATCGGGGAAGTTCTGAGGTGTCTCGTTGAGGAGGAACAGCACAAAGAGCAGGTTGGCTGCGTAAGGCACGATGCGGCTGGTACGGAAGGTGCGGCCATGTTGCACGTCAAAGTTGTCAGCAGTCAGGGCCGTCTCGTCTCTGAAGAAGCCCATGAGGGCCAACAGGGGCAGGAGGGTCTCGGCATGGCCCACCTGGATGGTCACGGCCTCAGATACATGCCCAAACCTGATCTCATGAGCAGCCTGATCAAGACGATTGAACAGGTCATGAAAGAGAGTGCAATTGGACTTGCGGTTGATGTCATGACCATAGCCCCTCTTCCAGTACTGTTTCAGGTCATTCTTGTACTCCAGTACTTGGGCATCAGTCTCATCAAACATGTTGCACCAGGGGGAGTTGAAAGATGTAATGGCAAACTCGTATGAGCACAAGAAGAATGTAGCCTCCACCATATCTGGTGTGATCCGATTGTATGGAACTTGCAGCTTGTCAGCCATCTTCATCTGCACTCTTTTCATCTCTGCTGAGGCCTTGAAGAGGTGGACCTCTTCCAGGGCAGTTTGGTTGTTCTCTACATCCTCATAAAATTTCTGGCAATGGTCAAAGAATCTCATCAACTCATCGTTGATTTTGTGGCTGGGTCCAACTTCGGTCACTTTCCAAAGGTTGAGCAGACCCTCTTGGAATGCTACAATGCTGTCCACGCATCTGTGTTTAGAGCTAGTGATGAAACGGATACGGTGGGCTCAGAGGTTTTCCTCGGATATCAGAGACAGAAACAATGTTGCCAACCTGACAGCCAGATGCCTATGGTCATCTAGCCCCTTCTCCACAAGCTTGCCATCCATGTCGTCAGTGTACCACATTTCCCACTTGGTTTTGATGTCATTCAGCCATTTATCAGTGTTCATTGCCTCGTTTCGAACAAGGTCGTAAAGCCGTTGCATCCTTTTTATATTTTTGGTCGTTGGATATCGTGCACCATGCCGAATAATGGCGGTCACATCAGAGCCGTGCAATCCGTACATCCCGGTTTTAAAAAGGATTTGTTTACCGAGAGGATGTCATTAATGAGATAGTGGTTAATCACCTCATATCTGCCTTTCGTTCCAAAATAATTAGCAATTGCAGGTATGTTTGAATTAACGTTAGCATTTGCAACAGAGCAGTATGAAACTGGGTCAAAGCAAGACTACATTTCGTGAACAACAAACTTTGTTTAGATAACGCAGATGTAATTTCGTCAAATTAGTTAAGGTAGGAACAATTGATTATTTAACTACTAAACTAAGTTAGCTAAGCTATCGCATTGTCTCTTAGCAAACTGTTGGAAAAAATTGTGTTTGACCAAATACAATGCTATTTCTCTGTAAACAAATTAACAACAGACTTTCAGCATGCTTATAGGGAAGGGCACTCAACATGTACTGCACTGACACAAATGACTGATGATTGGTTGAAAGAAATTGATAATAAGAAGATTGTGGGAGCTGTACTGTTAGATTTCAGTGCAGCCTTTGATATTATTGACCATAACCTGTTGTTGAAAAAACGTATGTGTTATGGCTTTTCAACCTCTGCCATATTGTGGATTCAGAGCTATCTATCTAATAGAACTCAAAGGATTTTCTTTAACGGAATCTTCTCTGATGTCAAACATGTAAAGTGTGGTGTACCACAGGGCAGCTCTCTAGGCCCTCTACTCTTTTCTATTTTTACCAATGACCTGCCACTGGCATTAAACAAAGAATGTGTGTCCATGTATGCTGATGATTCAACCATATACGCATCAGCAAACACAGCTAATGAAGTCACTGAAACCCTTAACAAAGAGTTGCAGTCTGTTTTGGAATGGGAGGCCACAAATAAACTGGTCCTGAACATCTCTAAAACTAAGAGCATTGTATTTGATAAAAATCATTCCCTAAGTTCTAGACCTCAGCTGAATCTGGTAATGAATGGTGTGGCTGTTGAACAAGTTGAGGAGACTAAATTACTTGGCGTTACCTTAGATAGTAAGCTATCATGGTCAAAACATATAGATTCAATGGTTGTAAAGATCGGGAGAGGTCTGTCTTTAATAAAGAGATACTCTGCTTTTTTGACACCACACTCCAAAAAGCAAGTTCTGCAGGCTCTAGTTTTGTCTAATCTTGATTATTGTCCAGTCGTGTGGTCCAGTGCTGCAAGGAAATACCTAGTTAAGCTGCAGCTGGCCCAAAACAGAGCGGCACGTCTTGCTCTTCATTGTAATCAGAGGGCTGATATAAATACTATGCATGCCAGTCTCTATTGGCTAAGAGTTGAGGAGAGACTGACTGCATCACTTCTTCACTTACCCCACCAGACATGCCACCAGGGGTCTTTTCAAAGTCCCCAAATCCAGAACAAATTCAAGAAAGCATACAGTATTATATCATATCAAATAAAATCAAATGTATTTATAAAGCCCTTTCTACATCAGCAGATGTCACAAAGTGCTATACAGAAACCCAGCCTAAAACCCCAAACAGCAAGCAATGCAGATGTAGAAGCACGGTGGCTAGGAAAAACTCCCTAGAAAGGCAGAAACCTAGGAAGAAACCTAGAGAGGAACCAGGCTCTGAGGGGTGGCCAGTCGCCTTCTGGCTGTGCCGGGTGAACATCTATGAATGTTCAAACATTCATAGATGACCAGCAGAGTCAAATAATAATCACAGTGGTTGTAGAGGTTGCAACAGGTCAGTACATCAGGAGTAAATGTCACTTGGCTTTTCATAGCCGGGCATTTTGTGGTTGAAATAGCAGGTGCGGTAGAGAGAGTTGAAAACAGCAGGTCTGGGACAAGGTCGTGAACAGGTCAGGTTTCCATAGCCGCAGGCAGAAGAGTTGAAACTGAAGCAGCAGCACGACCAGGTGGACTGGGGACAGCAAGGAGTCATCAGGCCAGGTAGTCCTGAGGCATGGTCCTAGGGCTCAGGTCCTCCGGGAGGGGAGGGAAAGAGGGAGAGAGAGAGAATTAGAGGGAGCATAATTGCATGGAACTCCGTTACATCTCATATTGCTCAAATAAACAGCAAACCTGGTTTCAAAAAACAGATAAAGCAACACCTCACGGCACAACCCCTCTCCCCTATTTGACCTAGATAGTTTGTGTGTATGTATTGATATGTAGGCTACATGTGCCTTTAAAAATGTTTTATGTAGTTCTGTCCTTGAGCTGTTCTTGTCTATTAATGTTCTGTATTATGTAATGTTTCATGTTTTGTGTGGACCCCAAGAAGAGTAGCTGCTGCTTTTGCAACAGCTAATGGGGATCCTAATAAAAGACCAATACCAAAGTATTCAGACCCTTTGACTTTTTCCACATTTTGTTACATTACAGCCTTATTCTAACATGGATTTTTGTTTTAACTATCATCAGCAATCTACATACAATACCCAATAATGACAAAGCGAAAACAGGTTTTTAGAAATGTTTGCAAAAAAATAAAATTAATAATAAGAAATACCTTATTTACATAAGTATTCAGACCCTTCGCTATGAGACTCGAAATTAAGCTCAGGTGCATCCTGTTTCCATTGATCATTCTTGAGATGTTTCTACAACTTGATTGGAGTCCACCTGTGGTAAATTCAATTGATTTGCATGATTTGTAAAAGCACACACCTGTCTATATAAGGTCCCACAGTTGACAGTGCATGTCAGAGCAAAAACCAAGCCATGAGGTCGAAGGTATTGTCCGTAGAGCTCCGAGACAGGATTGTGTCGAAGCACAGATCTGGGGAAGGGTACTAAAAAATGTCTGCAGCATTGAAGGTACCCAAGAACACAGTGGCCTCCATCATTCTTAAATAGAAGAAGTTTGGAACCACCAAGACTCTTCCTAGAGCTGGCCACCCGGCCAAACTGAGCAATCGGGGTAGACGGGCCTTGGTCAGGAAGGTGACCAAGAACCCGATGGTCACTCTGACAGAGCTCTAGAGTTCCTCTGTGGAGATGGAAGAATCTTCCAGAAGGACAACCAACTCTGCAGCACTCCACCAATCAGGCCTTTATGGTAGAGTGGCCAGAAGGAAGCCACTCCTCAGTAAAAGGCACATGACAGCCCGCTTGGAGTGTGCCAAAAGGCACCTAAAGACTCTCAGACCATGAGAAACAAGATTCTCTGGTCTGATGAAACCAAGGTTGAACTCTTTGGCCTGAATGCCAAGCGTCACGTCTGGAGGAAACCTGGCACCATCCCTACGGTGAAGCATGGTGGTGGCAGCATCATGCTGTGGGGATATTTTTCAGCGGCAGGGACTGGGAGACTAGTCAGGAGTGAGGGAAAGATTATTGATGAAAACCTGCTCCAGAATGCTCAGGACGTCAGACTGGGGCGAAGGTTCACCTTCCAACAGGACAATGACCCTAAGCACACAGCCAAGACAATGCAGGAGTGGCTTCGTGACCTGAAAATAGCTGTGCAGCAACGCTCCCCATCCAACCTGACAGAGCTTGAGAGGATCTGCAGAGAAGAATGGGAGAAACTCCCCAAATACAGGTGTGCCAAGCTTGTAGCGTCATACCCAAGAAGACTCGAGGCTGTAATCGCTGCCAAAGGTGCTTCAACAAAGTACTGAGTAAAGGGTCTGAATACTTATGTAAATCTGATATTTCCGTTTTTTTAATTTTTTTTATTATATATAAATTAGAAAAAAATCAAAAAAAATGTTTTTGCTTTGTCATTATGGGCTATTGTGTGTAGATTGATGAGGGGAAAAAAACAATTTAATACATTTTAGAATAAAGCTGTAACGTAGCAAAATGTGAAAAAAGTCAACGGGTCTGAATACTTTCCGAAGCCACTGTATACCACCAAAAATAACTTTAGTGGTTAAATTCCCATGTACCGAATAAAAAATACAAGTTAAATGAGTTTCCATCGCATTTTCAACTCTATTGATAGTTTTGTCAGAAATGTTTTAAAAATCTGATATTAGCAGGTGCACTCTAGCCAACAGCTTGCAGATAAAGTGCTGGTAGGCTAGCCTACGTGATGATATTATTATTTTTCTGGCAATCTAGAGCCATAATCATTATGCATAATTCTGCATAGCTAATCGAAGTTTACCTCTTTACCTGTTCAATTGTCATTTTAATTAATGAGGCACATTGATTCTTCAAGAACCTTTATGCTTTAGGAGTTTAGTACAACTGCCACACTTGTATATAGTATCATAACCCAAGAATTAAAGCAATCTTAGTCAATTACGTATCTACTTAGTCAATTGTGTATCTATCTCTGTCTATGAATTTCACAGTGGAAAATGTATATGAATTCATAGACAGTGAATTTGAATGTACTATTTTATGAATTGACAACTTCATAAAATTGGTAGGTGGCTAGTATTAGCTTGATCAAATTAATTTATAAACATACCTCCTGCCCATCACCAGCAGCTAAAATCAAATCAAACGCTGTGTTTGTCTACACTCTCTCTCCTCCTCCACTGATGATAATGCACACACTAGAGTATCTAGCAACCTGCCTAGGCATCTCTTTGCTCCATGCACCATGGAAGGAACCTTTGCCTGGTCCAGTTAGTGTGCTCCCTCAACAAAATACTTCTGTTAGATCTTTAAAAAAAAAAAAACATTGATGATAAAATGCGGCCTTTAATATTAAGTTAAGTTATTTACTTTGTTTACAAACATTGGAGTAAAACAAGCTTATATTGTGGGTTCTAATGGAGTACGACAGTTGAACTAAGCTCATGAGGCATTTATAAATTATATTCTTCAAGAATCAATGGCTACATATAATTCATGTATTGATGTAGCAACTCCTGATTGCCCCTTTGAACGGAGCACTTGAGACGATGATGTTTAGTCCTAAGTGAGGGTCGAAATTCAAATGCAAACGAGACCACAAACGTTCTATCTGTGGGGTTTTGTGATGAGAACGAAATAAGTCATTGCGTCATTCCGAAGTGACTGACAAATTATGTGAGTTGTATGAAGCCAAACCCATTGTGAAGTTACCTTCACTTCCAAGCCAGGCAGCGCACTGTGGATTTCATATGCAAGAAGAATAACTCAATTTTCAGTACATGGCCAATCGACGCTGTTATATTTACACCCCGGTTGCGCTATTACTGTTTGGAATAGTAGGCATTTTCCTTCTAACTATTCCCACCAAGGACTTGACCGAACCTCCGGAATTTATGGTAAGATTCTATGGGCTATTTCTGTGTTCGCAGCTTTTATGCGGGGTCGTGAAATGTAAGACTAACACATTGCCAACAGTGCAAGGGAGAGTGGACTGAGGTGTCCTGTCCGCGCGCGCCACTGCTACGCATACATAATATAAATTGCATAGTTTATGGAACAGGGTAATTTATACGTCTACTACAACACTGAAGATAAGAAAATTATGTCGACAAGCATTCAACAATTGAGTAAGTCTATCCACCTGATACGTAAAATAATACAAGAAACGTGTAGCAATTCAGTTAGCCTACCATTTTAGGCTTAAAATGCTCCTTCAGAACACTTGAATAAGGTTGATGGCCAACCTTTCTTAGCTGCTAACCAATAAATACACCAGTTGTGAGAGGACAGTCACTGAAAAGTACTAAAACCTATTTGGCCATTAGTGTGTCTGTGTTACATTGTCATTATAGCCTTATCTTCTGCCGCGTTCAAAACAACTGGGAACTCGGAAATCTCCGACTTCTGACTTCAGTGTATTCAGGACAACTGGGAACTCGGAACAAAAAAACGAGATCTGACTGGGATTTTTTTTTTTGAACGGTCATCTAACTCGGAATACTAAGTTGGAAACTCGGGCATCTTTATAGAGCTCCAACTTTCCGACCTGAAGATCACTGACGTTGTGATTTGATCTCGTTTCTTCCGAGTTCCCAGCTGTCATGAAAGCACCATTCACCTTGAGAACTGTTCCAACATGGGTGTGAGTTGCTGACAACCTAGTGACACTACCAAAGATTTTTTATAACTAATCCAAGATAGACCAGAGCGTGTCGTTTCCAATGGGAGCAATTTAATCATAGTGGGCAGAACAAGCAAGGATTTGGGCAGTGCCAAGAACGAGCTAGTGAGATCCTATTTGCGCGATCTAGCATTTATTTGCAGATTTCCGTTAGGGAATGCCTACTCTGTGAAGTGTGCTTGTGCTAAATTATAACTCAATTTGCCCTGCACTCCTTCTAAACAACGCAATATTTAGAAACTTTAGCAACGGGTAAAGTCTACAAAACGTAGTCCACTCTGTTTGTTACATATTCTAGTTTTGGAAACAGAAAACTGTACGGAGATGAAATGTTTCATCGATTAGAAAATTAGCAGAATGTCGGCCAAAATCCATCTTCTCCCACTGCTGGTCACGCGGCATCCTCTCATCACCATATTTGGTAGTGAGTGGAAACGCCAACCGTATGCTTCACATTTATACATCCTGTAAATATCTGCCTCATTGTTTTATCTGTGATACTACTTTGTGGTGTCCAATGCAACCTGCTGACAATGACCGTGTTCGAGAGCATCAAATCCATGAGGCATTGTTGGCGAGGGGCTTCTCTTGACGCCTGCATTGCATTGCAGACAGGGTCCTTGGAACTCCCCCCCACCTCTCTGTCTCAATTCAAGGGGCTTTATTGGCATGGGAAACATATGTTTACATTACCAAAGAAAGTGAAATAGATAATAAACAAAAGTGAAATAAACAATAAAAAATGAACAGTAAACATTACTCTCACAAAAGTTCCAAAAGAATAGTGTGTGTGTGTCTGTCTGTGTGTGTGTCTGTGTGTGTGCTCTCTTCACTGCTCATGGAGCAGTCGCCTGGACTTCTTCTAAATGCGTGTGTCTGTGTGTGTGTCTGTGTGTGTGCTCTCTTCACTGCTCATGGAGCAGTCGCCTGGACTTCTTCTAAATGCTTTTCACATTGATGGCATGTAAACTAACAACACAATTGTAGTCAATAAATGTGGTCAGAGACCTACTTGAGCAGCACCGCCCCCTCAAGTTTCTGATTCTGCCTGGCAGGGTTGGTCCTACAAAGCCAGAGCCCCCTGATGGGAGAGCATAATATACAAGGAAATTCTCAAAGCTGCTAATGACAACCTTGACGACCTTGTACCAAGCTGGTGGGGATTCCGGTGGGGTACCCCCACCCAGGTAGTGGCAGTGCTGGCAACACTGGCTGCAGTAACCCATGGGGAGGGGGTCACACTCGGACAATCAGAGAGGGGTCTTATTATTGTGGCCCAGGTGGCACAAAATAATCAAAGGTCTGACTGCACAGAGATGCTTGTGGAAAATGGTTACAACGGGGGACCAGAGTGTTTGTGTCTCAGGTGAAGAGGGTGGATCTGATCTCCATCACCTAGGACTTGACATAGATTAAATAGATTAATCAAATCTCACATTGTTGTAAATTTTTGCTCAATCTTGCATGCTTTCTCAAACAGCTGTAACTGTATATGCATTCATAAATCAGGTCCTTTCTTGAGTTGGGCTCTGGGATGTAACAACCGTTGAGCATCTGATCTTATGGTTGATTGTGGAGGAAAGGGGTTGAGTGTGTAGAGTATGTGTGTGTTTATCCCACATCTGTTGCAAGGGGGTAAGGATGTTAGGGAGAATATAGAATGAACCACAATAATTGTTCGCTAAAATAATAATTGCTTGTCAAAAATGCAATGTAATACAATGGCAATCCGGGTTATAGGTTAAAATCCTACGCATGAACTGCCAACATTATTACGCATATTAATTGATAATGATGGAAATTAAGATATGCAAGATATTTGAATAGATATATATTTTTAAATAGCTATATACAGTGGGGAGAACAAGTATTTGATACACTGCCGATTTTGCAGGTTTTCCTACTTACAAAGCATGTAGAGGTCTGTCATTTTTATCATAGGTACACTTCAACTGTGAGAGACGGAATCTAAAACAAAAATCCAGAAAATCACATTGTATGATTTTTAAGTAAATCATTTGCATTTTATTGCATAACATAAGTATTTGATACATCAGAAAAGCAGAACTTAATATTTCGTACAGAAACCTTTGTTTGCAATTACAGAGATCATACGTTTCCTGTAGGTCTTGACCAGGTTTGCACACACTGCAGCAGGGATTTTGGCCCACTCCTCCATACAGACCTTCTCCAGATCCTTCAGGTTTCGGGGCTGTCGCTGGGCAATACGGAATTTCAGCTCCCTCCAAAGATGTTCTATTGGGTTCAGGTCTGGAGACTGGCTAGGCCACTCCAGGACCTTGAGATGCTTCTTACGGAGCCACTCCTTAGTTGCCCTGGCTGTGTGTTTCGGGTCGTTGTCATGCTGGAAGACCCAGCCACGACCCATCTTCAATGCTCTTACTGAGGGAAGGAGGTTGTTGCCCAAGATCTCGCGATACATGGCCCCATCCATCCTCCCCTCAATACGGTGCAGTCGTCCTGTCCCCTTTGCAGAAAAGCATCCCCAAAGAATGATGTTTCCACCTCCATGCTTCACGGTTGGGATGGTGTTCTTGGGGTTGTACTCATCCTTCTTCTTCCTCCAAACACGGCGAGTGGAGTTTAGACCAAAAAGCTCTATTTTTGTCTCATCAGACCACATGACCTTCTCCCATTCCTCCTCTGGATCATCCAGGTGGTCATTGGCAAACTTCAGACGGGCCTGGACATGCGCTGGCTTGAGCAGGGGGACCTTGCGTGCGCTGCAGGATTTTAATCCATGACGGCGTAGTGTGTTACTAATGGTTTTCTTTGAGACTGTGGTCCCAGCTCTCTTCAGGTCATGGACCAGGTCCTGCCGTGTAGTTCTGGGCTGATCCCTCACCTTCCTCATGATCATTGATGCCCCACGAGGTGAGATCTTGCATGGAGCCCCAGACCGAGGGTGATTGACCGTCATCTTGAACTTCTTCCATTTTCTAATAATTGCGCCAACAGTTGTTGCCTTCTCACCAAGCTGCTTGCCTATTGTCATGTAGCCCATCCCAGCCTTGTGCAGGTCTACAAGTTTATCCCTGATGTCCTTACACAGCTCTCTGGTCTTGGCCATTGTGGAGAGGTTGGAGTCTGTTTGATTGAGTGTGTGGACAGGTGTCTTTTATACAGGTAACGAGTTCAAACAAGTGCAGTTAATACAGGTAATGAGTGGAGAACAGGAGGGCTTCTTAAAGAAAAACTAACAGGTCTGTGAGAGCCGGAATTTGTACTGGTTGGTAGGTGATCAAATACTTATGTCATGCAATAAAATGCAAATGAATTACTTAAAAATCATACAATGTGATTTTCTGGATTTTTGTTTTAGATTCCGTCTCTCACAGTTGAAGTGTACCTATGATAAAAATGACAGACCTCTACATGCTTTGTAAGTAGTGTGATGTCACGAGAGGCTGTGTCCTGGAGGGACGTTACATCCCCCGGAGGTGGCTGCAAACCCAGACAGCTATGGCTCCATCTGCTGGTATGGTCGGGAACTCCACCCCTCTATGGCCAATTTTCCCACGCAGCTGAAACAAATGAGGAGCTGATGAGCTGAAGGTTTGGGAAGGGAAGAGACACCGTCTCCAACCTGGGCTCTCTGGAGGACAAGAGTGCTGCACGTCCACTTCCATGAGGAATATAAGGATTTGGAGATACTTACCTTTGGAAAATACTCACCTTTGGATATATGCACCTGTGGAAATACGTGAGAGACATTTGGAAGGACTTTTTGCTGGGTTGGCCACTAGCTGCAACGTGGACTACAGTAAGGCTGGGGAAAAGTTATCTGAGCGAGTGAGAATTATGATTTTGGATGTGGAAGAGACATCCCTGAACTGTTAACCCTTAAAGAGCCACAAGAGAACAGAATTTTGTTATATTTTCGTTAATTTCCCAAGACCTATAATAAAATCCTTGTTTTGTTTGAACCTTGTCTCCTTGCACTACTTGAGTAATCCCGCTGAAAGCTGTGTAGCCTCTCGTGACGTCACAGATGGTGGAGAATACGGGCACGCTCAAGCGTTAATAGTGCATGTCAGAGGAGGATACCGAAGGTTTGATCACCCAGTTTTCCAAGTTGGCCGTAGGCTCCCCCGCCCGACTGAAATGGAGGACATATTGAAAGCCCTTGTTGCTGGCCAGCAAGCCCAGATGCAAGCAAACGTGGCTCTCTTGGAGGAGCAAAAGAAAGCCAACCTTCTGAAGGCAGAGGAATTGCAGTTGCAGAGACAGAGGGTGGTCCAAAATACCCGCCCAATAAAGGCAAGTGACTTTATATCTAAGATGGGAGCTACCGATGACATTGAGGCATACCTGCATGCATTTGAGGCCACGGCCACTAGGGAAGCCTGGCCCAAGCAACAGTGGGTTGGTCTGTTAGCCCCCCTTTCTAACCGGGGAATCGCTGAATGCTGTCCGGGGACCTGGGCCCTGACCAGGTTACTGACTATGATGCCCTGAAGTCTGAGATCCTCAGCAGATATGGACTCACAAAGTTTGGTATGGCCCAGCGCTTTCACAGCTGGACCTTCCAACCAGACCAACCTCCTCGGGCGCAGATGCATGAACTTGTCCGAATCGCAAGGAAATGGCTGGATCCGCAGAGGAATACAGCAGCGGCGGTGGTGGAGGCCGTTGTGGTGGATCGTTACCTCACGCGCCCTGCCTTATGAGGCAAAACGGTTCATCAGTCAACAGGCCTTGACCACGGCTGATCTGACCGTGGAAGCTGTGGAAAAGTACCAGGCCACAGCGGAGATGCTGAATGCTTCCCGAAAAGACCCCAGGAGGGCGGCCCCACCACAAATGGGAAGAACCCGTCCAAAGGACCCCAGGTCTCGAACCCAGCCACGTCAGGACTTATCCCGGCTCCAGGGGGAGCCAGAAACCAGGCGGGTCCAAGAAGAGTCACACCAGGAGGGGGAAACTCGACAGTGTTACCGGTGTGGGGAGATGGGACATATCTCCTGGCAGTGTGGGAAACCAGCCGATGAACCTATGCCCACTGCGGAGTCCTCCAGCTCAGCACCCACACACCGTTTTGCCTCGCTCTTGGGAGTCGTA